>NW_028327181.1:39241453-39866453 GCF_987537825.1 Furipterus horrens | reverse complement strand
GTGAAGCACACTACACAAAAGACTCCAGCGTTCTTCAAAGCAGTGTTTGCTCTTTAGTCTACTGTATAAACTCGAAAGCTCACTGAAGCATACATTGAAGCAGAACAACAACGGCACAGCAAGGGCATAATTACATCTGTTGAAATCGTTTGATTATCTGTATATGGTGGTTAGAATTTCATCTGGTTGAAAGCTGTTGCTGGCCTCCTTCGGAACACAGTCTTTATGAGTTAAAATTAAGGGCAACATCAACTTTAAGAAAGACATACATGAGAACCAGATAGCATCTAATATCTTCAGTTCAAAGAGCTACATCTGTACTTTCAGTAGTACATGCGTTACTCTGCACGGAAAACAAGATATGTCCAGACATCGCTATCTCTGCTTCTGCCTTCATTGGCAATGCCACCGGTCACTATCTCCCACAATGAATGCCATCACAGCACGGACAGGGAAGAGAAAACCATAACTTCTGTTATAATTGCTAGAAATTGAGATGATCTCTCCTGTTTCAAAGAATGATCCTTTACCTGATATAATTTCTAAGCTAGGCTTCTTTGAAAACACGGTATTTTCAGAGTTTCACAGTGAATTACCAAGAAACAACATAGGAAACCACTGTGAACGGTGAAGTCACATATAGATCTTTAGTGTGTCAGGTGAAGCACACTACCCAAAAGACTCCATCGTTCTTGAAACCAGTGTTTGCTCTTTAATCTACTGTATAAACTCGAAAGCTCACTGAAGCATACAATGAAGCAGAACAACAAGGGCACAGTAAGGGTATAATTCCATCTGTTGAAACCGTTTGATTATCTGTATATGTTGGTTAGAATTTCATCTGGTTGAAAGCTGTTGCTGGCCTCCTTCGGAACACAGTCTTTATGAGTTAAAATTAAGGGCAACATCAACTTTAAGAAAGACATACATGAGAACCAGATAGCATCTAATATCTTCAGTTCAAAGAGCTACATCTGTACTTTCAGTAGTACGTGCGTTACTCTGCACGGAAAACAAGATATGTCCAGACATCGCTATCTCTGCTTCTGCCTTCAATGGCAATGCCACCGGTCACTATCTCCCACAATGAATGCCATCACCGCCCTGACAGGGAAGAGAAAACCATAACTTCTGTTATAATTGCTAGAAATTGTGATGTTCTCTTCTGTTTCAAAGAATGATCCTTTACCTGATATAATTTCTAAGCTAGGCCTCTTTGAAAACACGGTATTTTCAGAGTTTCACAGTGAATTACCAAGAAACAACATAGGAAACCACTGTGAACGGTGAAGTCACATATAGATCCTTTAGTGTGTCAGGTGAAGCACACTACACAAAAGACTCCAGCGTTCTTCAAAGCAGTGTTTGCTCTTTAGTCTACTGTATAAACTCGAAAGCTCACTGAAGCATACATTGAAGCAGAACAACAACGGCACAGCAAGGGCATAATTCCATCTGTTGAAATCATTTGATTATCTGTATATGTTGGTTAGAATTTCATCTGGTTGAAAGCTGTTGCTGGCCTCCTTCGGAACACAGTCTTTATGAGTTAAAATTAAGGGCAACATCAACTTTAAGAAAGACATACATGGGAACCAGATAGCATCTAATATCTTCAGTTCAAAGAGCTACATCTGTACTTTCAGTAGTACATGCGTTACTCTGCACGGAAAACAAGATATGTCCAGACATCGCTATCTCTGCTTCTGCCTTCAATGGCAATGCCACCGGTCACTATCTCCCACAATGAATGCCATCACCGCACGGACAGGGAGGAGAAAACAATAACTTCTGTTATAATTGCTAGAAATTGTGATGTTCTCTTCTGTTTCAGAGAATGATCCTTTACCTGATATAATTTCTAAGCTAGGCCTCTTTGAAAACACGGTATTTTCAGAGTTTCACAGTGAATTACCAAGAAACAACATAGGAAACCACTGTGAACGGTGAAGTCACATATAGATCCTTTAGTGTGTCAGGTGAAGCACACTACCCAAAAGACTCCATCGTTCTTGAAACCAGTGTTTGCTCTTTAGTCTACTGTATGAACTCGAAAGCTCACTGAAGCATACATTGAAGCAGAACAACAACGGCACAGCAAGGGCATAATTCCATCTGTTGAAATCGTTTGATTATCTGTATATGGTGGTTAGAATTTCATCTGGTTGAAAGCTGTTGCTGGCCTCCTTCGGAACACAGTCTTTATGAGTTAAAATTAAGGGCAACATCAACTTTAAGAAAGACATACATGAGAACCAGATAGCATCTAATATCTTCAGTTCAAAGAGCTACATCTGTACTTTCAGTAGTACATGCGTTACTCTGCACGGAAAACAAGATATGTCCAGACATCGCTATCTCTGCTTCTGCCTTCAATGGCAATGCCACCGGTCACTATCTCCCACAATGAATGCCATCACCGCCCGGACAGGGAAGAGAAAACCATAACTTCTGTTATAATTGCTAGAAATTGTGATGTTCTCTTCTGTTTCAAAGAATGATCCTTTACCTGATATAATTTCTAAGCTAGGCCTCTTTGAAAACACGGTATTTTCAGAGTGTCACAGTGAATTACCAAGAAACAACATAGGAAACCACTGTGAACGGTGAAGTCACATATAGATCCTTTAGTGTGTCAGGTGAAGCACACTACACAAAAGACTCCAGCGTTCTTCAAAGCAGTGTTTGCTTTTTAGTCTACTGTATAAACTCGAAAGCTCACTGAAGCATACATTGAAGCAGAACAACAACGGCACAGCAAGGGCATAATTCCATCTGTTGAAATCGTTTGATTATCTGAATATGTTGGTTAGAATTTCATCTGGTTGAAAGCTGTTGCTGGCCTCCTTCAGAGCACAGTCTTTATGAGTTAAAATTAAGGGCAACATCAACTTTAAGAAAGACATACATGGGAACCAGATAGCATCTAATATCTTCAGTTCAAAGAGCTACATCTGTACTTTCAGTAGTACATGCGTTACTCTGCACGGAAAACAAGATATGTCCAGACATCGCTATCTCTGCTTCTGCCTTCAATGGCAATGCCACCGGTCACTATCTCCCACAATGAATGCCATCACCGCCCGGACAGGGAAGAGAAAACCATAACTTCTGTTATAATTGCTAGAAATTGTGATGTTCTCTTCTGTTTCAAAGAATGATCCTTTACCTGATATAATTTCTAAGCTAGGCCTCTTTGAAAACACGGTATTTTCAGAGTGTCACAGTGAATTACCAAGAAACAACATAGGAAACCACTGTGAACGGTGAAGTCACATATAGATCCTTTAGTGTGTCAGGTGAAGCACACTACACAAAAGACTCCAGCGTTCTTCAAAGCAGTGTTTGCTTTTTAGTCTACTGTATAAACTCGAAAGCTCACTGAAGCATACATTGAAGCAGAACAACAACGGCACAGCAAGGGCATAATTCCATCTGTTGAAATCGTTTGATTATCTGAATATGTTGGTTAGAATTTCATCTGGTTGAAAGCTGTTGCTGGCCTCCTTCAGAGCACAGTCTTTATGAGTTAAAATTAAGGGCAACATCAACTTTAAGAAAGACATACATGGGAACCAGATAGCATCTAATATCTTCAGTTCAAAGAGCTACATCTGTACTTTCAGTAGTACATGCGTTACTCTGCACGGAAAACAAGATATGTCCAGACATCGCTATCTCTGCTTCTGCCTTCAATGGCAATGCCACCGGTCACTATCTCCCACAATGAATGCCATCACCGCCCGGACAGGGAAGAGAAAACCATAACTTCTGTTATAATTGCTAGAAATTGTGATGTTCTCTTCTGTTTCAAAGAATGATCCTTTACCTGATATAATTTCTAAGCTAGGCCTCTTTGAAAACACGGTATTTTCAGAGTGTCACAGTGAATTACCAAGAAACAACATAGGAAACCACTGTGAACGGTGAAGTCACATATAGATCCTTTAGTGTGTCAGGTGAAGCACACTACACAAAAGACTCCAGCGTTCTTCAAAGCAGTGTTTGCTTTTTAGTCTACTGTATAAACTCGAAAGCTCACTGAAGCATACATTGAAGCAGAACAACAACGGCACAGCAAGGGCATAATTCCATCTGTTGAAATCGTTTGATTATCTGAATATGTTGGTTAGAATTTCATCTGGTTGAAAGCTGTTGCTGGCCTCCTTCAGAGCACAGTCTTTATGAGTTAAAATTAAGGGCAACATCAACTTTAAGAAAGACATACATGGGAACCAGATAGCATCTAATATCTTCAGTTCAAAGAGCTACATCTGTACTTTCAGTAGTACATGCGTTACTCTGCACGGAAAACAAGATATGTCCAGACATCGCTATCTCTGCTACTGCCTTCAATGGCAATGCCACCGGTCACTATCTCCCACAATGAATGCCATCACCGCACGGACAGGGAAGAGAAAGAAATAACTTCTGTTATAATTGCTAGAAATTGTGATGATCTCTCCTGTTTCAAAGAATGATCCTTTACCTGATATAATTTCTAAGCTAGGCCTCTTTGAAAACACGGTATTTTCAGAGTTTCACAGTGAATTACCAAGAAACAACATAGGAAACCACTGTGAACTGTGAAGTCACATATAGATCCTTTAGTGTGTCAGGTGAAGCACACTACACAAAAGACTCCAGCGTTCTTCAAAGCAGTGTTTGCTCTTTAGTCTACTGTATAAACTCGAAGCTCACTGAATCATACATTGAAGCAGAACAACAACGGCAGAGCAAGGGCATAATTACATCTGTTGAAATCGTTTGATTATCTGTATATGGTGGTTAGAATTTCATCTGGTTGAAAACTGTTGCCGGCCTCCTTCAGAACACAGTCTTTATGAGTTAACAGTAAGTGCAACAGCAACTTTAAGAAAGACATACATGAGAACCAGATAGCATCTAATATCTTCAGTTCAAAGAGCTACATCTGTACTTTCAGTAGTACATGCGTTACTCTTCACGGAAAAAAAGATATGTCCAGACATCGCTATCTCTGCTTCTGCCTTCAATGGCAATGCCACCGGTCACTATCTCCCACAATGAATGCCATCACCGCCCGGACAGGGAAGAGAAAACCATAACTTCTGTTATAATTGCTAGAAATTGTGATGATCTCACCTGTTTCAAAGAATGATCCTTTACCTGATATAATTTCTAAGCTAGGCCTCTTTGAAAACACGGTATTTTCAGAGTTTCACAGTGAATTACCAAGAAACAACATAGGAAACCACTGTGAACGGTGAAGTCACATATAGATCCTTTAGTGTGTCAGGTGAAGCACACTACACAAAAGACTCCAGCGTTCTTCAAAGCAGTGTTTGCTCTTTAGTCTACTGTATAAACTCGAAAGCTCACTGAAGCATACATTGAAGCAGAACAACAACGGCACAGCAAGGGCATAATTACATCTGTTGAAATCGTTTGATTATCTGTATATGGTGGTTAGAATTTCATCTGGTTGAAAGCTGTTGCGGGCCTCCTTCGGAACACAGTCTTTATGATTTAAAATTAAGGGCAACATCAACTTTAAGAAAGACATACATGAGAACCAGATAGCATCTAATATCTTCAGTTCAAAGAGCTACATCTGTACTTTCAGTAGTACATGCGTTACTCTGCACGGAAAACAAGATATGTCCAGAGATCGCTATCTCTGCTTCTGCCTTCAATGGCAATGCCACCGGTCACTATCTCCCACAATGAATGCCATCACCGCCCGGACAGGGAAGAGAAAACCATAACTTCTGTTATAATTGCTAGAAATTGAGATGATCTCTCCTGTTTCAAAGAATGATCCTTTACCTGATATAATTTCTAAGCTAGGCCTCTTTGAAAACACGGTATTTTCAGAGTTTCACAGTGAATTACCAAGAAACAACATAGGAAACCACTGTGAACGGTGAAGTCACATATAGATCCTTTAGTGTGTCAGGTGAAGCACACTACCCAAAAGACTCCAGCGTTCTTGAAACCAGTGTTTGCTCTTTAATCTACTGTATAAACTCGAAAGCTCACTGAAGCATACAATGAAGCAGAA
This sequence comes from Furipterus horrens, assembly GCF_987537825.1. Classification (NCBI taxonomy): domain Eukaryota; kingdom Metazoa; phylum Chordata; class Mammalia; order Chiroptera; family Furipteridae; genus Furipterus; species Furipterus horrens. Next base: position 39,860,410 of record NW_028327181.1, on the reverse strand, counting down.
CAACAAGGGCACAGTAAGGGTATAATTCCATCTGTTGAAATCGTTTGATTATCTGTATATGTTGGTTAGAATTTCATCTGGTTGAAAGCTGTTGCTGGCCTCCTTCGGAACACAGTCTTTATGAGTTAAAATTAAGGGCAACATCAACTTTAAGAAAGACATACATGAGAACCAGATAGCATCTAATATCTTCAGTTCAAAGAGCTACATCTGTACTTTCAGTAGTACATGCGTTACTCTGCACGGAAAACAAGATATGTCCAGACATCGCTATCTCTGCTTCTGCCTTCAATGGCAATGCCACCGGTCACTATCTCCCACAATGAATGCCATCACCGCCCGGACAGGGAAGAGAAAACCATAACTTCTGTTATAATTGCTAGAAATTGTGATGATCTCTTCTGTTTCAAAGAATGATCCTTTACCTGATATAATTTCTAAGCTAGGCCTCTTTGAAAACACGGTATTTTCAGAGTTTCACAGTGAATTACCAAGAAACAACATAGGAAACCACTGTGAACGGTGAAGTCACATATAGATCCTTTAGTGTGTCAGGTGAAGCACACTACCCAAAAGACTCCATCGTTCTTGAAACCAGTGTTTGCTCTTTAGTCTACTGTATGAACTCGAAAGCTCACTGAAGCATACATTGAAGCAGAACAACAACGGCACAGCAAGGGCATAATTCCATCTGTTGAAATCGTTTGATTATCTGTATATGTTGGTTAGAATTTCATCTGGTTGAAAGCTGTTGCTGGCCTCCTTCGGAACACAGTCTTTATGAGATAAAATTAAGGGCAACATCAACTTTAAGAAAGACATACATGAGAACCAGATAGCATCTAATATCTTCAGTTCAAAGAGCTACATCTGTACTTTCAGTAGTACGTGCGTTACTCTGCACGGAAAACAAGATATGTCCAGACATCGCAATCTCTGCTTCTGCCTTCAATGGCAATGCCACCGGTCACTATCTCCCACAATGAATGCCATCACCGCACGGACAGGGAAGAGAAAGAAATAACTTCTGTTATAATTGCTAGAAATTGTGATGATCTCTCCTGTTTCAAAGAATGATCCTTTACCTGATATAATTTCTAAGCTAGGCCTCTTTGAAAACACGGTATTTTCAGAGTTTCACAGTGAAATACCAAGAAACAACATAGGAAACCACTGTGAACGGTGAAGTCACATATAGATCCTTTAGTGTGTCAGGTGAAGCACACTACACAAAAGACTCCAGCGTTCTTCAAAGCAGTGTTTGCTCTTTAGTCTACTGTATAAACTCGAAAGCTCACTGAAGCATACATTGAAGCAGAACAACAACGGCACAGCAAGGGCATAATTCCATCTGTTGAAATCGTTTGATTATCTGTATATGGTGGTTAGAATTTCATCTGGTTGAAAACTGTTGCTGGCCTCCTTCAGAACACAGTCTTTATGAGTAAACAGTAAGTGCAACAGCAACTTTAAGAAAGACATACATGAGAACCAGATAGCATCTAATATCTTCAGTTCAAAGAGCTACATCTGTACTTTCAGTAGTACATGCGTTACTCTTCACGGAAAAAAAGATATGTCCAGACATCGCTATCTCTGCTTCTGCCTTCAATGGCAATGCCACCGGTCACTATCTCCCACAATGAATGCCATCACCGCCCGGACAGGGAAGAGAAAACCATAACTTCTGTTATAATTGCTAGAAATTGTGATGATCTCACCTGTTTCAAAGAATGATCCTTTACCTGATATAATTTCTAAGCTAGGCCTCTTTGAAAACACGGTATTTTCAGAGTTTCACAGTGAATTACCAAGAAACAACATAGGAAACCACTGTGAACGGTGAAGTCACATATAGATCCTTTAGTGTGTCAGGTGAAGCACACTACACAAAAGACTCCAGCGTTCTTCAAAGCAGTGTTTGCTCTTTAGTCTACTGTATAAACTCGAAAGCTCACTGAAGCATACATTGAAGCAGAACAACAACGGCACAGCAAGGGCATAATTCCATCTGTTGAAATCGTTTGATTATCTGTATATGTTGGTTAGAATTTCATCTGGTTGAAATCTGTTGCTGGCCTCCTTCGGAACACAGTCTTTATGAGTTAAAATTAAGGGCAACATCAACTTTAAGAAAGACATACATGGGAACCAGATAGCATCTAATATCTTCAGTTCAAAGAGCTACATCTGTACTTTCAGTAGTACATGCGTTACTCTGCACGGAAAACAAGATATGTCCAGACATCGCTATCTCTGCTTCTGACTTCAATGGCAATGCCACCGGTCACTATCTCCCACAATGAATGCCATCACCGCCCGGACAGGGAGGAGAAAACCATAACTTCTGTTATAATTGCTAGAAATTGTGATGTTCTCTTCTGTTTCAAAGAATGATCCTTTACCTGATATAATTTCTAAGCTAGGCCTCTTTGAAAACACGGTATTTTCAGAGTTTCACAGTGAATTACCAAGAAACAACATAGGAAACCACTGTGAACGGTGAAGTCACATATAGATCCTTTAGTGTGTCAGGTGAAGCACACTACCCAAAAGACTCCATCGTTCTTGAAACCAGTGTTTGCTCTTTAGTCTACTGTATAAACTCGAAAGCTCACTGAAGCATACATTGAAGCAGAACAACAACGGCACAGCAAGGGCATAATTCCATCTGTTGAAATCGTTTGATTATCTGTATATGGTGGTTAGAATTTCATCTGGTTGAAAGCTGTTGCTGGCCTCCTTCGGAACACAGTCTTTATGAGTTAAAATTAAGGGCAACATCAACTTTAAGAAAGACATACATGAGAACCAGATAGCATCTAATATCTTTAGTTCTAAGAGTTACATCTGTACTTTCAGTAGTACATGCGTTACTCTGCACGGAAAACAAGATATGTCCAGACATCGCTATCTCTGCTTCTGCCTTCAATGGCAATGCCACCGGTCACTATCTCCCACAATGAATGCCATCACCGCCCGGACAGGGAGGAGAAAACCATAACTTCTGTTATAATTGCTAGAAATTGTGATGTTCTCTTCTGTTTCAAAGAATGATCCTTTACGTGATATAATTTCTAAGCTAGGCCTCTTTGAAAACACGGTATTTTCAGAGTTTCACAGTGAATTACCAAGAAACAACATAGGAAACCACTGTGAACGGTGAAGTCACATATAGATCCTTTAGTGTGTCAGGTGAAGCACACTACCCAAAAGACTCCATCGTTCTTGAAACCAGTGTTTGCTCTTTAGTCTACTGTATGAACTCGAAAGCTCACTGAAGCATACATTGAAGCAGAACAACAACGGCACAGCAAGGGCATAATTCCATCTGTTGAAATCGTTTGATTATCTGTATATGTTGGTTAGAATTTCATCTTGTTGAAAGCTGTTGCTGGCCTCCTTCGGAACACAGTCTTTATGAGATAAAATTAAGGGCAATATCAACTTTAAGAAAGACATACATGAGAACCAGATAGCATCTAATATCTTCAGTTCAAAGAGCTACATCTGTACTTTCAGTAGTACGTGCGTTACTCTGCACGGAAAACAAGATATGTCCAGACATCGCAATCTCTGCTTCTGCCTTCAATGGCAATGCCACCGGTCACTATCTCCCACAATGAATGCCATCACCGCACGGACAGGGAAGAGAAAGAAATAACTTCTGTTATAATTGCTAGAAATTGTGATGATCTCTCCTGTTTCAAAGAATGATCCTTTACCTGATATAATTTCTAAGCTAGGCCTCTTTGAAAACACGGTATTTTCAGAGTTTCACAGTGAATTACCAAGAAACAACATAGGAAACCACTGTGAACGGTGAAGTCACATATAGATCCTTTAGTGTGTCAGGTGAAGCACACTACCCAAAAGACTCCAGCGTTCTTCAAAGCAGTGTTTGCTCTTTAGTCTACTGTATAAACTCGAAAGCTCACTGAAGCATACATTGAAGCAGAACAACAACGGCACAGCAAGGGCATAATTCCATCTGTTGAAATCGTTTGATTATCTGTATATGGTGGTTAGAATTTCATCTGGTTGAAAACTGTTCCCGGCCTCCTTCAGAACACAGTCTTTATGAGTAAACAGTAAGTGCAACAGCAACTTTAAGAAAGACATACATGAGAACCAGATAGCATCTAATATCTTCAGTTCAAAGAGCTACATCTGTACTTTCAGTAGTACATGCGTTACGCTGCAAGAAAAAAAGATATGTCCACACATCGCTATCTCTGCTTCTGCCTTCAATGGCAATGCCACCGGTCACTATCTCCCACAATGAATGCCATCACCGCACGGACAGGGAAGAGAAAACCATAACTTCTGTTATAATTGCTAGAAATTGTGATGTTCTCTTCTGTTTCAAAGAATGATCCTTTACCTGATATAATTTCTAAGCTAGGCCTCTTTGAAAACACGGTATTTTCAGAGTTTCACAGTGAATTACCAAGAAACAACATAGGAAACCACTGTGAACGGTGAAGTCACATATAGATCCTTTAGTGTGTCAGGTGAAGCACACTACCCAAAAGACTCCAGCGTTCTTCAAAGCAGTGTTTGCTCTTTAGTCTACTGTATAAAATCGAAAGGTCACTGAAGCATACAATGAAGCAGAACAACAAGGGCACAGTAAGGGTATAATTCCATCTGTTGAAATCGTTTGATTATCTGTATATGTTGGTTAGAATTTCATCTGGTTGAAAGCTGTTGCTGGCCTCCTTCGGAACACAGTCTTTATGAGTTAAAATTAAGGGCAACATCAACTTTAAGAAAGACATACATGAGAACCAGATAGCATCTGATATCTTCAGTTCAAAGAGCTACATCTGTACTTTCAGTAGTACATGCGTTACTCTGCACGAAAAAGAAGATATGTCCACACATCGCAATCTCTGCTTCTGCCTTCAATGGCAAGCCACCGGTCACTATCTCCCACAATGAATGCCATCACTGCACGGACAGGGAAGAGAAAACCATAACTTCTGTTATAATTGCTAGAAATTGTAATGTTCTCTTCTGTTTCAAAGAATGATCCTTTACCTTATATAATTTCTAAGCTAGGCCTCTTTGAAAACACGGTATTTTCAGAGTTTCACAGTGAATTACCAAGAAACAACATAGGAAACCACTGTGAACGGTGAAGTCACATATAGATCCTTTAGTGTGTCAGGTGAAGCACACTACCCAAAAGACTCCAGCGTTCTTCAAAGCAGTGTTTGCTCTTTAGTCTACTGTATAAACTCGAAAGCTCACTGAAGCATACATTGAAGCAGAACAACAACGGCACAGCAAGGGCATAATTCCATCTGTTGAAATCGTTTGATTATCTGTATATGGTGGTTAGAATTTCATCTGGTTGAAAACTGTTCCCGGCCTCCTTCAGAACACAGTCTTTATGAGTAAACAGTAAGTGCAACAGCAACTTTAAGAAAGACATACATGAGAACCAGATAGCATCTAATATCTTCAGTTCAAAGAGCTACATCTGTACTTTCAGTAGTACATGCGTTACGCTGCAAGAAAAAAAGATATGTCCACACATCGCTATCTCTGCTTCTTCCTTCAATGGCAATGCCACCGGTCACTATCTCCCACAATGAATGCCATCACCGCCCGGACAGGGAAGAGAAAACCATAACTTCTGTTATAATTGCTAGAAATTGTGATGTTCTCTTCTGTTTCAAAGAATGATCCTTTACCTGATATAATTTCTAAGCTAGGCCTCTTTGAAAACACGGTATTTTCAGAGTTTCACAGTGAATTACCAAGAAACAACATAGGAAACCACTGTGAACGGTGAAGTCACATATAGATCCTTTAGTGTGTCAGGTGAAGCACACTACACAAAAGACTCCAGCGTTCTTCAAAGCAGTGTTTGCTCTTTAGTCTACTGTATAAAATCGAAAGCTCACTGAAGCATACAATGAAGCAGAACAACAAGGGCACAGTAAGGGTATAATTCCATCTGTTGAAATCGTTTGATTATCTGTATATGTTGGTTAGAATTTCATCTGGTTGAAAGCTGTTGCTGGCCTCCTTCGGAACACAGTCTTTATGAGTTAAAATTAAGGGCAACATCAACTTTAAGAAAGACATACATGAGAACCAGATAGCATCTGATATCTTCAGTTCAAAGAGCTACATCTGTACTTTCAGTAGTACATGCGTTACTCTGCACGAAAAAGAAGATATGTCCACACATCGCAATCTCTGCTTCTGCCTTCAATGGCAAGCCACCGGTCACTATCTCCCACAATGAATGCCATCACTGCACGGACAGGGAAGAGAAAACCATAACTTCTGTTATAATTGCTAGAAATTGTGATGTTCTCTTCTGTTTCAAAGAATGATCCTTTACCTTATATAATTTCTAAGCTAGGCCTCTTTGAAAACACGGTATTTTCAGAGTTTCACAGTGAATTACCAAGAAACAACATAGGAAACCACTGTGAACGGTGAAGTCACATGTAGATCCTTTAGTGTGTCAGGTGAAGCACACTACCCAAAAGACTCCAGCGTTCTTCAAAGCAGTGTTTGCTCTTTAGTCTACTGTATAAACTCGAAAGCTCACTGAAGCATACATTGAAGCAGAACAACAACGGCACAGCAAGGGCATAATTCCATCTGTTGAAATCGTTTGATTATCTGTATATGGTGGTTAGAATTTCATCTGGTTGAAAACTGTTCCCGGCCTCCTTCAGAACACAGTCTTTATGAGTAAACAGTAAGTGCAACAGCAACTTTAAGAAAGACATACATGAGAACCAGATAGCATCTAATATCTTCAGTTCAAAGAGCTACATCTGTACTTTCAGTAGTACATGCGTTACGCTGCAAGAAAAAAAGATATGTCCACACATCGCTATCTCTGCTTCTGCCTTCAATGGCAATGCCACCGGTCACTATCTCCCACAATGAATGCCATCACCGCACGGACAGGGAAGAGAAAACCATAACTTCTGTTATAATTGCTAGAAATTGTGATGTTCTCTTCTGTTTCAAAGAATGATCCTTTACCTGATATAATTTCTAAGCTAGGCCTCTTTGAAAACACGGTATTTTCAGAGTTTCACAGTGAATTACCAAGAAACAACATAGGAAACCACTGTGAACGGTGAAGTCACATATAGATCCTTTAGTGTGTCAGGTGAAGCACACTACACAAAAGACTCCAGCGTTCTTCAAAGCAGTGTTTGCTCTTTAGTCTACTGTATAAACTCGAAAGCTCACTGAAGCATACATTGAAGCAGAACAACAACGGCACAGCAAGGGCATAATTCCATCTGTTGAAATCATTTGATTATCTGTATATGTTGGTTAGAATTTCATCTGGTTGAAAGCTGTTGCTGGCCTCCTTCGGAACACAGTCTTTATGAGTTAAAATTAAGGGCAACATCAACTTTAAGAAAGACATACATGGGAACCAGATAGCATCTAATATCTTCAGTTCAAAGAGCTACATCTGTACTTTCAGTAGTACATGCGTTACTCTGCACGGAAAACAAGATATGTCCAGACATCGCTATCTCTGCTTCTGCCTTCAATGGCAATGCCACCGGTCACTATCTCCCACAATGAATGCCATCACCGCCCGGACAGGGAGGAGAAAACAATAACTTCTGTTATAATTGCTAGAAATTGTGATGTTCTCTTCTGTTTCAGAGAATGATCCTTTACCTGATATAATTTCTAAGCTAGGCCTCTTTGAAAACACGGTATTTTCAGAGTTTCACAGTGAATTACCAAGAAACAACATAGGAAACCACTGTGAACGGTGAAGTCACATATAGATCCTTTAGTGTGTCAGGTGAAGCACACTACCCAAAAGACTCCATCGTTCTTGAAACCAGTGTTTGCTCTTTAGTCTACTGTATGAACTCGAAAGCTCACTGAAGCATACATTGAAGCAGAACAACAACGGCACAGCAAGGGCATAATTCCATCTGTTGAAATCGTTTGATTATCTGTATATGTTGGTTAGAATTTCATCTGGTTGAAAGCTGTTGCTGGCCTCCTTCGGAACACAGTCTTTATGATTTAAAATTAAGGGCAACATCAACTTTAAGAAAGACATACATGAGAACCAGATAGCATCTAATATCTTCAGTTCAAAGAGCTACATCTGTACTTTCAGTAGTACATGCGTTACTCTGCACGGAAAACAAGATATGTCCAGACATCGCTATCTCTGCTTCTGCCTTCAATGGCAATGCCACCGGTCACTATCTCCCACAATGAATGCCATCACCGCCCGGACAGGGAAGAGAAAACCATAACTTCTGTTATAATTGCTAGAAATTGTGATGTTCTCTTCTGTTTCAAAGAATGATCCTTTACCTGATATAATTTCTAAGCTAGGCCTCTTTGAAAACACGGTATTTTCAGAGTGTCACAGTGAATTACCAAGAAACAACATAGGAAACCACTGTGAACGGTGAAGTCACATATAGATCCTTTAGTGTGTCAGGTGAAGCACACTACACAAAAGACTCCAGCGTTCTTCAAAGCAGTGTTTGCTTTTTAGTCTACTGTATAAACTCGAAAGCTCACTGAAGCATACATTGAAGCAGAACAACAACGGCACAGCAAGGGCATAATTCCATCTGTTGAAATCGTTTGATTATCTGAATATGTTGGTTAGAATTTCATCTGGTTGAAAGCTGTTGCTGGCCTCCTTCAGAGCACAGTCTTTATGAGTTAAAATTAAGGGCAACATCAACTTTAAGAAAGACATACATGGGAACCAGATAGCATCTAATATCTTCAGTTCAAAGAGCTACATCTGTACTTTCAGTAGTACATGCGTTACTCTGCACGGAAAACAAGATATGTCCAGACATCGCTATCTCTGCTACTGCCTTCAATGGCAATGCCACCGGTCACTATCTCCCACAATGAATGCCATCACCGCACGGACAGGGAAGAGAAAGAAATAACTTCTGTTATAATTGCTAGAAATTGTGATGATCTCTCCTGTTTCAAAGAATGATCCTTTACCTGATATAATTTCTAAGCTAGGCCTCTTTGAAAACACGGTATTTTCAGAGTTTCACAGTGAATTACCAAGAAACAACATAGGAAACCACTGTGAACTGTGAAGTCACATATAGATCCTTTAGTGTGTCAGGTGAAGCACACTACACAAAAGACTCCAGCGTTCTTCAAAGCAGTGTTTGCTCTTTAGTCTACTGTATAAACTCGAAAGCTCACTGAATCATACATTGAAGCAGAACAACAACGGCAGAGCAAGGGCATAATTACATCTGTTGAAATCGTTTGATTATCTGTATATGGTGGTTAGAATTTCATCTGGTTGAAAACTGTTGCCGGCCTCCTTCAGAACACAGTCTTTATGAGTTAACAGTAAGTGCAACAGCAACTTTAAGAAAGACATACATGAGAAACAGATAGCATCTAATATCTTCAGTTCAAAGAGCTACATCTGTACTTTCAGTAGTACATGCGTTACTCTTCACGGAAAAAAAGATATGTCCAGACATCGCTATCTCTGCTTCTGCCTTCAATGGCAATGCCACCGGTCACTATCTCCCACAGTGAATGCCATCACCGCCCGGACAGGGAAGAGAAAACCATAACTTCTGTTATAATTGCTAGAAATTGTGATGATCTCTCCTGTTTCAAAGAATGATCCTTTACCTGATATAATTTCTAAGCTAGGCCTCTTTGAAAACACGGTATTTTCAGAGTTTCACAGTGAATTACCAAGAAACAACATAGGAAACCACTGTGAACGGTGAAGTCACATATAGATCCTTTAGTGTGTCAGGTGAAGCACACTACACAAAAGACTCCAGCGTTCTTCAAAGCAGTGTTTGCTCTTTAGTCTACTGTATAAACTCGAAAGCTCACTGAAGCATACATTGAAGCAGAACAACAACGGCACAGCAAGGGCATAATTACATCTGTTGAAATCGTTTGATTATCTGTATATGGTGGTTAGAATTTCATCTGGTTGAAAGCTGTTGCGGGCCTCCTTCGGAACACAGTCTTTATGATTTAAAATTAAGGGCAACATCAACTTTAAGAAAGACATACATGAGAACCAGATAGCATCTAATATCTTCAGTTCAAAGAGCTACATCTGTACTTTCAGTAGTACATGCGTTACTCTGCACGGAAAACAAGATATGTCCAGACATCGCTATCTCTGCTTCTGCCTTCATTGGCAATGCCACCGGTCACTATCTCCCACAATGAATGCCATCACCGCCCGGACAGGGAAGAGAAAACCATAACTTCTGTTATAATTGCTAGAAATTGAGATGATCTCTCCTGTTTCAAAGAATGATCCTTTACCTGATATAATTTCTAAGCTAGGCCTCTTTGAAAACACGGTATTTTCAGAGTTTCACAGTGAATTACCAAGAAACAACATAGGAAACCACTGTGAACGGTGAAGTCACATATAGATCCTTTAGTGTGTCAGGTGAAGCACACTACCCAAAAGACTCCAGCGTTCTTGAAACCAGTGTTTGCTCTTTAATCTACTGTATAAACTCGAAAGCTCACTGAAGCATACAATGAAGCAGAACAACAAGGGCACAGTAAGGGTATAATTCCATCTGTTGAAATCGTTTGATTATCTGTATATGTTGGTTAGAATTTCATCTGGTTGAAAGCTGTTGCTGGCCTCCTTCGGAACACAGTCTTTATGAGTTAAAATTAAGGGCAACATCAACTTTAAGAAAGACATACATGAGAACCAGATAGCATCTAATATCTTCAGTTCAAAGAGCTACATCTGTACTTTCAGTAGTACATGCGTTACTCTGCACGGAAAACAAGATATGTCCAGACATCGCTATCTCTGCTTCTGCCTTCAATGGCAATGCCACCGGTCACTATCTCCCACAATGAATGCCATCACCGCCCGGACAGGGAAGAGAAAACCATAACTTCTGTTATAATTGCTAGAAATTGTGATGATCTCTTCTGTTTCAAAGAATGATCCTTTACCTGATATAATTTCTAAGCTAGGCCTCTTTGAAAACACGGTATTTTCAGAGTTTCACAGTGAATTACCAAGAAACAACATAGGAAACCACTGTGAACGGTGAAGTCACATATAGATCCTTTAGTGTGTCAGGTGAAGCACACTACACAAAAGACTCCAGCGTTCTTCAAAGCAGTGTTTGCTCTTTAGTCTACTGTATAAACTCGAAAGCTCACTGAAGCATACATTGAAGCAGAACAACAACGGCACAGCAAGGGCATAATTCCATCTGTTGAAATCATTTGATTATCTGTATATGTTGGTTAGAATTTCATCTGGTTGAAAGCTGTTGCTGGCCTCCTTCGGAACACAGTCATTATGAGTTAAAATTAAGGGCAACATCAACTTTAAGAAAGACATACATGGGAACCAGATAGCATCTAATATCTTCAGTTCAAAGAGCTACATCTGTACTTTCAGTAGTACATGCGTTACTCTGCACGGAAAACAAGATATGTCCAGACATCGCTATCTCTGCTTCTGCCTTCAATGGCAATGCCACCGGTCACTATCTCCCACAATGAATGCCATCACCGCCCGGACAGGGAGGAGAAAACAATAACTTCTGTTATAATTGCTAGAAATTGTGATGTTCTCTTCTGTTTCAGAGAATGATCCTTTACCTGATATAATTTCTAAGCTAGGCCTCTTTGAAAACACGGTATTTTCAGAGTTTCACAGTGAATTACCAAGAAACAACATAGGAAACCACTGTGAACGGTGAAGTCACATATAGATCCTTTAGTGTGTCAGGTGAAGCACACTACCCAAAAGACTCCATCGTTCTTGAAACCAGTGTTTGCTCTTTAGTCTACTGTATGAACTCGAAAGCTCACTGAAGCATACATTGAAGCAGAACAACAACGGCACAGCAAGGGCATAATTCCATCTGTTGAAATCGTTTGATTATCTGTATATGTTGGTTAGAATTTCATCTGGTTGAAAGCTGTTGCTGGCCTCCTTCGGAACACAGTCTTTATGATTTAAAATTAAGGGCAACATCAACTTTAAGAAAGACATACATGAGAACCAGATAGCATCTAATATCTTCAGTTCAAAGAGCTACATCTGTACTTTCAGTAGTACATGCGTTACTCTGCACGGAAAACAAGATATGTCCAGACATCGCTATCTCTGCTTCTGCCTTCAATGGCAATGCCACCGGTCACTATCTCCCACAATGAATGCCATCACCGCCCGGACAGGGAAGAGAAAACCATAACTTCTGTTATAATTGCTAGAAATTGTGATGTTCTCTTCTGTTTCAAAGAATGATCCTTTACCTGATATAATTTCTAAGCTAGGCCTCTTTGAAAACACGGTATTTTCAGAGTGTCACAGTGAATTACCAAGAAACAACATAGGAAACCACTGTGAACGGTGAAGTCACATATAGATCCTTTAGTGTGTCAGGTGAAGCACACTACACAAAAGACTCCAGCGTTCTTCAAAGCAGTGTTTGCTTTTTAGTCTACTGTATAAACTCGAAAGCTCACTGAAGCATACATTGAAGCAGAACAACAACGGCACAGCAAGGGCATAATTCCATCTGTTGAAATCGTTTGATTATCTGAATATGTTGGTTAGAATTTCATCTGGTTGAAAGCTGTTGCTGGCCTCCTTCAGAGCACAGTCTTTATGAGTTAAAATTAAGGGCAACATCAACTTTAAGAAAGACATACATGGGAACCAGATAGCATCTAATATCTTCAGTTCAAAGAGCTACATCTGTACTTTCAGTAGTACATGCGTTACTCTGCACGGAAAACAAGATATGTCCAGACATCGCTATCTCTGCTACTGCCTTCAATGGCAATGCCACCGGTCACTATCTCCCACAATGAATGCCATCACCGCACGGACAGGGAAGAGAAAGAAATAACTTCTGTTATAATTGCTAGAAATTGTGATGATCTCTCCTGTTTCAAAGAATGATCCTTTACCTGATATAATTTCTAAGCTAGGCCTCTTTGAAAACACGGTATTTTCAGAGTTTCACAGTGAATTACCAAGAAACAACATAGGAAACCACTGTGAACTGTGAAGTCACATATAGATCCTTTAGTGTGTCAGGTGAAGCACACTACACAAAAGACTCCAGCGTTCTTCAAAGCAGTGTTTGCTCTTTAGTCTACTGTATAAATTCGAAAGCTCACTGAATCATACATTGAAGCAGAACAACAACGGCAGAGCAAGGGCATAATTACATCTGTTGAAATCGTTTGATTATCTGTATATGGTGGTTAGAATTTCATCTGGTTGAAAACTGTTGCCGGCCTCCTTCAGAACACAGTCTTTATGAGTTAACAGTAAGTGCAACAGCAACTTTAAGAAAGACATACATGAGAAACAGATAGCATCTAATATCTTCAGTTCAAAGAGCTACATCTGTACTTTCAGTAGTACATGCGTTACTCTTCACGGAAAAAAAGATATGTCCAGACATCGCTATCTCTGCTTCTGCCTTCAATGGCAATGCCACCGGTCACTATCTCCCACAGTGAATGCCATCACCGCCCGGACAGGGAAGAGAAAACCATAACTTCTGTTATAATTGCTAGAAATTGTGATGATCTCTCCTGTTTCAAAGAATGATCCTTTACCTGATATAATTTCTAAGCTAGGCCTCTTTGAAAACACGGTATTTTCAGAGTTTCACAGTGAATTACCAAGAAACAACATAGGAAACCACTGTGAACGGTGAAGTCACATATAGATCCTTTAGTGTGTCAGGTGAAGCACACTACACAAAAGACTCCAGCGTTCTTCAAAGCAGTGTTTGCTCTTTAGTCTACTGTATAAACTCGAAAGCTCACTGAAGCATACATTGAAGCAGAACAACAACGGCACAGCAAGGGCATAATTACATCTGTTGAAATCGTTTGATTATCTGTATATGGTGGTTAGAATTTCATCTGGTTGAAAGCTGTTGCGGGCCTCCTTCGGAACACAGTCTTTATGATTTAAAATTAAGGGCAACATCAACTTTAAGAAAGACATACATGAGAACCAGATAGCATCTAATATCTTCAGTTCAAAGAGCTACATCTGTACTTTCAGTAGTACATGCGTTACTCTGCACGGAAAACAAGATATGTCCAGACATCGCTATCTCTGCTTCTGCCTTCATTGGCAATGCCACCGGTCACTATCTCCCACAATGAATGCCATCACCGCCCGGACAGGGAAGAGAAAACCATAACTTCTGTTATAATTGCTAGAAATTGAGATGATCTCTCCTGTTTCAAAGAATGATCCTTTACCTGATATAATTTCTAAGCTAGGCCTCTTTGAAAACACGGTATTTTCAGAGTTTCACAGTGAATTACCAAGAAACAACATAGGAAACCACTGTGAACGGTGAAGTCACATATAGATCCTTTAGTGTGTCAGGTGAAGCACACTACCCAAAAGACTCCAGCGTTCTTGAAACCAGTGTTTGCTCTTTAATCTACTGTATAAACTCGAAAGCTCACTGAAGCATACAATGAAGCAGAACAACAAGGGCACAGTAAGGGTATAATTCCATCTGTTGAAATCGTTTGATTATCTGTATATGTTGGTTAGAATTTCATCTGGTTGAAAGCTGTTGCTGGCCTCCTTCGGAACACAGTCTTTATGAGTTAAAATTAAGGGCAACATCAACTTTAAGAAAGACATACATGAGAACCAGATAGCATCTAATATCTTCAGTTCAAAGAGCTACATCTGTACTTTCAGTAGTACATGCGTTACTCTGCACGGAAAACAAGATATGTCCAGACATCGCTATCTCTGCTTCTGCCTTCAATGGCAATGCCACCGGTCACTATCTCCCACAATGAATGCCATCACCGCCCGGACAGGGAAGAGAAAACCATAACTTCTGTTATAATTGCTAGAAATTGTGATGTTCTCTTCTGTTTCAAAGAATGATCCTTTACCTGATATAATTTCTAAGCTAGGCCTCTTTGAAAACACGGTATTTTCAGAGTGTCACAGTGAATTACCAAGAAACAACATAGGAAACCACTGTGAACGGTGAAGTCACATATAGATCCTTTAGTGTGTCAGGTGAAGCACACTACACAAAAGACTCCAGCGTTCTTCAAAGCAGTGTTTGCTTTTTAGTCTACTGTATAAACTCGAAAGCTCACTGAAGCATACATTGAAGCAGAACAACAACGGCACAGCAAGGGCATAATTCCATCTGTTGAAATCGTTTGATTATCTGAATATGTTGGTTAGAATTTCATCTGGTTGAAAGCTGTTGCTGGCCTCCTTCAGAGCACAGTCTTTATGAGTTAAAATTAAGGGCAACATCAACTTTAAGAAAGACATACATGGGAACCATATAGCATCTAATATCTTCAGTTCAAAGAGCTACATCTGTACTTTCAGTAGTACATGCGTTACTCTGCACGGAAAACAAGATATGTCCAGACATCGCTATCTCTGCTACTGCCTTCAATGGCAATGCCACCGGTCACTATCTCCCACAATGAATGCCATCACCGCACGGACAGGGAAGAGAAAGAAATAACTTCTGTTATAATTGCTAGAAATTGTGATGATCTCTCCTGTTTCAAAGAATGATCCTTTACCTGATATAATTTCTAAGCTAGGCCTCTTTGAAAACACGGTATTTTCAGAGTTTCACAGTGAATTACCAAGAAACAACATAGGAAACCACTGTGAACTGTGAAGTCACATATAGATCCTTTAGTGTGTCAGGTGAAGCACACTACACAAAAGACTCCAGCGTTCTTCAAAGCAGTGTTTGCTCTTTAGTCTACTGTATAAACTCGAAAGCTCACTGAATCATACATTGAAGCAGAACAACAACGGCAGAGCAAGGGCATAATTACATCTGTTGAAATCGTTTGATTATCTGTATATGGTGGTTAGAATTTCATCTGGTTGAAAACTGTTGCCGGCCTCCTTCAGAACACAGTCTTTATGAGTTAACAGTAAGTGCAACAGCAACTTTAAGAAAGACATACATGAGAAACAGATAGCATCTAATATCTTCAGTTCAAAGAGCTACATCTGTACTTTCAGTAGTACATGCGTTACTCTTCACGGAAAAAAAGATATGTCCAGACATCGCTATCTCTGCTTCTGCCTTCAATGGCAATGCCACCGGTCACTATCTCCCACAGTGAATGCCATCACCGCCCGGACAGGGAAGAGAAAACCATAACTTCTGTTATAATTGCTAGAAATTGTGATGATCTCTCCTGTTTCAAAGAATGATCCTTTACCTGATATAATTTCTAAGCTAGGCCTCTTTGAAAACACGGTATTTTCAGAGTTTCACAGTGAATTACCAAGAAACAACATAGGAAACCACTGTGAACGGTGAAGTCACATATAGATCCTTTAGTGTGTCAGGTGAAGCACACTACACAAAAGACTCCAGCGTTCTTCAAAGCAGTGTTTGCTCTTTAGTCTACTGTATAAACTCGAAAGCTCACTGAAGCATACATTGAAGCAGAACAACAACGGCACAGCAAGGGCATAATTACATCTGTTGAAATCGTTTGATTATCTGTATATGGTGGTTAGAATTTCATCTGGTTGAAAGCTGTTGCGGGCCTCCTTCGGAACACAGTCTTTATGATTTAAAATTAAGGGCAACATCAACTTTAAGAAAGACATACATGAGAACCAGATAGCATCTAATATCTTCAGTTCAAAGAGCTACATCTGTACTTTCAGTAGTACATGCGTTACTCTGCACGGAAAACAAGATATGTCCAGACATCGCTATCTCTGCTTCTGCCTTCATTGGCAATGCCACCGGTCACTATCTCCCACAATGAATGCCATCACCGCCCGGACAGGGAAGAGAAAACCATAACTTCTGTTATAATTGCTAGAAATTGAGATGATCTCTCCTGTTTCAAAGAATGATCCTTTACCTGATATAATTTCTAAGCTAGGCCTCTTTGAAAACACGGTATTTTCAGAGTTTCACAGTGAATTACCAAGAAACAACATAGGAAACCACTGTGAACGGTGAAGTCACATATAGATCCTTTAGTGTGTCAGGTGAAGCACACTACCCAAAAGACTCCAGCGTTCTTGAAACCAGTGTTTGCTCTTTAATCTACTGTATAAACTCGAAAGCTCACTGAAGCATACAATGAAGCAGAACAACAAGGGCACAGTAAGGGTATAATTCCATCTGTTGAAATCGTTTGATTATCTGTATATGTTGGTTAGAATTTCATCTGGTTGAAAGCTGTTGCTGGCCTCCTTCGGAACACAGTCTTTATGAGTTAAAATTAAGGGCAACATCAACTTTAAGAAAGACATACATGAGAACCAGATAGCATCTAATATCTTCAGTTCAAAGAGCTACATCTGTACTTTCAGTAGTACATGCGTTACTCTGCACGGAAAACAAGATATGTCCAGACATCGCTATCTCTGCTTCTGCCTTCAATGGCAATGCCACCGGTCACTATCTCCCACAATGAATGCCATCACCGCCCGGACAGGGAAGAGAAAACCATAACTTCTGTTATAATTGCTAGAAATTGTGATGATCTCTTCTGTTTCAAAGAATGATCCTTTACCTGATATAATATCTAAGCTAGGCCTCTTTGAAAACACGGTATTTTCAGAGTTTCACAGTGAATTACCAAGAAACAACATAGGAAACCACTGTGAACGGTGAAGTCACATATAGATCCTTTAGTGTGTCAGGTGAAGCACACTACACAAAAGACTCCAGCGTTCTTCAAAGCAGTGTTTGCTCTTTAGTCTACTGTATAAACTCGAAAGCTCACTGAAGCATACATTGAAGCAGAACAACAACGGCACAGCAAGGGCATAATTCCATCTGTTGAAATCGTTTGATTATCTGTATATGTTGGTTAGAATTTCATCTGGTTGAAAGCTGTTGCTGGCCTCCTTCGGAACACAGTCTTTATGAGTTAAAATTAAGGGCAACATCAACTTTAAGAAAGACATACATGGGAACCAGATAGCATCTAATATCTTCAGTTCAAAGAGCTACATCTGTACTTTCAGTAGTACATGCGTTACTCTGCACGGAAAACAAGATATGTCCAGACATCGCTATCTCTGCTTCTGACTTCAATGGCAATGCCACCGGTCACTATCTCCCACAATGAATGCCATCACCGCCCGGACAGGGAGGAGAAAACCATAACTTCTGTTATAATTGCTAGAAATTGTGATGTTCTCTTCTGTTTCAAAGAATGATCCTTTACCTGATATAATTTCTAAGCTAGGCCTCTTTGAAAACACGGTATTTTCAGAGTTTCACAGTGAATTACCAAGAAACAACATAGGAAACCACTGTGAACGGTGAAGTCACATATAGATCCTTTAGTGTGTCAGGTGAAGCACACTACCCAAAAGACTCCATCGTTCTTGAAACCAGTGTTTGCTCTTTAGTCTACTGTATGAACTCGAAAGCTCACTGAAGCATACATTGAAGCAGAACAACAACGGCACAGCAAGGGCATAATTCCATCTGTTGAAATCGTTTGATTATCTGTATATGGTGGTTAGAATTTCATCTGGTTGAAAGCTGTTGCTGGCCTCCTTCGGAACACAGTCTTTATGAGTTAAAATTAAGGGCAACATCAACTTTAAGAAAGACATACATGAGAACCAGATAGCATCTAATATCTTCAGTTCTAAGAGCTACATCTGTACTTTCAGTAGTACATGCGTTACTCTGCACGGAAAACAAGATATGTCCAGACATCGCAATCTCTGCTTCTGCCTTCAATGGCAATGCCACCGGTCACTATCTCCCACAATGAATGCCATCACCGCACGGACAGGGAAGAGAAAGAAATAACTTCTGTTATAATTGCTAGAAATTGTGATGATCTCTCCTGTTTCAAAGAATGATCCTTTACCTGATATAATTTCTAAGCTAGGCCTCTTTGAAAACACGGTATTTTCAGAGTTTCACAGTGAATTACCAAGAAACAACATAGGAAACCACTGTGAACGGTGAAGTCACATGTAGATCCTTTAGTGTGTCAGGTGAAGCACACTACCCAAAAGACTCCAGCGTTCTTCAAAGCAGTGTTTGCTCTTTAGTCTACTGTATAAACTCGAAAGCTCACTGAAGCATACATTGAAGCAGAACAACAACGGCACAGCAAGGGCATAATTCCATCTGTTGAAATCGTTTGATTATCTGTATATGGTGGTTAGAATTTCATCTGGTTGAAAACTGTTCCCGGCCTCCTTCAGAACACAGTCTTTATGAGTAAACAGTAAGTGCAACAGCAACTTTAAGAAAGACATACATGAGAACCAGATAGCATCTAATATCTTCAGTTCAAAGAGCTACATCTGTACTTTCAGTAGTACATGCGTTACGCTGCAAGAAAAAAAGATATGTCCACACATCGCTATCTCTGCTTCTGCCTTCAATGGCAATGCCACCGGTCACTATCTCCCACAATGAATGCCATCACCGCACGGACAGGGAAGAGAAAACCATAACTTCTGTTATAATTGCTAGAAATTGTGATGTTCTCTTCTGTTTCAAAGAATGATCCTTTACCTGATATAATTTCTAAGCTAGGCCTCTTTGAAAACACGGTATTTTCAGAGTTTCACAGTGAATTACCAAGAAACAACATAGGAAACCACTGTGAACGGTGAAGTCACATATAGATCCTTTAGTGTGTCAGGTGAAGCACACTACCCAAAAGACTCCAGCGTTCTTCAAAGCAGTGTTTGCTCTTTAGTCTACTGTATAAAATCGAAAGCTCACTGAAGCATACAATGAAGCAGAACAACAAGGGCACAGTAAGGGTGTAATTCCATCTGTTGAAATCGTTTGATTATCTGTATATGTTGGTTAGAATTTCATCTGGTTGAAAGCTGTTGCTGGCCTCCTTCGGAACACAGTCTTTATGAGTTAAAATTAAGGGCAACATCAACTTTAAGAAAGACATACATGAGAACCAGATAGCATCTGATATCTTCAGTTCAAAGAGCTACATCTGTACTTTCAGTAGTACATGCGTTACTCTGCACGAAAAAGAAGATATGTCCACACATCGCAATCTCTGCTTCTGCCTTCAATGGCAAGCCACCGGTCACTATCTCCCACAATGAATGCCATCACTGCACCGACAGGG
Organism: Furipterus horrens; assembly: GCF_987537825.1. NCBI lineage: Eukaryota > Metazoa > Chordata > Mammalia > Chiroptera > Furipteridae > Furipterus > Furipterus horrens. Next base: position 39,840,268 of record NW_028327181.1, on the reverse strand, counting down.
AAGAGAAAACCATAACTTCTGTTATAATTGCTAGAAATTGTGATGTTCTCTTCTGTTTCAAAGAATGATCCTTTACCTTATATAATTTCTAAGCTAGGCCTCTTTGAAAACATGGTATTTTCAGAGTTTCACAGTGAATTACCAAGAAACAACATAGGAAACCACTGTGAACGGTGAAGTCACATATAGATCCTTTAGTGTGTCAGGTGAAGCACACTACCCAAAAGACTCCAGCGTTCTTCAAAGCAGTGTTTGCTCTTTAGTCTACTGTATAAACTCGAAAGCTCACTGAAGCATACATTGAAGCAGAACAACAACGGCACAGCAAGGGCATAATTCCATCTGTTGAAATCGTTTGATTATCTGTATATGGTGGTTAGAATTTCATCTGGTTGAAAACTGTTCCCGGCCTCCTTCAGAACACAGTCTTTATGAGTAAACAGTAAGTGCAACAGCAACTTTAAGAAAGACATACATGAGAACCAGATAGCATCTAATATCTTCAGTTCAAAGAGCTACATCTGTACTTTCAGTAGTACATGCGTTACGCTGCAAGAAAAAAAGATATGTCCACACATCGCTATCTCTGCTTCTGCCTTCAATGGCAATGCCACCGGTCACTATCTCCCACAATGAATGCCATCACCGCCCGGACAGGGAAGAGAAAACCATAACTTCTGTTATAATTGCTAGAAATTGTGATGATCTCTTCTGTTTCAAAGAATGATCCTTTACCTGATATAATTTCTAAGCTAGGCCTCTTTGAAAACACGGTATTTTCAGAGTTTCACAGTGAATTACCAAGAAACAACATAGGAAACCACTGTGAACGGTGAAGTCACATATAGATCCTTTAGTGTGTCAGGTGAAGCACACTACACAAAAGACTCCAGCGTTCTTCAAAGCAGTGTTTGCTCTTTAGTCTACTGTATAAACTCGAAAGCTCACTGAAGCATACATTGAAGCAGAACAACAACGGCACAGCAAGGGCATAATTCCATCTGTTGAAATCGTTTGATTATCTGTATATGTTGGTTAGAATTTCATCTGGTTGAAAGCTGTTGCTGGCCTCCTTCGGAACACAGTCTTTATGAGTTAAAATTAAGGGCAACATCAACTTTAAGAAAGACATACATGAGAACCAGATAGCATCTAATATCTTCAGTTCAAAGAGCTACATCTGTACTTTCAGTAGTACATGCGTTACTCTGCACGGAAAACAAGATATGTCCAGACATCGCTATCTCTGCTTCTGACTTCAATGGCAATGCCACCGGTCACTATCTCCCACAATGAATGCCATCACCGCCCGGACAGGGAGGAGAAAACCATAACTTCTGTTATAATTGCTAGAAATTGTGATGTTCTCTTCTGTTTCAAAGAATGATCCTTTACCTGATATAATTTCTAAGCTAGGCCTCTTTGAAAACACGGTATTTTCAGAGTTTCACAGTGAATTACCAAGAAACAACATAGGAAACCACTGTGAACGGTGAAGTCACATATAGATCCTTTAGTGTGTCAGGTGAAGCACACTACCCAAAAGACTCCATCGTTCTTGAAACCAGTGTTTGCTCTTTAGTCTACTGTATAAACTCGAAAGCTCACTGAAGCATACATTGAAGCAGAACAACAACGGCACAGCAAGGGCATAATTCCATCTGTTGAAATCGTTTGATTATCTGTATATGGTGGTTAGAATTTCATCTGGTTGAAAGCTGTTGCTGGCCTCCTTCTGAACACAGTCTTTATGAGTTAAAATTAAGGACAACATCAACTTTAAGAAAGACATACATGAGAACCAGATAGCATCTAATATCTTCAGTTCTAAGAGCTACATCTCTACTTTCAGTAGTACATGCGTTACTCTGCACGGAAAACAAGATATGTCCAGACATCGCTATCTCTGCTTCTGCCTTCAATGGCAATGCCACCGGTCACCATCTCGCACAATGAATGCCATCACCGCCCGGACAGGGAGGAGAAAACCATAACTTCTGTTATAATTGCTAGAAATTGTGATGTTCTCTTCTGTTTCAAAGAATGATCCTTTACCTGATATAATTTCTAAGCTAGGCCTCTTTGAAAACACGGTATTTTCAGAGTTTCACAGTGAATTACCAAGAAACAACATAGGAAACCACTGTGAACGGTGAAGTCACATATAGATCCTTTAGTGTGTCAGGTGAAGCACACTACCCAAAAGACTCCATCGTTCTTGAAACCAGTGTTTGCTCTTTAGTCTACTGTATGAACTCGAAAGCTCACTGAAGCATACATTGAAGCAGAACAACAACGGCACAGCAAGGGCATAATTCCATCTGTTGAAATCGTTTGATTATCTGTATATGTTGGTTAGAATTTCATCTGGTTGAAAGCTGTTGCTGGCCTCCTTCGGAACACAGTCTTTATGAGATAAAATTAAGGGCAACATCAACTTTAAGAAAGACATACATGAGAACCAGATAGCATCTAATATCTTCAGTTCAAAGAGCTACATCTGTACTTTCAGTAGTACGTGCGTTACTCTGCACGGAAAACAAGATATGTCCAGACATCGCAATCTCTGTTTCTGCCTTCAATGGCAATGCCACCGGTCACTATCTCCCACAATGAATGCCATCACCGCACGGACAGGGAAGAGAAAGAAATAACTTCTGTTATAATTGCTAGAAATTGTGATGATCTCTCCTGTTTCAAAGAATGATCCTTTACCTGATATAATTTCTAAGCTAGGCCTCTTTGAAAACACGGTATTTTCAGAGTTTCACAGTGAATTACCAAGAAACAACATAGGAAACCACTGTGAACGGTGAAGTCACATATAGATCCTTTAGTGTGTCAGGTGAAGCACACTACCCAAAAGACTCCAGCGTTCTTCAAAGCAGTGTTTGCTCTTTAGTCTACTGTATAAACTCGAAAGCTCACTGAAGCATACATTGAAGCAGAACAACAACGGCACAGCAAGGGCATAATTCCATCTGTTGAAATCGTTTGATTATCTGTATATGGTGGTTAGAATTTCATCTGGTTGAAAACTGTTCCCAGCCTCCTTCAGAACACAGTCTTTATGAGTAAACAGTAAGTGCAACAGCAACTTTAAGAAAGACATACATGAGAACCAGATAGCATCTAATATCTTCAGTTCAAAGAGCTACATCTGTACTTTCAGTAGTACATGCGTTACGCTGCAAGAAAAAAAGATATGTCCACACATCGCTATCTCTGCTTCTGCCTTCAATGGCAATGCCACCGGTCACTATCTCCCACAATGAATGCCATCACCGCACGGACAGGGAAGAGAAAACCATAACTTCTGTTATAATTGCTAGAAATTGTGATGTTCTCTTCTGTTTCAAAGAATGATCCTTTACCTGATATAATTTCTAAGCTAGGCCTCTTTGAAAACACGGTATTTTCAGAGTTTCACAGTGAATTACCAAGAAACAACATAGGAAACCACTGTGAACGGTGAAGTCACATATAGATCCTTTAGTGTGTCAGGTGAAGCACACTACCCAAAAGACTCCAGCGTTCTTCAAAGCAGTGTTTGCTCTTTAGTCTACTGTATAAAATCGAAAGCTCACTGAAGCATACAATGAAGCAGAACAACAAGGGCACAGTAAGGGTATAATTCCATCTGTTGAAATCGTTTGATTATCTGTATATGTTGGTTAGAATTTCATCTGGTTGAAAGCTGTTGCTGGCCTCCTTCGGAACACAGTCTTTATGAGTTAAAATTAAGGGCAACATCTACTTTAAGAAAGACATACATGAGAACAAGATAGCATCTGATATCTTCAGTTCAAAGAGCTACATCTGTACTTTCAGTAGTACATGCGTTACTCTGCACGAAAAAGAAGATATGTCCACACATCGCAATCTCTGCTTCTGCCTTCAATGGCAAGCCACCGGTCACTATCTCCCACAATGAATGCCATCACTGCACGGACAGGGAAGAGAAAACCATAACTTCTGTTATAATTGCTAGAAATTGTGATGTTCTCTTCTGTTTCAAAGAATGATCCTTTACCTTATATAATTTCTAAGCTAGGCCTCTTTGAAAACATGGTATTTTCAGAGTTTCACAGTGAATTACCAAGAAACAACATAGGAAACCACTGTGAACGGTGAAGTCACATATAGATCCTTTAGTGTGTCAGGTGAAGCACACTACCCAAAAGACTCCAGCGTTCTTCAAAGCAGTGTTTGCTCTTTAGTCTACTGTATAAACTCGAAAGCTCACTGAAGCATACATTGAAGCAGAACAACAACGGCACAGCAAGGGCATAATTCCATCTGTTGAAATCGTTTGATTATCTGTATATGGTGGTTAGAATTTCATCTGGTTGAAAACTGTTCCCGGCCTCCTTCAGAACACAGTCTTTATGAGTAAACAGTAAGTGCAACAGCAACTTTAAGAAAGACATACATGAGAACCAGATAGCATCTAATATCTTCAGTTCAAAGAGCTACATCTGTACTTTCAGTAGTACATGCGTTACGCTGCAAGAAAAAAAGATATGTCCACACATCGCTATCTCTGCTTCTGCCTTCAATGGCAATGCCACCGGTCACTATCTCCCACAATGAATGCCATCACCGCACGGACAGGGAAGAGAAAACCATAACTTCTGTTATAATTGCTAGAAATTGTGATGTTCTCTTCTGTTTCAAAGAATGATCCTTTACCTGATATAATTTCTAAGCTAGGCCTCTTTGAAAACACGGTATTTTCAGAGTTTCACAGTGAATTACCAAGAAACAACATAGGAAACCACTGTGAACGGTGAAGTCACATATAGATCCTTTAGTGTGTCAGGTGAAGCACACTACCCAAAAGACTCCAGCGTTCTTCAAAGCAGTGTTTGCTCTTTAGTCTACTGTATAAAATCGAAAGCTCACTGAAGCATACAATGAAGCAGAACAACAAGGGCACAGTAAGGGTATAATTCCATCTGTTGAAATCGTTTGATTATCTGTATATGTTGGTTAGAATTTCATCTGGTTGAAAGCTGTTGCTGGTCTCCTTCGGAACACAGTCTTTATGAGTTAAAATTAAGGGCAACATCAACTTTAAGAAAGACATACATGAGAACCAGATAGCATCTGATATCTTCAGTTCAAAGAGCTACATCTGTACTTTCAGTAGTACATGCGTTACTCTGCACGAAAAAGAAGATATGTCCACACATCGCAATCTCTGCTTCTGCCTTCAATGGCAAGCCACCGGTCACTATCTCCCACAATGAATGCCATCACTGCACGGACAGGGAAGAGAAAACCATAACTTCTGTTATAATTGCTAGAAATTGTGATGTTCTCTTCTGTTTCAAAGAATGATCCTTTACCTTATATAATTTCTAAGCTAGGCCTCTTTGAAAACATGGTATTTTCAGAGTTTCACAGTGAATTACCAAGAAACAACATAGGAAACCACTGTGAACGGTGAAGTCACATATAGATCCTTTAGTGTGTCAGGTGAAGCACACTACCCAAAAGACTCCAGCGTTCTTCAAAGCAGTGTTTGCTCTTTAGTCTACTGTATAAACTCGAAAGCTCACTGAAGCATACATTGAAGCAGAACAACAACGGCACAGCAAGGGCATAATTCCATCTGTTGAAATCGTTTGATTATCTGTATATGGTGGTTAGAATTTCATCTGGTTGAAAACTGTTCCCGGCCTCCTTCAGAACACAGTCTTTATGAGTAAACAGTAAGTGCAACAGCAACTTTAAGAAAGACATACATGAGAACCAGATAGCATCTAATATCTTCAGTTCAAAGAGCTACATCTGTACTTTCAGTAGTACATGCGTTACGCTGCAAGAAAAAAAGATATGTCCACACATCGCTATCTCTGCTTCTGCCTTCAATGGCAATGCCACCGGTCACTATCTCCCACAATGAATGCCATCACCGCACGGACAGGGAAGAGAAAACCATAACTTCTGTTATAATTGCTAGAAATTGTGATGTTCTCTTCTGTTTCAAAGAATGATCCTTTACCTGATATAATTTCTAAGCTAGGCCTCTTTGAAAACACGGTATTTTCAGAGTTTCACAGTGAATTACCAAGAAACAACATAGGAAACCACTGTGAACGGTGAAGTCACATATAGATCCTTTAGTGTGTCAGGTGAAGCACACTACCCAAAAGACTCCAGCGTTCTTCAAAGCAGTGTTTGCTCTTTAGTCTACTGTATAAAATCGAAAGCTCACTGAAGCATACAATGAAGCAGAACAACAAGGGCACAGTAAGGGTATAATTCCATCTGTTGAAATCGTTTGATTATCTGTATATGTTGGTTAGAATTTCATCTGGTTGAAAGCTGTTGCTGGTCTCCTTCGGAACACAGTCTTTATGAGTTAAAATTAAGGGCAACATCAACTTTAAGAAAGACATACATGAGAACCAGATAGCATCTGATATCTTCAGTTCAAAGAGCTACATCTGTACTTTCAGTAGTACATGCGTTACTCTGCACGAAAAAGAAGATATGTCCACACATCGCAATCTCTGCTTCTGCCTTCAATGGCAAGCCACCGGTCACTATCTCCCACAATGAATGCCATCACTGCACGGACAGGGAAGAGAAAACCATAACTTCTGTTATAATTGCTAGAAATTGTGATGTTCTCTTCTGTTTCAAAGAATGATCCTTTACCTTATATAATTTCTAAGCTAGGCCTCTTTGAAAACACGGTATTTTCAGAGTTTCACAGTGAATTACCAAGAAACAACATAGGAAACCACTGTGAACGGTGAAGTCACATATAGATCCTTTAGTGTGTCAGGTGAAGCACACTACCCAAAAGACTCCAGCGTTCTTCAAAGCAGTGTTTGCTCTTTAGTCTACTGTATAAAATCGAAAGCTCACTGAAGCATACAATGAAGCAGAACAACAAGGGCACAGTAAGGGTATAATTCCATCTGTTGAAATCGTTTGATTATCTGTATATGTTGGTTAGAATTTCATCTGGTTGAAAGCTGTTGCTGGTCTCCTTCGGAACACAGTCTTTATGAGTTAAAATTAAGGGCAACATCAACTTTAAGAAAGACATACATGAGAACCAGATAGCATCTGATATCTTCAGTTCAAAGAGCTACATCTGTACTTTCAGTAGTACATGCGTTACTCTGCACGAAAAAGAAGATATGTCCACACATCGCAATCTCTGCTTCTGCCTTCAATGGCAAGCCACCGGTCACTATCTCCCACAATGAATGCCATCACTGCACGGACAGGGAAGAGAAAACCATAACTTCTGTTATAATTGCTAGAAATTGTGATGTTCTCTTCTGTTTCAAAGAATGATCCTTTACCTTATATAATTTCTAAGCTAGGCCTCTTTGAAAACACGGTATTTTCAGAGTTTCACAGTGAATTACCAAGAAACAACATAGGAAACCACTGTGAACGGTGAAGTCACATATAGATCCTTTAGTGTGTCAGGTGAAGCACACTACACAAAAGACTCCAGCGTTCTTCAAAGCAGTGTTTGCTCTTTAGTCTACTGTATAAAATCGAAAGCTCACTGAAGCATACAATGAAGAAGAACAACAAGGGCACAGTAAGGGTATAATTCCATCTGTTGAAATCGTTTGATTATCTGTATATGTTGGTTAGAATTTCATCTGGTTGAAAGCTGTTGCTGGTCTCCTTCGGAACACAGTCTTTATGAGTTAAAATTAAGGGCAACATCAACTTTAAGAAAGACATACATGAGAACCAGATAGCATCTGATATCTTCAGTTCAAAGAGCTACATCTGTACTTTCAGTAGTACATGCGTTACTCTGCACGAAAAAGAAGATATGTCCACACATCGCAATCTCTGCTTCTGCCTTCAATGGCAAGCCACCGGTCACTATCTCCCACAATGAATGCCATCACTGCACGGACAGGGAAGAGAAAACCATAACTTCTGTTATAATTGCTAGAAATTGTGATGTTCTCTTCTGTTTCAAAGAATGATCCTTTACCTTATATAATTTCTAAGCTAGGCCTCTTTGAAAACACGGTATTTTCAGAGTTTCACAGTGAATTACCAAGAAACAACATAGGAAACCACTGTGAACGGTGAAGTCACATATAGATCCTTTAGTGTGTCAGGTGAAGCACACTACCCAAAAGACTCCAGCGTTCTTCAAAGCAGTGTTTGCTCTTTAGTCTACTGTATAAACTCGAAAGCTCACTGAAGCATACATTGAAGCAGAACAACAACGGCACAGCAAGGGCATAATTCCATCTGTTGAAATCGTTTGATTATCTGTATATGTTGGTTAGAATTTCATCTGGTTGAAAGCTCTTGCTGGCCTCCTTCGGAACACAGTCTTTATGAGTTAAAATTAAGGGCAACATCAACTTTAAGAAAGACATACATGAGAACCAGATAGCATCTAATATCTTCAGTTCAAAGAGCTACATCTGTACTTTCAGTAGTACATGCGTTACTCTGCACGGAAAACAAGATATGTCCAGACATCGCTATCTCGGCTTCTGCCTTCATTGGCAATGCCACCGGTCACTATCTCCCACAATGAATGCCATCACAGCACGGACAGGGAAGAGAAAGCAATAACTTCTGTTATAATTGCTAGAAATTGAGATGATCTCTCCTGTTTCAAAGAATGATCCTTTACCTGATATAATTTCTAAGCTAGGCCTCTTTGAAAACACGGTATTTTCAGAGTTTCACAGTGAATTACCAAGAAACAACATAGGAAACCACTGTGAACGGTGAAGTCACATATAGATCCTTTAGTGTGTCAGGTGAAGCACACTACCCAAAAGACTCCAGCGTTCTTGAAACCAGTGTTTGCTATTTAATCTACTGTATAAACTCGAAAGCTCACTGAAGCATACAATGAAGCAGAACAACAAGGGCACAGTAAGCATATAATTCCATCTGTTGAAATCGTTTGATTATCTGTATATGTTGGTTAGAATTTCATCTGGTTGAAAGCTGTTGCTGGTCTCCTTCGGAACACAGTCTTTATGAGTTAACAGTAAGTGCAACAGCAACTTTTAGAAAGACATACATGAGAACTAGATAGCATCTAATATCTTCAGTTCAAAGAGCTACATCTGTACTTTCAGTAGTACATGCGTTACTCTGCACGGAAAACAAGATATGTCCAGACATCTCTATCTCTGCTTCTGCCTTCAATGGCAATGCCACCGGTCACTATCTCCCACAATGAATGCCATCACCGCCCGGACAGGGAAGAGAAAACCATAACTTCTGTTATAATTGCTAGAAATTGTGATGTTCTCTTCTGTTTCAAAGAATGATCCTTTACCTGATATAATTTCTAAGCTAGGCCTCTTTGAAAACACGGTATTTTCAGAGTTTCACAGTGAATTACCAAGAAACAACATAGGAAACCACTGTGAATGGTGAAGTCACATATAGATCCTTTAGTGTGTCAGGTGAAGCACACTACCCAAAAGACTCCTGCGTTCTTGAAACCAGTGTTTGCTCTTTAGTCTACTGTATAAACTTGAAAGCTCACTGAAGCATACATTGAAGCAGAACAACAACGGAACAGCAAGGGCATAATTCCATCTGTTGAAATCGTTTGATTATCTGTATATGTTGGTTAGAATTTCATCTGGTTGAAAGCTCTTGCTGGCCTCCTTCGGAACACAGTCTTTATGAGTTAAAATTAAGGGCAACATCAACTTTAAGAAAGACATACATGAGAACCAGATAGCATCTAATATCTTCAGTTCAAAGAGCTACATCTGTACTTTCAGTAGTACATGCGTTACTCTGCACGGAAAACAAGATATGTCCAGACATCGCTATCTCTGCTTCTGACTTCAATGGCAATGCCACCGGTCACTATCTCCCACAATGAATGCCATCACAGCACGGACAGGGAAGAGAAAGCAATAACTTCTGTTATAATTGCTAGAAATTGAGATGATCTCTCCTGTTTCAAAGAATGATCCTTTACCTGATATAATTTCTAAGCTAGGCCTCTTTGAAAACACGGTATTTTCAGAGTTTCACAGTGAATTACCAAGAAACAACATAGGAAACCACTGTGAACGGTGAAGTCACATATAGATCCTTTAGTGTGTCAGGTGAAGCACACTAACCAAAAGACTCCAGCGTTCTTGAAACCAGTGTTTGCTATTTAATCTACTGTATAAACTCGAAAGCTCACTGAAGCATACAATGAAGCAGAACAACAAGGGCACAGTAAGCATATAATTCCATCTGTTGAAATCGTTTGATTATCTGTATATGTTGGTTAGAATTTCATCTGGTTGAAAGCTGTTGCTGGTCTCCTTCGGAACACAGTCTTTATGAGTTAACAGTAAGTGCAACAGCAACTTTTAGAAAGACATACATGAGAACTAGATAGCATCTAATATCTTCAGTTCAAAGAGCTACATCTGTACTTTCAGTAGTACATGCGTTACTCTGCACGGAAAACAAGATATGTCCAGACATCTCTATCTCTGCTTCTGCCTTCAATGGCAATGCCACCGGTCACTATCTCCCACAATGAATGCCATCACCGCCCGGACAGGGAAGAGAAAACCATAAGTTCTGTTATAATTGCTAGAAATTGTGATGTTCTCTTCTGTTTCAAAGAATGATCCTTTACCTGATATAATTTCTAAGCTAGGCCTCTTTGAAAACACGGTATTTTCAGAGTTTCACAGTGAATTACCAAGAAACAACATAGGAAACCACTGTGAATGGTGAAGTCACATATAGATCCTTTAGTGTGTCAGGTGAAGCACACTACCCAAAAGACTCCTGCGTTCTTGAAACCAGTGTTTGCTCTTTAGTCTACTGTATAAACTCGAAAGCTCACTGAAGCATACAATGAAGCAGAACAACAACGGAACAGCAAGGGCATAATTCCATCTGTTGAAATCGTTTGATTATCTGTATATGGTGGTTAGAATTTCATGTGGTTGAAAACTGTTGCTGGCCTCCTTCGGAATACAGTCTTTATGAGTTAACAATAAGTGCAAGAGCAACTTTTAGAAAGACATAAATGAGAACCAGATAGCATCTAATATCTTCAGTTCAAAGAGCTACATCTGTACTTTCAGTAGTACATGCGTTACTCTGCACGGAAAACAAGATATGTCTAGACATTGCTATCTCTGCTTCTGCCCTCAATGGCAATGCCACCAGTCACTATCTCCCACAATGAATGCTATAACCACACGCACAGAGAAGAGAAAGCAATAACTTCTGTTATAATTGCTGGAAACTGTGATGTTCTCTCCTGTTTCAAAGAATGATCCTTTCCTTGATATAATTTCTAAGCTAGGCCTCTTTGAAAACACGGTATTTTCAGAGTTTCACAGTGAATTACCAAGAAACAACATAGGAAACCACTGTGAACGGTGAAGTCACATATAGATCCTTTAGTGTGTCAGGTGAAGCACACTACCCAAAAGACTCCTGCGTTCTTGAAACCAGTGTTTGCTCTTTAGTCTACTGTATAAACTCGAAAGCTCACTGAAGCATACAATGAAGCAGAACAACAACGGAACAGCAAGGGCATAATTCCATCTGTTGAAATCGTTTGATTATCTGTATATGTTGGTTAGAATTTCATCTGGTTGAAAGCTGTTGCTGGTCTCCTTCGGAACACAGTCTTTATGAGTTAAAATTAAGGGCAACATCAACTTTAAGAAAGACATACATGAGAACCAGATAGCATCTGATATCTTCAGTTCAAAGAGCTACATCTGTACTTTCAGTAGTACATGCGTTACTCTGCACGAAAAAGAAGATATGTCCACACATCGCAATCTCTGCTTCTGCCTTCAATGGCAAGCCACCGGTCACTATCTCCCACAATGAATGCCATCACTGCACGGACAGGGAAGAGAAAACCATAACTTCTGTTATAATTGCTAGAAATTGTGATGTTCTCTTCTGTTTCAAAGAATGATCCTTTACCTTATATAATTTCTAATCTAGGCCTCTTTGAAAACACGGTATTTTCAGAGTTTCACAGTGAATTACCAAGAAACAACATAGGAAACCACTGTGAACGGTGAAGTCACATATAGATCCTTTAGTGTGTCAGGTGAAGCACACTACCCAAAAGACTCCATCGTTCTTGAAACCAGTGTTTGCTCTTTAGTCTACTGTATAAACTCGAAAGCTCACTGAAGCATACATTGAAGCAGAACAACAACGGCACAGCAAGGGCATAATTCCATCTGTTGAAATCGTTTGATTATCTGTATATGGTGGTTAGAATTTCATCTGGTTGAAAGCTGTTGCTGGCCTCCTTCTGAACACAGTCTTTATGAGTTAAAATTAAGGACAACATCAACTTTAAGAAAGACATACATGAGAACCAGATAGCATCTAATATCTTCAGTTCTAAGAGCTACATCTCTACTTTCAGTAGTACATGCGTTACTCTGCACGGAAAACAAGATATGTCCAGACATCGCTATCTCTGCTTCTGCCTTCAATGGCAATGCCACCGGTCACCATCTCGCACAATGAATGCCATCACCGCCCGGACAGGGAGGAGAAAACCATAACTTCTGTTATAATTGCTAGAAATTGTGATGTTCTCTTCTGTTTCAAAGAATGATCCTTTACCTGATATAATTTCTAAGCTAGACCTCTTTGAAAACACGGTATTTTCAGAGTTTCACAGTGAATTACCAAGAAACAACATAGGAAACCACTGTGAACGGTGAAGTCACATATAGATCCTTTAGTGTGTCAGGTGAAGCACACTACCCAAAAGACTCCATCGTTCTTGAAACCAGTGTTTGCTCTTTAGTCTACTGTATGAATTCGAAAGCTCACTGAAGCATACATTGAAGCAGAACAACAACGGCACAGCAAGGGCATAATTCCATCTGTTGAAATCGTTTGATTATCTGTATATGTTGGTTAGAATTTCATCTGGTTGAAAGCTGTTGCTGGCCTCCTTCGGAACACAGTCTTTATGAGATAAAATTAAGGGCAACATCAACTTTAAGAAAGACATACATGAGAACCAGATAGCATCTAATATCTTCAGTTCAAAGAGCTACATCTGTACTTTCAGTAGTACGTGCGTTACTCTGCACGGAAAACAAGATATGTCCAGACATCGCAATCTCTGCTTCTGCCTTCAATGGCAATGCCACCGGTCACTATCTCCCACAATGAATGCCATCACCGCACGGACAGGGAAGAGAAAGAAATAACTTCTGTTATAATTGCTAGAAATTGTGATGATCTCTCCTGTTTCAAAGAATGATCCTTTACCTGATATAATTTCTAAGCTAGGCCTCTTTGAAAACACGGTATTTTCAGAGTTTCACAGTGAATTACCAAGAAACAACATAGGAAACCACTGTGAACGGTGAAGTCACATATAGATCCTTTAGTGTGTCAGGTGAAGCACACTACCCAAAAGACTCCAGCGTTCTTCAAAGCAGTGTTTGCTCTTTAGTCTACTGTATAAACTCGAAAGCTCACTGAAGCATACATTGAAGCAGAACAACAACGGCACAGCAAGGGCATAATTCCATCTGTTGAAATCGTTTGATTATCTGTATATGGTGGTTAGAATTTCATCTGGTTGAAAACTGTTCCCAGCCTCCTTCAGAACACAGTCTTTATGAGTAAACAGTAAGTGCAACAGCAACTTTAAGAAAGACATACATGAGAACCAGATAGCATCTAATATCTTCAGTTCAAAGAGCTACATCTGTACTTTCAGTAGTACATGCGTTACGCTGCAAGAAAAAAAGATATGTCCACACATCGCTATCTCTGCTTCTGCCTTCAATGGCAATGCCACCGGTCACTATCTCCCACAATGAATGCCATCACCGCACGGACAGGGAAGAGAAAACCATAACTTCTGTTATAATTGCTAGAAATTGTGATGTTCTCTTCTGTTTCAAAGAATGATCCTTTACCTGATATAATTTCTAAGCTAGGCCTCTTTGAAAACACGGTATTTTCAGAGTTTCACAGTGAATTACCAAGAAACAACATAGGAAACCACTGTGAACGGTGAAGTCACATATAGATCCTTTAGTGTGTCAGGTGAAGCACACTACCCAAAAGACTCCAGCGTTCTTCAAAGCAGTGTTTGCTCTTTAGTCTACTGTATAAAATCGAAAGCTCACTGAAGCATACAATGAAGCAGAACAACAAGGGCACAGTAAGGGTATAATTCCATCTGTTGAAATCGTTTGATTATCTGTATATGTTGGTTAGAATTTCATCTGGTTGAAAGCTGTTGCTGGCCTCCTTCGGAACACAGTCTTTATGAGTTAAAATTAAGGGCAACATCAACTTTAAGAAAGACATACATGAGAACAAGATAGCATCTGATATCTTCAGTTCAAAGAGCTACATCTGTACTTTCAGTAGTACATGCGTTACTCTGCACGAAAAAGAAGATATGTCCACACATCGCAATCTCTGCTTCTGCCTTCAATGGCAAGCCACCGGTCACTATCTCCCACAATGAATGCCATCACTGCACGGACAGGGAAGAGAAAACCATAACTTCTGTTATAATTGCTAGAAATTGTGATGTTCTCTTCTGTTTCAAAGAATGATCCTTTACCTTATATAATTTCTAAGCTAGGCCTCTTTGAAAACATGGTATTTTCAGAGTTTCACAGTGAATTACCAAGAAACAACATAGGAAACCACTGTGAACGGTGAAGTCACATATAGATCCTTTAGTGTGTCAGGTGAAGCACACTACCCAAAAGACTCCAGCGTTCTTCAAAGCAGTGTTTGCTCTTTAGTCTACTGTATAAACTCGAAAGCTCACTGAAGCATACATTGAAGCAGAACAACAACGGCACAGCAAGGGCATAATTCCATCTGTTGAAATCGTTTGATTATCTGTATATGGGGGTTAGAATTTCATCTGGTTGAAAACTGTTCCCGGCCTCCTTCAGAACACAGTCTTTATGAGTAAACAGTAAGTGCAACAGCAACTTTAAGAAAGACATACATGAGAACCAGATAGCATCTAATATCTTCAGTTCAAAGAGCTACATCTGTACTTTCAGTAGTACATGCGTTACGCTGCAAGAAAAAAAGATATGTCCACACATCGCTATCTCTGCTTCTGCCTTCAATGGCAATGCCACCGGTCACTATCTCCCACAATGAATGCCATCACCGCACGGACAGGGAAGAGAAAACCATAAC
The DNA here is from genome assembly GCF_987537825.1 of Furipterus horrens. Lineage (NCBI taxonomy): Eukaryota > Metazoa > Chordata > Mammalia > Chiroptera > Furipteridae > Furipterus > Furipterus horrens. The sequence continues at coordinate 39,825,085 of NW_028327181.1, read as the reverse complement.
TTCTGTTATAATTGCTAGAAATTGTGATGTTCTCTTCTGTTTCAAAGAATGATCCTTTACCTGATATAATTTCTAAGCTAGGCCTCTTTGAAAACACGGTATTTTCAGAGTTTCACAGTGAATTACCAAGAAACAACATAGGAAACCACTGTGAACGGTGAAGTCACATATAGATCCTTTAGTGTGTCAGGTGAAGCACACTACCCAAAAGACTCCAGCGTTCTTCAAAGCAGTGTTTGCTCTTTAGTCTACTGTATAAAATCGAAAGCTCACTGAAGCATACAATGAAGCAGAACAACAAGGGCACAGTAAGGGTATAATTCCATCTGTTGAAATCGTTTGATTATCTGTATATGTTGGTTAGAATTTCATCTGGTTGAAAGCTGTTGCTGGTCTCCTTCGGAACACAGTCTTTATGAGTTAAAATTAAGGGCAACATCAACTTTAAGAAAGACATACATGAGAACCAGATAGCATCTGATATCTTCAGTTCAAAGAGCTACATCTGTACTTTCAGTAGTACATGCGTTACTCTGCACGAAAAAGAAGATATGTCCACACATCGCAATCTCTGCTTCTGCCTTCAATGGCAAGCCACCGGTCACTATCTCCCACAATGAATGCCATCACTGCACGGACAGGGAAGAGAAAACCATAACTTCTGTTATAATTGCTAGAAATTGTGATGTTCTCTTCTGTTTCAAAGAATGATCCTTTACCTGATATAATTTCTAAGCTAGGCCTCTTTGAAAACATGGTATTTTCAGAGTTTCACAGTGAATTACCAAGAAACAACATAGGAAACCACTGTGAACGGTGAAGTCACATATAGATCCTTTAGTGTGTCAGGTGAAGCACACTACCCAAAAGACTCCAGCGTTCTTCAAAGCAGTGTTTGCTCTTTAGTCTACTGTATAAACTCGAAAGCTCACTGAAGCATACATTGAAGCAGAACAACAACGGCACAGCAAGGGCATAATTCCATCTGTTGAAATCGTTTGATTATCTGTATATGGTGGTTAGAATTTCATCTGGTTGAAAACTGTTCCCGGCCTCCTTCAGAACACAGTCTTTATGAGTAAACAGTAAGTGCAACAGCAACTTTAAGAAAGACATACATGAGAACCAGATAGCATCTAATATCTTCAGTTCAAAGAGCTACATCTGTACTTTCAGTAGTACATGCGTTACGCTGCAAGAAAAAAAGATATGTCCACACATCGCTATCTCTGCTTCTGCCTTCAATGGCAATGCCACCGGTCACTATCTCCCACAATGAATGCCATCACCGCACGGACAGGGAAGAGAAAACCATAACTTCTGTTATAATTGCTAGAAATTGTGATGTTCTCTTCTGTTTCAAAGAATGATCCTTTACCTGATATAATTTCTAAGCTAGGCCTCTTTGAAAACACGGTATTTTCAGAGTTTCACAGTGAATTACCAAGAAACAACATAGGAAACCACTGTGAACGGTGAAGTCACATATAGATCCTTTAGTGTGTCAGGTGAAGCACACTACCCAAAAGACTCCAGCGTTCTTCAAAGCAGTGTTTGCTCTTTAGTCTACTGTATAAAATCGAAAGCTCACTGAAGCATACAATGAAGCAGAACAACAAGGGCACAGTAAGGGTATAATTCCATCTGTTGAAATCGTTTGATTATCTGTATATGTTGGTTAGAATTTCATCTGGTTGAAAGCTGTTGCTGGTCTCCTTCGGAACACAGTCTTTATGAGTTAAAATTAAGGGCAACATCAACTTTAAGAAAGACATACATGAGAACCAGATAGCATCTGATATCTTCAGTTCAAAGAGCTACATCTGTACTTTCAGTAGTACATGCGTTACTCTGCACGAAAAAGAAGATATGTCCACACATCGCAATCTCTGCTTCTGCCTTCAATGGCAAGCCACCGGTCACTATCTCCCACAATGAATGCCATCACTGCACGGACAGGGAAGAGAAAACCATAACTTCTGTTATAATTGCTAGAAATTGTGATGTTCTCTTCTGTTTCAAAGAATGATCCTTTACCTTATATAATTTCTAAGCTAGGCCTCTTTGAAAACACGGTATTTTCAGAGTTTCACAGTGAATTACCAAGAAACAACATAGGAAACCACTGTGAACGGTGAAGTCACATATAGATCCTTTAGTGTGTCAGGTGAAGCACACTACCCAAAAGACTCCAGCGTTCTTCAAAGCAGTGTTTGCTCTTTAGTCTACTGTATAAAATCGAAAGCTCACTGAAGCATACAATGAAGCAGAACAACAAGGGCACAGTAAGGGTATAATTCCATCTGTTGAAATCGTTTGATTATCTGTATATGTTGGTTAGAATTTCATCTGGTTGAAAGCTGTTGCTGGTCTCCTTCGGAACACAGTCTTTATGAGTTAAAATTAAGGGCAACATCAACTTTAAGAAAGACATACATGAGAACCAGATAGCATCTGATATCTTCAGTTCAAAGAGCTACATCTGTACTTTCAGTAGTACATGCGTTACTCTGCACGAAAAAGAAGATATGTCCACACATCGCAATCTCTGCTTCTGCCTTCAATGGCAAGCCACCGGTCACTATCTCCCACAATGAATGCCATCACTGCACGGACAGGGAAGAGAAAACCATAACTTCTGTTATAATTGCTAGAAATTGTGATGTTCTCTTCTGTTTCAAAGAATGATCCTTTACCTTATATAATTTCTAAGCTAGGCCTCTTTGAAAACACGGTATTTTCAGAGTTTCACAGTGAATTACCAAGAAACAACATAGGAAACCACTGTGAACGGTGAAGTCACATATAGATCCTTTAGTGTGTCAGGTGAAGCACACTACACAAAAGACTCCAGCGTTCTTCAAAGCAGTGTTTGCTCTTTAGTCTACTGTATAAAATCGAAAGCTCACTGAAGCATACAATGAAGAAGAACAACAAGGGCACAGTAAGGGTATAATTCCATCTGTTGAAATCGTTTGATTATCTGTATATGTTGGTTAGAATTTCATCTGGTTGAAAGCTGTTGCTGGTCTCCTTCGGAACACAGTCTTTATGAGTTAAAATTAAGGGCAACATCAACTTTAAGAAAGACATACATGAGAACCAGATAGCATCTGATATCTTCAGTTCAAAGAGCTACATCTGTACTTTCAGTAGTACATGCGTTACTCTGCACGAAAAAGAAGATATGTCCACACATCGCAATCTCTGCTTCTGCCTTCAATGGCAAGCCACCGGTCACTATCTCCCACAATGAATGCCATCACTGCACGGACAGGGAAGAGAAAACCATAACTTCTGTTATAATTGCTAGAAATTGTGATGTTCTCTTCTGTTTCAAAGAATGATCCTTTACCTTATATAATTTCTAAGCTAGGCCTCTTTGAAAACACGGTATTTTCAGAGTTTCACAGTGAATTACCAAGAAACAACATAGGAAACCACTGTGAACGGTGAAGTCACATATAGATCCTTTAGTGTGTCAGGTGAAGCACACTACCCAAAAGACTCCAGCGTTCTTCAAAGCAGTGTTTGCTCTTTAGTCTACTGTATAAACTCGAAAGCTCACTGAAGCATACATTGAAGCAGAACAACAACGGCACAGCAAGGGCATAATTCCATCTGTTGAAATCGTTTGATTATCTGTATATGTTGGTTAGAATTTCATCTGGTTGAAAGCTCTTGCTGGCCTCCTTCGGAACACAGTCTTTATGAGTTAAAATTAAGGGCAACATCAACTTTAAGAAAGACATACATGAGAACCAGATAGCATCTAATATCTTCAGTTCAAAGAGCTACATCTGTACTTTCAGTAGTACATGCGTTACTCTGCACGGAAAACAAGATATGTCCAGACATCGCTATCTCGGCTTCTGCCTTCATTGGCAATGCCACCGGTCACTATCTCCCACAATGAATGCCATCACAGCACGGACAGGGAAGAGAAAGCAATAACTTCTGTTATAATTGCTAGAAATTGAGATGATCTCTCCTGTTTCAAAGAATGATCCTTTACCTGATATAATTTCTAAGCTAGGCCTCTTTGAAAACACGGTATTTTCAGAGTTTCACAGTGAATTACCAAGAAACAACATAGGAAACCACTGTGAACGGTGAAGTCACATATAGATCCTTTAGTGTGTCAGGTGAAGCACACTACCCAAAAGACTCCAGCGTTCTTGAAACCAGTGTTTGCTATTTAATCTACTGTATAAACTCGAAAGCTCACTGAAGCATACAATGAAGCAGAACAACAAGGGCACAGTAAGCATATAATTCCATCTGTTGAAATCGTTTGATTATCTGTATATGTTGGTTAGAATTTCATCTGGTTGAAAGCTGTTGCTGGTCTCCTTCGGAACACAGTCTTTATGAGTTAACAGTAAGTGCAACAGCAACTTTTAGAAAGACATACATGAGAACTAGATAGCATCTAATATCTTCAGTTCAAAGAGCTACATCTGTACTTTCAGTAGTACATGCGTTACTCTGCACGGAAAACAAGATATGTCCAGACATCTCTATCTCTGCTTCTGCCTTCAATGGCAATGCCACCGGTCACTATCTCCCACAATGAATGCCATCACCGCCCGGACAGGGAAGAGAAAACCATAACTTCTGTTATAATTGCTAGAAATTGTGATGTTCTCTTCTGTTTCAAAGAATGATCCTTTACCTGATATAATTTCTAAGCTAGGCCTCTTTGAAAACACGGTATTTTCAGAGTTTCACAGTGAATTACCAAGAAACAACATAGGAAACCACTGTGAATGGTGAAGTCACATATAGATCCTTTAGTGTGTCAGGTGAAGCACACTACCCAAAAGACTCCTGCGTTCTTGAAACCAGTGTTTGCTCTTTAGTCTACTGTATAAACTTGAAAGCTCACTGAAGCATACATTGAAGCAGAACAACAACGGAACAGCAAGGGCATAATTCCATCTGTTGAAATCGTTTGATTATCTGTATATGTTGGTTAGAATTTCATCTGGTTGAAAGCTCTTGCTGGCCTCCTTCGGAACACAGTCTTTATGAGTTAAAATTAAGGGCAACATCAACTTTAAGAAAGACATACATGAGAACCAGATAGCATCTAATATCTTCAGTTCAAAGAGCTACATCTGTACTTTCAGTAGTACATGCGTTACTCTGCACGGAAAACAAGATATGTCCAGACATCGCTATCTCTGCTTCTGACTTCAATGGCAATGCCACCGGTCACTATCTCCCACAATGAATGCCATCACAGCACGGACAGGGAAGAGAAAGCAATAACTTCTGTTATAATTGCTAGAAATTGAGATGATCTCTCCTGTTTCAAAGAATGATCCTTTACCTGATATAATTTCTAAGCTAGGCCTCTTTGAAAACACGGTATTTTCAGAGTTTCACAGTGAATTACCAAGAAACAACATAGGAAACCACTGTGAACGGTGAAGTCACATATAGATCCTTTAGTGTGTCAGGTGAAGCACACTAACCAAAAGACTCCAGCGTTCTTGAAACCAGTGTTTGCTATTTAATCTACTGTATAAACTCGAAAGCTCACTGAAGCATACAATGAAGCAGAACAACAAGGGCACAGTAAGCATATAATTCCATCTGTTGAAATCGTTTGATTATCTGTATATGTTGGTTAGAATTTCATCTGGTTGAAAGCTGTTGCTGGTCTCCTTCGGAACACAGTCTTTATGAGTTAACAGTAAGTGCAACAGCAACTTTTAGAAAGACATACATGAGAACTAGATAGCATCTAATATCTTCAGTTCAAAGAGCTACATCTGTACTTTCAGTAGTACATGCGTTACTCTGCACGGAAAACAAGATATGTCCAGACATCTCTATCTCTGCTTCTGCCTTCAATGGCAATGCCACCGGTCACTATCTCCCACAATGAATGCCATCACCGCCCGGACAGGGAAGAGAAAACCATAACTTCTGTTATAATTGCTAGAAATTGTGATGTTCTCTTCTGTTTCAAAGAATGATCCTTTACCTGATATAATTTCTAAGCTAGGCCTCTTTGAAAACACGGTATTTTCAGAGTTTCACAGTGAATTACCAAGAAACAACATAGGAAACCACTGTGAATGGTGAAGTCACATATAGATCCTTTAGTGTGTCAGGTGAAGCACACTACCCAAAAGACTCCTGCGTTCTTGAAACCAGTGTTTGCTCTTTAGTCTACTGTATAAACTCGAAAGCTCACTGAAGCATACAATGAAGCAGAACAACAACGGAACAGCAAGGGCATAATTCCATCTGTTGAAATCGTTTGATTATCTGTATATGGTGGTTAGAATTTCATGTGGTTGAAAACTGTTGCTGGCCTCCTTCGGAATACAGTCTTTATGAGTTAACAATAAGTGCAAGAGCAACTTTTAGAAAGACATAAATGAGAACCAGATAGCATCTAATATCTTCAGTTCAAAGAGCTACATCTGTACTTTCAGTAGTACATGCGTTACTCTGCACGGAAAACAAGATATGTCTAGACATTGCTATCTCTGCTTCTGCCCTCAATGGCAATGCCACCAGTCACTATCTCCCACAATGAATGCTATAACCACACGCACAGAGAAGAGAAAGCAATAACTTCTGTTATAATTGCTGGAAACTGTGATGTTCTCTCCTGTTTCAAAGAATGATCCTTTCCTTGATATAATTTCTAAGCTAGGCCTCTTTGAAAACACGGTATTTTCAGAGTTTCACAGTGAATTACCAAGAAACAACATAGGAAACCACTGTGAACGGTGAAGTCACATATAGATCCTTTAGTGTGTCAGGTGAAGCACACTACCCAAAAGACTCCTGCGTTCTTGAAACCAGTGTTTGCTCTTTAGTCTACTGTATAAACTCGAAAGCTCACTGAAGCATACAATGAAGCAGAACAACAACGGAACAGCAAGGGCATAATTCCATCTGTTGAAATCGTTTGATTATCTGTATATGTTGGTTAGAATTTCATCTGGTTGAAAGCTGTTGCTGGTCTCCTTCGGAACACAGTCTTTATGAGTTAAAATTAAGGGCAACATCAACTTTAAGAAAGACATACATGAGAACCAGATAGCATCTGATATCTTCAGTTCAAAGAGCTACATCTGTACTTTCAGTAGTACATGCGTTACTCTGCACGAAAAAGAAGATATGTCCACACATCGCAATCTCTGCTTCTGCCTTCAATGGCAAGCCACCGGTCACTATCTCCCACAATGAATGCCATCACTGCACGGACAGGGAAGAGAAAACCATAACTTCTGTTATAATTGCTAGAAATTGTGATGTTCTCTTCTGTTTCAAAGAATGATCCTTTACCTTATATAATTTCTAATCTAGGCCTCTTTGAAAACACGGTATTTTCAGAGTTTCACAGTGAATTACCAAGAAACAACATAGGAAACCACTGTGAACGGTGAAGTCACATATAGATCCTTTAGTGTGTCAGGTGAAGCACACTACCCAAAAGACTCCAGCGTTCTTCAAAGCAGTGTTTGCTCTTTAGTCTACTGTATAAACTCGAAAGCTCACTGAAGCATACATTGAAGCAGAACAACAACGGCACAGCAAGGGCATAATTCCATCTGTTGAAATCGTTTGATTATCTGTATATGTTGGTTAGAATTTCATCTGGTTGAAAGCTCTTGCTGGCCTCCTTCGGAACACAGTCTTTATGAGTTAAAATTAAGGGCAACATCAACTTTAAGAAAGACATACATGAGAACCAGATAGCATCTAATATCTTCAGTTCAAAGAGCTACATCTGTACTTTCAGTAGTACATGCGTTACTCTGCACGGAAAACAAGATATGTCCAGACATCGCTATCTCGGCTTCTGCCTTCATTGGCAATGCCACCGGTCACTATCTCCCACAATGAATGCCATCACAGCACGGACAGGGAAGAGAAAGCAATAACTTCTGTTATAATTGCTAGAAATTGAGATGATCTCTCCTGTTTCAAAGAATGATCCTTTACCTGATATAATTTCTAAGCTAGGCCTCTTTGAAAACACGGTATTTTCAGAGTTTCACAGTGAATTACCAAGAAACAACATAGGAAACCACTGTGAACGGTGAAGTCACATATAGATCCTTTAGTGTGTCAGGTGAAGCACACTACCCAAAAGACTCCAGCGTTCTTGAAACCAGTGTTTGCTATTTAATCTACTGTATAAACTCGAAAGCTCACTGAAGCATACAATGAAGCAGAACAACAAGGGCACAGTAAGCATATAATTCCATCTGTTGAAATCGTTTGATTATCTGTATATGTTGGTTAGAATTTCATCTGGTTGAAAGCTGTTGCTGGTCTCCTTCGGAACACAGTCTTTATGAGTTAACAGTAAGTGCAACAGCAACTTTTAGAAAGACATACATGAGAACTAGATAGCATCTAATATCTTCAGTTCAAAGAGCTACATCTGTACTTTCAGTAGTACATGCGTTACTCTGCACGGAAAACAAGATATGTCCAGACATCTCTATCTCTGCTTCTGCCTTCAATGGCAATGCCACCGGTCACTATCTCCCACAATGAATGCCATCACCGCCCGGACAGGGAAGAGAAAACCATAACTTCTGTTATAATTGCTAGAAATTGTGATGTTCTCTTCTGTTTCAAAGAATGATCCTTTACCTGATATAATTTCTAAGCTAGGCCTCTTTGAAAACACGGTATTTTCAGAGTTTCACAGTGAATTACCAAGAAACAACATAGGAAACCACTGTGAATGGTGAAGTCACATATAGATCCTTTAGTGTGTCAGGTGAAGCACACTACCCAAAAGACTCCTGCGTTCTTGAAACCAGTGTTTGCTCTTTAGTCTACTGTATAAACTTGAAAGCTCACTGAAGCATACATTGAAGCAGAACAACAACGGAACAGCAAGGGCATAATTCCATCTGTTGAAATCGTTTGATTATCTGTATATGTTGGTTAGAATTTCATCTGGTTGAAAGCTCTTGCTGGCCTCCTTCGGAACACAGTCTTTATGAGTTAAAATTAAGGGCAACATCAACTTTAAGAAAGACATACATGAGAACCAGATAGCATCTAATATCTTCAGTTCAAAGAGCTACATCTGTACTTTCAGTAGTACATGCGTTACTCTGCACGGAAAACAAGATATGTCCAGACATCGCTATCTCTGCTTCTGCCTTCAATGGCAATGCCACCGGTCACTATCTCCCACAATGAATGCCATCATAGCACGGACAGGGAAGAGAAAGCAATAACTTCTGTTATAATTGCTAGAAATTGAGATGATCTCTCCTGTTTCAAAGAATGATCCTTTACCTGATATAATTTCTAAGCTAGGCCTCTTTGAAAACACGGTATTTTCAGAGTTTCACAGTGAATTACCAAGAAACAACATAGGAAACCACTGTGAACGGTGAAGTCACATATAGATCCTTTAGTGTGTCAGGTGAAGCACACTACCCAAAAGACTCCAGCGTTCTTGAAACCAGTGTTTGCTATTTAATCTACTGTATAAACTCGAAAGCTCACTGAAGCATACAATGAAGCAGAACAACAAGGGCACAGTAAGCATATAATTCCATCTGTTGAAATCGTTTGATTATCTGTATATGTTGGTTAGAATTTCATCTGGTTGAAAGCTGTTGCTGGTCTCCTTCGGAACACAGTCTTTATGAGTTAACAGTAAGTGCAACAGCAACTTTTAGAAAGACATACATGAGAACTAGATAGCATCTAATATCTTCAGTTCAAAGAGCTACATCTGTACTTTCAGTAGTACATGCGTTACTCTGCACGGAAAACAAGATATGTCCAGACATCTCTATCTCTGCTTCTGCCTTCAATGGCAATGCCACCGGTCACTATCTCCCACAATGAATGCCATCACCGCCCGGACAGGGAAGAGAAAACCATAACTTCTGTTATAATTGCTAGAAATTGTGATGTTCTCTTCTGTTTCAAAGAATGATCCTTTACCTGATATAATTTCTAAGCTAGGCCTCTTTGAAAACACGGTATTTTCAGAGTTTCACAGTGAATTACCAAGAAACAACATAGGAAACCACTGTGAACGGTGAAGTCACATATAGATCCTTTAGTGTGTCAGGTGAAGCACACTACCCAAAAGACTCCAGCGTTCTTCAAAGCAGTGTTTGCTCTTTAGTCTACTGTATAAACTCGAAAGCTCACTGAAGCATACATTGAAGCAGAACAACAACGGCACAGCAAGGGCATAATTTCATCTGTTGAAATCGTTTGATTATCTGTATATGGTGGTTAGAATTTCATCTGGTTGAAAACTGTTCCCGGCCTCCTTCAGAACACAGTCTTTATGAGTAAACAGTAAGTGCAACAGCAACTTTAAGAAAGACATACATGAGAACCAGATAGCATCTAATATCTTCAGTTCAAAGAGCTACATCTGTACTTTCAGTAGTACATGCGTTACGCTGCAAGAAAAAAAGATATGTCCACACATCGCTATCTCTGCTTCTGCCTTCAATGGCAATGCCACCGGTCACTATCTCCCACAATGAATGCCATCACCGCACGGACAGGGAAGAGAAAACCATAACTTCTGTTATAATTGCTAGAAATTGTGATGTTCTCTTCTGTTTCAAAGAATGATCCTTTACCTGATATAATTTCTAAGCTAGGCCTCTTTGAAAACACGGTATTTTCAGAGTTTCACAGTGAATTACCAAGAAACAACATAGGAAACCACTGTGAACGGTGAAGTCACATATAGATCCTTTAGTGTGTCAGGTGAAGCACACTACCCAAAAGACTCCAGCGTTCTTCAAAGCAGTGTTTGCTCTTTAGTCTACTGTATAAAATCGAAAGCTCACTGAAGCATACAATGAAGCAGAACAACAAGGGCACAGTAAGGGTATAATTCCATCTGTTGAAATCGTTTGATTATCTGTATATGTTGGTTAGAATTTCATCTGGTTGAAAGCTGTTGCTGGTCTCCTTCGGAACACAGTCTTTATGAGTTAAAATTAAGGGCAACATCAACTTTAAGAAAGACATACATGAGAACCAGATAGCATCTGATATCTTCAGTTCAAAGAGCTACATCTGTACTTTCAGTAGTACATGCGTTACTCTGCACGAAAAAGAAGATATGTCCACACATCGCAATCTCTGCTTCTGCCTTCAATGGCAAGCCACCGGTCACTATCTCCCACAATGAATGCCATCACTGCACGGACAGGGAAGAGAAAACCATAACTTCTGTTATAATTGCTAGAAATTGTGATGTTCTCTTCTGTTTCAAAGAATGATCCTTTACCTTATATAATTTCTAAGCTAGGCCTCTTTGAAAACACGGTATTTTCAGAGTTTCACAGTGAATTACCAAGAAACAACATAGGAAACCACTGTGAACGGTGAAGTCACATATAGATCCTTTAGTGTGTCAGGTGAAGCACACTACCCAAAAGACTCCAGCGTTCTTCAAAGCAGTGTTTGCTCTTTAGTCTACTGTATAAAATCGAAAGCTCACTGAAGCATACAATGAAGCAGAACAACAAGGGCACAGTAAGGGTATAATTCCATCTGTTGAAATCGTTTGATTATCTGTATATGTTGGTTAGAATTTCATCTGGTTGAAAGCTGTTGCTGGTCTCCTTCGGAACACAGTCTTTATGAGTTAAAATTAAGGGCAACATCAACTTTAAGAAAGACATACATGAGAACCAGATAGCATCTGATATCTTCAGTTCAAAGAGCTACATCTGTACTTTCAGTAGTACATGCGTTACTCTGCACGAAAAAGAAGATATGTCCACACATCGCAATCTCTGCTTCTGCCTTCAATGGCAAGCCACCGGTCACTATCTCCCACAATGAATGCCATCACTGCACGGACAGGGAAGAGAAAACCATAACTTCTGTTATAATTGCTAGAAATTGTGATGTTCTCTTCTGTTTCAAAGAATGATCCTTTACCTTATATAATTTCTAAGCTAGGCCTCTTTGAAAACACGGTATTTTCAGAGTTTCACAGTGAATTACCAAGAAACAACATAGGAAACCACTGTGAACGGTGAAGTCACATATAGATCCTTTAGTGTGTCAGGTGAAGCACACTACACAAAAGACTCCAGCGTTCTTCAAAGCAGTGTTTGCTCTTTAGTCTACTGTATAAAATCGAAAGCTCACTGAAGCATACAATGAAGAAGAACAACAAGGGCACAGTAAGGGTATAATTCCATCTGTTGAAATCGTTTGATTATCTGTATATGTTGGTTAGAATTTCATCTGGTTGAAAGCTGTTGCTGGTCTCCTTCGGAACACAGTCTTTATGAGTTAAAATTAAGGGCAACATCAACTTTAAGAAAGACATACATGAGAACCAGATAGCATCTGATATCTTCAGTTCAAAGAGCTACATCTGTACTTTCAGTAGTACATGCGTTACTCTGCACGAAAAAGAAGATATGTCCACACATCGCAATCTCTGCTTCTGCCTTCAATGGCAAGCCACCGGTCACTATCTCCCACAATGAATGCCATCACTGCACGGACAGGGAAGAGAAAACCATAACTTCTGTTATAATTGCTAGAAATTGTGATGTTCTCTTCTGTTTCAAAGAATGATCCTTTACCTTATATAATTTCTAAGCTAGGCCTCTTTGAAAACACGGTATTTTCAGAGTTTCACAGTGAATTACCAAGAAACAACATAGGAAACCACTGTGAACGGTGAAGTCACATATAGATCCTTTAGTGTGTCAGGTGAAGCACACTACCCAAAAGACTCCAGCGTTCTTCAAAGCAGTGTTTGCTCTTTAGTCTACTGTATAAACTCGAAAGCTCACTGAAGCATACATTGAAGCAGAACAACAACGGCACAGCAAGGGCATAATTCCATCTGTTGAAATCGTTTGATTATCTGTATATGTTGGTTAGAATTTCATCTGGTTGAAAGCTCTTGCTGGCCTCCTTCGGAACACAGTCTTTATGAGTTAAAATTAAGGGCAACATCAACTTTAAGAAAGACATACATGAGAACCAGATAGCATCTAATATCTTCAGTTCAAAGAGCTACATCTGTACTTTCAGTAGTACATGCGTTACTCTGCACGGAAAACAAGATATGTCCAGACATCGCTATCTCGGCTTCTGCCTTCATTGGCAATGCCACCGGTCACTATCTCCCACAATGAATGCCATCACAGCACGGACAGGGAAGAGAAAGCAATAACTTCTGTTATAATTGCTAGAAATTGAGATGATCTCTCCTGTTTCAAAGAATGATCCTTTACCTGATATAATTTCTAAGCTAGGCCTCTTTGAAAACACGGTATTTTCAGAGTTTCACAGTGAATTACCAAGAAACAACATAGGAAACCACTGTGAACGGTGAAGTCACATATAGATCCTTTAGTGTGTCAGGTGAAGCACACTACCCAAAAGACTCCAGCGTTCTTGAAACCAGTGTTTGCTATTTAATCTACTGTATAAACTCGAAAGCTCACTGAAGCATACAATGAAGCAGAACAACAAGGGCACAGTAAGCATATAATTCCATCTGTTGAAATCGTTTGATTATCTGTATATGTTGGTTAGAATTTCATCTGGTTGAAAGCTGTTGCTGGTCTCCTTCGGAACACAGTCTTTATGAGTTAACAGTAAGTGCAACAGCAACTTTTAGAAAGACATACATGAGAACTAGATAGCATCTAATATCTTCAGTTCAAAGAGCTACATCTGTACTTTCAGTAGTACATGCGTTACTCTGCACGGAAAACAAGATATGTCCAGACATCTCTATCTCTGCTTCTGCCTTCAATGGCAATGCCACCGGTCACTATCTCCCACAATGAATGCCATCACCGCCCGGACAGGGAAGAGAAAACCATAACTTCTGTTATAATTGCTAGAAATTGTGATGTTCTCTTCTGTTTCAAAGAATGATCCTTTACCTGATATAATTTCTAAGCTAGGCCTCTTTGAAAACACGGTATTTTCAGAGTTTCACAGTGAATTACCAAGAAACAACATAGGAAACCACTGTGAATGGTGAAGTCACATATAGATCCTTTAGTGTGTCAGGTGAAGCACACTACCCAAAAGACTCCTGCGTTCTTGAAACCAGTGTTTGCTCTTTAGTCTACTGTATAAACTTGAAAGCTCACTGAAGCATACATTGAAGCAGAACAACAACGGAACAGCAAGGGCATAATTCCATCTGTTGAAATCGTTTGATTATCTGTATATGTTGGTTAGAATTTCATCTGGTTGAAAGCTCTTGCTGGCCTCCTTCGGAACACAGTCTTTATGAGTTAAAATTAAGGGCAACATCAACTTTAAGAAAGACATACATGAGAACCAGATAGCATCTAATATCTTCAGTTCAAAGAGCTACATCTGTACTTTCAGTAGTACATGCGTTACTCTGCACGGAAAACAAGATATGTCCAGACATCGCTATCTCTGCTTCTGACTTCAATGGCAATGCCACCGGTCACTATCTCCCACAATGAATGCCATCACAGCACGGACAGGGAAGAGAAAGCAATAACTTCTGTTATAATTGCTAGAAATTGAGATGATCTCTCCTGTTTCAAAGAATGATCCTTTACCTGATATAATTTCTAAGCTAGGCCTCTTTGAAAACACGGTATTTTCAGAGTTTCACAGTGAATTACCAAGAAACAACATAGGAAACCACTGTGAACGGTGAAGTCACATATAGATCCTTTAGTGTGTCAGGTGAAGCACACTAACCAAAAGACTCCAGCGTTCTTGAAACCAGTGTTTGCTATTTAATCTACTGTATAAACTCGAAAGCTCACTGAAGCATACAATGAAGCAGAACAACAAGGGCACAGTAAGCATATAATTCTATCTGTTGAAATCGTTTGATTATCTGTATATGTTGGTTAGAATTTCATCTGGTTGAAAGCTGTTGCTGGTCTCCTTCGGAACACAGTCTTTATGAGTTAACAGTAAGTGCAACAGCAACTTTTAGAAAGACATACATGAGAACTAGATAGCATCTAATATCTTCAGTTCAAAGAGCTACATCTGTACTTTCAGTAGTACATGCGTTACTCTGCACGGAAAACAAGATATGTCCAGACATCTCTATCTCTGCTTCTGCCTTCAATGGCAATGCCACCGGTCACTATCTCCCACAATGAATGCCATCACCGCCCGGACAGGGAAGAGAAAACCATAACTTCTGTTATAATTGCTAGAAATTGTGATGTTCTCTTCTGTTTCAAAGAATGATCCTTTACCTGATATAATTTCTAAGCTAGGCCTCTTTGAAAACACGGTATTTTCAGAGTTTCACAGTGAATTACCAAGAAACAACATAGGAAACCACTGTGAATGGTGAAGTCACATATAGATCCTTTAGTGTGTCAGGTGAAGCACACTACCCAAAAGACTCCTGCGTTCTTGAAACCAGTGTTTGCTCTTTAGTCTACTGTATAAACTCGAAAGCTCACTGAAGCATACAATGAAGCAGAACAACAACGGAACAGCAAGGGCATAATTCCATCTGTTGAAATCGTTTGATTATCTGTATATGGTGGTTAGAATTTCATGTGGTTGAAAACTGTTGCTGGCCTCCTTCGGAATACAGTCTTTATGAGTTAACAATAAGTGCAAGAGCAACTTTTAGAAAGACATAAATGAGAACCAGATAGCATCTAATATCTTCAGTTCAAAGAGCTACATCTGTACTTTCAGTAGTACATGCGTTACTCTGCACGGAAAACAAGATATGTCTAGACATTGCTATCTCTGCTTCTGCCCTCAATGGCAATGCCACCAGTCACTATCTCCCACAATGAATGCTATAACCACACGCACAGAGAAGAGAAAGCAATAACTTCTGTTATAATTGCTGGAAACTGTGATGTTCTCTCCTGTTTCAAAGAATGATCCTTTCCTTGATATAATTTCTAAGCTAGGCCTCTTTGAAAACACGGTATTTTCAGAGTTTCACAGTGAATTACCAAGAAACAACATAGGAAACCACTGTGAACGGTGAAGTCACATATAGATCCTTTAGTGTGTCAGGTGAAGCACACTACCCAAAAGACTCCTGCGTTCTTGAAACCAGTGTTTGCTCTTTAGTCTACTGTATAAACTCGAAAGCTCACTGAAGCATACAATGAAGCAGAACAACAACGGAACAGCAAGGGCATAATTCCATCTGTTGAAATCGTTTGATTATCTGTATATGTTGGTTAGAATTTCATCTGGTTGAAAGCTGTTGCTGGTCTCCTTCGGAACACAGTCTTTATGAGTTAAAATTAAGGGCAACATCAACTTTAAGAAAGACATACATGAGAACCAGATAGCATCTGATATCTTCAGTTCAAAGAGCTACATCTGTACTTTCAGTAGTACATGCGTTACTCTGCACGAAAAAGAAGATATGTCCACACATCGCAATCTCTGCTTCTGCCTTCAATGGCAAGCCACCGGTCACTATCTCCCACAATGAATGCCATCACTGCACGGACAGGGAAGAGAAAACCATAACTTCTGTTATAATTGCTAGAAATTGTGATGTTCTCTTCTGTTTCAAAGAATGATCCTTTACCTTATATAATTTCTAATCTAGGCCTCTTTGAAAACACGGTATTTTCAGAGTTTCACAGTGAATTACCAAGAAACAACATAGGAAACCACTGTGAACGGTGAAGTCACATATAGATCCTTTAGTGTGTCAGGTGAAGCACACTACCCAAAAGACTCCAGCGTTCTTCAAAGCAGTGTTTGCTCTTTAGTCTACTGTATAAACTCGAAAGCTCACTGAAGCATACATTGAAGCAGAACAACAACGGCACAGCAAGGGCATAATTCCATCTGTTGAAATCGTTTGATTATCTGTATATGTTGGTTAGAATTTCATCTGGTTGAAAGCTCTTGCTGGCCTCCTTCGGAACACAGTCTTTATGAGTTAAAATTAAGGGCAACATCAACTTTAAGAAAGACATACATGAGAACCAGATAGCATCTAATATCTTCAGTTCAAAGAGCTACATCTGTACTTTCAGTAGTACATGCGTTACTCTGCACGGAAAACAAGATATGTCCAGACATCGCTATCTCGGCTTCTGCCTTCATTGGCAATGCCACCGGTCACTATCTCCCACAATGAATGCCATCACAGCACGGACAGGGAAGAGAAAGCAATAACTTCTGTTATAATTGCTAGAAATTGAGATGATCTCTCCTGTTTCAAAGAATGATCCTTTACCTGATATAATTTCTAAGCTAGGCCTCTTTGAAAACACGGTATTTTCAGAGTTTCACAGTGAATTACCAAGAAACAACATAGGAAACCACTGTGAACGGTGAAGTCACATATAGATCCTTTAGTGTGTCAGGTGAAGCACACTAACCAAAAGACTCCAGCGTTCTTGAAACCAGTGTTTGCTATTTAATCTACTGTATAAACTCGAAAGCTCACTGAAGCATACAATGAAGCAGAACAACAAGGGCACAGTAAGCATATAATTCCATCTGTTGAAATCGTTTGATTATCTGTATATGTTGGTTAGAATTTCATCTGGTTGAAAGCTGTTGCTGGTCTCCTTCGGAACACAGTCTTTATGAGTTAACAGTAAGTGCAACAGCAACTTTTAGAAAGACATACATGAGAACTAGATAGCATCTAATATCTTCAGTTCAAAGAGCTACATCTGTACTTTCAGTAGTACATGCGTTACTCTGCACGGAAAACAAGATATGTCCAGACATCTCTATCTCTGCTTCTGCCTTCAATGGCAATGCCACCGGTCACTATCTCCCACAATGAATGCCATCACCGCCCGGACAGGGAAGAGAAAACCATAACTTCTGTTATAATTGCTAGAAATTGTGATGTTCTCTTCTGTTTCAAAGAATGATCCTTTACCTGATATAATTTCTAAGCTAGGCCTCTTTGAAAACACGGTATTTTCAGAGTTTCACAGTGAATTACCAAGAAACAACATAGGAAACCACTGTGAATGGTGAAGTCACATATAGATCCTTTAGTGTGTCAGGTGAAGCACACTACCCAAAAGACTCCTGCGTTCTTGAAACCAGTGTTTGCTCTTTAGTCTACTGTATAAACTTGAAAGCTCACTGAAGCATACATTGAAGCAGAACAACAACGGAACAGCAAGGGCATAATTCCATCTGTTGAAATCGTTTGATTATCTGTATATGTTGGTTAGAATTTCATCTGGTTGAAAGCTCTTGCTGGCCTCCTTCGGAACACAGTCTTTATGAGTTAAAATTAAGGGCAACATCAACTTTAAGAAAGACATACATGAGAACCAGATAGCATCTAATATCTTCAGTTCAAAGAGCTACATCTGTACTTTCAGTAGTACATGCGTTACTCTGCACGGAAAACAAGATATGTCCAGACATCGCTATCTCTGCTTCTGCCTTCAATGGCAATGCCACCGGTCACTATCTCCCACAATGAATGCCATCACAGCACGGACAGGGAAGAGAAAGCAATAACTTCTGTTATAATTGCTAGAAATTGAGATGATCTCTCCTGTTTCAAAGAATGATCCTTTACCTGATATAATTTCTAAGCTAGGCCTCTTTGAAAACACGGTATTTTCAGAGTTTCACAGTGAATTACCAAGAAACAACATAGGAAACCACTGTGAACGGTGAAGTCACATATAGATCCTTTAGTGTGTCAGGTGAAGCACACTAACCAAAAGACTCCAGCGTTCTTGAAACCAGTGTTTGCTATTTAATCTACTGTATAAACTCGAAAGCTCACTGAAGCATACAATGAAGCAGAACAACAAGGGCACAGTAAGCATATAATTCCATCTGTTGAAATCGTTTGATTATCTGTATATGTTGGTTAGAATTTCATCTGGTTGAAAGCTGTTGCTGGTCTCCTTCGGAACACAGTCTTTATGAGTTAACAGTAAGTGCAACAGCAACTTTTAGAAAGACATACATGAGAACTAGATAGCATCTAATATCTTCAGTTCAAAGAGCTACATCTGTACTTTCAGTAGTACATGCGTTACTCTGCACGGAAAACAAGATATGTCCAGACATCTCTATCTCTGCTTCTGCCTTCAATGGCAATGCCACCGGTCACTATCTCCCACAATGAATGCCATCACCGCCCGGACAGGGAAGAGAAAACCATAACTTCTGTTATAATTGCTAGAAATTGTGATGTTCTCTTCTGTTTCAAAGAATGATCCTTTACCTGATATAATTTCTAAGCTAGGCCTCTTTGAAAACACGGTATTTTCAGAGTTTCACAGTGAATTACCAAGAAACAACATAGGAAACCACTGTGAATGGTGAAGTCACATATAGATCCTTTAGTGTGTCAGGTGAAGCACACTACCCAAAAGACTCCTGCGTTCTTGAAACCAGTGTTTGCTCTTTAGTCTACTGTATAAACTCGAAAGCTCACTGAAGCATACAATGAAGCAGAACAACAACGGAACAGCAAGGGCATAATTCCATCTGTTGAAATCGTTTGATTATCTGTATATGGTGGTTAGAATTTCATGTGGTTGAAAACTGTTGCTGGCCTCCTTCGGAATACAGTCTTTATGAGTTAACAATAAGTGCAAGAGCAACTTTTAGAAAGACATAAATGAGAACCAGATAGCATCTAATATCTTCAGTTCAAAGAGCTACATCTGTACTTTCAGTAGTACATGCGTTACTCTGCACGGAAAACAAGATATGTCTAGACATTGCTATCTCTGCTTCTGCCCTCAATGGCAATGCCACCAGTCACTATCTCCCACAATGAATGCTATAACCACACGCACAGAGAAGAGAAAGCAATAACTTCTGTTATAATTGCTGGAAACTGTGATGTTCTCTCCTGTTTCAAAGAATGATCCTTTCCTTGATATAATTTCTAAGCTAGGCCTCTTTGAAAACACGGTATTTTCAGAGTTTCACAGTGAATTACCAAGAAACAACATAGGAAACCACTGTGAACGGTGAAGTCACATATAGATCCTTTAGTGTGTCAGGTGAAGCACACTACCCAAAAGACTCCTGCGTTCTTGAAACCAGTGTTTGCTCTTTAGTCTACTGTATAAACTCGAAAGCTCACTGAAGCATACAATGAAGCAGAACAACAACGGAACAGCAAGGGCATAATTCCATCTGTTGAAATCGTTTGATTATCTGTATATGTTGGTTAGAATTTCATCTGGTTGAAAGCTATTGCTGGCCTCCTTCGGAACACAGTCTTTATGAGTTAAAATTAAGGGCAACATCAACTTTAAGAAAGACATACATGAGAACCAGATAGCATCTAATATCTTCAGTTCAAAGAGCTACATCTGTACTTTCAGTAGTACATGCGTTACTCTGCACGGAAAACAAGATATGTCCAGACATCGCTATCTCGGCTTCTGCCTTCATTGGCAATGCCACCGGTCACTATCTCCCACAATGAATGCCATCACAGCACGGACAGGGAAGAGAAAGCAATAACTTCTGTTATAATTGCTAGAAATTGAGATGATCTCTCCTGTTTCAAAGAATGATCCTTTACCTGATATAATTTCTAAGCTAGGCCTCTTTGAAAACACGGTATTTTCAGAGTTTCACAGTGAATTACCAAGAAACAACATAGGAAACCACTGTGAACGGTGAAGTCACATATAGATCCTTTAGTGTGTCAGGTGAAGCACACTACCCAAAAGACTCCAGCGTTCTTGAAACCAGTGTTTGCTATTTAATCTACTGTATAAACTCGAAAGCTCACTGAAGCATACAATGAAGCAGAACAACAAGGGCACAGTAAGCATATAATTCCATCTGTTGAAATCGTTTGATTATCTGTATATGTTGGTTAGAATTTCATCTGGTTGAAAGCTGTTGCTGGTCTCCTTCGGAACACAGTCTTTATGAGTTAACAGTAAGTGCAACAGCAACTTTTAGAAAGACATACATGAGAACTAGATAGCATCTAATATCTTCAGTTCAAAGAGCTACATCTGTACTTTCAGTAGTACATGCGTTACTCTGCACGGAAAACAAGATATGTCCAGACATCTCTATCTCTGCTTCTGCCTTCAATGGCAATGCCACCGGTCACTATCTCCCACAATGAATGCCATCACCGCCCGGACAGGGAAGAGAAAACCATAACTTCTGTTATAATTGCTAGAAATTGTGATGTTCTCTTCTGTTTCAAAGAATGATCCTTTACCTGATATAATTTCTAAGCTAGGCCTCTTTGAAAACACGGTATTTTCAGAGTTTCACAGTGAATTACCAAGAAACAACATAGGAAACCACTGTGAATGGTGAAGTCACATATAGATCCTTTAGTGTGTCAGGTGAAGCACACTACCCAAAAGACTCCTGCGTTCTTGAAACCAGTGTTTGCTCTTTAGTCTACTGTATAAACTTGAAAGCTCACTGAAGCATACATTGAAGCAGAACAACAACGGAACAGCAAGGGCATAATTCCATCTGTTGAAATCGTTTGATTATCTGTATATGTTGGTTAGAATTTCATCTGGTTGAAAGCTCTTGCTGGCCTCCTTCGGAACACAGTCTTTATGAGTTAAAATTAAGGGCAACATCAACTTTAAGAAAGACATACATGAGAACCAGATAGCATCTAATATCTTCAGTTCAAAGAGCTACATCTGTACTTTCAGTAGTACATGCGTTACTCTGCACGGAAAACAAGATATGTCCAGACATCGCTATCTCTGCTTCTGCCTTCAATGGCAATGCCACCGGTCACTATCTCCCACAATGAATGCCATCACAGCACGGACAGGGAAGAGAAAGCAATAACTTCTGTTATAATTGCTAGAAATTGAGATGATCTCTCCTGTTTCAAAGAATGATCCTTTACCTGATATAATTTCTAAGCTAGGCCTCTTTGAAAACACGGTATTTTCAGAGTTTCACAGTGAATTACCAAGAAACAACATAGGAAACCACTGTGAACGGTGAAGTCACATATAGATCCTTTAGTGTGTCAGGTGAAGCACACTAACCAAAAGACTCCAGCGTTCTTGAAACCAGTGTTTGCTATTTAATCTACTGTATAAACTCGAAAGCTCACTGAAGCATACAATGAAGCAGAACAACAAGGGCACAGTAAGCATATAATTCCATCTGTTGAAATCGTTTGATTATCTGTATATGTTGGTTAGAATTTCATCTGGTTGAAAGCTGTTGCTGGTCTCCTTCGGAACACAGTCTTTATGAGTTAACAGTAAGTGCAACAGCAACTTTTAGAAAGACATACATGAGAACTAGATAGCATCTAATATCTTCAGTTCAAAGAGCTACATCTGTACTTTCAGTAGTACATGCGTTACTCTGCACGGAAAACAAGATATGTCCAGACATCTCTATCTCTGCTTCTGCCTTCAATGGCAATGCCACCGGTCACTATCTCCCACAATGAATGCCATCACCGCCCGGACAGGGAAGAGAAAACCATAACTTCTGTTATAATTGCTAGAAATTGTGATGTTCTCTTCTGTTTCAAAGAATGATCCTTTACCTGATATAATTTCTAAGCTAGGCCTCTTTGAAAACACGGTATTTTCAGAGTTTCACAGTGAATTACCAAGAAACAACATAGGAAACCACTGTGAATGGTGAAGTCACATATAGATCCTTTAGTGTGTCAGGTGAAGCACACTACCCAAAAGACTCCTGCGTTCTTGAAACCAGTGTTTGCTCTTTAGTCTACTGTATAAACTCGAAAGCTCACTGAAGCATACAATGAAGCAGAACAACAACGGAACAGCAAGGGCATAATTCCATCTGTTGAAATCGTTTGATTATCTGTATATGGTGGTTAGAATTTCATCTGGTTGAAAACTGTTGCTGGCCTCCTTCGGAATACAGTCTTTATGAGTTAACAATAAGTGCAAGAGCAACTTTTAGAAAGACATAAATGAGAACCAGATAGCATCTAATATCTTCAGTTCAAAGAGCTACATCTGTACTTTCAGTAGTACATGCGTTACTCTGCACGGAAAACAAGATATGTCTAGACATTGCTATCTCTGCTTCTGCCCTCAATGGCAATGCCACCAGTCACTATCTCCCACAATGAATGCTATAACCACACGCACAGAGAAGAGAAAGCAATAACTTCTGTTATAATTGCTGGAAACTGTGATGTTCTCTCCTGTTTCAAAGAATGATCCTTTCCTTGATATAATTTCTAAGCTAGGCCTCTTTGAAAACACGGTATTTTCAGAGTTTCACAGTGAATTACCAAGAAACAACATAGGAAACCACTGTGAACGGTGAAGTCATATATAGATCCTTTAGTGTGTCAGGTGAAGCACACTACCCAAAAGACTCCTGCGTTCTTGAAACCAGTGTTTGCTCTTTAGTCTACTGTATAAACTCGAAAGCTCACTGAAGCATACAATGAAGCAGAACAACAACGGAACATCAAGGGCATAATTCCATCTGTTGAAATCGTTTTATTATCTGTATATGTTGGTTAGAATTTCATCTGGTTGAAAGCTATTGCTGGCCTCCTTCGGAACACAGTCTTTATGAGTTAAAAATAAGGGCAACATCAACTTTAAGAAAGACATACATGAGAACCAGATAGCATCTAATATCTTCAGTTCAAAGAGCTACATATGTACTTTCAGTAGTACATGCGTTACTCTGCACGGAAAACAAGATATGTCCAGACATTGCTGTCTCTGTTTCTGCCCTCAATGGCAATGCCACAAGTCACTATCTCCCACAATGAATGCTAAAACAACACGCACTGAGAAGAGAAAGCAATAACTTCTGTTATAATTGCTGGAAACTGTGATGTTCTCTCCTCTTTCAAAGAATGATCCTTTACCTGATATAATTTCTAAGCTAGGCCTCTTTGAAAACACGGTATTTTCAGAGTTTCACAGTGAATTACCAAGAAACAACATAGGAAACCACTGTGAACGGTGAAGTCACATATAGATCCTTTAGTGTGTCAGGTGAAGCACACTACCCAAAAGACTCCTGCGTTCTTGAAACCAGTGTTTGCTCTTTAGTCTACTGTATAAACTCGAAAGCTCACTGAAGCATACAATGAAGCAGAACAACAACGGCACAGCAAGGGCATAATTCCATCTGTTGAAATAGTTTGATTATCTGTATATGGTGGTTAGAATTTCATCTGGTTGAAAGCTGTTGCTGGCCTCCTTCGGAACACAGTCTTTATGAGTTAAAAATAAGGGCAACATCAACTTTAAGAAAGACATACATGAGAGCCAGATAGCATCTAATATCTTCAGTTCAAAGAGCTACATCTGTACTTTCAGTAGTACATGCGTTACTCTGCACGGAAAACAAGATATATCCAGACATTTCTATCTCTGCTTCTGCCTTCAATTGCAATGCCACCGGTCACTATCTCCCACAATGAATGCCATCACCGCATGGACTGGGAAGAGAAAGCAATAACTTCTGTTATAATTGCTAGAAATTGTGATGTTCTCTCCTGTTTCAAAGAATGATCCTTTACCGGATATAATTTCTAGCTAGGCCTCTTTGAAAACACGGTATTTTCAGAGTTTCACAGTGAATTACCAAGAAACAACATAGGAAACCACTGTGAACGGTGAAGTCATATATAGATCCTTTAGTGTGTCAGGTGAAGCACACTACCCAAAAGACTCCTGCGTTCTTGAAACCAGTGTTTGCTCTTTAGTCTACTGTATAAACTCGAAAGCTCACTGAAGCATACAATGAAGCAGAACAACAACGGAACAGCAAGGGCATAATTCCATCTGTTGAAATCGTTTGATTATCTGTATATGGTGGTTAGAATTTCATGTGGTTGAAAACTGTTGCTGGCCTCCTTCGGAATACAGTCTTTATGAGTTAACAATAAGTGCAAGAGCAACTTTTAGAAAGACATAAATGAGAACCAGATAGCATCTAATATCTTCAGTTCAAAGAGCTACATCTGTACTTTCAGTAGTACATGCGTTACTCTGCACGGAAAACAAGATATGTCTAGACATTGCTATCTCTGCTTCTGCCCTCAATGGCAATGCCACCAGTCACTATCTCCCACAATGAATGCTATAACCACACGCACAGAGAAGAGAAAGCAATAACTTCTGTTATAATTGCTGGAAACTGTGATGTTCTCTCCTGTTTCAAAGAATGATCCTTTCCTTGATATAATTTCTAAGCTAGGCCTCTTTGAAAACACGGTATTTTCAGAGTTTCACAGTGAATTACCAAGAAACAACATAGGAAACCACTGTGAACGGTGAAGTCACATATAGATCCTTTAGTGTGTCAGGTGAAGCACACTACCCAAAAGACTCCTGCGTTCTTGAAACCAGTGTTTGCTCTTTAGTCTACTGTATAAACTCGAAAGCTCACTGAAGCATACAATGAAGCAGAACAACAACGGAACAGCAAGGGCATAATTCCATCTGTTGAAATCGTTTGATTATCTGTATATGTTGGTTAGAATTTCATCTGGTTGAAAGCTATTGCTGGCCTCCTTCGGAACACAGTCTTTATGAGTTAAAAATAAGGGCAACATCAACTTTAAGAAAGACATACATGAGAACCAGATAGCATCTAATATCTTCAGTTCAAAGAGCTACATATGTACTTTCAGTAGTACATGCGTTACTCTGCATGGAAAACAAGATATGTCCAGACATTGCTGTCTCTGTTTCTGCCCTCAATGGCAATGCCACAAGTCACTATCTCCCACAATGAATGCTAAAACAACACGCACTGAGAAGAGAAAGCAATAACTTCTGTTATAATTGCTGGAAACTGTGATGTTCTCTCCTCTTTCAAAGAATGATCCTTTACCTGATATAATTTCTAAGCTAGGCCTCTTTGAAAACACGGTATTTTCAGAGTTTCACAGTGAATTACCAAGAAACAACATAGGAAACCACTGTGAACGGTGAAGTCACATATAGATCCTTTAGTGTGTCAGGTGAAGCACACTACCCAAAAGACTCCTGCGTTCTTGAAACCAGTGTTTGCTCTTTAGTCTACTGTATAAACTCGAAAGCTCACTGAAGCATACAATGAAGCAGAACAACAACGGCACAGCAAGGGCATAATTCCATCTGTTGAAATAGTTTGATTATCTGTATATGGTGGTTAGAATTTCATCTGGTTGAAAGCTGTTGCTGGCCTCCTTCGGAACACAGTCTTTATGAGTTAAAAATAAGGGCAACATCAACTTTAAGAAAGACATACATGAGAGCCAGATAGCATCTAATATCTTCAGTTCAAAGAGCTACATCTGTACTTTCAGTAGTACATGCGTTACTCTGCACGGAAAACAAGATATATCCAGACATTTCTATCTCTGCTTCTGCCTTCAATTGCAATGCCACCGGTCACTATCTCCCACAATGAATGCCATCACCGCATGGACTGGGAAGAGAAAGCAATAACTTCTGTTATAATTGCTAGAAATTGTGATGTTCTCTCCTGTTTCAAAGAATGATCCTTTACCTGATATAATTTCTAGCTAGGCCTCTTTGAAAACACGGTATTTTCAGAGTTTCACAGTGAATTACCAAGAAACAACATAGGAAACCACTGTGAACGGTGAAGTCATATATAGATCCTTTAGTGTTTCAGGTGAAGCACACTACCCAAAAGACTCCTGCGTTCTTGAAACCAGTGTTTGCTCTTTAGTCTACTGTATAAACGCGAAAGCTCACTGAAGCATACAATGAAGCAGAACAACAACGGAACAGCAAGGGCATAATTCCATCTGTTGAAATCGTTTGATTATCTGTATATGGTGGTTAGAATTTCATCTGGTTGAAAACTGTTGCTGGCCTCCTTCGGAACACAGTCTTTATGAGTTAACAATAAGTGCAACAGCAACTTTTAGAAAGGCATACATGAGAACCAGATAGCATCTAATATCTTCAGTTCAAAGAGCTACATCTGTACTTTCAGTAGTACATGCGTTACTCTGCACGGAAAACAAGATATGTCCAGACATTGCTATCTCTGCTTCTGCCCTCAATGGCAATGCCACCAGTCACTATTTCCCACACTGAATGCTATAACCACACGCACAGAGAAGAGAAAGCAATAACTTCTGTTATAATTGCAGGAAACTGTGATGTTCTCTCCTGTTTCAAAGAATGATCCTTTCCTTGATATAATTTCTAAGCTAGGCCTCTTGGAAAACACGGTATTTTCAGAGTTTCACAGTGAATTACCAAGAAACAACATAGGAAACCACTGTGAACGGTAAAGTCACGTATAGATCCTTTAGTGTGTCAGGTGAAGCACACTACCCAAAAGACTCCAGCGTTCTTGAAACCAGTGTTTGCTTTTTCGTCTACTGTATAAACTCGAAAGCTCACTGAAGCATACAATGAGGCAGAACAACAACGGCACAGCAAGGGCATAATTCCATCTGTTGAAATCGTTTGATTATCTGTATATGCTGGTTAGAATTTCATCTGGTTGAAAGCTGTTGCTGGTCTCCTTCGGAACACAGTCTTTATGAGTTAACAATAAGTGCAACAGCAACTTTTAGAAAGACATACATGAGAACCAGATAGCATCTAATATCTTCAGTTCAAAGAGCTACATCTGTACTTTCAGTAGTACATGCGTTACTCTGCACGGAAAACAAGATATGTTCAGACATTGCTATCTCTGCTTCTGCCTTCAATGGCAATGCCACCGGTAACTATCTCCCACAATGAATGCTATAACCACACGGACAGAGGAGAGAAAGGAATAACTTCTGTTATAATTGCTAGAAATTGTGATGTTCTCTTCTCTTTCAAAGAATGATCCTTTACCTGATATAATTTCTAAGCTAGGCCTCTTGGAAAGCACGGTATTTTCAGAGTATCACAGTAAATTACCAGGAAACAAAGCAGGAAACCACGGTGAACGGTGAAGTCACATATAGATCCTTTAGTGTGTCAGGTGAAGCACACTGCACAAAAGACTCCAGCGTTCTTGAAACCAGTGTTTGCTTTTTCGTCTACTGTATAAACTCGAAAGCTCACTGAAGCATACAATGAGGCAGAACAACAACGGCACAGCAAGGGCATAATTCCGTCTGTTGAAATCGTTTGATTATCTGTATATGTTGGTTAGAATTTCATCTGGTTGAAAGCTGTTGCTGGCCTCCTTCGGAACACAGTCTTTATGAGTTAATAATATGTGCAACAGCATCTTTTAGAAAGACACACATGAAAACTAGATATCATCTAATATCTTTAGTTCAAAGAGTTACATCTGTACTTTCAGCAGTATATTCGTTACTCTCCACGGAAAACAAGATATGTGCAGACACTGCTATCTCTGCTTCTGCCCTCAATGGCAATGCCACCAGTCACTATTTCCCACACTGAATGCTATAACCACACGCACAGAGAAGAGAAAGCAATAACTTCTGTTATAATTGCAGGAAACTGTGATGTTCTCTCCTGTTTCAAAGAATGATCCTTTCCTTGATATAATTTCTAAGCTAGGCCTCTTTGAAAACACGGTATTTTCAGAGTTTCACAGTGAATTACCAAGAAACAACATAGGAAACCACTGTGAACGGTGAAGTCACATATAGATCCTTTAGTGTGTCAGGTGAAGCACACTACCCAAAAGACTCCAGCGTTCTTGAAACCAGTGCTTGCTCTTTAGTCCACTGTATAAACTCGAAAGCTCACTGAAGCATACAATGAAGCAGAACAACAACGGCACAGCAAGGGCATAATTCCATCTGTTGAAATCATTTGATTATCTGTATATGGTGGTTAGAATTTCATCTGGTTGAAAACTGTTGCTGGCCTCCTTCGGAACACAGTCTTTATGAGTTAACAATAAGTGCAACAGCAACTTTTAGAAAGACATACATGAGAACCAGATAGCATCTAATATCTTCAGTTCAAAGAGCTACATCTGTATTTTCAGTAGTACATGCGTTACTCTGCACGGAAAACAAGATATGTTCAGACATTGCTATCTCTGCTTCTGCCTTCAATGGCAATGCCACCGGTAACTATCTCCCACAATGAATGCTATAACCACACGGACAGAGGAGAGAAAGGAATAACTTCTGTTATAATTGCTAGAAATTGTGATGTTCTCTTCTCTTTCAAAGAATGATCCTTTACCTGATATAATTTCTAAGCTAGGCCTCTTGGAAAGCACGGTATTTTCAGAGTATCACAGTAAATTACCAGGAAACAAAGCAGGAAACCACGGTGAACGGTGAAGTCACATATAGATCCTTTAGTGTGTCAGGTGAAGCACACTGCACAAAAGACTCCAGCGTTCTTGAAACCAGTGTTTGCTTTTTCGTCTACTGTATAAACTCGAAAGCTCACTGAAGCATACAATGAGGCAGAACAACAACGGCACAGCAAGGGCATAATTCCATCTGTTGAAATCGTTTGATTATCTGTATATGCTGCTTAGAATTTCATCTGGTTGAAAGCTGTTGCTGGTCTCCTTCGGAACACAGTCTTTATAAGTTAAAATAAGGGCAACATCAAATTTTAGAAAGACATACATGAGAACCAGATAGCATCTAATATCTTCAGTTCAAAGAGCTACCTCTGTACTTTCAGTAGTACATGCGTTACTCTGCATGGAAAACAAGATATGTCCAGACATCGTTGTCTCTGCTTCTGCCTTCAATGTCAATGCCACCGGTCACTATATCCCACAATGAAAGCCATCACCGCTGGGACAGGGAAGAGAAAGCAATAACTTCTGTTATAATTGCTAGAAATTGTGATGATCTCTCCTGTTTCAAAGAATGATCCTTTACCTGATATAATTTCTAAGCTAGGCCTCTTGGAAAACACGGTATTTTCAGAGTTTCACAGTGAATTACCAAGAAACAACATAGGAAACCACTGTGAACGGTAAAGTCACGTATAGATCCTTTAGTGTGTCAGGTGAAGCACACTACCCAAAAGACTCCAGCGTTCTTGAAACCAGTGTTTGCTCTTTAGTCTACTGTATAAACTCGAAAGCTCACTGAAGCATACAATGAAGCAGAACAACAACGGCACAGCAAGGGCATAATTCCGTCTGTTGAAATCGTTTGATTATCTGTATATGTTGGTTAGAATTTCATCTGGTTGAAAGCTGTTGCTGGCCTCCTTCGGAACACAGTCTTTATGAGTTAAAAATAAGGGCAACATCAACTTTAAGAAAGACATATATGACAACCAGATAGCATTTAATATCTTCAGTTCAAAGAGCTACATCAGTACTTTCAGTGGTATATGCGTTACTCTCCACGGAAAACAAGATACGTCCAGACATTGCTATCTCTGCTTCTGCCTTCAATGGCAAAGCCACCGGTCACTATCTCCCACAATGAATGCTATAACCACACGGACAGAGGATAGAAAGCAATAACTTCTGTTATAATTTCTAGAAACTGTGATGTTCTCTCTTGTTTCAAAGAATGATACTTTACCTGGTATAATTTCTAAGCTAGGCCTCTTTGAAAAC
Organism: Furipterus horrens; assembly: GCF_987537825.1. NCBI lineage: Eukaryota > Metazoa > Chordata > Mammalia > Chiroptera > Furipteridae > Furipterus > Furipterus horrens. The sequence goes on along the minus strand of NW_028327181.1, from coordinate 39,794,644 downwards.
ACGGTATTTTCCGAGTTTCACAGTGAATTACCAAGAAACAAAGAAGAAAACCACTGTGAACGGTGAAGTCACATATAGATCCTTTAGTGTGTCAGGTGATGCACACTACACAAAAGACTCCAGCGTTCTTGAAACCAGTGTTTGCTTTTTAGTCTACAATATAAACTCGAAAGCTCACTGAAGCATACAATGAGGCAGAACAACAACGGCACAGCAAGGGCATAATTCCATCTGTTGAAATCGTTTGATTATCTGTATATCCTTGTTAGAATTTCATCTGGTTGAAATCTGTTGCTGGTCTCCTTCGGAACACAGTCTTTATGAGTTAAAATAAGGGCAACATCAACTTTTAGAAAGACATACATGAGAACCAGATAGCATCTAATATCTTCAGTTCAAAGAGCTACATCTGTACTTTCAGTAGTACATGCGTTACTCTGCATGGAAAAGAAGATATGTCCAGGCATCGTTGTCTCTGCTTCGGCCTTCAATGTCAATGCCACCGGTCACTATCTCCCACAATGAAAGCCATCACCACACGGACAGGAAAGAGAAAGCAATAACTTCTGTTATAATATCTAGAATTTTGATGTTCTCTCCTGTTTCAAAGAATGATTCTTTACCTGATATAATTTCTAAGCTAGGCCTCTTTGAAAACACGGTATTTTCCGAGTTTCACAGTGAATTACCAAGAAACAAAGCAGGAAACCACTGTGAACGGTGAAGTCATATATAGATCCTTTAGTGTATCAGGTGAATCACACTACACAAAAGACTCCAGCGTTCTTGAAACCAGTGTTTGCTCTTTAGTCCACTGTATAAACTCGAAAGCTCACTGAAGCATACAATGAGGCAGAACAACAACGGCACAGCAAGGGCATAATTCCATCTGTTGAAATCGTTTTATTTTCTGTATATGTTGGTTAGAATTTCATCTGGTTGAAAGCTGTTGCTGGCCTCCTTTGGAACACAGTCTTTATTAGTTAATAATATGTGCAACAGCATCTTTTAGAAAGACACACATGAAAACCAGATATCATCTAATATCTTTAGTTCAAAGAGTTACATCTGTACTTTCAGCAGTATATTCGTTACTCTCCACGGAAAACAAGATATGTGCAGACACTGCTATCTCTGCTTCTGCCCTCAATGGCAATGCCACCAGTCACTATTTCCCACACTGAATGCTATAACCACACGCACAGAGAAGAGAAAGCAATAACTTCTGTTATAATTGCAGGAAACTGTGATGTTCTCTCCTGTTTCAAAGAATGATCCTTTCCTTGATATAATTTCTAAGCTAGGCCTCTTGGAAAACACGGTATTTTCAGAGTTTCACAGTGAATTACCAAGAAACAACATAGGAAACCACTGTGAACGGTGAAGTCACATATAGATCCTTTAGTGTGTCAGGTGAAGCACACTACCCAAAAGACTCCAGCGTTCTTGAAACCAGTGCTTGCTCTTTAGTCCACTGTATAAACTCGAAAGCTCACTGAAGCATACAATGAAGCAGAACAACAACGGCACAGCAAGGGCATAATTCCATCTGTTGAAATCATTTGATTATCTGTATATGGTGGTTAGAATTTCATCTGGTTGAAAACTGTTGCTGGCCTCCTTCGGAACACAGTCTTTATGAGTTAACAATAAGTGCAACAGCAACTTTTAGAAAGACATACATGAGAACCAGATAGCATCTAATATCTTCAGTTCAAAGAGCTACATCTGTATTTTCAGTAGTACATGCGTTACTCTGCACAGAAAACAAGATATGTTCAGACATTGCTATCTCTGCTTCTGCCTTCAATGGCAATGCCACCGGTAACTATCTCCCACAATGAATGCTATAACCACACGGACAGAGGAGAGAAAGGAATAACTTCTGTTATAATTGCTAGAAATTGTGATGTTCTCTTCTCTTTCAAAGAATGATCCTTTACCTGATATAATTTCTAAGCTAGGCCTCTTGGAAAGCACGGTATTTTCAGAGTATCACAGTAAATTACCAGGAAACAAAGCAGGAAACCACGGTGAACGGTGAAGTCACATATAGATCCTTTAGTGTGTCAGGTGAAGCACACTGCACAAAAGACTCCTGCGTTCTTGAAACCAGTGTTTGCTTTTTCGTCTACTGTATAAACTCGAAAGCTCACTGAAGCATACAATGAGGCAGAACAACAACGGCACAGCAAGGGCATAATTCCATCTGTTGAAATCGTTTGATTATCTGTATATGCTGCTTAGAATTTCATCTGGTTGAAAGCTGTTGCTGGTCTCCTTCGGAACACAGTCTTTATAAGTTAAAATAAGGGCAACATCAAATTTTAGAAAGACATACATGAGAACCAGATAGCATCTAATATCTTCAGTTCAAAGAGCTACCTCTGTACTTTCAGTAGTACATGCGTTACTCTGCATGGAAAAGAAGATATGTCCAGGCATCGTTGTCTCTGCTTCGGCCTTCAATGTCAATGCCACCGGTCACTATCTCCCACAATGAAAGCCATCACCACACGGACAGGAAAGAGAAAGCAATAACTTCTGTTATAATATCTAGAATTTTGATGTTCTCTCCTGTTTCAAAGAATGATTCTTTACCTGATATAATTTCTAAGCTAGGCCTCTTTGAAAACACGGTATTTTCCGAGTTTCACAGTGAATTACCAAGAAACAAAGCAGGAAACCACTGTGAACGGTGAAGTCATATATAGATCCTTTAGTGTATCAGGTGAATCACACTACACAAAAGACTCCAGCGTTCTTGAAACCAGTGTTTGCTCTTTAGTCCACTGTATAAACTCGAAAGCTCACTGAAGCATACAATGAGGCAGAACAACAACGGCACAGCAAGGGCATAATTCCATCTGTTGAAATCGTTTTATTTTCTGTATATGTTGGTTAGAATTTCATCTGGTTGAAAGCTGTTGCTGGCCTCCTTTGGAACACAGTCTTTATTAGTTAATAATATGTGCAACAGCATCTTTTAGAAAGACACACATGAAAACCAGATATCATCTAATATCTTTAGTTCAAAGAGTTACATCTGTACTTTCAGCAGTATATTCGTTACTCTCCACGGAAAACAAGATATGTGCAGACACTGCTATCTCTGCTTCTGCCCTCAATGGCAATGCCACCAGTCACTATTTCCCACACTGAATGCTATAACCACACGCACAGAGAAGAGAAAGCAATAACTTCTGTTATAATTGCAGGAAACTGTGATGTTCTCTCCTGTTTCAAAGAATGATCCTTTCCTTGATATAATTTCTAAGCTAGGCCTCTTGGAAAACACGGTATTTTCAGAGTTTCACAGTGAATTACCAAGAAACAACATAGGAAACCACTGTGAACGGTGAAGTCACATATAGATCCTTTAGTGTGTCAGGTGAAGCACACTACCCAAAAGACTCCAGCGTTCTTGAAACCAGTGCTTGCTCTTTAGTCCACTGTATAAACTCGAAAGCTCACTGAAGCATACAATGAAGCAGAACAACAACGGCACAGCAAGGGCATAATTCCATCTGTTGAAATCATTTGATTATCTGTATATGGTGGTTAGAATTTCATCTGGTTGAAAACTGTTGCTGGCCTCCTTCGGAACACAGTCTTTATGAGTTAACAATAAGTGCAACAGCAACTTTTAGAAAGACATACATGAGAACCAGATAGCATCTAATATCTTCAGTTCAAAGAGCTACATCTGTATTTTCAGTAGTACATGCGTTACTCTGCACAGAAAACAAGATATGTTCAGACATTGCTATCTCTGCTTCTGCCTTCAATGGCAATGCCACCGGTAACTATCTCCCACAATGAATGCTATAACCACACGGACAGAGGAGAGAAAGGAATAACTTCTGTTATAATTGCTAGAAATTGTGATGTTCTCTTCTCTTTCAAAGAATGATCCTTTACCTGATATAATTTCTAAGCTAGGCCTCTTGGAAAGCACGGTATTTTCAGAGTATCACAGTAAATTACCAGGAAACAAAGCAGGAAACCACGGTGAACGGTGAAGTCACATATAGATCCTTTAGTGTGTCAGGTGAAGCACACTGCACAAAAGACTCCTGCGTTCTTGAAACCAGTGTTTGCTTTTTCGTCTACTGTATAAACTCGAAAGCTCACTGAAGCATACAATGAGGCAGAACAACAACGGCACAGCAAGGGCATAATTCCATCTGTTGAAATCGTTTGATTATCTGTATATGCTGCTTAGAATTTCATCTGGTTGAAAGCTGTTGCTGGTCTCCTTCGGAACACAGTCTTTATAAGTTAAAATAAGGGCAACATCAAATTTTAGAAAGACATACATGAGAACCAGATAGCATCTAATATCTTCAGTTCAAAGAGCTACCTCTGTACTTTCAGTAGTACATGCGTTACTCTGCATGGAAAACAAGATATGTCCAGACATCGTTGTCTCTGCTTCTGCCTTCAATGTCAATGCCACCGGTCACTATATCCCACAATGAAAGCCATCACCGCTGGGACAGGGAAGAGAAAGCAATAACTTCTGTTATAATTGCTAGAAATTGTGATGATCTCTCCTGTTTCAAAGAATGATCCTTTACCTGATATAATTTCTAAGCTAGGCCTCTTGGAAAACACGGTATTTTCAGAGTTTCACAGTGAATTACCAAGAAACAACATAGGAAACCACTGTGAACGGTAAAGTCACGTATAGATCCTTTAGTGTGTCAGGTGAAGCACACTACCCAAAAGACTCCAGCGTTCTTGAAACCAGTGTTTGCTCTTTAGTCTACTGTATAAACTCGAAAGCTCACTGAAGCATACAATGAAGCAGAACAACAACGGCACAGCAAGGGCATAATTCCGTCTGTTGAAATCGTTTGATTATCTGTATATGTTGGTTAGAATTTCATCTGGTTGAAAGCTGTTGCTGGCCTCCTTCGGAACACAGTCTTTATGAGTTAAAAATAAGGGCAACATCAACTTTAAGAAAGACATATATGACAACCAGATAGCATTTAATATCTTCAGTTCAAAGAGCTACATCAGTACTTTCAGTGGTATATGCGTTACTCTCCACGGAAAACAAGATACGTCCAGACATTGCTATCTCTGCTTCTGCCTTCAATGGCAATGCCACCGGTCACTATCTCCCACAATGAATGCTATAACCACACGGACAGAGGAGAGAAAGCAATAACTTCTGTTATAATTTCTAGAAACTGTGATGTTCTCTCTTGTTTCAAAGAATGATACTTTACCTGGTATAATTTCTAAGCTAGGCCTCTTTGAAAACACGGTATTTTCCGAGTTTCACAGTGAATTACCAAGAAACAAAGAAGAAAACCACTGTGAACGGTGAAGTCACATATAGATCCTTTAGTGTGTCAGGTGATGCACACTACACAAAAGACTCCAGCGTTCTTGAAACCAGTGTTTGCTTTTTAGTCTACAATATAAACTCGAAAGCTCACTGAAGCATACAATGAGGCAGAACAACAACGGCACAGCAAGGGCATAATTCCATCTGTTGAAATCGTTTGATTATCTGTATATCCTTGTTAGAATTTCATCTGGTTGAAATCTGTTGCTGGTCTCCTTCGGAACACAGTCTTTATGAGTTAAAATAAGGGCAACATCAACTTTTAGAAAGACATACATGAGAACCAGATAGCATCTAATATCTTCAGTTCAAAGAGCTACATCTGTACTTTCAGTAGTACATGCGTTACTCTGCATGGAAAAGAAGATATGTCCAGGCATCGTTGTCTCTGCTTCGGCCTTCAATGTCAATGCCACCGGTCACTATCTCCCACAATGAAAGCCATCACCGCACGGACAGGAAAGAGAAAGCAATAACTTCTGTTATAATATCTAGAATTTTGATGTTCTCTCCTGTTTCAAAGAATGATTCTTTACCTGATATAATTTCTAAGCTAGGCCTCTTTGAAAACATGGTATTTTCCGAGTTTCACAGTGAATTACCAAGAAACAAAGCAGGAAACCACTGTGAACGGTGAAGTCATATATAGATCCTTTAGTGTATCAGGTGAATCACACTACACAAAAGACTCCAGCGTTCTTGAAACCAGTGTTTGCTCTTTAGTCCACTGTATAAACTCGAAAGCTCACTGAAGCATACAATGAGGCAGAACAACAACGGCACAGCAAGGGCATAATTCCATCTGTTGAAATCGTTTTATTTTCTGTATATGTTGGTTAGAATTTCATCTGGTTGAAAGCTGTTGCTGGCCTCCTTTGGAACACAGTCTTTATTAGTTAATAATATGTGCAACAGCATCTTTTAGAAAGACACACATGAAAACCAGATATCATCTAATATCTTTAGTTCAAAGAGTTACATCTGTACTTTCAGCAGTATATTCGTTACTCTCCACGGAAAACAAGATATGTGCAGACACTGCTATCTCTGCTTCTGCCCTCAATGGCAATGCCACCAGTCACTATCTCCCACAATGAATTGCATCACGACACGGACAGAGAAGAGAAAGCAATAACTTCTGTTATAATTGCTAAAAATATGTGATGTTCTCTCCTGTTTCAAAGAATGATCCTTTACCTGATATAATTTCTAAGTTAGGCCTCTTTAAAAACACGGTAATTTCAGAGTTTCACAGTGAATTACCAAGAAACAAAGAAGGAAACCACTGTGAACGCTGAAGTCACATATAGATCCCTTAGTATTGACAAAGATTATTTTAAAAGAATACTCACTCGCCTGTGTTCTAACAGAATACTCACCTAGACTGTGTTCTAACAGAATATGGACTATGTCGATATTTAAAGAATACTCACTGAGCCTGTGTTCTAAAAGAATACTCACTCAGCCTCTGTTCTAACAAAATACTCACTCAGCAAGTGTTTTACCAGAATATGGATTCAGATTATTTTCAACGAATACTCACTCAGCCTATGTTCTAACAGAATATGGACTCAGTTTATTTTTAATTAATATGCACTCAGCTTGTGTGCTAACAGAATACTAACTCAGAATGCATTCTAAGAGAATACTCACTCAGCCTGTGTTGTAACAGTATACTCACTCAGCCTGTGTTCTAACAGTATACTCACTCAGCAAGTGTACTAACAGGATATTGACTCAGATTATTCTTAAAGAATACATACTTAGCCTATGTTCTAACAGAATATGGACTCAGTCTATGTTTAAAGTATACTAACTCATTTCAGTGTTCTAACAGAACACTCACTCAGCCTGTGTTCTAACAGAATACGCACTCAGCCTGGGTTTTAAGAAAATACTCACTCAGCCAGTGTACTAAAAGTGTATTGACTCAGATTATTTTCAAAGAATACTCATTCAGCCTGTGTTCTAACAGAATACTCACTCAGCCTGTGTTCTAACAGAATACTCACTCAGCGAGAGTTCTACCAGAATATGGATTCAGATTATTTTCAAAAAATACTCACTCAGCCTGTGTTCTAACAGAATACTCACTCAGCCTGTGTTCTAATAGAATACTCAGTAAAAGAGTGTTCTAATGGAATGTGGTCTCAGCTTTTGTTAAAAGAATACTCACTCAGCCTGTGTTCTAACAGAATATGGACTCAGTATATTTTTAAATAATACCCACCCAACCTGTGTTCTAACAGAATACTCTCTCAGCCTGTGTTCAAAAAGAATGTGGTCTCAGATTTTGTTCAAAATTACTCACTCAGTCTGTGTTCTAACAGAATATGGACTAAGTCTATGTTTAAAGAATACTCACTAAGCCGGGGTTCTAACAGAATACTCACTCAGCCTGTGTTCTAATAGAATACCCACTCAGCCTGTGTTCTAACAGAATATGTACACAATCTATGTTTAAAAAATACTCTCAAAGACTGTGTTCTAACAGTATACTCATCAGCCTGTGTTGTAATGGAATAGGGACTCAGATTTTGTTAAAAGAATACTCACTCAGCCTGTATTCTAACAGAATATGGACTCAGTTTATTTTTAAATAATACCCACTCAGCCTGTGTTCTAACAGAATACTCACTCAGCCTGTGTTGTAACAGTATATTCTCTCAGCTTGTTGTCTAAAAGAATATGGACTCAGTTTATTTTTTCATAATATCCACTCAGCCTGTGTTCTAACACAATACTCACTCAGCCTGTGTTCTTACAGAATAGGGACTCAGTTTATTTTTAAATAATATCCACTCAGGCTGTGTGCCAACAGAATACTCACTCAGAATGCATTCGAACAGAATAATCACTCACCCAGTGTTGTAAGAGTGTACTCACTCAGTCTGTGTTCTAAAAGAATATGGACTCAGTTTATTTTTAAATAATACCCACTCAGCCTGTGTTCTAACAGAAAACTCACTCAGCCTGGGTTTTAACAAAATACTCACTCAGCAAGAGTACTAACTGTATATTGACTCAGATTATTTTCAAATAATACTCACTCAGCCAGTGTTGTACCAGAATATGGATTCAGATTATTTTCAACGAATACTCACTCAGCCTATGTTCTAACAGAATATGGACTCAGTTTATTTTGAATTAATATGCACTCAGCTTGTGTGCTAACAGAATACTAACTCAGAATGCATTCTAAGAGAATACTCACTCAGCCTGTGTTGTAACAGTATACTCACTCAGCCTGTGTTCTAACAGAATACTCACAAAGCAAGTGTACTAACAGGATATTGACTCAGATTATTTTTAAAGAATACATACTCAGCCTATGTTCTAACAGAATATGGACTCAGTCTATGTTTTAAGTATACTCACTCAGTTCAGTGTTCTAACAGAACACTCACTCAGCCTGTGGTCTAACAGAATACGCACTCAGCCTGGGTTTTAAAAAAATACTCACTCAGCCAGTGTACTAAAAGTGTATTGACTCAGATTATTTTCAAAAATACTCACTCAGCCTGTGTTCTAACAGAACACTCACGGAGCCTGTGTTCTTAAAGAATACTAACTCAGCCTGTGTTCTAACAGAATGTGGATTCAGATCAAAAATTACTAACTCAGTCTGTGTTCTAACAGAATATGGACTCAGATTTTGTTCAAAAATTACTCAGTCTGTGTTCTAACAGAATATGGACTCAGTCTATGTTTAAAGAATACTCACTCAGCCAGTATTTTACAAGAGTATGGACTCAGCTTGTGTTCTAACAGAATACTCACTCAGCCTGTGTTCTAACAGAATATGGACTCAGTCTATATTTAAAGAATACTCACTCACCTCAGTATTCTAAGAGAACACTCACGTAGCCTGTGTTCTAACAGAATGTGGATTCAGATAAAAAATTACTAACTCAGTCTGTGTTCTAACAGAATTTGGACTCAGATTTTGTTCAAAAATTACTCAGTCTGTGTTCTAACAGAATATGGACTCAGTCTATGTTTAAAGAATACTCACTCAGCCAGTGTTCTACCAGAATATGGATTCAGATTATTTTCAAAGAATAGTCACTCAGCATGTGTTCTAGCAGAACGCTCACTTAGCCTGTGATCTAACAGAATGTGGACTCAGATATTGTTGAAAAATTACTAACTCAGTCTGTGTTCTAACAGAATTTGGACGCAGTCTATGTTTAAAGAATACTAACTCACCTCAGTGTTCTAACAGAAAACTCACGTAGCCTGTGTTCCAACAGAACACTAACTCAGCCTGTGTTCTAACAAAATGTGGATTCAGATCAAAAATTACTAACTCAGTCTGTGTTCTAACAGAATATGGACTCAGATTTTGTTCAAAAATTACTGAGTCTGTGTTCTAACAGAATATGGACTCAGTCAATGTTTAAAGAATACTCACTCAGCCAGTATTTTACCAGAGTATGGACTCAGCCTGTGTTCTAACACAATACTCACACAGCCTGTGTTCTAACAGGATATGGACTCAGTCTATATTTAAAGAATACTCTCTCACCTCAGTATTCTAACAGAACACTCACGTAGACAGTTTTCTAACAGAATACTCACACAGCCTGTGTTCTATAAGAATACTCACTCAGCCACCGTTTTAAGAGAATATGGATTCAGATTATTTTCAAAGAATACTCACTCAGCCTGTGTTCTAGCAGAACACTCACTTAGCCTGTGTTCTAAAAGAATGTGGACTCAGATATTGTTCAAAAATTACTAACTCAGTCTGTGTTTTAACAGAATTTGGACGCATTCTATGTTTAAAGAATACTCACTCACCTCAGTGTTCTAACAGAACACTCACATAGCCTGTGTTCCAACAGAACACTAACTCAGCCTGTGTTCTAACAAAATGTGGATTCAGATCAAAAATTACTAACTCAGTCTGTGTTCTAACAGAATATGGACTCAGATTTTGTTCAAAAATTACTCAGTCTGTGTTCTAACAGAATATGGACTCAGATTTTGTTCAAAAATTACTCAGTCTGTGTTCTAACAGAATATGGACTCAGTCTATGTTTAAAGAATACTCACTCAGCCAGTATTTTACAAGAGTATGGACTCAGCCTGTGTTCTAACAGAATACTCACACAGCCTGTTTTCTAACAGAATATGGACTCAGTCTATATTTAAAGAATACTCACTCACCTCAGTATTCTAACAGAACACTCACGTAACCTGTGTTCTAACAGAATACTAACTCAGCCTGTGTTCTAACAGAATGTGGACTCAGATTTTGTTCAAAAATTTCTCAGTCTGTGTTCTAACAGAATATGGACTCAGATTTTGTTCAAAAATTACTCAGTCTGTGTTCTAACAGAATATGGTCTCAGTCTATGTTCAAAGAATACTCACTCAGCCAGTATTTTACAAGAGTATGGACTCAGCCTGTGTTCTAACAGAATACTCACTCAGCCTGTGTTCTAACAGAATATGGACTCAGTCTATATTTAAAGAATACTCACTCACCTCAGTATTCTAAGAGAACACTCACGTAGCCTGTGTTCTAACAGAATACTAACTCAGCCTGTGTTCTAACAGAATGTGGACTCAGATTTTGTTCAAAAATTTCTCAGTCTGTGTTCTAACAGAATATGGACTCAGATTTTGTTCAAAAATTACTCAGTCTGTGTTCTAACAGAATATGGACTCAGATTTTGTTCAAAAATTACTCAGTCTGTGTTCTAACAGAATATGGACTCAGTCTATGTTTAAAGAATACTCACTCAGCCAGTATTTTACAAGAGTATGGACTCAGCCTTTGTTCTAACAGAATACTCACACAGCCTGTTTTCTAACAGAATATGGACTCAGTCTATATTTAAAGAATACTCACTCACCTCAGTATTCTAACAGAACACTCACTTAGCCTGTGTTCTAACAGAATACTAACTCAGCCTGTGTTCTAACAGAATGTGGACTCAGATTTTGTTCAAAAATTTCTCAGTCTGTGTTCTAACAGAATATGGACTCAGTCTCTGTTTAAAGAATACTCACTCAGCTCAGTGTTCTAACAGAACACTCACTTAGCCTGTGTTCTAACAGAATGTGGACTCAGATATTGATCAAATATTACTAACTCAGTCTGTGTTCTAACAGAATTTGGATGCAGTCTATATTTAAAGAATACTCACTCCGCCTGTGTTCTAACAGAATACGCACTCAACCTGGTTTTTAATAAAATACTCACGCAGCCAGTGTACTAACAGGATATTGACTCAGATTATTTTCTAAGAATACTCAATGAGCCTGTTTTCTAACAGAATACTCACTCAGTCTGTGTTCTAACAGAATACTCACTCAGCGAGAGTTCTATCAGAATATGGATTCAGATTATTTTAAAATAATACCCACTCAGCCTGTGTTCTAACAGAATACTCACCCAGCCTGTGTTCTAACAGAATATGGACTCAGTCTATATTTAAAGAATACTCACTCACCTCAGTATTCTAACAGAACACTCACGGAGCCTCTGTTCTAAGAGAATACTAACTCAGCCTGTGTTCTAACAGAATGTGGGTTCAGATCAAAAATTACTAACTCAGTCTGTGTTCTAACAGAATTTGGACTCTGATTTTGTTCAAAAATTACTCAGTCTGTGTTCTAACAGAATATGGACTCAGTCTATGTTTAAAGAATACTCACTCAGCCAGTGTTCTACCAGAATATGGATTCAGATTATTTTCAAAGAATACTCACTCAGCATGTGTTCTAGCAGAACGCTCACTTAGCCTGTGATCTAACAGAATGTGGACTCAGATATTGTTGAAAAATTACTAACTCAGTCTGTGTTCTAACAGAATTTGGACTCTGATTTTGTTCAAAAATTACTCAGTCTGTGTTCTAACAGAATGTGGACTCAGTCTATGTTTAAAGAATACTCACTCAGCCAGTGTTCTACCAGAATATGGATTCAGATTATTTTCAAAGAATACTCACTCAGCATGTGTTCTAGCAGAACGCTCACTTAGCCTGTGATCTAACAGAATGTGGACTCAGATATTGTTGAAAAATTACTAACTCAGTCTGTGTTCTAACAGAATTCGGACGCAGTCTATGTTTAAAGAATACTAACTCACCTCAGTGTTCTAACAGAAAACTCACGTAGCCTGTGTTCCAACAGAACACTAACTCAGCCTGTGTTCTAACAAAATGTGGATTAAGATCAAAAATTACTAACTCAGTCTGTGTTCTAACAGAATATGGACTCAGATTTTGTTCAAAAATTACTGAGTCTGTGTTCTAACAGAATATGGACTCAGTCAATGTTTAAAGAATACTCACTCAGCCAGTATTTTACCAGAGTATGGACTCAGCCTGTGTTCTAACACAATACTCACACAGCCTGTGTTCTAACAGGATATGGACTCAGTCTATATTTAAAGAATACTCACTCACCTCAGTATTCTAACAGAACACTCACGTAGCCAGTTTTCTAACAGAATACTCACACAGCCTGTGTTCTATAAGAATACTCACTCAGCCACCGTTTTAAGAGAATATGGATTCAGATTATTTTCAAAGAATACTCACTCAGCCTGTGTTCTATCAGAACACTCACTTAGCCTGTGTTCTAAAAGAATGTGGACTCAGATATTGTTCAAAAATTACTAACTCAGTCTGTGTTTTAACAGAATTTGGACGCATTCTATGTTTAAAGAATACTCACTCACCTCAGTGTTCTAACAGAACACTCACATAGCCTGTGTTCCAACAGAACACTAACTCAGCCTGTGTTCTAACAAAATGTGGATTCAGATCAAAAATTACTAACTCAGTCTGTGTTCTAACAGAATATGGACTCAGATTTTGTTCAAAAATTACTCAGTCTGTGTTCTAACAGAATATGGACTCAGATTTTGTTCAAAAATTACTCAGTCTGTGTTCTAACAGAATATGGACTCAGTCTATGTTTAAAGAATACTCACTCAGCCAGTATTTTACAAGAGTATGGACTCAGCCTGTGTTCTAACAGAATACTCACACAGCCTGTTTTCTAACAGAATATGGACTCAGTCTATATTTAAAGAATACTCACTCACCTCAGTATTCTAACAGAACACTCACGTAACCTGTGTTCTAACAGAATACTAACTCAGCCTGTGTTCTAACAGAATGTGGACTCAGATTTTGTTCAAAAATTACGCAGTCTGTGTTCTAACAGAATATGGACTCAGTCTATGTTCAAAGAATACTCACTCAGCCAGTATTTTACAAGAGTATGGACTCAGCCTGTGTTCTAACAGAATACTCACTCAGCCTGTGTTCTAACAGAATATGGACTCAGTCTATATTTAAAGAATACTCACTCACCTCAGTATTCTAAGAGAATACTCACGTAACCTGTGTTCTAACAGAATGTGGATTCAGATAAAAAATTACTAACTCAGTCTGTGTTCTAACAGAATGTGGACTCAGATTTTGTTCAAAAATTACTCAGTCTGTGTTCTAACAGAATATGGACTCAGTCTATATTTAAAGAATACTCACTCAGCCAGTGTTATACCAGAATATGGATTCAGATTATTTTCAAAGAATACTCACTCAGCCTGTGTTCTAGCAGAACGCTCACTTAGCCTGTGTTCTAACAGAATGTGGACTCAGATATTGTTGAAAAATTACTAACTCAGTCTGTGTTCTAACAGAATTTGGACGCAGTCTATGTTTAAAGAATACTAACTCACCTCAGTGTTCTAACAGAACACTCACGTAGCCTGTGTTCCAACAGAACACTAACTCAGCCTGTGTTCTAACAAAATGTGGATTCAGATCAAAAATTACTAACTCAGTCTGTGTTCTAACAGAATATGGACTCAGATTTTGTTCAAAAATTACTGAGTCTGTGTTCTAACAGAATATGGACTCAGTCAATGTTTAAAGAATACTCACTCAGCCAGTATTTTACCAGAGTATGGACTCAGCCTGTGTTCTAACACAATACTCACACAGCCTGTGTTCTAACAGGATATGGACTCAGTCTATATTTAAAAAATACTCACTCACCTCAGTATTCTAACAGAACACTCACGTAGCCAGTTTTCTAACAGAATACTCACACAGCCTGTGTTCTATAAGAATACTCACTCAGCCACCGTTTTAAGAGAATATGGATTCAGATTATTTTCAAAGAATACTCACTCAGCCTGTGTTCTAGCAGAACACTCACTTAGCCTGTGTTCTAAAAGAATGTGGACTCAGATATTGTTCAAAAATTACTAACTCAGTCTGGGTTTTAACAGAATTTGGACGCATTCTATGTTTAAAGAATACTCACTCACCTCAGTGTTCTAACAGGACACTCACGTAGCCTGTGTTCCAACAGAACACTAACTCAGCCTGTGTTCTAACAAAATGTGGATTCAGATCAAAAATTACTAACTCAGTCTGTGTTCTAACAGAATATGGACTCAGATTTTGTTCAAAAATTACTCAGTCTGTGTTCTAACAGAATATGGACTCAGATTTTGTTCAAAAATTACTCAGTCTGTGTTCTAACAGAATATGGACTCAGTCTATGTTTAAAGAATACTCACTCAGCCAGTATTTTACAAGAGTATGGACTCAGCCTTTGTTCTAACAGAATACTCACACAGCCTGTTTTCTAACAGAATATGGACTCAGTCTATATTTAAAGAATACTCACTCACCTCAGTATTCTAACAGAACACTCACTTAGCCTGTGTTCTAACAGAATACTAACTCAGCCTGTGTTCTAACAGAATGTGGACTCAGATTTTGTTCAAAAATTTCTCAGTCTGTGTTCTAACAGAATATGGACTCAGTCTCTGTTTAAAGAATACTCACTCAGCTCAGTGTTCTAACAGAACACTCACTTAGCCTGTGTTCTAACAGAATGTGGACTCAGATATTGATCAAATATTACTAACTCAGTCTGTGTTCTAACAGAATTTGGACTCAGATTTTGTTCAAAAATTACTCAGTCTGTGTTCTAACAGAATATGGACTCAGATTTTGTTCAAAAATTACTCAGTCTGTGTTCTAACAGAATATGGACTCAGTCTATGTTTAAAGAATACTCACTCAGCCAGTATTTTACAAGAGTATGGACTCAGCCTGTGTTCTAACAGAATACTCACTCAGCCTGTGTTCTAACAGAATATGGACTCAGTCTATATTTAAGGAATACTCACTCACCTCAGTATTCTAAGAGAACACTCACGTAGCCTGTGTTCTAACAGAATGTGGATTCAGATAAAAAATTACTAACTCAGTCTGTGTTCTAACAGAATGTGGACTCAGTCTATGTTTAAAGAATACTCACTCAGCCAGTGTTCTACCAGAATATGGATTCAGATTATTTTCAAAGAATACTCACTCAGCCTGTGTTCTATCAGAACGCTCACTTAGCCTATGTTCTAAAAGAATGTGGACTCAGATATTGTTCAAAAATTACTAACTCAGTCTGTGTTTTAACAGAATTTGGACGCATTCTATGTTTAAAGAATACTCACTCACCTCAGTGTTCTAACAGGACACTCACGTAGCCTGTGTTCCAACAGAACACTAACTCAGCCTGTGTTCTAACAAAATGTGGATTCAGATCAAAAATTACTAACTCAGTCTGTGTTCTAACAGAATATGGACTCAGATTTTGTTCAAAAATTACTGAGTCTGTGTTCTAACAGAATATGGACTCAGTCAATGTTTAAAGAATACTCACTCAGCCAGTATTTTACCAGAGTATGGACTCAGCCTGTGTTCTAACACAATACTCACACAGCCTGTGTTCTAACAGGATATGGACTCAGTCTATATTTAAAGAATACTCACTCACCTCAGTATTCTAACAGAACACTCACGTAGACAGTTTTCTAACAGAATACTCACACAGCCTGTGTTCTATAAGAATACTCACTCAGCCACCGTTTTAAGAGAATATGGATTCAGATTATTTTCAAAGAATACTCACTCAGCCTGTGTTCTAGCAGAACACTCACTTAGCCTGTGTTCTAAAAGAATGTGGACTCAGATATTGTTCAAAAATTACTAACTCAGTCTGTGTTTTAACAGAATTTGGACGCATTCTATGTTTAAAGAATACTCACTCACCTCAGTGTTCTAACAGAACACTCACATAGCCTGTGTTCCAACAGAACACTAACTCAGCCTGTGTTCTAACAAAATGTGGATTCAGATCAAAAATTACTAACTCAGTCTGTGTTCTAACAGAATATGGACTCAGATTTTGTTCAAAAATTACTCAGTCTGTGTTCTAACAGAATATGGACTCAGTCTATGTTTAAAGAATACTCACTCAGCCAGTATTTTACAAGAGTATGGACTCAGCCTGTGTTCTAACAGAATACTCACACAGCCTGTGTTCTAACAGAATATGGACTCAGTCTATATTTAAAGAATACTCACTCACCTCAGTATTCTAACAGAACACTCACGTAACCTGTGTTCTAACAGAATACTAACTCAGCCTGTGTTCTAACAGAATGTGGACTCAGATTTTGTTCAAAAATTTCTCAGTCTGTGTTCTAACAGAATATGGACTCAGATTTTGTTCAAAAATTACTCAGTCTGTGTTCTAACAGAATATGGACTGAGTCTATGTTTAAAGAATACTCAGTAAGCCAGTATTTTTCCAGAGTATGGACTCAGCCTGTGTTCTAACAGAATACTCACTCAGCCTGTGTTCTAACAGAATATGGACTCAGTCTATATTTAAAGAATACTCACTCACCTCAGTATTCTAAGAGAACACTCACGTAGCCTGTGTTCTAACATAAGGTGGATTCAGATAAAAAATTACTAACTCAGTCTGTGTTCTAACAGAATGTGGACTCAGATGTTGGTCAAAAATTACTCAGTCTGTGTTCTAACAGAATATGGACTCAGTCTATGTTTAAAGAATACTCACTCAGCCAGTGTTCTACCAGAATATGGATTCAGATTATTTTCAAAGAATACTCACTCAGCCTGTGTTCTAGCAGAACGCTCACTTAGCCTGTGTTCTAACAGAATGTGGACTCAGATATTGTTGAAAAATTACTAACTCAGTCTGTGTTCTAACAGAATTTGGACGCAGTCTATGTTTAAAGAATACTAACTCACCTCAGTGTTCTAACAGAACACTCACGTAGCCTGTGTTCCAACAGAACACTAACTCAGCCTGTGTTCTAACAAAATGTGGATTCAGATCAAAAATTACTAACTCAGTCTGTGTTCTAACAGAATATGGACTCAGATTTTGTTCAAAAATTACTGAGTCTGTGTTCTAACAGAATATGGACTCAGTCAATGTTTAAAGAATACTCACTCAGCCAGTATTTTACCAGAGTATGGACTCAGCCTGTGTTCTAACACAATACTCACACAGCCTGTGTTCTAACAGGATATGGACTCAGTCTATATTTAAAAAATACTCACTCACCTCAGTATTCTAACAGAACACTCACGTAGCCAGTTTTCTAACAGAATACTCACACAGCCTGTGTTCTATAAGAATACTCACTCAGCCACCGTTTTAAGAGAATATGGATTCAGATTATTTTCAAAGAATACTCACTCAGCCTGTGTTCTAGCAGAACACTCACTTAGCCTGTGTTCTAAAAGAATGTGGACTCAGATATGGTTCAAAAATTACTAACTCCGTCTGTGTTTTAACAGAATTTGGACGCATTCTATGTTTAAAGAATACTCACTCACCTCAGTGTTCTAACAGGACACTCACGTAGCCTGTGTTCCAACAGAACACTAACTCAGCCTGTGTTCTAACAAAATGTGGATTCAGATCAAAAATTACTAACTCAGTCTGTGTTCTAACAGAATATGGACTCAGATTTTGTTCAAAAATTACTCAGTCTGTGTTCTAACAGAATATGGACTCAGATTTTGTTCAAAAATTACTCAGTCTGTGTTCTAACAGAATATGGACTCAGTCTATGTTTAAAGAATACTCACTCAGCCAGTATTTTACAAGAGTATGGACTCAGCCTTTGTTCTAACAGAATACTCACACAGCCTGTTTTCTAACAGAATATGGACTCAGTCTATATTTAAAGAATACTCACTCACCTCAGTATTCTAACAGAACACTCACTTAGCCTGTGTTCTAACAGAATACTAACTCAGCCTGTGTTCTAACAGAATGTGGACTCAGATTTTGTTCAAAAATTTCTCAGTCTGTGTTCTAACAGAATATGGACTCAGTCTCTGTTTAAAGAATACTCACTCAGCTCAGTGTTCTAACAGAACACTCACTTAGCCTGTGTTCTAACAGAATGTGGACTCAGATATTGATCAAATATTACTAACTCAGTCTGTGTTCTAACAGAATTTGGATGCAGTCTATATTTAAAGAATACTCACTCCGCCTGTGTTCTAACAGAATACGCACTCAACCTGGTTTTTAATAAAATACTCACGCAGCCAGTGTACTAACAGGATATTGACTCAGATTGTTTTCTAAGAATACTCAATGAGCCTGTTTTCTAACAGAATACTAACTCAGTCTGTGTTCTAACAGAATACTCACTCAGCGAGAGTTCTATCAGAATATGGATTCAGATTATTTTAAAATAATACCCACTCAGCCTGTGTTCTAACAGAATACTCACCCAGCCTGTGTTCTAACAGAATATGGACTCAGTCTATATTTAAAGAATACTCACTCACCTCAGTATTCTAACAGAACACTCACGGAGCCTCTGTTCTAAGAGAATACTAACTCAGCCTGTGTTCTAACAGAATGTGGGTTCAGATCAAAAATTACTAACTCAGTCTGTGTTCTAACAGAATATGGACTCAGATTTTGTTCAAAAATTACTCAGTCTGTTTCTAACAGAATATGGTCTCAGTCTATGTTTAAAGAATACTCACTCAGCCAGTATTTTACCAGAGTATGGACTCAGCCTGTGTTCTAACAGAATACTCACACAGCCTGTGTTCTAACAGAATATGGACTCAGTCTATATTTAAAGAATACTCACTCACCTCAGTATTCTAACAGAACACTCACGTAACCTGTGTTCTAACAGAATACTAACTCAGCCTGTGTTCTAACAGAATATGGACTCAGATTTTGTTCAAAAATTACTCAGTCTGTGTTCTAACAGAATATGGACTCAGTCTATGTTTAAAGAATACTCACTCAGCCAGTATTTTACAAGAGTATGGACTCAGCCTTTGTTCTAACAGAATACTCACACAGCCTGTTTTCTAACAGAATATGGACTCAGTCTATATTTAAAGAATACTCACTCACCTCAGTATTCTAACAGAACACTCACTTAGCCTGTGTTCTAACAGAATACTAACTCAGCCTGTGTTCTAACAGAATGTGGACTCAGTCTCTGTTTAAAGAATACTCACTCAGCTCAGTGTTCTAACAGAACACTCACTTAGCCTGTGTTCTAACAGAATGTGGACTCAGATATTGATCAAATATTACTAACTCAGTCTGTGTTCTAACAGAATTTGGACTCAGATTTTGTTCAAAAATTACTCAGTCTGTGTTCTAACAGAATATGGACTCAGATTTTGTTCAAAAATTACTCAGTCTGTGTTCTAACAGAATATGGACTCAGTCTATGTTTAAAGAATACTCACTCAGCCAGTATTTTACAAGAGTATGGACTCAGCCTTTGTTCTAACAGAATACTCACACAGCCTGTTTTCTAACAGAATATGGACTCAGTCTATATTTAAAGAATACTCACTCACCTCAGTATTCTAACAGAACACTCACTTAGCCTGTGTTCTAACAGAATACTAACTCAGCCTGTGTTCTAACAGAATGTGGACTCAGATTTTGTTCAAAAATTTCTCAGTCTGTGTTCTAACAGAATATGGACTCAGTCTCTGTTTAAAGAATACTCACTCAGCTCAGTGTTCTAACAGAACACTCACTTAGCCTGTGTTCTAACAGAATGTGGACTCAGATATTGATCAAATATTACTAACTCAGTCTGTGTTCTAACAGAATTTGGACTCAGATTTTGTTCAAAAATTACTCAGTCTGTGTTCTAACAGAATATGGACTCAGATTTTGTTCAAAAATTACTCAGTCTGTGTTCTAACAGAATATGGACTCAGTCTATGTTTAAAGAATACTCACTCAGCCAGTATTTTACAAGAGTATGGACTCAGCCTGTGTTCTAACAGAATACTCACTCAGCCTGTGTTCTAACAGAATATGGACTCAGTCTATATTTAAAGAATACTCACTCACCTCAGTATTCTAAGAGAACACTCACGTAGCCTGTGTTCTAACAGAATGTGGATTCAGATAAAAAATTACTAACTCAGTCTGTGTTCTAACAGAATGTGGACTCAGTCTATGTTTAAAGAATACTCACTCAGCCAGTGTTCTACCAGAATATGGATTCAGATTATTTTCAAAGAATACTCACTCAGCCTGTGTTCTATCAGAACGCTCACTTAGCCTATGTTCTAAAAGAATGTGGACTCAGATATTGTTCAAAAATTACTAACTCAGTCTGTGTTTTAACAGAATTTGGACGCATTCTATGTTTAAAGAATACTCACTCACCTCAGTGTTCTAACAGGACACTCACGTAGCCTGTGTTCCAACAGAACACTAACTCAGCCTGTGTTCTAACAAAATGTGGATTCAGATCAAAAATTACTAACTCAGTCTGTGTTCTAAGAGAATATGGACTCAGATTTTGTTCAAAAATTACTCAGTCTGTGTTCTAACAGAATATGGACTCAGATTTTGTTCAAAAATTACTCAGTCTGTGTTCTAACAGAATATGGACTCAGTCTATGTTTAAAGAATACTCACTCAGCCAGTATTTTACAAGAGTATGGACTCAGCCTGTGTTCTAACAGAATACTCACACAGCCTGTGTTCTAACAGAATATGGACTCAGTCTATATTTAAAGAATACTCACTCACCTCAGTATTCTAACAGAACACTCACGTAACCTGTGTTCTAACAGAATACTAACTCAGCCTGTGTTCTAACAGAATGTGGACTCAGATTTTGTTCAAAAATTTCTCAGTCTTTGTTCTAACAGAATATGGACTCAGATTTTGTTCAAAAATTACTCAGTCTGTGTTCTAACAGAATATGGACTGAGTCTATGTTTAAAGAATACTCAGTAAGCCAGTATTTTTCCAGAGTATGGACTCAGCCTGTGTTCTAACAGAATACTCACTCAGCCTGTGTTCTAACAGAATATGGACTCAGTCTATATTTAAAGAATACTCACTCACCTCAGTATTCTAAGAGAACACTCACGTAGCCTGTGTTCTAACATAAGGTGGATTCAGATAAAAAATTACTAACTCAGTCTGTGTTCTAACAGAATGTGGACTCAGATTTTGTTCAAAAATTACTCAGTCTGTGTTCTAACAGAATATGGACTCAGTCTATGTTTAAAGAATACTCACTCAGCCAGTGTTCTACCAGAATATGGATTCAGATTATTTTCAAAGAATACTCACTCAGCCTGTGTTCTAGCAGAACGCTCACTTAGCCTGTGTTCTAACAGAATGTGGACTCAGATATTGTTGAAAAATTACTAACTCAGTCTGTGTTCTAACAGAATTTGGACGCAGTCTATGTTTAAAGAATACTAACTCACCTCAGTGTTCTAACAGAACACTCACGTAGCCTGTGTTCCAACAGAACACTAACTCAGCCTGTGTTCTAACAAAATGTGGATTCAGATCAAAAATTACTAACTCAGTCTGTGTTCTAACAGAATATGGACTCAGATTTTGTTCAAAAATTACTGAGTCTGTGTTCTAACAGAATATGGACTCAGTCAATGTTTAAAGAATACTCACTCAGCCAGTATTTTACCAGAGTATGGACTCAGCCTGTGTTCTAACACAATACTCACACAGCCTGTGTTCTAACAGGATATGGACTCAGTCTATATTTAAAAAATACTCACTCACCTCAGTATTCTAACAGAACACTCACGTAGCCAGTTTTCTAACAGAATACTCACACAGCCTGTGTTCTATAAGAATACTCACTCAGCCACCGTTTTAAGAGAATATGGATTCAGATTATTTTCAAAGAATACTCACTCAGCCTGTGTTCTAGCAGAACACTCACTTAGCCTGTGTTCTAAAAGAATGTGGACTCAGATATGGTTCAAAAATTACTAACTCCGTCTGTGTTTTAACAGAATTTGGACGCATTCTATGTTTAAAGAATACTCACTCACCTCAGTGTTCTAACAGGACACTCACGTAGCCTGTGTTCCAACAGAACACTAACTCAGCCTGTGTTCTAACAAAATGTGGATTCAGATCAAAAATTACTAACTCAGTCTGTGTTCTAACAGAATATGGACTCAGATTTTGTTCAAAAATTACTCAGTCTGTGTTCTAACAGAATATGGACTCAGAATTTTGTTCAAAAATTACTCAGTCTGTGTTCTAACAGAATATGGACTCAGTCTATGTTTAAAGAATACTCACTCAGCCAGTATTTTACAAGAGTATGGACTCAGCCTTTGTTCTAACAGAATACTCACACAGCCTGTTTTCTAACAGAATATGGACTCAGTCTATATTTAAAGAATACTCACTCACCTCAGTATTCTAACAGAACACTCACTTAGCCTGTGTTCTAACAGAATACTAACTCAGCCTGTGTTCTAACAGAATGTGGACTCAGATTTTGTTCAAAAATTTCTCAGTCTGTGTTCTAACAGAATATGGACTCAGTCTCTGTTTAAAGAATACTCACTCAGCTCAGTGTTCTAACAGAACACTCACTTAGCCTGTGTTCTAACAGAATGTGGACTCAGATATTGATCAAATATTACTAACTCAGTCTGTGTTCTAACAGAATTTGGATGCAGTCTATATTTAAAGAATACTCACTCCGCCTGTGTTCTAACAGAATACGCACTCAACCTGGTTTTTAATAAAATACTCACGCAGCCAGTGTACTAACAGGATATTGACTCAGATTATTTTCTAAGAATACTCAATGAGCCTGTTTTCTAACAGAATACTCACTCAGCGAGAGTTCTATCAGAATATGGATTCAGATTATTTTAAAATAATACCCACTCAGCCTGTGTTCTAACAGAATACTCACCCAGCCTGTGTTCTAACAGAATATGGACTCAGTCTATATTTAAAGAATACTCACTCACCTCAGTATTCTAACAGAACACTCACGGAGCCTCTGTTCTAAGAGAATACTAACTCAGCCTGTGTTCTAACAGAATGTGGGTTCAGATCAAAAATTACTAACTCAGTCTGTGTTCTAACAGAATATGGACTCAGATTTTGTTCAAAAATTACTCAGTCTGTTTCTAACAGAATATGGTCTCAGTCTATGTTTAAAGAATACTCACTCAGCCAGTATTTTACCAGAGTATGGACTCAGCCTGTGTTCTAACAGAATACTCACACAGCCTGTGTTCTAACAGAATATGGACTCAGTCTATATTTAAAGAATACTCACTCACCTCAGTATTCTAACAGAACACTCACGTAACCTGTGTTCTAACAGAATACTAACTCAGCCTGTGTTCTAACAGAATATGGACTCAGATTTTGTTCAAAAATTACTCAGTCTGTGTTCTAACAGAATATGGACTCAGTCTATGTTTAAAGAATACTCACTCAGCCAGTATTTTACAAGAGTATGGACTCAGCCTTTGTTCTAACAGAATACTCACACAGCCTGTTTTCTAACAGAATATGGACTCAGTCTATATTTAAAGAATACTCACTCACCTCAGTATTCTAACAGAACACTCACTTAGCCTGTGTTCTAACAGAATACTAACTCAGCCTGTGTTCTAACAGAATGTGGACTCAGATTTTGTTCAAAAATTTCTCAGTCTGTGTTCTAACAGAATATGGACTCAGTCTCTGTTTAAAGAATACTCACTCAGCTCAGTGTTCTAACAGAACACTCACTTAGCCTGTGTTCTAACAGAATGTGGACTCAGATATTGATCAAATATTACTAACTCAGTCTGTGTTCTAACAGAATTTGGACTCAGATTTTGTTCAAAAATTACTCAGTCTGTGTTCTAACAGAATATGGACTCAGATTTTGTTCAAAAATTACTCAGTCTGTGTTCTAACAGAATATGGACTCAGTCTATGTTTAAAGAATACTCACTCAGCCAGTATTTTACAAGAGTATGGACTCAGCCTGTGTTCTAACAGAATACTCACTCAGCCTGTGTTCTAACAGAATATGGACTCAGTCTATATTTAAAGAATACTCACTCACCTCAGTATTCTAAGAGAACACTCACGTAGCCTGTGTTCTAACAGAATGTGGATTCAGATAAAAAATTACTAACTCAGTCTGTGTTCTAACAGAATGTGGACTCAGTCTATGTTTAAAGAATACTCACTCAGCCAGTGTTCTACCAGAATATGGATTCAGATTATTTTCAAAGAATACTCACTCAGCCTGTGTTCTATCAGAACACTCACTTAGCCTATGTTCTAAAAGAATGTGGACTCAGATATTGTTCAAAAATTACTAACTCAGTCTGTGTTTTAACAGAATTTGGACGCATTCTATGTTTAAAGAATACTCACTCACCTCAGTGTTCTAACAGGACACTCACGTAGCCTGTGTTCCAACAGAACACTAACTCAGCCTGTGTTCTAACAAAATGTGGATTCAGATCAAAAATTACTAACTCAGTCTGTGTTCTAACAGAATATGGACTCAGATTTTGTTCAAAAATTACTGAGTCTGTGTTCTAACAGAATATGGACTCAGTCAATGTTTAAAGAATACTCACTCAGCCAGTATTTTACCAGAGTATGGACTCAGCCTGTGTTCTAACACAATACTCACACAGCCTGTGTTCTAACAGGATATGGACTCAGTCTATATTTAAAGAATACTCACTCACCTCAGTATTCTAACAGAACACTCACGTAGACAGTTTTCTAACAGAATACTCACACAGCCTGTGTTCTATAAGAATACTCACTCAGCCACCGTTTTAAGAGAATATGGATTCAGATTATTTTCAAAGAATACTCACTCAGCCTGTGTTCTAGCAGAACACTCACTTAGCCTGTGTTCTAAAAGAATGTGGACTCAGATATTGTTCAAAAATTACTAACTCAGTCTGTGTTTTAACAGAATTTGGACGCATTCTATGTTTAAAGAATACTCACTCACCTCAGTGTTCTAACAGAACACTCACATAGCCTGTGTTCCAACAGAACACTAACTCAGCCTGTGTTCTAACAAAATGTGGATTCAGATCAAAAATTACTAACTCAGTCTGTGTTCTAACAGAATATGGACTCAGATTTTGTTCAAAAATTACTCAGTCTGTGTTCTAACAGAATATGGACTCAGATTTTGTTCAAAAATTACTCAGTCTGTGTTCTAACAGAATATGGACTCAGTCTATGTTTAAAGAATACTCACTCAGCCAGTATTTTACAAGAGTATGGACTCAGCCTTTGTTCTAACAGAATACTCACACAGCCTGTTTTCTAACAGAATATGGACTCAGTCTATATTTAAAGAATACTCACTCACCTCAGTATTCTAACAGAACACTCACTTAGCCTGTGTTCTAACAGAATACTAACTCAGCCTGTGTTCTAACAGAATGTGGACTCAGATTTTTGTTCAAAAATTTCTCAGTCTGTGTTCTAACAGAATATGGACTCAGATTTTGTTCAAAAATTACTCAGTCTGTGTTCTAACAGAATATGGACTCAGATTTTGTTCAAAAATTACTCAGTCTGTGTTCTAACAGAATATGGACTCAGTCTATGTTTAAAGAATACTCACTCAGCCAGTATTTTACAAGAGTATGGACTCAGCCTGTGTTCTAACAGAATACTCACTCAGCCTGTGTTCTAACAGAATATGGACTCAGTCTATATTTAAGGAATACTCACTCACCTCAGTATTCTAAGAGAACACTCACGTAGCCTGTGTTCTAACAGAATGTGGATTCAGATAAAAAATTACTAACTCAGTCTGTGTTCTAACAGAATGTGGACTCAGTCTATGTTTAAAGAATACTCACTCAGCCAGTGTTCTACCAGAATATGGATTCAGATTATTTTCAAAGAATACTCACTCAGCCTGTGTTCTATCAGAACGCTCACTTAGCCTATGTTCTAAAAGAATGTGGACTCAGATATTGTTCAAAAATTACTAACTCAGTCTGTGTTTTAACAGAATTTGGACGCATTCTATGTTTAAAGAATACTCACTCACCTCAGTGTTCTAACAGGACACTCACGTAGCCTGTGTTCCAACAGAACACTAACTCAGCCTGTGTTCTAACAAAATGTGGATTCAGATCAAAAATTACTAACTCAGTCTGTGTTCTAACAGAATATGGACTCAGATTTTGTTCAAAAATTACTGAGTCTGTGTTCTAACAGAATATGGACTCAGTCAATGTTTAAAGAATACTCACTCAGCCAGTATTTTACCAGAGTATGGACTCAGCCTGTGTTCTAACACAATACTCACACAGCCTGTGTTCTAACAGGATATGGACTCAGTCTATATTTAAAGAATACTCACTCACCTCAGTATTCTAACAGAACACTCACGTAGACAGTTTTCTAACAGAATACTCACACAGCCTGTGTTCTATAAGAATACTCACTCAGCCACCGTTTTAAGAGAATATGGATTCAGATTATTTTCAAAGAATACTCACTCAGCCTGTGTTCTAGCAGAACACTCACTTAGCCTGTGTTCTAAAAGAATGTGGACTCAGATATTGTTCAAAAATTACTAACTCAGTCTGTGTTTTAACAGAATTTGGACGCATTCTATGTTTAAAGAATACTCACTCACCTCAGTGTTCTAACAGAACACTCACATAGCCTGTGTTCCAACAGAACACTAACTCAGCCTGTGTTCTAACAAAATGTGGATTCAGATCAAAAATTACTAACTCAGTCTGTGTTCTAACAGAATATGGACTCAGATTTTGTTCAAAAATTACTCAGTCTGTGTTCTAACAGAATATGGACTCAGATTTTGTTCAAAAATTACTCAGTCTGTGTTCTAACAGAATATGGACTCAGTCTATGTTTAAAGAATACTCACTCAGCCAGTATTTTACAAGAGTATGGACTCAGCCTGTGTTCTAACAGAATACTCACACAGCCTGTGTTCTAACAGAATATGGACTCAGTCTATATTTAAAGAATACTCACTCACCTCAGTATTCTAACAGAACACTCACGTAACCTGTGTTCTAACATAATACTAACTCAGCCTGTGTTCTAACAGAATGTGGACTCAGATTTTGTTCAAAAATTTCTCAGTCTGTGTTCTAACAGAATATGGACTCAGATTTTGTTCAAAAATTACTCAGTCTGTGTTCTAACAGAATATGGACTGAGTCTATGTTTAAAGAATACTCAGTAAGCCAGTATTTTTCCAGAGTATGGACTCAGCCTGTGTTCTAACAGAATACTCACTCAGCCTGTGTTCTAACAGAATATGGACTCAGTCTATATTTAAAGAATACTCACTCACCTCAGTATTCTAAGAGAACACTCACGTAGCCTGTGTTCTAACATAAGGTGGATTCAGATAAAAAATTACTAACTCAGTCTGTGTTCTAACAGAATGTGGACTCAGATGTTGGTCAAAAATTACTCAGTCTGTGTTCTAACAGAATATGGACTCAGTCTATGTTTAAAGAATACTCACTCAGCCAGTGTTCTACCAGAATATGGATTCAGATTATTTTCAAAGAATACTCACTCAGCCTGTGTTCTAGCAGAACGCTCACTTAGCCTGTGTTCTAACAGAATGTGGACTCAGATATTGTTGAAAAATTACTAACTCAGTCTGTGTTCTAACAGAATTTGGACGCAGTCTATGTTTAAAGAATACTAACTCACCTCAGTGTTCTAACAGAACACTCACGTAGCCTGTGTTCCAACAGAACACTAACTCAGCCTGTGTTCTAACAAAATGTGGATTCAGATCAAAAATTACTAACTCAGTCTGTGTTCTAACAGAATATGGACTCAGATTTTGTTCAAAAATTACTGAGTCTGTGTTCTAACAGAATATGGACTCAGTCAATGTTTAAAGAATACTCACTCAGCCAGTATTTTACCAGAGTATGGACTCAGCCTGTGTTCTAACACAATACTCACACAGCCTGTGTTCTAACAGGATATGGACTCAGTCTATATTTAAAAAATACTCACTCACCTCAGTATTCTAACAGAACACTCACGTAGCCAGTTTTCTAACAGAATACTCACACAGCCTGTGTTCTATAAGAATACTCACTCAGCCACCGTTTTAAGAGAATATGGATTCAGATTATTTTCAAAGAATACTCACTCAGCCTGTGTTCTAGCAGAACACTCACTTAGCCTGTGTTCTAAAAGAATGTGGACTCAGATATTGTTCAAAAATTACTAACTCAGTCTGTGTTTTAACAGAATTTGGACGCATTCTATGTTTAAAGAATACTCACTCACCTCAGTGTTCTAACAGGACACTCACGTAGCCTGTGTTCCAACAGAACACTAACTCAGCCTGTGTTCTAACAAAATGTGGATTCAGATCAAAAATTACTAACTCAGTCTGTGTTCTAACAGAATATGGACTCAGATTTTGTTCAAAAATTACTCAGTCTGTGTTCTAACAGAATATGGACTCAGATTTTGTTCAAAAATTACTCAGTCTGTGTTCTAACAGAATATGGACTCAGTCTATGTTTAAAGAATACTCACTCAGCCAGTATTTTACAAGAGTATGGACTCAGCCTTTGTTCTAACAGAATACTCACACAGCCTGTTTTCTAACAGAATATGGACTCAGTCTATATTTAAAGAATACTCACTCACCTCAGTATTCTAACAGAACACTCACTTAGCCTGTGTTCTAACAGAATACTAACTCAGCCTGTGTTCTAACAGAATGTGGACTCAGATTTTGTTCAAAAATTTCTCAGTCTGTGTTCTAACAGAATATGGACTCAGTCTCTGTTTAAAGAATACTCACTCAGCTCAGTGTTCTAACAGAACACTCACTTAGCCTGTGTTCTAACAGAATGTGGACTCAGATATTGATCAAATATTACTAACTCAGTCTGTGTTCTAACAGAATTTGGATGCAGTCTATATTTAAAGAATACTCACTCCGCCTGTGTTCTAACAGAATACGCACTCAACCTGGTTTTTAATAAAATACTCACGCAGCCAGTGTACTAACAGGATATTGACTCAGATTGTTTTCTAAGAATACTCAATGAGCCTGTTTTCTAACAGAATACTAACTCAGTCTGTGTTCTAACAGAATACTCACTCAGCGAGAGTTCTATCAGAATATGGATTCAGATTATTTTAAAATAATACCCACTCAGCCTGTGTTCTAACAGAATACTCACCCAGCCTGTGTTCTAACAGAATATGGACTCAGTCTATATTTAAAGAATACTCACTCACCTCAGTATTCTAACAGAACACTCACGGAGCCTCTGTTCTAAGAGAATACTAACTCAGCCTGTGTTCTAACAGAATGTGGGTTCAGATCAAAAATTACTAACTCAGTCTGTGTTCTAACAGAATATGGACTCAGATTTTGTTCAAAAATTACTCAGTCTGTTTCTAACAGAATATGGTCTCAGTCTATGTTTAAAGAATACTCACTCAGCCAGTATTTTACCAGAGTATGGACTCAGCCTGTGTTCTAACAGAATACTCACACAGCCTGTGTTCTAACAGAATATGGACTCAGTCTATATTTAAAGAATACTCACTCACCTCAGTATTCTAACAGAACACTCACGTAACCTGTGTTCTAACAGAATACTAACTCAGCCTGTGTTCTAACAGAATATGGACTCAGATTTTGTTCAAAAATTACTCAGTCTGTGTTCTAACAGAATATGGACTCAGTCTATGTTTAAAGAATACTCACTCAGCCAGTATTTTACAAGAGTATGGACTCAGCCTTTGTTCTAACAGAATACTCACACAGCCTGTTTTCTAACAGAATATGGACTCAGTCTATATTTAAAGAATACTCACTCACCTCAGTATTCTAACAGAACACTCACTTAGCCTGTGTTCTAACAGAATACTAACTCAGCCTGTGTTCTAACAGAATGTGGACTCAGTCTCTGTTTAAAGAATACTCACTCAGCTCAGTGTTCTAACAGAACACTCACTTAGCCTGTGTTCTAACAGAATGTGGACTCAGA
This sequence comes from Furipterus horrens, assembly GCF_987537825.1. Classification (NCBI taxonomy): domain Eukaryota; kingdom Metazoa; phylum Chordata; class Mammalia; order Chiroptera; family Furipteridae; genus Furipterus; species Furipterus horrens. The sequence continues at coordinate 39,764,091 of NW_028327181.1, read as the reverse complement.
TATTGATCAAATATTACTAACTCAGTCTGTGTTCTAACAGAATTTGGACTCAGATTTTGTTCAAAAATTACTCAGTCTGTGTTCTAACAGAATATGGACTCAGATTTTGTTCAAAAATTACTCAGTCTGTGTTCTAACAGAATATGGACTCAGTCTATGTTTAAAGAATACTCACTCAGCCAGTATTTTACAAGAGTATGGACTCAGCCTTTGTTCTAACAGAATACTCACACAGCCTGTTTTCTAACAGAATATGGACTCAGTCTATATTTAAAGAATACTCACTCACCTCAGTATTCTAACAGAACACTCACTTAGCCTGTGTTCTAACAGAATACTAACTCAACCTGTGTTCTAACAGAATGTGGACTCAGATTTTGTTCAAAAATTTCTCAGTCTGTGTTCTAACAGAATATGGACTCAGTCTCTGTTTAAAGAATACTCACTCAGCTCAGTGTTCTAACAGAACACTCACTTAGCCTGTGTTCTAACAGAATGTGGACTCAGATATTGATCAAATATTACTAACTCAGTCTGTGTTCTAACAGAATTTGGACTCAGATTTTGTTCAAAAATTACTCAGTCTGTGTTCTAACAGAATATGGACTCAGATTTTGTTCAAAAATTACTCAGTCTGTGTTCTAACAGAATATGGACTCAGTCTATGTTTAAAGAATACTCACTCAGCCAGTATTTTACAAGAGTATGGACTCAGCCTGTGTTCTAACAGAATACTCACTCAGCCTGTGTTCTAACAGAATATGGACTCAGTCTATATTTAAAGAATACTCACTCACCTCAGTATTCTAAGAGAACACTCACGTAGCCTGTGTTCTAACAGAATGTGGATTCAGATAAAAAATTACTAACTCAGTCTGTGTTCTAACAGAATGTGGACTCAGTCTATGTTTAAAGAATACTCACTTAGCCAGTGTTCTACCAGAATATGGATTCAGATTATTTTCAAAGAATACTCACTCAGCCTGTGTTCTATCAGAACGCTCACTTAGCCTATGTTCTAAAAGAATGTGGACTCAGATATTGTTCAAAAATTACTAACTCAGTCTGTGTTTTAACAGAATTTGGACGCATTCTATGTTTAAAGAATACTCACTCACCTCAGTGTTCTAACAGGACACTCACGTAGCCTGTGTTCCAACAGAACACTAACTCAGCCTGTGTTCTAACAAAATGTGGATTCAGATCAAAAATTACTAACTCAGTCTGTGTTCTAACAGAATATGGACTCAGATTTTGTTCAAAAATTACTGAGTCTGTGTTCTAACAGAATATGGACTCAGTCAATGTTTAAAGAATACTCACTCAGCCAGTATTTTACCAGAGTATGGACTCAGCCTGTGTTCTAACACAATACTCACACAGCCTGTGTTCTAACAGGATATGGACTCAGTCTATATTTAAAGAATACTCACTCACCTCAGTATTCTAACAGAACACTCACGTAGACAGTTTTCTAACAGAATACTCACACAGCCTGTGTTCTATAAGAATACTCACTCAGCCACCGTTTTAAGAGAATATGGATTCAGATTATTTTCAAAGAATACTCACTCAGCCTGTGTTCTAGCAGAACACTCACTTAGCCTGTGTTCTAAAAGAATGTGGACTCAGATATTGTTCAAAAATTACTAACTCAGTCTGTGTTTTAACAGAATTTGGACGCATTCTATGTTTAAAGAATACTCACTCACCTCAGTGTTCTAACAGAACACTCACATAGCCTGTGTTCCAACAGAACACTAACTCAGCCTGTGTTCTAACAAAATGTGGATTCAGATCAAAAATTACTAACTCAGTCTGTGTTCTAACAGAATATGGACTCAGATTTTGTTCAAAAATTACTCAGTCTGTGTTCTAACAGAATATGGACTCAGTCTATGTTTAAAGAATACTCACTCAGCCAGTATTTTACAAGAGTATGGACTCAGCCTGTGTTCTAACAGAATACTCACACAGCCTGTGTTCTAACAGAATATGGACTCAGTCTATATTTAAAGAATACTCACTCACCTCAGTATTCTAACAGAACACTCACGTAACCTGTGTTCTAACAGAATACTAACTCAGCCTGTGTTCTAACAGAATGTGGACTCAGATTTTGTTCAAAAATTTCTCAGTCTGTGTTCTAACAGAATATGGACTCAGATTTTGTTCAAAAATTACTCAGTCAGTGTTCTAACAGAATATGGACTGAGTCTATGTTTAAAGAATACTCAGTAAGCCAGTATTTTTCCAGAGTATGGACTCAGCCTGTGTTCTAACAGAATACTCACTCAGCCTGTGTTCTAACAGAATATGGACTCAGTCTATATTTAAAGAATACTCACTCACCTCAGTATTCTAAGAGAACACTCACGTAGCCTGTGTTCTAACATAAGGTGGATTCAGATAAAAAATTACTAACTCAGTCTGTGTTCTAACAGAATGTGGACTCAGATTTTGTTCAAAAATTACTCAGTCTGTGTTCTAACAGAATATGGACTCAGTCTATGTTTAAAGAATACTCACTCAGCCAGTGTTCTACCAGAATATGGATTCAGATTATTTTCAAAGAATACTCACTCAGCCTGTGTTCTAGCAGAATGTGGACTCAGTCTCTGTTTAAAGAATACTCACTCAGCTCAGTGTTCTAACAGAACACTCACTTAGCCTGTGTTCTAACAGAATGTGGACTCAGATATTGATCAAATATTACTAACTCAGTCTGTGTTCTAACAGAATTTGGACTCAGATTTTGTTCAAAAATTACTCAGTCTGTGTTCTAACAGAATATGGACTCAGATTTTGTTCAAAAATTACTCAGTCTGTGTTCTAACAGAATATGGACTCAGTCTATGTTTAAAGAATACTCACTCAGCCAGTATTTTACAAGAGTATGGACTCAGCCTTTGTTCTAACAGAATACTCACACAGCCTGTTTTCTAACAGTATATGGACTCAGTCTATATTTAAAGAATACTCACTCACCTCAGTATTCTAACAGAACACTCACTTAGCCTGTGTTCTAACAGAATACTAACTCAGCCTGTGTTCTAACAGAATGTGGACTCAGATTTTGTTCAAAAATTTCTCAGTCTGTGTTCTAACAGAATATGGACTCAGTCTCTGTTTAAAGAATACTCACTCAGCTCAGTGTTCTAACAGAACACTCACTTAGCCTGTGTTCTAACAGAATGTGGACTCAGATATTGATCAAATATTACTAACTCAGTCTGTGTTCTAACAGAATTTGGACTCAGATTTTGTTCAAAAATTACTCAGTCTGTGTTCTAACAGAATATGGACTCAGATTTTGTTCAAAAATTACTCAGTCTGTGTTCTAACAGAATATGGACTCAGTCTATGTTTAAAGAATACTCACTCAGCCAGTATTTTACAAGAGTATGGACTCAGCCTGTGTTCTAACAGAATACTCACTCAGCCTGTGTTCTAACAGAATATGGACTCAGTCTATATTTAAAGAATACTCACTCACCTCAGTATTCTAAGAGAACACTCACGTAGCCTGTGTTCTAACAGAATGTGGATTCAGATAAAAAATTACTAACTCAGTCTGTGTTCTAACAGAATGTGGACTCAGTCTATGTTTAAAGAATACTCACTCAGCCAGTGTTCTACCAGAATATGGATTCAGATTATTTTCAAAGAATACTCACTCAGCCTGTGTTCTATCAGAACGCTCACTTAGCCTATGTTCTAAAAGAATGTGGACTCAGATATTGTTCAAAAATTACTAACTCAGTCTGTGTTTTAACAGAATTTGGACGCATTCTATGTTTAAAGAATACTCACTCACCTCAGTGTTCTAACAGGACACTCACGTAGCCTGTGTTCCAACAGAACACTAACTCAGCCTGTGTTCTAACAAAATGTGGATTCAGATCAAAAATTACTAACTCAGTCTGTGTTCTAACAGAATATGGACTCAGATTTTGTTCAAAAATTACTCAGTCTGTGTTCTAACAGAATATGGACTCAGATTTTGTTCAAAAATTACTCAGTCTGTGTTCTAACAGAATATGGACTCAGTCTATGTTTAAAGAATACTCACTCAGCCAGTATTTTACAAGAGTATGGACTCAGCCTGTGTTCTAACAGAATACTCACACAGCCTGTGTTCTAACAGAATATGGACTCAGTCTATATTTAAAGAATACTCACTCACCTCAGTATTCTAACAGAACACTCACGTAACCTGTGTTCTAACAGAATACTAACTCAGCCTGTGTTCTAACAGAATGTGGACTCAGATTTTGTTCAAAAATTTCTCAGTCTTTGTTCTAACAGAATATGGACTCAGATTTTGTTCAAAAATTACTCAGTCTGTGTTCTAACAGAATATGGACTGAGTCTATGTTTAAAGAATACTCAGTAAGCCAGTATTTTTCCAGAGTATGGACTCAGCCTGTGTTCTAACAGAATACTCACTCAGCCTGTGTTCTAACAGAATATGGACTCAGTCTATATTTAAAGAATACTCACTCACCTCAGTATTCTAAGAGAACACTCACGTAGCCTGTGTTCTAACATAAGGTGGATTCAGATAAAAAATTACTAACTCAGTCTGTGTTCTAACAGAATGTGGACTCAGATTTTGTTCAAAAATTACTCAGTCTGTGTTCTAACAGAATATGGACTCAGTCTATGTTTAAAGAATACTCACTCAGCCAGTGTTCTACCAGAATATGGATTCAGATTATTTTCAAAGAATACTCACTCAGCCTGTGTTCTAGCAGAACGCTCACTTAGCCTGTGTTCTAACAGAATGTGGACTCAGATATTGTTGAAAAATTACTAACTCAGTCTGTGTTCTAACAGAATTTGGACGCAGTCTATGTTTAAAGAATACTAACTCACCTCAGTGTTCTAACAGAACACTCACGTAGCCTGTGTTCCAACAGAACACTAACTCAGCCTGTGTTCTAACAAAATGTGGATTCAGATCAAAAATTACTAACTCAGTCTGTGTTCTAACAGAATATGGACTCAGATTTTGTTCAAAAATTACTGAGTCTGTGTTCTAACAGAATATGGACTCAGTCAATGTTTAAAGAATACTCACTCAGCCAGTATTTTACCAGAGTATGGACTCAGCCTGTGTTCTAACACAATACTCACACAGCCTGTGTTCTAACAGGATATGGACTCAGTCTATATTTAAAAAATACTCACTCACCTCAGTATTCTAACAGAACACTCACGTAGCCAGTTTTCTAACAGAATACTCACACAGCCTGTGTTCTATAAGAATACTCACTCAGCCACCGTTTTAAGAGAATATGGATTCAGATTATTTTCAAAGAATACTCACTCAGCCTGTGTTCTAGCAGAACACTCACTTAGCCTGTGTTCTAAAAGAATGTGGACTCAGATATGGTTCAAAAATTACTAACTCCGTCTGTGTTTTAACAGAATTTGGACGCATTCTATGTTTAAAGAATACTCACTCACCTCAGTGTTCTAACAGGACACTCACGTAGCCTGTGTTCCAACAGAACACTAACTCAGCCTGTGTTCTAACAAAATGTGGATTCAGATCAAAAATTACTAACTCAGTCTGTGTTCTAACAGAATATGGACTCAGATTTTGTTCAAAAATTACTCAGTCTGTGTTCTAACAGAATATGGACTCAGATTTTGTTCAAAAATTACTCAGTCTGTGTTCTAACAGAATATGGACTCAGTCTATGTTTAAAGAATACTCACTCAGTCAGTATTTTAAAAGAGTATGGACTCAGCCTTTGTTCTAACAGAATACTCACACAGCCTGTTTTCTAACAGAATATGGACTCAGTCTATATTTAAAGAATACTCACTCACCTCAGTATTCTAACAGAACACTCACTTAGCCTGTGTTCTAACAGAATACTAACTCAGCCTGTGTTCTAACAGAATATGGACTCAGTCTATATTTAAAGAATACTCACTCACCTCAGTATTCTAACAGAACACTCACGGAGCCTCTGTTCTAAGAGAATACTAACTCAGCCTGTGTTCTAACAGAATGTGGGTTCAGATCAAAAATTACTAACTCAGTCTGTGTTCTAACAGAATATGGACTCAGATTTTGTTCAAAAATTACTCAGTCTGTTTCTAACAGAATATGGTCTCAGTCTATGTTTAAAGAATACTCACTCAGCCAGTATTTTACCAGAGTATGGACTCAGCCTGTGTTCTAACAGAATACTCACACAGCCTGTGTTCTAACAGAATATGGACTCAGTCTATATTTAAAGAATACTCACTCACCTCAGTATTCTAACAGAACACTCACGTAACCTGTGTTCTAACAGAATACTAACTCAGCCTGTGTTCTAACAGAATATGGACTCAGATTTTGTTCAAAAATTACTCAGTCTGTGTTCTAACAGAATATGGACTCAGTCTATGTTTAAAGAATACTCACTCAGCCAGTATTTTACAAGAGTATGGACTCAGCCTTTGTTCTAACAGAATACTCACACAGCCTGTTTTCTAACAGAATATGGACTCAGTCTATATTTAAAGAATACTCACTCACCTCAGTATTCTAACAGAACACTCACTTAGCCTGTGTTCTAACAGAATACTAACTCAGCCTGTGTTCTAACAGAATGTGGACTCAGATTTTGTTCAAAAATTTCTCAGTCTGTGTTCTAACAGAATATGGACTCAGTCTCTGTTTAAAGAATACTCACTCAGCTCAGTGTTCTAACAGAACACTCACTTAGCCTGTGTTCTAACAGAATGTGGACTCAGATATTGATCAAATATTACTAACTCAGTCTGTGTTCTAACAGAATTTGGACTCAGATTTTGTTCAAAAATTACTCAGTCTGTGTTCTAACAGAATATGGACTCAGATTTTGTTCAAAAATTACTCAGTCTGTGTTCTAACAGAATATGGACTCAGTCTATGTTTAAAGAATACTCACTCAGCCAGTATTTTACAAGAGTATGGACTCAGCCTGTGTTCTAACAGAATACTCACTCAGCCTGTGTTCTAACAGAATATGGACTCAGTCTATATTTAAAGAATACTCACTCACCTCAGTATTCTAAGAGAACACTCACGTAGCCTGTGTTCTAACAGAATGTGGATTCAGATAAAAAATTACTAACTCAGTCTGTGTTCTAACAGAATGTGGACTCAGTCTATGTTTAAAGAATACTCACTCAGCCAGTGTTCTACCAGAATATGGATTCAGATTATTTTCAAAGAATACTCACTCAGCCTGTGTTCTATCAGAACACTCACTTAGCCTATGTTCTAAAAGAATGTGGACTCAGATATTGTTCAAAAATTACTAACTCAGTCTGTGTTTTAACAGAATTTGGACGCATTCTATGTTTAAAGAATACTCACTCACCTCAGTGTTCTAACAGGACACTCACGTAGCCTGTGTTCCAACAGAACACTAACTCAGCCTGTGTTCTAACAAAATGTGGATTCAGTTCAAAAATTACTAACTCAGTCTGTGTTCTAACAGAATATGGACTCAGATTTTGTTCAAAAATTACTGAGTCTGTGTTCTAACAGAATATGGACTCAGTCAATGTTTAAAGAATACTCACTCAGCCAGTATTTTACCAGAGTATGGACTCAGCCTGTGTTCTAACACAATACTCACACAGCCTGTGTTCTAACAGGATATGGACTCAGTCTATATTTAAAGAATACTCACTCACCTCAGTATTCTAACAGAACACTCACGTAGACAGTTTTCTAACAGAATACTCACACAGCCTGTGTTCTATAAGAATACTCACTCAGCCACCGTTTTAAGAGAATATGGATTCAGATTATTTTCAAAGAATACTCACTCAGCCTGTGTTCTAGCAGAACACTCACTTAGCCTGTGTTCTAAAAGAATGTGGACTCAGATATTGTTCAAAAATTACTAACTCAGTCTGTGTTTTAACAGAATTTGGACGCATTCTATGTTTAAAGAATACTCACTCACCTCAGTGTTCTAACAGAACACTCACATAGCCTGTGTTCCAACAGAACACTAACTCAGCCTGTGTTCTAACAAAATGTGGATTCAGATCAAAAATTACTAACTCAGTCTGTGTTCTAACAGAATATGGACTCAGATTTTGTTCAAAAATTACTCAGTCTGTGTTCTAACAGAATATGGACTCAGATTTTGTTCAAAAATTACTCAGTCTGTGTTCTAACAGAATATGGACTCAGTCTATGTTTAAAGAATACTCACTCAGCCAGTATTTTACAAGAGTATGGACTCAGCCTTTGTTCTAACAGAATACTCACACAGCCTGTTTTCTAACAGAATATGGACTCAGTCTATATTTAAAGAATACTCACTCACCTCAGTATTCTAACAGAACACTCACTTAGCCTGTGTTCTAACAGAATACTAACTCAGCCTGTGTTCTAACAGAATGTGGACTCAGATTTTGTTCAAAAATTTCTCAGTCTGTGTTCTAACAGAATATGGACTCAGTCTCTGTTTAAAGAATACTCACTCAGCTCAGTGTTCTAACAGAACACTCACTTAGCCTGTGTTCTAACAGAATGTGGACTCAGATATTGATCAAATATTACTAACTCAGTCTGTGTTCTAACAGAATTTGGACTCAGATTTTGTTCAAAAATTACTCAGTCTGTGTTCTAACAGAATATGGACTCAGATTTTGTTCAAAAATTACTCAGTCTGTGTTCTAACAGAATATGGACTCAGTCTATGTTTAAAGAATACTCACTCAGCCAGTATTTTACAAGAGTATGGACTCAGCCTGTGTTCTAACAGAATACTCACTCAGCCTGTGTTCTAACAGAATATGGACTCAGTCTATATTTAAAGAATACTCACTCACCTCAGTATTCTAAGAGAACACTCACGTAGCCTGTGTTCTAACAGAATGTGGATTCAGATAAAAAATTACTAACTCAGTCTGTGTTCTAACAGAATGTGGACTCAGTCTATGTTTAAAGAATACTCACTCAGCCAGTGTTCTACCAGAATATGGATTCAGATTATTTTCAAAGAATACTCACTCAGCCTGTGTTCTATCAGAACACTCACTTAGCCTATGTTCTAAAAGAATGTGGACTCAGATATTGTTCAAAAATTACTAACTCAGTCTGTGTTTTAACAGAATTTGGACGCATTCTATGTTTAAAGAATACTCACTCACCTCAGTGTTCTAACAGGACACTCACGTAGCCTGTGTTCCAACAGAACACTAACTCAGCCTGTGTTCTAACAAAATGTGGATTCAGATCAAAAATTACTAACTCAGTCTGTGTTCTAACAGAATATGGACTCAGATTTTGTTCAAAAATTACTGAGTCTGTGTTCTAACAGAATATGGACTCAGTCAATGTTTAAAGAATACTCACTCAGCCAGTATTTTACCAGAGTATGGACTCAGCCTGTGTTCTAACACAATACTCACACAGCCTGTGTTCTAACAGGATATGGACTCAGTCTATATTTAAAGAATACTCACTCACCTCAGTATTCTAACAGAACACTCACGTAGACAGTTTTCTAACAGAATACTCACACAGCCTGTGTTCTATAAGAATACTCACTCAGCCACCGTTTTAAGAGAATATGGATTCAGATTATTTTCAAAGAATACTCACTCAGCCTGTGTTCTAGCAGAACACTCACTTAGCCTGTGTTCTAAAAGAATGTGGACTCAGATATTGTTCAAAAATTACTAACTCAGTCTGTGTTTTAACAGAATTTGGACGCATTCTATGTTTAAAGAATACTCACTCACCTCAGTGTTCTAACAGAACACTCACATAGCCTGTGTTCCAACAGAACACTAACTCAGCCTGTGTTCTAACAAAATGTGGATTCAGATCAAAAATTACTAACTCAGTCTGTGTTCTAACAGAATATGGACTCAGATTTTGTTCAAAAATTACTCAGTCTGTGTTCTAACAGAATATGGACTCAGATTTTGTTCAAAAATTACTCAGTCTGTGTTCTAACAGAATATGGACTCAGTCTATGTTTAAAGAATACTCACTCAGCCAGTATTTTACAAGAGTATGGACTCAGCCTGTGTTCTAACAGAATACTCACACAGCCTGTGTTCTAACAGAATATGGACTCAGTCTATATTTAAAGAATACTCACTCACCTCAGTATTCTAACAGAACACTCACGTAACCTGTGTTCTAACAGAATACTAACTCAGCCTGTGTTCTAACAGAATGTGGACTCAGATTTTGTTCAAAAATTTCTCAGTCTGTGTTCTAACAGAATATGGACTCAGATTTTGTTCAAAAATTACTCAGTCTGTGTTCTAACAGAATATGGACTGAGTCTATGTTTAAAGAATACTCAGTAAGCCAGTATTTTTCCAGAGTATGGACTCAGCCTGTGTTCTAACAGAATACTCACTCAGCCTGTGTTCTAACAGAATATGGACTCAGTCTATATTTAAAGAATACTCACTCACCTCAGTATTCTAAGAGAACACTCACGTAGCCTGTGTTCTAACATAAGGTGGATTCAGATAAAAAATTACTAACTCAGTCTGTGTTCTAACAGAATGTGGACTCAGATTTTGTTCAAAAATTACTCAGTCTGTGTTCTAACAGAATATGGACTCAGTCTATGTTTAAAGAATACTCACTCAGCCAGTGTTCTACCAGAATATGGATTCAGATTATTTTCAAAGAATACTCACTCAGCCTGTGTTCTAGCAGAACGCTCACTTAGCCTGTGTTCTAACAGAATGTGGACTCAGATATTGTTGAAAAATTACTAACTCAGTCTGTGTTCTAACAGAATTTGGACGCAGTCTATGTTTAAAGAATACTAACTCACCTCAGTGTTCTAACAGAACACTCACGTAGCCTGTGTTCCAACAGAACACTAACTCAGCCTGTGTTCTAACAAAATGTGGATTCAGATCAAAAATTACAAACTCAGTCTGTGTTCTAACAGAATATGGACTCAGATTTTGTTCAAAAATTACTGAGTCTGTGTTCTAACAGAATATGGACTCAGTCAATGTTTAAAGAATACTCACTCAGCCAGTATTTTACCAGAGTATGGACTCAGCCTGTGTTCTAACACAATACTCACACAGCCTGTGTTCTAACAGGATATGGACTCAGTCTATATTTAAAAAATACTCACTCACCTCAGTATTCTAACAGAACACTCACGTAGCCAGTTTTCTAACAGAATACTCACACAGCCTGTGTTCTATAAGAATACTCACTCAGCCACCGTTTTAAGAGAATATGGATTCAGATTATTTTCAAAGAATACTCACTCAGCCTGTGTTCTAGCAGAACACTCACTTAGCCTGTGTTCTAAAAGAATGTGGACTCAGATATGGTTCAAAAATTACTAACTCCGTCTGTGTTTTAACAGAATTTGGACGCATTCTATGTTTAAAGAATACTCACTCACCTCAGTGTTCTAACAGGACACTCACGTAGCCTGTGTTCCAACAGAACACTAACTCAGCCTGTGTTCTAACAAAATGTGGATTCAGATCAAAAATTACTAACTCAGTCTGTGTTCTAACAGAATATGGACTCAGATTTTGTTCAAAAATTACTCAGTCTGTGTTCTAACAGAATATGGACTCAGATTTTGTTCAAAAATTACTCAGTCTGTGTTCTAACAGAATATGGACTCAGTCTATGTTTAAAGAATACTCACTCAGCCAGTATTTTACAAGAGTATGGACTCAGCCTTTGTTCTAACAGAATACTCACACAGCCTGTTTTCTAACAGAATATGGACTCAGTCTATATTTAAAGAATACTCACTCACCTCAGTATTCTAACAGAACACTCACTTAGCCTGTGTTCTAACAGAATACTAACTCAGCCTGTGTTCTAACAGAATGTGGACTCAGATTTTGTTCAAAAATTTCTCAGTCTGTGTTCTAACAGAATATGGACTCAGTCTCTGTTTAAAGAATACTCACTCAGCTCAGTGTTCTAACAGAACACTCACTTAGCCTGTGTTCTAACAGAATGTGGACTCAGATATTGATCAAATATTACTAACTCAGTCTGTGTTCTAACAGAATTTGGATGCAGTCTATATTTAGAGAATACTCACTCCGCCTGTGTTCTAACAGAATACGCACTCAACCTGGTTTTTAATAAAATACTCACGCAGCCAGTGTACTAACAGGATATTGACTCAGATTATTTTCTAAGAATACTCAATGAGCCTGTTTTCTAACAGAATACTCACTCAGTCTGTGTTCTAACAGAATACTCACTCAGCGAGAGTTCTATCAGAATATGGATTCAGATTATTTTAAAATAATACCCACTCAGCCTGTGTTCTAACAGAATACTCACCCAGCCTGTGTTCTAACAGAATATGGACTCAGTCTATATTTAAAGAATACTCACTCACCTCAGTATTCTAACAGAACACTCACGGAGCCTCTGTTCTAAGAAAATACTAACTCAGCCTGTGTTCTAACAGAATGTGGGTTCAGATCAAAAATTACTAACTCAGTCTGTGTTCTAACAGAATATGGACTCAGATTTTGTTCAAAAATTACTCAGTCTGTTTCTAACAGAATATGGTCTCAGTCTATGTTTAAAGAATACTCACTCAGCCAGTATTTTACCAGAGTATGGACTCAGCCTGTGTTCTAACAGAATACTCACACAGCCTGTGTTCTAACAGAATATGGACTCAGTCTATATTTAAAGAATACTCACTCACCTCAGTATTCTAACAGAACACTCACGTAACCTGTGTTCTAACAGAATACTAACTCAGCCTGTGTTCTAACAGAATGTGGACTCAGATTTTGTTCAAAAATTTCTCAGTCTGTGTTCTAACAGAATATGGACTCAGATTTTGTTCAAAAATTACTCAGTCTTTGTTCTAACAGAATATGGACTCAGTCTATGTTTAAAGAATACTCACTCAGCCAGTATTTTACAAGAGTATGGACTCAGCCTGTGTTCTAACAGAATACTCACTCAGCCTGTGTTCTAACAGAATATGGACTCAGTCTATATTTAAAGAATACTCACTCACCTCAGTATTCTAAGAGAACACTCACGTAGCCTGTGTTCTAACAGAATGTGGATTCAGATAAAAAATTACTAACTCAGTCTGTGTTCTAACAGAATGTGGACTCAGTCTATGTTTAAAGAATACTCACTCAGCCAGTGTTCTACCAGAATATGGATTCAGATTATTTTCAAAGAATACTTACTCAGCCTGTGTTCTAGCAGAACGCTCACTTAGCCTGTGTTCTAACAGAATGTGGACTCAGATATTGTTGAAAAATTACTAACTCAGTCTGTGTTCTAACAGAATTTGGACGCAGTCTATGTTTAAAGTATACTAACTCACCTCAGTGTTCTAACAGAACACTCACGTAGCCTGTGTTCCAACAGAACACTAACTCAGCCTGTGTTCTAACAAAATGTGGATTCAGATCAAAAATTACTAACTCAGTCTGTGTTCTAACAGAATATGGACTCAGATTTTGTTCAAAAATTACTCAGTCTGTGTTCTAACAGAATATGGACTCAGTCAATGTTTAAAGAATACTCACTCAGCCAGTATTTTACCAGAGTATGGACTCAGCCTGTGTTCTAACACAATACTCACACAGCCTGTGTTCTAACAGGATATGGACTCAGTCTATATTTGAAAAATACTCACTCACCTCAGTATTCTAACAGAACACTCATGTAGCCTGTTTTCTACCAGAATACTCACACAGCCTGTGTTCTATAAGAATACTCACTCAGCCACCGTTTTAAGAGAATATGGATTCAGATTATTTTCAAAGAATACTCACTCAGCCTGTGTTCTATCAGAACACTCACTTAGCCTATGTTTTAAAAGAATGTGGACTCAGATATTGTTCAAAAATTACTAACTCAGTCTGTGTTCTAACAGAATATGGACTCAGATTTTGTTCAAAAATTACTGAGTCTGTGTTCTAACAGAATATGGACTCAGTCAATGTTTAAAGAATACTCACTCAGCCAGTATTTTACCAGAGTATGGACTCAGCCTGTGTTCTAACACAATACTCACACAGCCTGTGTTCTAACAGGATATGGACTCAGTCTATATTTGAAAAATACTCACTCACCTCAGTATTCTAACAGAACACTCACGTAGCCTGTTTTCTAACAGAATACTCACACAGCCTGTGTTCTATAAGAATACTCACTCAGCCACCGTTTTAAGAGAATATGGATTCAGATTATTTTCAAAGAATACTCACTCAGCCTGTGTTCTATCAGAACACTCACTTAGCCTATGTTCTAAAAGAATGTGGACTCAGATATTGTTCAAAAATTACTAACTCAGTCTGTGTTTTAACAGAATTTGGACGCATTCTATGTTTAAAGAATACTCACTCACCTCAGTGTTCTAACAGGACACTCACGTAGCCTGTGTTCCAACAGAACACTAACTCAGCCTGTGTTCTAACAAAATGTGGATTCAGATCAAAAATTACTAACTCAGTCTGTGTTCTAACAGAATATGGACTCAGATTTTGTTCAAAAATTACTCAGTCTGTGTTCTAACAGAATATGGACTCAGTCTATATTTAAAGAATACTCACTCACCTCAGTATTCTAACAGAACACTCACGTAACCTGTGTTCTAACAGAATACTAACTCAGCCTGTGTTCTAACAGAATGTGGACTCAGATTTTGTTCAAAAATTTCTCAGTCTGTGTTCTAACAGAATATGGACTCAGATTTTGTTCAAAAATTACTCAGTCTTTGTTCTAACAGAATATGGACTCAGTCTATGTTTAAAGAATACTCACTCAGCCAGTATTTTACAAGAGTATGGACTCAGCCTGTGTTCTAACAGAATACTCACTCAGCCTGTGTTCTAACAGAATATGGACTCAGTCTATATTTAAAGAATACTCACTCACCTCAGTATTCTAAGAGAACACTCACGTAGCCTGTGTTCTAACAGAATGTGGATTCAGATAAAAAATTACTAACTCAGTCTGTGTTCTAACAGAATGTGGACTCAGTCTATGTTTAAAGAATACTCACTCAGCCAGTGTTCTACCAGAATATGGATTCAGATTATTTTCAAAGAATACTTACTCAGCCTGTGTTCTAGCAGAACGCTCACTTAGCCTGTGTTCTAACAGAATGTGGACTCAGATATTGTTGAAAAATTACTAACTCAGTCTGTGTTCTAACAGAATTTGGACGCAGTCTATGTTTAAAGTATACTAACTCACCTCAGTGTTCTAACAGAACACTCACGTAGCCTGTGTTCCAACAGAACACTAACTCAGCCTGTGTTCTAACAAAATGTGGATTCAGATCAAAAATTACTAACTCAGTCTGTGTTCTAACAGAATATGGACTCAGATTTTGTTCAAAAATTACTGAGTCTGTGTTCTAACAGAATATGGACTCAGTCAATGTTTAAAGAATACTCACTCAGCCAGTATTTTACCAGAGTATGGACTCAGCCTGTGTTCTAACACAATACTCAC
Organism: Furipterus horrens; assembly: GCF_987537825.1. Classification (NCBI taxonomy): domain Eukaryota; kingdom Metazoa; phylum Chordata; class Mammalia; order Chiroptera; family Furipteridae; genus Furipterus; species Furipterus horrens. The sequence continues at coordinate 39,748,610 of NW_028327181.1, read as the reverse complement.
ACAGCCTGTGTTCTAACAGGATATGGACTCAGTCTATATTTGAAAAATACTCACTCACCTCAGTATTCTAACAGAACACTCACGTAGCCTGTTTTCTAACAGAATACTCACACAGCCTGTGTTCTATAAGAATACTCACTCAGCCACCGTTTTAAGAGAATATGGATTCAGATTATTTTCAAAGAATACTCACTCAGCCTGTGTTCTATCAGAACACTCACTTAGCCTATGTTTTAAAAGAATGTGGACTCAGATATTGTTCAAAAATTACTAACTCAGTCTGTGTTCTAACAGAATATGGACTCAGATTTTGTTCAAAAATTACTGAGTCTGTGTTCTAACAGAATATGGACTCAGTCAATGTTTAAAGAATACTCACTCAGCCAGTATTTTACCAGAGTATGGACTCAGCCTGTGTTCTAACACAATACTCACACAGCCTGTGTTCTAACAGGATATGGACTCAGTCTATATTTGAAAAATACTCACTCACCTCAGTATTCTAACAGAACACTCACGTAGCCTGTTTTCTAACAGAATACTCACACAGCCTGTGTTCTATAAGAATACTCACTCAGCCACCGTTTTAAGAGAATATGGATTCAGATTATTTTCAAAGAATACTCACTCAGCCTGTGTTCTATCAGAACACTCACTTAGCCTATGTTCTAAAAGAATGTGGACTCAGATATTGTTCAAAAATTACTAACTCAGTCTGTGTTTTAACAGAATTTGGACGCATTCTATGTTTAAAGAATACTCACTCACCTCAGTGTTCTAACAGGACACTCACGTAGCCTGTGTTCCAACAGAACACTAACTCAGCCTGTGTTCTAACAAAATGTGGATTCAGATCAAAAATTACTAACTCAGTCTGTGTTCTAACAGAATATGGACTCAGATTTTGTTCAAAAATTACTCAGTCTGTGTTCTAACAGAATATGGACTCAGTCTATGTTTAAAGAATACTCACTCAGCCAGTATTTTACAAGAGCATGGACTCAGCCTGTGTTCTAACAGAATACTCACACAGCCTGTTTTCTAACAGAATATGGACTCAGTCTATATTTAAAGAATACTCACTCACCTCAGTATTCTAACAGAACACTCACGTAACCTGTGTTCTAACAGAATACTAACTCAGCCTGTGTTCTAACAGAATGTGGACTCAGATTTTGTTCAAAAATTTCTCAGTCTGTGTTCTAACAGAATATGGACTCAGTCTCTGTTTAAAGAATACTCACTCAGCTCAGTGTTCTAACAGAACACTCACTTAGCCTGTGTTCTAACAGAATATGGACTCAGTCAATGTTTAAAGAATACTCACTCAGCCAGTATTTTACCAGAGTATGGACTCAGCCTGTGTTCTAACACAATACTCACACAGCCTGTGTTCTAACAGGATATGGACTCAGTCTATATTTAAAAAATACTCACTCACCTCAGTATTCTAACAGAACACTCACGTAGCCAGTTTTCTAACAGAATACTCACACAGCCTGTGTTCTATAAGAATACTCACTCAGCCACCGTTTTAAGAGAATATGGATTCAGATTATTTTCAAAGAATACTCACTCAGCCTGTGTTCTAGCAGAACACTCACTTAGCCTGTGTTCTAAAAGAATGTGGACTCAGATATTGCTCAAAAATTACTAACTCAGTCTGTGTTTTAACAGAATTTGGACGCATTCTATGTTTAAAGAATACTCACTCACCTCAGTGTTCTAACAGGACACTCACGTAGCCTGTGTTCCAACAGAACACTAACTCAGCCTGTGTTCTAACAAAGTGTGGATTCAGATAAAAAATTACTAACTCAGTCTGTGTTCTAAATGAATATGGACTCAGATTTTGTTCAAAAATTACTCAGTCTGTGTTCTAACAGAATATGGACTCAGATTTTGTTCAAAAATTACTCAGTCTGTGTTCTAACAGAATATGGACTCAGTCTATGTTTAAAGAATACTCACTCAGCCAGTATTTTACAAGAGTATGGACTCAGCCTTTGTTCTAACAGAATACTCACACAGCCTGTTTTCTAACAGAATATGGACTCAGTCTATATTTAAAGAATACTCACTCACCTCAGTATTCTAACAGAACACTCACTTAGCCTGTGTTCTAACAGAATACTAACTCAGCCTGTGTTCTAACAGAATGTGGACTCAGATTTTGTTCAAAAATTTCTCAGTCTGTGTTCTAACAGAATATGGACTCAGTCTCTGTTTAAAGAATACTCACTCAGCTCAGTGTTCTAACAGAACACTCACTTAGCCTGTGTTCTAACAGAATGTGGACTCAGATATTGATCAAATATTACTAACTCAGTCTGTGTTCTAACAGAATTTGGACTCAGATTTTGTTCAAAAATTACTCAGTCTGTGTTCTAACAGAATATGGACTCAGATTTTGTTCAAAAATTACTCAGTCTGTGTTCTAACAGAATATGGACTCAGTCTATGTTTAAAGAATACTCACTCAGCCAGTATTTTACAAGAGTATGGACTCAGCCTGTGTTCTAACAGAATACTCACTCAGCCTGTGTTCTAACAGAATATGGACTCAGTCTATATTTAAAGAATACTCACTCACCTCAGTATTCTAAGTGAACACTCACGTAGCCTGTGTTCTAACAGAATGTGGATTCAGATAAAAAATTACTAACTCAGTCTGTGTTCTAACAGAATGTGGACTCAGTCTATGTTTAAAGAATACTCACTCAGCCAGTGTTCTACCAGAATATGGATTCAGATTATTTTCAAAGAATACTCACTCAGCCTGTGTTCTATCAGAACACTCACTTAGCCTATGTTCTAAAAGAATGTGGACTCAGATATTGTTCAAAAATTACTAACTCAGTCTGTGTTTTAACAGAATTTGGACGCATTCTATGTTTAAAGAATACTCACTCACCTCAGTGTTCTAACAGGACACTCACGTAGCCTGTGTTCCAACAGAACACTAACTCAGCCTGTGTTCTAACAAAATGTGGATTCAGATCAAAAATTACTAACTCAGTCTGTGTTCTAACAGAATATGGACTCAGATTTTGTTCAAAAATTACTGAGTCTGTGTTCTAACAGAATATGGACTCAGTCAATGTTTAAAGAATACTCACTCAGCCAGTATTTTACCAGAGTATGGACTCAGCCTGTGTTCTAACACAATACTCACACAGCCTGTGTTCTAACAGGATATGGACTCAGTCTATATTTAAAGAATACTCACTCACCTCAGTATTCTAACAGAACACTCACGTAGACAGTTTTCTAACAGAATACTCACACAGCCTGTGTTCTATAAGAATACTCACTCAGCCACCGTTTTAAGAGAATATGGATTCAGATTATTTTCAAAGAATACTCACTCAGCCTGTGTTCTAGCAGAACACTCACTTAGCCTGTGTTCTAAAAGAATGTGGACTCAGATATTGTTCAAAAATTACTAACTCAGTCTGTGTTTTAACAGAATTTGGACGCATTCTATGTTTAAAGAATACTCACTCACCTCAGTGTTCTAACAGAACACTCACATAGCCTGTGTTCCAACAGAACACTAACTCAGCCTGTGTTCTAACAAAATGTGGATTCAGATCAAAAATTACTAACTCAGTTTGTGTTCTAACAGAATATGGACTCAGATTTTGTTCAAAAATTACTCAGTCTGTGTTCTAACAGAATATGGACTCAGATTTTGTTCAAAAATTACTCAGTCTGTGTTCTAACAGAATATGGACTCAGTCTATGTTTAAAGAATACTCACTCAGCCAGTATTTTACAAGAGTATGGACTCAGCCTTTGTTCTAACAGAATACTCACACAGCCTGTTTTCTAACAGAATATGGACTCAGTCTATATTTAAAGAATACTCACTCACCTCAGTATTCTAACAGAACACTCACTTAGCCTGTGTTCTAACAGAATACTAACTCAGCCTGTGTTCTAACAGAATGTGGACTCAGATTTTGTTCAAAAATTTCTCAGTCTGTGTTCTAACAGAATATGGACTCAGTCTCTGTTTAAAGAATACTCACTCAGCTCAGTGTTCTAACAGAACACTCACTTAGCCTGTGTTCTAACAGAATGTGGACTCAGATATTGATCAAATATTACTAACTCAGTCTGTGTTCTAACAGAATTTGGATGCAGTCTATATTTAAAGAATACTCACTCCGCCTGTGTTCTAACAGAATACGCACTCAACCTGGTTTTTAATAAAATACTCACGCAGCCAGTGTACTAACAGGATATTGACTCAGATTATTTTCTAAGAATACTCAATGAGCCTGTTTTCTAACAGAATACTCACTCAGCGAGAGTTCTATCAGAATATGGATTCAGATTATTTTAAAATAATACCCACTCAGCCTGTGTTCTAACAGAATACTCACCCAGCCTGTGTTCTAACAGAATATGGACTCAGTCTATATTTAAAGAATACTCACTCACCTCAGTATTCTAACAGAACACTCACGGAGCCTCTGTTCTAAGAGAATACTAACTCAGCCTGTGTTCTAACAGAATGTGGGTTCAGATCAAAAATTACTAACTCAGTCTGTGTTCTAACAGAATATGGACTCAGATTTTGTTCAAAAATTACTCAGTCTGTTTCTAACAGAATATGGTCTCAGTCTATGTTTAAAGAATACTCACTCAGCCAGTATTTTACCAGAGTATGGACTCAGCCTGTGTTCTAACAGAATACTCACACAGCCTGTGTTCTAACAGAATATGGACTCAGTCTATATTTAAAGAATACTCACTCACCTCAGTATTCTAACAGAACACTCACGTAACCTGTGTTCTAACAGAATACTAACTCAGCCTGTGTTCTAACAGAATATGGACTCAGATTTTGTTCAAAAATTACTCAGTCTGTGTTCTAACAGAATATGGACTCAGTCTATGTTTAAAGAATACTCACTCAGCCAGTATTTTACAAGAGTATGGACTCAGCCTTTGTTCTAACAGAATACTCACACAGCCTGTTTTCTAACAGAATATGGACTCAGTCTATATTTAAAGAATACTCACTCACCTCAGTATTCTAACAGAACACTCACTTAGCCTGTGTTCTAACAGAATACTAACTCAGCCTGTGTTCTAACAGAATGTGGACTCAGATTTTGTTCAAAAATTTCTCAGTCTGTGTTCTAACAGAATATGGACTCAGTCTCTGTTTAAAGAATACTCACTCAGCTCAGTGTTCTAACAGAACACTCACTTAGCCTGTGTTCTAACAGAATGTGGACTCAGATATTGATCAAATATTACTAACTCAGTCTGTGTTCTAACAGAATTTGGACTCAGATTTTGTTCAAAAATTACTCAGTCTGTGTTCTAACAGAATATGGACTCAGATTTTGTTCAAAAATTACTCAGTCTTTGTTCTAACAGAATATGGACTCAGTCTATGTTTAAAGAATACTCACTCAGCCAGTATTTTACAAGAGTATGGACTCAGCCTGTGTTCTAACAGAATACTCACTCAGCCTGTGTTCTAACAGAATATGGACTCAGTCTATATTTAAAGAATACTCACTCACCTCAGTATTCTAAGAGAACACTCACGTAGCCTGTGTTCTAACAGAATGTGGATTCAGATAAAAAATTACTAACTCAGTCTGTGTTCTAACAGAATGTGGACTCAGTCTATGTTTAAAGAATACTCACTCAGCCAGTGTTCTACCAGAATATGGATTCAGATTATTTTCAAAGAATACTCACTCAGCCTGTGTTCTATCAGAACACTCACTTAGCCTATGTTCTAAAAGAATGTGGACTCAGATATTGTTCAAAAATTACTAACTCAGTCTGTGTTTTAACAGAATTTGGACGCATTCTATGTTTAAAGAATACTCACTCACCTCAGTGTTCTAACAGAACACTCACGTAGCCTGTGTTCCAACAGAACACTAACTCAGCCTGTGTTCTAACAAAATGTGGATTCAGATCAAAAATTACTAACTCAGTCTGTGTTCTAACAGAATATGGACTCAGATTTTGTTCAAAAATTACTGAGTCTGTGTTCTAACAGAATATGGACTCAGTCAATGTTTAAAGAATACTCACTCAGCCAGTATTTTACCAGAGTATGGACTCAGCCTGTGTTCTAACACAATACTCACACAGCCTGTGTTCTAACAGGATATGGACTCAGTCTATATTTAAAAAATACTCACTCACCTCAGTATTCTAACAGAACACTCACGTAGCCAGTTTTCTAACAGAATACTCACACAGCCTGTGTTCTATAAGAATACTCACTCAGCCACCGTTTTAAGAGAATATGGATTCAGATTATTTTCAAAGAATACTCACTCAGCCTGTGTTCTAGCAGAACACTCACTTAGCCTGTGTTCTAAAAGAATGTGGACTCAGATATTGTTCAAAAATTACTAACTCCGTCTGTGTTTTAACAGAATTTGGACGCATTCTATGTTTAAAGAATACTCACTCACCTCAGTGTTCTAACAGGACACTCACGTAGCCTGTGTTCCAAAAGAACACTAACTCAGCCTGTGTTCTGAGAAAATGTGGATTCAGATCAAAAATTACTAACTCAGTCTGTGTTCTAACAGAATATGGACTCAGATTTTGTTCAAAAATTACTCAGTCTGTGTTCTAACAGAATATGGACTCAGATTTTGTTCAAAAATTACTCAGTCTGTGTTCTAACAGAATATGGACTCAGTCTATGTTTAAAGAATACTCACTCAGCCAGTATTTTACAAGAGTATGGACTCAGCCTTTGTTCTAACAGAATACTCACACAGCCTGTTTTCTAACAGAATATGGACTCAGTCTATATTTAAAGAATACTCACTCACCTCAGTATTCTAACAGAACACTCACTTAGCCTGTGTTCTAACAGAATACTAACTCAGCCTGTGTTCTAACAGAATGTGGACTCAGATTTTGTTCAAAAATTTCTCAGTCTGTGTTCTAACAGAATATGGACTCAGTCTCTGTTTAAAGAATACTCACTCAGCTCAGTGTTCTAACAGAACACTCACTTAGCCTGTGTTCTAACAGAATGTGGACTCAGATATTGATCAAATATTACTAACTCAGTCTGTGTTCTAACAGAATTTGGATGCAGTCTATATTTAGAGAATACTCACTCCGCCTGTGTTCTAACAGAATACGCACTCAGCCTGGTTTTTAATAAAATACTCACGCAGCCAGTGTACTAACAGGATATTGACTCAGATTATTTTCTAAGAATACTCAATGAGCCTGTTTTCTAACAGAATACTCACTCAGTCTGTGTTCTAACAGAATACTCACTCAGCGAGAGTTCTATCAGAATATGGATTCAGATTATTTTAAAATAATACCCACTCAGCCTGTGTTCTAACAGAATACTCACCCAGCCTGTGTTCTAACAGAATATGGACTCAGTCTATATTTAAAGAATACTCACTCACCTCAGTATTCTAACAGAACACTCACGGAGCCTCTGTTCTAAGAAAATACTAACTCAGCCTGTGTTCTAACAGAATGTGGGTTCAGATCAAAAATTACTAACTCAGTCTGTGTTCTAACAGAATATGGACTCAGATTTTGTTCAAAAATTACTCAGTCTGTTTCTAACAGAATATGGTCTCAGTCTATGTTTAAAGAATACTCACTCAGCCAGTATTTTACCAGAGTATGGACTCAGCCTGTGTTCTAACAGAATACTCACACAGCCTGTGTTCTAACAGAATATGGACTCAGTCTATATTTAAAGAATACTCACTCACCTCAGTATTCTAACAGAACACTCACGTAACCTGTGTTCTAACAGAATACTAACTCAGCCTGTGTTCTAACAGAATGTGGACTCAGATTTTGTTCAAAAATTTCTCAGTCTGTGTTCTAACAGAATATGGACTCAGATTTTGTTCAAAAATTACTCAGTCTTTGTTCTAACAGAATATGGACTCAGTCTATGTTTAAAGAATACTCACTCAGCCAGTATTTTACAAGAGTATGGACTCAGCCTGTGTTCTAACAGAATACTCACTCAGCCTGTGTTCTAACAGAATATGGACTCAGTCTATATTTAAAGAATACTCACTCACCTCAGTATTCTAAGAGAACACTCACGTAGCCTGTGTTCTAACAGAATGTGGATTCAGATAAAAAATTACTAACTCAGTCTGTGTTCTAACAGAATGTGGACTCAGTCTATGTTTAAAGAATACTCACTCAGCCAGTGTTCTACCAGAATATGGATTCAGATTATTTTCAAAGAATACTTACTCAGCCTGTGTTCTAGCAGAACGCTCACTTAGCCTGTGTTCTAACAGAATGTGGACTCAGATATTGTTGAAAAATTACTAACTCAGTCTGTGTTCTAACAGAATTTGGACGCAGTCTATGTTTAAAGTATACTAACTCACCTCAGTGTTCTAACAGAACACTCACGTAGCCTGTGTTCCAACAGAACACTAACTCAGCCTGTGTTCTAACAAAATGTGGATTCAGATCAAAAATTACTAACTCAGTCTGTGTTCTAACAGAATATGGACTCAGATTTTGTTAAAAAATTACTGAGTCTGTGTTCTAACAGAATATGGACTCAGTCAATGTTTAAAGAATACTCACTCAGCCAGTATTTTACCAGAGTATGGACTCAGCCTGTGTTCTAACACAATACTCACACAGCCTGTGTTCTAACAGGATATGGACTCAGTCTATATTTGAAAAATACTCACTCACCTCAGTATTCTAACAGAACACTCACGTAGCCTGTTTTCTAACAGAATACTCACACAGCCTGTGTTCTATAAGAATACTCACTCAGCCACCGTTTTAAGAGAATATGGATTCAGATTATTTTCAAAGAATACTCACTCAGCCTGTGTTCTATCAGAACACTCACTTAGCCTATGTTTTAAAAGAATGTGGACTCAGATATTGTTCAAAAATTACTAACTCAGTCTGTGTTCTAACAGAATATGGACTCAGATTTTGTTCAAAAATTACTGAGTCTGTGTTCTAACAGAATATGGACTCAGTCAATGTTTAAAGAATACTCACTCAGCCAGTATTTTACCAGAGTATGGACTCAGCCTGTGTTCTAACACAATACTCACACAGCCTGTGTTCTAACAGGATATGGACTCAGTCTATATTTGAAAAATACTCACTCACCTCAGTATTCTAACAGAACACTCACGTAGCCTGTTTTCTAACAGAATACTCACACAGCCTGTGTTCTATAAGAATACTCACTCAGCCACCGTTTTAAGAGAATATGGATTCAGATTATTTTCAAAGAATACTCACTCAGCCTGTGTTCTATCAGAACACTCACTTAGCCTATGTTCTAAAAGAATGTGGACTCAGATATTGTTCAAAAATTACTAACTCAGTCTGTGTTTTAACAGAATTTGGACGCATTCTATGTTTAAAGAATACTCACTCACCTCAGTGTTCTAACAGGACACTCACGTAGCCTGTGTTCCAACAGAACACTAACTCAGCCTGTGTTCTAACAAAATGTGGATTCAGATCAAAAATTACTAACTCAGTCTGTGTTCTAACAGAATATGGACTCAGATTTTGTTCAAAAATTACTCAGTCTGTGTTCTAACAGAATATGGACTCAGTCTATGTTTAAAGAATACTCACTCAGCCAGTATTTTACAAGAGCATGGACTCAGCCTGTGTTCTAACAGAATACTCACACAGCCTGTTTTCTAACAGAATATGGACTCAGTCTATATTTAAAGAATACTCACTCACCTCAGTATTCTAACAGAACACTCACGTAACCTGTGTTCTAACAGAATACTAACTCAGCCTGTGTTCTAACAGAATGTGGACTCAGATTTTGTTCAAAAATTTCTCAGTCTGTGTTCTAACAGAATATGGACTCAGTCTCTGTTTAAAGAATACTCACTCAGCTCAGTGTTCTAACAGAACACTCACTTAGCCTGTGTTCTAACAGAATATGGACTCAGTCAATGTTTAAAGAATACTCACTCAGCCAGTATTTTACCAGAGTATGGACTCAGCCTGTGTTCTAACACAATACTCACACAGCCTGTGTTCTAACAGGATATGGACTCAGTCTATATTTAAAAAATACTCACTCACCTCAGTATTCTAACAGAACACTCACGTAGCCAGTTTTCTAACAGAATACTCACACAGCCTGTGTTCTATAAGAATACTCACTCAGCCACCGTTTTAAGAGAATATGGATTCAGATTATTTTCAAAGAATACTCACTCAGCCTGTGTTCTAGCAGAACACTCACTTAGCCTGTGTTCTAAAAGAATGTGGACTCAGATATTGTTCAAAAATTACTAACTCAGTCTGTGTTTTAACAGAATTTGGACGCATTCTATGTTTAAAGAATACTCACTCACCTCAGTGTTCTAACAGGACACTCACGTAGCCTGTGTTCCAACAGAACACTAACTCAGCCTGTGTTCTAACAAAATGTGGATTCAGATCAAAAATTACTAACTCAGTCTGTGTTCTAAATGAATATGGACTCAGATTTTGTTCAAAAATTACTCAGTCTGTGTTGTAACAGAATATGGACTCAGATTTTGTTCAAAAATTACTCAGTCTGTGTTCTAACAAAATATGGACTCAGTCTATGTTTAAAGAATACTCACTCAGCCAGTATTTTACAAGAGTATGGACTCAGCCTTTGTTCTAACAGAATACTCACACAGCCTGTTTTATAACAGAATATGGACTCAGTCTATATTTAAAGAATACTCACTCACCTCAGTATTCTAACAGAACACTCACTTAGCCTGTGTTCTAACAGAATACTAACTCAGCCTGTGTTCTAACAGAATGTGGACTCAGATTTTGTTCAAAAATTTCTCAGTCTGTGTTCTAACAGAATATGGACTCAGTCTCTGTTTAAAGAATACTCACTCAGCTCAGTGTTCTAACAGAACACTCACTTAGCCTGTGTTCTTACAGAATGTGGACTCAGATATTGATCAAATATTACTAACTCAGTCTGTGTTCTAACAGAATTTGGATGCAGTCTATATTTAAAGAATACTCACTGCGCCTGTGTTCTAACAGAATACGCACTCAACCTGGTTTTTAATAAAATACTCACGCAGCCAGTGTACTAACAGGATATTGACTCAAATTATTTTCTAAGAATACTCAATGAGCCTGTTTTCTAACAGAATACTCACTCAGTCTGTGTTCTAACAGAATACTCACTCAGCGAGAGTTCTATCAGAATATGGATTCAGATTATTTTAAAATAATACCCACTCAGCCTGTGTTCTAACAGAATACTCACCCAGCCTGTGTTCTAACAGAATATGGACTCAGTCTATATTTAAAGAATACTCACTCACCTCAGTATTCTAACAGAACACTCACGGAGCCTCTGTTCTAAGAGAATACTAACTCAGCCTGTGTTCTAACAGAATGTGGGTTCAGATCAAAAATTACTAACTCAGTCTGTGTTCTAACAGAATATGGACTCAGATTTTGTTCAAAAATTACTCAGTCTGTTTCTAACAGAATATGGTCTCAGTCTATGTTTAAAGAATACTCACTCAGCCAGTATTTTACCATAGTATGGACTCAGCCTGTGTTCTAACAGAATACTCACACAGCCTGTGTTCTAACAGAATATGGACTCAGTCTATATTTAAAGAATACTCACTCACCTCAGTATTCTAACAGAACACTCACGTAACCTGTGTTCTAACAGAATACTAACTCAGCCTGTGTTCTAACAGAATGTGGACTCAGATTTTGTTCAAAAATTTCTCAGTCTGTGTTCTAACAGAATATGGACTCAGATTTTGTTCAAAAATTACTCAGTCTTTGTTCTAACAGAATATGGACTCAGTCTATGTTTAAAGAATACTCACTCAGCCAGTATTTTACAAGAGTATGGACTCAGCCTGTGTTCTAACAGAATACTCACTCAGCCTGTGTTCTAACAGAATATGGACTCAGTCTATATTTAAAGAATACTCACTCACCTCAGTATTCTAAGAGAACACTCACGTAGCCTGTGTTCTAACAGAATGTGGATTCAGATAAAAAATTACTAACTCAGTCTGTGTTCTAACAGAATGTGGACTCAGTCTATGTTTAAAGAATACTCACTCAGCCAGTGTTCTACCAGAATATGGATTCAGATTATTTTCAAAGAATACTTACTCAGCCTGTGTTCTAGCAGAACGCTCACTTAGCCTGTGTTCTAACAGAATGTGGACACAGATATTGTTGAAAAATTACTAACTCAGTCTGTGTTCTAACAGAATTTGGACGCAGTCTATGTTTAAAGTATACTAACTCACCTCAGTGTTCTAACAGAACACTCACGTAGCCTGTGTTCCAACAGAACACTAACTCAGCCTGTGTTCTAACAAAATGTGGATTCAGATCAAAAATTACTAACTCAGTCTGTGTTCTAACAGAATATGGACTCAGATTTTGTTCAAAAATTACTGAGTCTGTGTTCTAACAGAATATGGACTCAGTCAATGTTTAAAGAATACTCACTCAGCCAGTATTTTACAAGAGTATGGACTCAGCCTGTGTTCTAACAGAATACTCACTCAGCCTGTGTTCTAACAGAATATGGACTCAGTCTATATTTAAAGAATACTCACTCACCTCAGTATTCTAAGAGAACACTCACGTAGCCTGTGTTCTAACAGAATGTGGATTCAGATAAAAAATTACTAACTCAGTCTGTGTTCTAACAGAATGTGGACTCAGTCTATGTTTAAAGAATACTCACTCAGCCAGTGTTCTACCAGAATATGGATTCAGATTATTTTCAAAGAATACTTACTCAGCCTGTGTTCTAGCAGAACGCTCACTTAGCCTGTGTTCTAACAGAATGTGGACTCAGATATTGTTGAAAAATTACTAACTCAGTCTGTGTTCTAACAGAATTTGGACGCAGTCTATGTTTAAAGTATACTAACTCACCTCAGTGTTCTAACAGAACACTCACGTAGCCTGTGTTCCAACAGAACACTAACTCAGCCTGTGTTCTAACAAAATGTGGATTCAGATCAAAAATTACTAACTCAGTCTGTGTTCTAACAGAATATGGACTCAGATTTTGTTCAAAAATTACTGAGTCTGTGTTCTAACAGAATATGGACTCAGTCAATGTTTAAAGAATACTCACTCAGCCAGTATTTTACCAGAGTATGGACTCAGCCTGTGTTCTAACACAATACTCACACAGCCTGTGTTCTAACAGGATATGGACTCAGTCTATATTTGAAAAATACTCACTCACCTCAGTATTCTAACAGAACACTCACGTAGCCTGTTTTCTAACAGAATACTCACACAGCCTGTGTTCTATAAGAATACTCACTCAGCCACCGTTTTAAGAGAATATGGATTCAGATTATTTTCAAAGAATACTCACTCAGCCTGTGTTCTATCAGAACACTCACTTAGCCTATGTTCTAAAAGAATGTGGACTCAGATATTGTTCAAAAATTACTAACTCAGTCTGTGTTTTAACAGAATTTGGACGCATTCTATGTTTAAAGAATACTCACTCACCTCAGTGTTCTAACAGGACACTCACGTAGCCTGTGTTCCAACAGAACACTAACTCAGCCTGTGTTCTAACAAAATGTGGATTCAGATCAAAAATTACTAACTCAGTCTGTGTTCTAACAGAATATGGACTCAGATTTTGTTCAAAAATTACTCAGTCTGTGTTCTAACAGAATATGGACTCAGTCTATGTTTAAAGAATACTCACTCAGGCAGTATTTTACAAGAGCATGGACTCAGCCTGTGTTCTAACAGAATACTCACACAGCCTGTTTTCTAACAGAATATGGACTCAGTCTATATTTAAAGAATACTCACTCACCTCAGTATTCTAACAGAACACTCACGTAACCTGTGTTCTAACAGAATACTAACTCAGCCTGTGTTCTAACAGAATGTGGACTCAGATTTTGTTCAAAAATTTCTCAGTCTGTGTTCTAACAGAATATGGACTCAGTCTCTGTTTAAAGAATACTCACTCAGCTCAGTGTTCTAACAGAACACTCACTTAGCCTGTGTTCTAACAGAATGTGGACTCAGATATTGATCAAATATTACTAACTCAGTCTGTGTTCTAACAGAATTTGGACGCTGTCTATATTTAAAGAATACTCACTCAGCCAGTATTTTACGAGAGTATGGACTCAGCCTGTGTTCTAAGAGAATACTCACACAGCCTGTGTTCTAACAGAATATGGACTCAGTCTATATTGAAAGAGTACGCACTCAGCTCAGTATTCTAACAGAACACTCACGTAGCCTGTGTTCTAACAGAATACTAACTCAACCTGTGTTCTAACAGAATGTGGATTCCGATCAAAAATTACTAACTCAGTCTGTGTTCTAACAGAATGTGGACTCAAATTTTGTTCAAAAATTGCTCAGTCTGTGTTCTAACAGAATATGGACTCAGTCTATGTTTAAAGAATACTCACTCAGCTCAGTGTTCTAACAGAACACTCACTTAGCCTGTGTTCTAACAGAATGTGGACTCAGATATTGACCAAATATTACTAACTCAGTCTGTGTTCTAACAGAATTTGGATGCAGTCTATATTTAAAGAATACTCACTCCGCCTGTGTTCTAACAGAATACGCACTCAGCCTGGTTTTTAATAAAATACTCACGCAGCCAGTGTACTAACAGGATATTGACTCAGATTATTTTCTAAGAATACTCAATGATCCTGTTTTCTAACAGAATACTCACTCGGCCTGTGTTCTAACAGAATACTCACTCAGCGAGAGTTCTATCAGAATATGGACTCAGTTTATTTTAAAATAATACCCACTCAGCCTGTGTTCTAACAGAATACTCACCGAACCTGGGTTTTAACAAAATACTAACTCAGCAAGAGTTCTAACAGGATATTGACTCACATTATTTTCAAATAATATGCACTCAGCCAGTGTTCTACCAGAATATGAATTCAGATTATTTTCAAAGAATACTCCCTCAGCCTGTGTTCTAACAGCATATGGACTCAGTCTATATTTAAAGAATACTCACTCACCTCAATATTCTAAGAGAACACTCACGTAACCTGTGTTCTAACAGAATACTAACACACTCTGTGTTCTAACAGAATGTGGATTCCGATCAAAAATTACTAACTCAGTCTGTGTTCTAACAGAATATGGACTCTGTCTATGTTTAAAGAATACTCACTCAGCCAGTGTTCAACCAGAATATGGATTCAGATTATTTTCAAAGAATACTCACACAGCCTGTGTTCTAGCAGAACACTCACTTAGACTGTGTTCTAACAGAATGTGGACTCAGATATTGTTCAAAAATTACTAACTCAGTCTGTGTTCTAACAGAATTCGGATGCAGTCTATGTTTAAAGAATACTCACTCACCTCAGTGTTCTAACAGAACACTCACGTAGCCTGTGTTCTAACAGAACTCTAACTCAGCCTGTTTTCTAACAAAATGTGGATTCAGATCAAAAGTTACTAACTCTGTGTTCTAACAGAATTTGGACTTAGATTTTGTTCAAAAATTACTGAGTCTGTGTTCTAACAGAATATGGACTCAGTCAATGTTTAAAGAATACTCACTCAGCCAGTATTTTACAAGAGTATGGACTCAGCCTGTGTTCTAACAGAATACTCACTCAGCCTGTGTTCTAACAGAATATGGACTCAGTCTATATTTAAAGAATACTCACTCACCTCAGTATTCTAAGAGAACACTCACGTAGCCTGTGTTCTAACAGAATGTGGATTCAGATAAAAAATTACTAACTCAGTCTGTGTTCTAACAGAATGTGGACTCAGTCTATGTTTAAAGAATACTCACTCAGCCAGTGTTCTACCAGAATATGGATTCAGATTATTTTCAAAGAATACTTACTCAGCCTGTGTTCTAGCAGAACGCTCACTTAGCCTGTGTTCTAACAGAATGTGGACTCAGATATTGTTGAAAAATTACTAACTCAGTCTGTGTTCTAACAGAATTTGGACGCAGTCTATGTTTAAAGTATACTAACTCACCTCAGTGTTCTAACAGAACACTCACGTAGCCTGTGTTCCAACAGAACACTAACTCAGCCTGTGTTCTAACAAAATGTGGATTCAGATCAAAAATTACTAACTCAGTCTGTGTTCTAACAGAATATGGACTCAGATTTTGTTCAAAAATTACTGAGTCTGTGTTCTAACAGAATATGGACTCAGTCAATGTTTAAAGAATACTCACTCAGCCAGTATTTTACCAGAGTATGGACTCAGCCTGTGTTCTAACACAATACTCACACAGCCTGTGTTCTAACAGGATATGGACTCAGTCTATATTTGAAAAATACTCACTCACCTCAGTATTCTAACAGAACACTCACGTAGCCTGTTTTCTAACAGAATACTCACACAGCCTGTGTTCTATAAGAATACTCACTCAGCCACCGTTTTAAGAGAATATGGATTCAGATTATTTTCAAAGAATACTCACTCAGCCTGTGTTCTATCAGAACACTCACTTAGCCTATGTTCTAAAAGAATGTGGACTCAGATATTGTTCAAAAATTACTAACTCAGTCTGTGTTTTAACAGAATTTGGACGCATTCTATGTTTAAAGAATACTCACTCACCTCAGTGTTCTAACAGGACACTCACGTAGCCTGTGTTCCAACAGAACACTAACTCAGCCTGTGTTCTAACAAAATGTGGATTCAGATCAAAAATTACTAACTCAGTCTGTGTTCTAACAGAATATGGACTCAGATTTTGTTCAAAAATTACTCAGTCTGTGTTCTAACAGAATATGGACTCAGTCTATGTTTAAAGAATACTCACTCAGGCAGTATTTTACAAGAGCATGGACTCAGCCTGTGTTCTAACAGAATACTCACACAGCCTGTTTTCTAACAGAATATGGACTCAGTCTATATTTAAAGAATACTCACTCACCTCAGTATTCTAACAGAACACTCACGTAACCTGTGTTCTAACAGAATACTAACTCAGCCTGTGTTCTAACAGAATGTGGACTCAGATTTTGTTCAAAAATTTCTCAGTCTGTGTTCTAACAGAATATGGACTCAGTCTCTGTTTAAAGAATACTCACTCAGCTCAGTGTTCTAACAGAACACTCACTTAGCCTGTGTTCTAACAGAATGTGGACTCAGATATTGATCAAATATTACTAACTCAGTCTGTGTTCTAACAGAATTTGGACGCTGTCTATATTTAAAGAATACTCACTCAGCCAGTATTTTACGAGAGTATGGACTCAGCCTGTGTTCTAAGAGAATACTCACACAGCCTGTGTTCTAACAGAATATGGACTCAGTCTATATTGAAAGAGTACGCACTCAGCTCAGTATTCTAACAGAACACTCACGTAGCCTGTGTTCTAACAGAATACTAACTCAACCTGTGTTCTAACAGAATGTGGATTCCGATCAAAAATTACTAACTCAGTCTGTGTTCTAACAGAATGTGGACTCAAATTTTGTTCAAAAATTGCTCAGTCTGTGTTCTAACAGAATATGGACTCAGTCTATGTTTAAAGAATACTCACTCAGCTCAGTGTTCTAACAGAACACTCACTTAGCCTGTGTTCTAACAGAATGTGGACTCAGATATTGACCAAATATTACTAACTCAGTCTGTGTTCTAACAGAATTTGGATGCAGTCTATATTTAAAGAATACTCACTCCGCCTGTGTTCTAACAGAATACGCACTCAGCCTGGTTTTTAATAAAATACTCACGCAGCCAGTGTACTAACAGGATATTGACTCAGATTATTTTCTAAGAATACTCAATGATCCTGTTTCCTAACAGAATACTCACTCGGCCTGTGTTCTAACAGAATACTCACTCAGCGAGAGTTCTATCAGAATATGGACTCAGTTTATTTTAAAATAATACCCACTCAGCCTGTGTTCTAACAGAATACTCACCGAACCTGGGTTTTAACAAAATACTAACTCAGCAAGAGTTCTAACAGGATATTGACTCACATTATTTTCAAATAATATGCACTCAGCCAGTGTTCTACCAGAATATGAATTCAGATTATTTTCAAAGAATACTCCCTCAGCCTGTGTTCTAACAGCATATGGACTCAGTCTATATTTAAAGAATACTCACTCACCTCAATATTCTAAGAGAACACTCACGTAACCTGTGTTCTAACAGAATACTAACACACTCTGTGTTCTAACAGAATGTGGATTCCGATCAAAAATTACTAACTCAGTCTGTGTTCTAACAGAATATGGACTCTGTCTATGTTTAAAGAATACTCACTCAGCCAGTGTTCAACCAGAATATGGATTCAGATTATTTTCAAAGAATACTCACACAGCCTGTGTTCTAGCAGAACACTCACTTAGACTGTGTTCTAACAGAATGTGGACTCAGATATTGTTCAAAAATTACTAACTCAGTCTGTGTTCTAACAGAATTCGGATGCAGTCTATGTTTAAAGAATACTCACTCACCTCAGTGTTCTAACAGAACACTCACGTAGCCTGTGTTCTAACAGAACTCTAACTCAGCCTGTTTTCTAACAAAATGTGGATTCAGATCAAAAGTTACTAACTCTGTGTTCTAACAGAATTTGGACTTAGATTTTGTTCAAAAATTACTGAGTCTGTGTTCTAACAGAATATGGACTCAGTCAATGTTTAAAGAATACTCACTCAGCCAGTATTTTACAAGAGTATGGACTCAGCCTTTGTTCTAACAGAATACTCACACAGCCTGTTTTCTAACAGAATATGGACTCAGTCTATATTTAAAGAATACTCACTCACCTCAGTATTCTAACAGAACACTCACTTAGCCTGTGTTCTAACAGAATACTAACTCAGCCTGTGTTCTAACAGAATGTGGACTCAGATTTTGTTCAAAAATTTCTCAGTCTGTGTTCTAACAGAATATGGACTCAGTCTCTGTTTAAAGAATACTCACTCAGCTCAGTGTTCTAACAGAACACTCACTTAGCCTGTGTTCTAACAGAATATGGACTCAGTCAATGTTTAAAGAATACTCACTCAGCCAGTATTTTACCAGAGTATGGACTCAGCCTGTGTTCTAACACAATACTCACACAGCCTGTGTTCTAACAGGATATGGACTCAGTCTATATTTAAAAAATACTCACTCACCTCAGTATTCTAACAGAACACTCACGTAGCCAGTTTTCTAACAGAATACTCACACAGCCTGTGTTCTATAAGAATACTCACTCAGCCACCGTTTTAAGAGAATATGGATTCAGATTATTTTCAAAGAATACTCACTCAGCCTGTGTTCTAGCAGAACACTCACTTAGCCTGTGTTCTAAAAGAATGTGGACTCAGATATTGTTCAAAAATTACTAACTCAGTCTGTGTTTTAACAGAATTTGGACGCATTCTATGTTTAAAGAATACTCACTCACCTCAGTGTTCTAACAGGACACTCACGTAGCCTGTGTTCCAACAGAACACTAACTCAGCCTGTGTTCTAACAAAATGTGGATTCAGATCAAAAATTACTAACTCAGTCTGTGTTCTAACAGAATATGGACTCAGATTTTGTTCAAAAATTACTCAGTCTGTGTTCTAACAGAATATGGACTCAGATTTTGTTCAAAAATTACTCAGTCTGTGTTCTAACAGAATATGGACTCAGTCAATGTTTAAAGAATACTCACTCAGCCAGTATTTTACCAGAGTATGGACTCAGCCTGTGTTCTAACACAATACTCACACAGCCTGTGTTCTAACAGGATATGGACTCAGTCTATATTTAAAAAATACTCACTCACCTCAGTATTCTAACAGAACACTCACGTAGCCAGTTTTCTAACAGAATACTCACACAGCCTGTGTTCTATAAGAATACTCACTCAGCCACCGTTTTAAGAGAATATGGATTCAGATTATTTTCAAAGAATACTCACTCAGCCTGTGTTCTAGCAGAACACTCACTTAGCCTGTGTTCTAAAAGAATGTGGACTCAGATATTGTTCAAAAATTACTAACTCAGTCTGTGTTTTAACAGAATTTGGACGCATTCTATGTTTAAAGAATACTCACTCACCTCAGTGTTCTAACAGGACACTCACGTAGCCTGTGTTCCAACAGAACACTAACTCAGCCTGTGTTCTAACAAAATGTGGATTCAGATCAAAAATTACTAACTCAGTCTGTGTTCTAAATGAATATGGACTCAGATTTTGTTCAAAAATTACTCAGTCTGTGTTGTAACAGAATATGGACTCAGATTTTGTTCAAAAATTACTCAGTCTGTGTTCTAACAAAATATGGACTCAGTCTATGTTTAAAGAATACTCACTCAGCCAGTATTTTACAAGAGTATGGACTCAGCCTTTGTTCTAACAGAATACTCACACAGCCTGTTTTCTAACAGAATATGGACTCAGTCTATATTTAAAGAATACTCACTCACCTCAGTATTCTAACAGAACACTCACTTAGCCTGTGTTCTAACAGAATACTAACTCAGCCTGTGTTCTAACAGAATGTGGACTCAGATTTTGTTCAAAAATTTCTCAGTCTGTGTTCTAACAGAATATGGACTCAGTCTCTGTTTAAAGAATACTCACTCAGCTCAGTGTTCTAACAGAACACTCACTTAGCCTGTGTTCTTACAGAATGTGGACTCAGATATTGATCAAATATTACTAACTCAGTCTGTGTTCTAACAGAATTTGGATGCAGTCTATATTTAAAGAATACTCACTCCGCCTGTGTTCTAACAGAATACGCACTCAACCTGGTTTTTAATAAAATACTCACGCAGCCAGTGTACTAACAGGATATTGACTCAAATTATTTTCTAAGAATACTCAATGAGCCTGTTTTCTAACAGAATACTCACTCAGTCTGTGTTCTAACAGAATACTCACCCAGCCTGTGTTCTAACAGAATATGGACTCAGTCTATATTTAAAGAATACTCACTCACCTCAGTATTCTAACAGAACACTCACGGAGCCTCTGTTCTAAGAGAATACTAACTCAGCCTGTGTTCTAACAGAATGTGGGTTCAGATCAAAAATTACTAACTCAGTCTGTGTTCTAACAGAATATGGACTCAGATTTTGTTCAAAAATTACTCAGTCTGTTTCTAACAGAATATGGTCTCAGTCTATGTTTAAAGAATACTCACTCAGCCAGTATTTTACCAGAGTATGGACTCAGCCTGTGTTCTAACAGAATACTCACACAGCCTGTGTTCTAACAGAATATGGACTCAGTCTATATTTAAAGAATACTCACTCACCTCAGTATTCTAACAGAACACTCACGTAACCTGTGTTCTAACAGAATACTAACTCAGCCTGTGTTCCAACAGAATGTGGACTCAGATTTTGTTCAAAAATTTCTCAGTCTGTGTTCTAACAGAATATGGACTCAGATTTTGTTCAAAAATTACTCAGTCTTTGTTCTAACAGAATATGGACTCAGTCTATGTTTAAAGAATACTCACTCAGCCAGTATTTTACAAGAGTATGGACTCAGCCTGTGTTCTAACAGAATACTCACTCAGCCTGTGTTCTAACAGAATATGGACTCAGTCTATATTTAAAGAATACTCACTCACCTCAGTATTCTAAGAGAACACTCACGTAGCCTGTGTTCTAACAGAATGTGGATTCAGATAAAAAATTACTAACTCAGTCTGTGTTCTAACAGAATGTGGACTCAGTCTATGTTTAAAGAATACTCACTCAGCCAGTGTTCTACCAGAATATGGATTCAGATTATTTTCAAAGAATACTTACTCAGCCTGTGTTCTAGCAGAACGCTCACTTAGCCTGTGTTCTAACAGAATGTGGACTCAGATATTGTTGAAAAATTACTAACTCAGTCTGTGTTCTAACAGAATTTGGACGCAGTCTATGTTTAAAGTATACTAACTCACCTCAGTGTTCTAACAGAACACTCACGTAGCCTGTGTTCCAACAGAACACTAACTCAGCCTGTGTTCTAACAAAATGTGGATTCAGATCAAAAATTACTAACTCAGTCTGTGTT
Source organism: Furipterus horrens (assembly GCF_987537825.1). Taxonomy (NCBI): domain Eukaryota; kingdom Metazoa; phylum Chordata; class Mammalia; order Chiroptera; family Furipteridae; genus Furipterus; species Furipterus horrens. Next base: position 39,726,582 of record NW_028327181.1, on the reverse strand, counting down.
CTAACAGAATATGGACTCAGATTTTGTTCAAAAATTACTGAGTCTGTGTTCTAACAGAATATGGACTCAGTCAATGTTTAAAGAATACTCACTCAGCCAGTATTTTACAAGAGTATGGACTCAGCCTGTGTTCTAACAGAATACTCACTCAGCCTGTGTTCTAACAGAATATGGACTCAGTCTATATTTAAAGAATACTCACTCACCTCAGTATTCTAAGAGAACACTCACGTAGCCTGTGTTCTAACAGAATGTGGATTCAGATAAAAAATTACTAACTCAGTCTGTGTTCTAACAGAATGTGGACTCAGTCTATGTTTAAAGAATACTCACTCAGCCAGTGTTCTACCAGAATATGGATTCAGATTATTTTCAAAGAATACTTACTCAGCCTGTGTTCTAGCAGAACGCTCACTTAGCCTGTGTTCTAACAGAATGTGGACTCAGATATTGTTCAAAAATTACTAACTCAGTCTGTGTTCTAACAGAATTTGGACGCAGTCTATGTTTAAAGTATACTAACTCACCTCAGTGTTCTAACAGAACACTCACGTAGCCTGTGTTCCAACAGAACACTAACTCAGCCTGTGTTCTAACAAAATGTGGATTCAGATCAAAAATTACTAACTCAGTCTGTGTTCTAACAGAATATGGACTCAGATTTTGTTCAAAAATTACTGAGTCTGTGTTCTAACAGAATATGGACTCAGTCAATGTTTAAAGAATACTCACTCAGCCAGTATTTTACCAGAGTATGGACTCAGCCTGTGTTCTAACACAATACTCACACAGCCTGTGTTCTAACAGGATATGGACTCAGTCTATATTTGAAAAATACTCACTCACCTCAGTATTCTAACAGAACACTCACGTAGCCTGTTTTCTAACAGAATACTCACACAGCCTGTGTTCTATAAGAATACTCACTCAGCCACCGTTTTAAGAGAATATGGATTCAGATTATTTTCAAAGAATACTCACTCAGCCTGTGTTCTATCAGAACACTCACTTAGCCTATGTTCTAAAAGAATGTGGACTCAGATATTGTTCAAAAATTACTAACTCAGTCTGTGTTTTAACAGAATTTGGACGCATTCTATGTTTAAAGAATACTCACTCACCTCAGTGTTCTAACAGGACACTCACGTAGCCTGTGTTCCAACAGAACACTAACTCAGCCTGTGTTCTAACAAAATGTGGATTCAGATCAAAAATTACTAACTCAGTCTGTGTTCTAACAGAATATGGACTCAGATTTTGTTCAAAAATTACTCAGTCTGTGTTCTAACAGAATATGGACTCAGTCTATGTTTAAAGAATACTCACTCAGCCAGTATTTTACAAGAGCATGGACTCAGCCTGTGTTCTAACAGAATACTCACACAGCCTGTTTTCTAACAGAATATGGACTCAGTCTATATTTAAAGAATACTCACTCACCTCAGTATTCTAACAGAACACTCACGTAACCTGTGTTCTAACAGAATACTAACTCAGCCTGTGTTCTAACAGAATGTGGACTCAGATTTTGTTCAAAAATTTCTCAGTCTGTGTTCTAACAGAATATGGACTCAGTCTCTGTTTAAAGAATACTCACTCAGCTCAGTGTTCTAACAGAACACTCACTTAGCCTGTGTTCTAACAGAATGTGGACTCAGATATTGATCAAATATTACTAACTCAGTCTGAGTTCTAACAGAATTTGGACGCTGTCTATATTTAAAGAATACTCACTCAGCCAGTATTTTACGAGAGTATGGACTCAGCCTGTGTTCTAAGAGAATACTCACACAGCCTGTGTTCTAACAGAATATGGACTCAGTCTATATTTAAAGAGTACGCACTCAGCTCAGTATTCTAACAGAACACTCACGTAGCCTGTGTTCTAACAGAATACTAACTCAACCTGTGTTCTAACAGAATGTGGATTCCGATCAAAAATTACTAACTCAGTCTGTGTTCTAACAGAATGTGGACTCAAATTTTGTTCAAAAATTGCTCAGTCTGTGTTCTAACAGAATATGGACTCAGTCTATGTTTAAAGAATACTCACTCAGCTCAGTGTTCTAACAGAACACTCACTTAGCCTGTGTTCTAACAGAATGTGGACTCAGATATTGACCAAATATTACTAACTCAGTCTGTGTTCTAACAGAATTTGGATGCAGTCTATATTTAAAGAATACTCACTCCGCCTGTGTTCTAACAGAATACGCACTCAGCCTGGTTTTTAATAAAATACTCACGCAGCCAGTGTACTAACAGGATATTGACTCAGATTATTTTCTAAGAATACTCAATGATCCTGTTTTCTAACAGAATACTCACTCGGCCTGTGTTCTAACAGAATACTCACTCAGCGAGAGTTCTATCAGAATATGGACTCAGTTTATTTTAAAATAATACCCACTCAGCCTGTGTTCTAACAGAATACTCACCGAGCCTGGGTTTTAACAAAATACTAACTCAGCAAGAGTTCTAACAGGATATTGACTCACATTATTTTCAAATAATATGCACTCAGCCAGTGTTCTACCAGAATATGAATTCAGATTATTTTCAAAGAATACTCCCTCAGCCTGTGTTCTAACAGCATATGGACTCAGTCTATATTTAAAGAATACTCACTCACCTCAATATTCTAAGAGAACACTCACGTAACCTGTGTTCTAACAGAATACTAACACACTCTGTGTTCTAACAGAATGTGGATTCCGATCAAAAATTACTAACTCAGTCTGTGTTCTAACAGAATATGGACTCTGTCTATGTTTAAAGAATACTCACTCAGCCAGTGTTCAACCAGAATATGGATTCAGATTATTTTCAAAGAATACTCACACAGCCTGTGTTCTAACAGAACACTCACTTAGCCTGTGTTCTAACAGAATGTGGACTCAGATATTGTTCAAAAATTACTAACTCAGTCTGTGTTCTAACAGAATTCGGATGCAGTCTATGTTTAAAGAATACTCACTCACCTCAGTGTTCTAACAGAACACTCACGTAGCCTGTGTTCTAACAGAACTCTAACTCAGCCTGTTTTCTAACAAAATGTGGATTCAGATCAAAAGTTACTAACTCTGTGTTCTAACAGAATTTGGACTTAGATTTTGTTCAAAAATTACTCAGTCTGTGTTCTAACAGAATATGGACACAGTCTATGTTTAAAGAATTCTCACTCAGCCAGTATTTTACCAGAGTATGGACTCAGCCTGTGTTCTAACAGAATACTCACACAGCCTGTGTTCTAACAGGATATGGACTCAGTCTATATTTAAAGAATACTCACTCACCTCAGTATTCTAACAGAACACTCACGTAGCCAGTGTTCTAACAGAATACTCACAGGGCCTGTGTTCTATAAGGATACTCACTCAGCCAGCGTTTTAAGAGAATATGGATTCAGATTATTTTCAAAGAATACTCACTCAGCCTGTGTTCTAGCAGAACACTCACTTAGCCTGTGTTCTAAAAGAATGTGGACTCAGATATTGTTCAAAAATTACTAACTCAGTCTGTGTTTTAACAGAATTTGGACGCATTCTATGTTTAAAGAATACTCACTCACCTCAGTGTTCTAACAGAACACTCACGTAGCCTGTGTTCCAACAGAACACTAACTCAGCCTGTGTTCTAACAAAATGTGGATTCACATAAAAAATTACTAACTCAGTCTGTGTTCTAACAGAATATGGACTCAGTCTATGTTGAAAGAATACTCACTCAGCCAGTATTTTACCAGAGTATGAACTCAGCCTGTGTGCTAACAGAATACTCACACAGCCTGTGTTCTAACAGAATATGGACTCAGTCTATATTTAAAGAATACTCACTCACCTCAGTATTCTCACAGAACAATCACAGAACCTGTGTTCTAAAAGAATACTAACTCAGCCTGTGTTCTAAAAGAATGTGGATTCAGATCAAAAATTACTAACTCAGTCTGTTCTAACAGAATATGGACTCAGATTTTGTTCAAAAATTACTCAGTCTGTGTTCTAACAGAATATGAACTCACTCTATGTTTAAAGAATACTCACTCAGCCAGTATTTTAACAGAGTACGGACTCAGCCTGTGTTCTAACAGAATACTCACACACCCGGTGTTCTAACAGAATATGAACTCAGTCTATATTTAAAGAATACTCACTCACCTCAGTATTCTAACAGAACACTCACGGAACCTGTGTTCTAAAAGAATACTAACTCAGCCTGTGTTCTAACAGAATGTGGATTCAGATCAAAAATTACTAACTCAGTCTGTGTTCTAACAGAATATGGACTCAGATTTTGTTCAACAATTACTCAGTCTGTGTTCTAACAGAATATGGACTCAGTCTATGTTTAAAGAATACTCACTCAGCCAGTATTTTACCAGAGTATGGACTCAGCCTGTGTTCTAACAGAATACTCACACAGCCTGTTTTCTAACAGAATATGGACTCAGTCTATATTTAAAGAATACTCACTCACCTCAGTATTCTAACAGAACACTCACGTAGCCTGTGTTCTAACAGAATACTAACTCAGCCTGTGTTCTAACAGAATGTGGACTCAGATTTTGTTCAAAAATTACTCAGTCTGTGTTCTAACAGAATATGGACTCAGTCTCTGTTTAAAGAATATTCACTCAGCTCAGTGTTCTAACAGAACACTCACTTAGCCTGTGTTCTAACGGAATGTGGACTCAGATATTGATCAAATATTACTAGCTCAGTCTGTGTTCTAACAGAATTTGGATGCAGTCTATATTTAAAGAATACTCACTCCGCCTGTGTTCTAACAGAATACGCACTCAACCTGGTTTTTAATAAAATACTCACGCAGCCAGTGTACTAACAGGATATTGACTCAGATTATTTTCTAAGAATACTCAATGAGCCTGTTTTCTAACAGAATACTCACTCAGTCTGTGTTCTAACAGAATACTCACTCAGCGAGAGTTCTATCAGAATATGGATTCAGATTATTTTAAAATAATACCCACTCAGCCTGTGTTCTAACAGAATACTCACCCAGCCTGTGTTCTAACAGAATATGGACTCAGTCTATATTTAAAGAATACTCACTCACCTCAGTATTCTAACAGAACACTCACGGAGCCTCTGTTCTAAGAGAATACTAACTCAGCCTGTGTTCTAACAGAATGTGGGTTCAGATCAAAAATTACTAACTCAGTCTGTGTTCTAACAGAACATGGACTCAGATTTTGTTCAAAAATTACTCAGTCTGTTTCTAACAGAATATGGTCTCAGTCTATGTTTAAAGAATACTCACTCAGCCAGTATTTTACCAGAGTATGGACTCAGCCTGTGTTCTAACAGAATACTCACACAGCCTGTGTTCTAACAGAATATGGACTCAGTCTATATTTAAAGAATACTCACTCACCTCAGTATTCTAACAGAACACTCACGTAACCTGTGTTCTAACAGAATACTAACTCAGCCTGTGTTCTAACAGAATGTGGACTCAGATTTTGTTCAAAAATTACTCAGTCTGTTTCTAACAGAATATGGTCTCAGTCTATGTTTAAAGAATACTCACTCAGCCAGTATTTTACAAGAGTATGGACTCAGCCTGTGTTCTAACAGAATACTCACTCAGCCTGTGTTCTAACAGAATATGGACTCAGTCTATATTTAAAGAATACTCACTCACCTCAGTATTCTAAGAGAACACTCACGTAGCCTGTGTTCTAACAGAATGTGGATTCAGATAAAAAATTACTAACTCAGTCTGTGTTCTAACAGAATGTGGACTCAGTCTATGTTTAAAGAATACTCACTCAGCCAGTGTTCTACCAGAATATGGATTCAGATTATTTTCAAAGAATACTTACTCAGCCTGTGTTCTAGCAGAACGCTCACTTAGCCTGTGTTCTAACAGAATGTGGACTCAGATATTGTTGAAAAATTACTAACTCAGTCTGTGTTCTAACAGAATTTGGACGCAGTCTATGTTTAAAGTATACTAACTCACCTCAGTGTTCTAACAGAACACTCACGTAGCCTGTGTTCCAACAGAACACTAACTCAGCCTGTGTTCTAACAAAATGTGGATTCAGATCAAAAATTACTAACTCAGTCTGTGTTCTAACAGAATATGGACTCAGATTTTGTTCAAAAATTACTGAGTCTGTGTTCTAACAGAATATGGACTCAGTCAATGTTTAAAGAATACTCACTCAGCCAGTATTTTACCAGAGTATGGACTCAGCCTGTGTTCTAACACAATACTCACACAGCCTGTGTTCTAACAGGATATGGACTCAGTCTATATTTGAAAAATACTCACTCACCTCAGTATTCTAACAGAACACTCACGTAGCCTGTTTTCTAACAGAATACTCACACAGCCTGTGTTCTATAAGAATACTCACTCAGCCACCGTTTTAAGAGAATATGGATTCAGATTATTTTCAAAGAATACTCACTCAGCCTGTGTTCTATCAGAACACTCACTTAGCCTATGTTCTAAAAGAATGTGGACTCAGATATTGTTCAAAAATTACTAACTCAGTCTGTGTTTTAACAGAATTTGGACGCATTCTATGTTTAAAGAATACTCACTCACCTCAGTGTTCTAACAGGACACTCACGTAGCCTGTGTTCCAACAGAACACTAACTCAGCCTGTGTTCTAACAAAATGTGGATTCAGATAAAAAATTACTAACTCAGTCTGTGTTCTAACAGAATATGGACTCAGATTTTGTTCAAAAATTACTCAGTCTGTGTTCTAACAGAATATGGACTCAGTCTATGTTTAAAGAATACTCACTCAGGCAGTATTTTACAAGAGCATGGACTCAGCCTGTGTTCTAACAGAATACTCACACAGCCTGTTTTCTAACAGAATATGGACTCAGTCTATATTTAAAGAATACTCACTCACCTCAGTATTCTAACAGAACACTCACGTAACCTGTGTTCTAACAGAATACTAACTCAGCCTGTGTTCTAACAGAATGTGGACTCAGATTTTGTTCAAAAATTTCTCAGTCTGTGTTCTAACAGAATATGGACTCAGTCTCTGTTTAAAGAATACTCACTCAGCTCAGTGTTCTAACAGAACACTCACTTAGCCTGTGTTCTAACAGAATGTGGACTCAGATATTGATCAAATATTACTAACTCAGTCTGTGTTCTAACAGAATTTGGACGCTGTCTATATTTAAAGAATACTCACTCAGCCAGTATTTTACGAGAGTATGGACTCAGCCTGTGTTCTAAGAGAATACTCACACAGCCTGTGTTCTAACAGAATATGGACTCAGTCTATATTGAAAGAGTACGCACTCAGCTCAGTATTCTAACAGAACACTCACGTAGCCTGTGTTCTAACAGAATACTAACTCAACCTGTGTTCTAACAGAATGTGGATTCCGATCAAAAATTACTAACTCAGTCTGTGTTCTAACAGAATGTGGACTCAAATTTTGTTCAAAAATTGCTCAGTCTGTGTTCTAACAGAATATGGACTCAGTCTATGTTTAAAGAATACTCACTCAGCTCAGTGTTCTAACAGAACACTCACTTAGCCTGTGTTCTAACAGAATGTGGACTCAGATATTGACCAAATATTACTAACTCAGTCTGTGTTCTAACAGAATTTGGATGCAGTCTATATTTAAAGAATACTCACTCCGCCTGTGTTCTAACAGAATACGCACTCAGCCTGGTTTTTAATAAAATACTCACGCAGCCAGTGTACTAACAGGATATTGACTCAGATTATTTTCTAAGAATACTCAATGATCCTGTTTCCTAACAGAATACTCACTCGGCCTGTGTTCTAACAGAATACTCACTCAGCGAGAGTTCTATCAGAATATGGACTCAGTTTATTTTAAAATAATACCCACTCAGCCTGTGTTCTAACAGAATACTCACCGAACCTGGGTTTTAACAAAATACTAACTCAGCAAGAGTTCTAACAGGATATTGACTCACATTATTTTCAAATAATATGCACTCAGCCAGTGTTCTACCAGAATATGAATTCAGATTATTTTCAAAGAATACTCCCTCAGCCTGTGTTCTAACAGCATATGGACTCAGTCTATATTTAAAGAATACTCACTCACCTCAATATTCTAAGAGAACACTCACGTAACCTGTGTTCTAACAGAATACTAACACACTCTGTGTTCTAACAGAATGTGGATTCCGATCAAAAATTACTAACTCAGTCTGTGTTCTAACAGAATATGGACTCTGTCTATGTTTAAAGAATACTCACTCAGCCAGTGTTCAACCAGAATATGGATTCAGATTATTTTCAAAGAATACTCACACAGCCTGTGTTCTAGCAGAACACTCACTTAGACTGTGTTCTAACAGAATGTGGACTCAGATATTGTTCAAAAATTACTAACTCAGTCTGTGTTCTAACAGAATTCGGATGCAGTCTATGTTTAAAGAATACTCACTCACCTCAGTGTTCTAACAGAACACTCACGTAGCCTGTGTTCTAACAGAACTCTAACTCAGCCTGTTTTCTAACAAAATGTGGATTCAGATCAAAAGTTACTAACTCTGTGTTCTAACAGAATTTGGACTTAGATTTTGTTCAAAAATTACTGAGTCTGTGTTCTAACAGAATATGGACTCAGTCAATGTTTAAAGAATACTCACTCAGCCAGTATTTTACAAGAGTATGGACTCAGCCTTTGTTCTAACAGAATACTCACACAGCCTGTTTTCTAACAGAATATGGACTCAGTCTATATTTAAAGAATACTCACTCACCTCAGTATTCTAACAGAACACTCACTTAGCCTGTGTTCTAACAGAATACTAACTCAGCCTGTGTTCTAACAGAATGTGGACTCAGATTTTGTTCAAAAATTTCTCAGTCTGTGTTCTAACAGAATATGGACTCAGTCTCTGTTTAAAGAATACTCACTCAGCTCAGTGTTCTAACAGAACACTCACTTAGCCTGTGTTCTAACAGAATATGGACTCAGTCAATGTTTAAAGAATACTCACTCAGCCAGTATTTTACCAGAGTATGGACTCAGCCTGTGTTCTAACACAATACTCACACAGCCTGTGTTCTAACAGGATATGGACTCAGTCTATATTTAAAAAATACTCACTCACCTCAGTATTCTAACAGAACACTCACGTAGCCAGTTTTCTAACAGAATACTCACACAGCCTGTGTTCTATAAGAATACTCACTCAGCCACCGTTTTAAGAGAATATGGATTCAGATTATTTTCAAAGAATACTCACTCAGCCTGTGTTCTAGCAGAACACTCACTTAGCCTGTGTTCTAAAAGAATGTGGACTCAGATATTGTTCAAAAATTACTAACTCAGTCTGTGTTTTAACAGAATTTGGACGCATTCTATGTTTAAAGAATACTCACTCACCTCAGTGTTCTAACAGGACACTCACGTAGCCTGTGTTCCAACAGAACACTAACTCAGCCTGTGTTCTAACAAAATGTGGATTCAGATCAAAAATTACTAACTCAGTCTGTGTTCTAACAGAATATGGACTCAGATTTTGTTCAAAAATTACTCAGTCTGTGTTCTAACAGAATATGGACTCAGATTTTGTTCAAAAATTACTCAGTCTGTGTTCTAACAGAATATGGACTCAGTCTATGTTTCAAGAATACTCACTCAGCCAGTATTTTACAAGAGTATGGACTCAGCCTTTGTTCTAACAGAATACTCACACAGCCTGTTTTCTAACAGAATATGGACTCAGTCTATATTTAAAGAATACTCACTCACCTCAGTATTCTAACAGAACACTCACTTAGCCTGTGTTCTAACAGAATACTAACTCAGCCTGTGTTCTAACAGAATGTGGACTCAGATTTTGTTCAAAAATTTCTCAGTCTGTGTTCTAACAGAATATGGACTCAGTCTCTGTTTAAAGAATACTCACTCAGCTCAGTGTTCTAACAGAACACTCACTTAGCCTGTGTTCTTACAGAATGTGGACTCAGATATTGATCAAATATTACTAACTCAGTCTGTGTTCTAACAGAATTTGGATGCAGTCTATATTTAAAGAATACTCACTCCGCCTGTGTTCTAACAGAATACGCACTCAACCTGGTTTTTAATAAAATACTCACGCAGCCAGTGTACTAACAGGATATTGACTCAAATTATTTTCTAAGAATACTCAATGAGCCTGTTTTCTAACAGAATACTCACTCAGTCTGTGTTCTAACAGAATACTCACCCAGCCTGTGTTCTAACAGAATATGGACTCAGTCTATATTTAAAGAATACTCACTCACCTCAGTATTCTAACAGAACACTCACGGAGCCTCTGTTCTAAGAGAATACTAACTCAGCCTGTGTTCTAACAGAATGTGGGTTCAGATCAAAAATTACTAACTCAGTCTGTGTTCTAACAGAATATGGACTCAGATTTTGTTCAAAAATTACTCAGTCTGTTTCTAACAGAATATGGTCTCAGTCTATGTTTAAAGAATACTCACTCAGCCAGTATTTTACCAGAGTATGGACTCAGCCTGTGTTCTAACAGAATACTCACACAGCCTGTGTTCTAACAGAATATGGACTCAGTCTATATTTAAAGAATACTCACTCACCTCAGTATTCTAACAGAACACTCACGTAACCTGTGTTCTAACAGAATACTAACTCAGCCTGTGTTCTAACAGAATGTGGACTCAGATTTTGTTCAAAAATTTCTCAGTCTGTGTTCTAACAGAATATGGACTCAGATTTTGTTCAAAAATTACTCAGTCTTTGTTCTAACAGAATATGGACTCAGTCTATGTTTAAAGAATACTCACTCAGCCAGTATTTTACAAGAGTATGGACTCAGCCTGTGTTCTAACAGAATACTCACTCAGCCTGTGTTCTAACAGAATATGGACTCAGTCTATATTTAAAGAATACTCACTCACCTCAGTATTCTAAGAGAACACTCACGTAGCCTGTGTTCTAACAGAATGTGGATTCAGATAAAAAATTACTAACTCAGTCTGTGTTCTAACAGAATGTGGACTCAGTCTATGTTTAAAGAATACTCACTCAGCCAGTGTTCTACCAGAATATGGATTCAGATTATTTTCAAAGAATACTTACTCAGCCTGTGTTCTAGCAGAACGCTCACTTAGCCTGTGTTCTAACAGAATGTGGACTCAGATATTGTTGAAAAATTACTAACTCAGTCTGTGTTCTAACAGAATTTGGACGCAGTCTATGTTTAAAGTATACTAACTCACCTCAGTGTTCTAACAGAACACTCACGTAGCCTGTGTTCCAACAGAACACTAACTCAGCCTGTGTTCTAACAAAATGTGGATTCAGATCAAAAATTACTAACTCAGTCTGTGTTCTAACAGAATATGGACTCAGATTTTGTTCAAAAATTACTGAGTCTGTGTTCTAACAGAATATGGACTCAGTCAATGTTTAAAGAATACTCACTCAGCCAGTATTTTACAAGAGTATGGACTCAGCCTGTGTTCTAACAGAATACTCACTCAGCCTGTGTTCTAACAGAATATGGACTCAGTCTATATTTAAAGAATACTCACTCACCTCAGTATTCTAAGAGAACACTCACGTAGCCTGTGTTCTAACAGAATGTGGATTCAGATAAAAAATTACTAACTCAGTCTGTGTTCTAACAGAATGTGGACTCAGTCTATGTTTAAAGAATACTCACTCAGCCAGTGTTCTACCAGAATATGGATTCAGATTATTTTCAAAGAATACTTACTCAGCCTGTGTTCTAGCAGAACGCTCACTTAGCCTGTGTTCTAACAGAATGTGGACTCAGATATTGTTGAAAAATTACTAACTCAGTCTGTGTTCTAACAGAATTTGGACGCAGTCTATGTTTAAAGTATACTAACTCACCTCAGTGTTCTAACAGAACACTCACGTAGCCTGTGTTCCAACAGAACACTAACTCAGCCTGTGTTCTAACAAAATGTGGATTCAGATCAAAAATTACTAACTCAGTCTGTGTTCTAACAGAATATGGACTCAGATTTTGTTCAAAAATTACTGAGTCTGTGTTCTAACAGAATATGGACTCAGTCAATGTTTAAAGAATACTCACTCAGCCAGTATTTTACCAGAGTATGGACTCAGCCTGTGTTCTAACACAATACTCACACAGCCTGTGTTCTAACAGGATATGGACTCAGTCTATATTTGAAAAATACTCACTCACCTCAGTATTCTAACAGAACACTCACGTAGCCTGTTTTCTAACAGAATACTCACACAGCCTGTGTTCTATAAGAATACTCACTCAGCCACCGTTTTAAGAGAATATGGATTCAGATTATTTTCAAAGAATACTCACTCAGCCTGTGTTCTATCAGAACACTCACTTAGCCTATGTTCTAAAAGAATGTGGACTCAGATATTGTTCAAAAATTACTAACTCAGTCTGTGTTTTAACAGAATTTGGACGCATTCTATGTTTAAAGAATACTCACTCACCTCAGTGTTCTAACAGGACACTCACGTAGCCTGTGTTCCAACAGAACACTAACTCAGCCTGTGTTCTAACAAAATGTGGATTCAGATCAAAAATTACTAACTCAGTCTGTGTTCTAACAGAATATGGACTCAGATTTTGTTCAAAAATTACTCAGTCTGTGTTCTAACAGAATATGGACTCAGTCTATGTTTAAAGAATACTCACTCAGCCAGTATTTTACAAGAGCATGGACTCAGCCTGTGTTCTAACAGAATACTCACACAGCCTGTTTTCTAACAGAATATGGACTCAGTCTATATTTAAAGAATACTCACTCACCTCAGTATTCTAACAGAACACTCACGTAACCTGTGTTCTAACAGAATACTAACTCAGCCTGTGTTCTAACAGAATGTGGACTCAGATTTTGTTCAAAAATTTCTCAGTCTGTGTTCTAACAGAATATGGACTCAGTCTCTGTTTAAAGAATACTCACTCAGCTCAGTGTTCTAACAGAACACTCACTTAGCCTGTGTTCTAACAGAATGTGGACTCAGATATTGATCAAATATTACTAACTCAGTCTGAGTTCTAACAGAATTTGGACGCTGTCTATATTTAAAGAATACTCACTCAGCCAGTATTTTACGAGAGTATGGACTCAGCCTGTGTTCTAAGAGAATACTCACACAGCCTGTGTTCTAACAGAATATGGACTCAGTCTATATTTAAAGAGTACGCACTCAGCTCAGTATTCTAACAGAACACTCACGTAGCCTGTGTTCTAACAGAATACTAACTCAACCTGTGTTCTAACAGAATGTGGATTCCGATCAAAAATTACTAACTCAGTCTGTGTTCTAACAGAATGTGGACTCAAATTTTGTTCAAAAATTGCTCAGTCTGTGTTCTAACAGAATATGGACTCAGTCTATGTTTAAAGAATACTCACTCAGCTCAGTGTTCTAACAGAACACTCACTTAGCCTGTGTTCTAACAGAATGTGGACTCAGATATTGACCAAATATTACTAACTCAGTCTGTGTTCTAACAGAATTTGGATGCAGTCTATATTTAAAGAATACTCACTCCGCCTGTGTTCTAACAGAATACGCACTCAGCCTGGTTTTTAATAAAATACTCACGCAGCCAGTGTACTAACAGGATATTGACTCAGATTATTTTCTAAGAATACTCAATGATCCTGTTTTCTAACAGAATACTCACTCGGCCTGTGTTCTAACAGAATACTCACTCAGCGAGAGTTCTATCAGAATATGGACTCAGTTTATTTTAAAATAATACCCACTCAGCCTGTGTTCTAACAGAATACTCACCGAGCCTGGGTTTTAACAAAATACTAACTCAGCAAGAGTTCTAACAGGATATTGACTCACATTATTTTCAAATAATATGCACTCAGCCAGTGTTCTACCAGAATATGAATTCAGATTATTTTCAAAGAATACTCCCTCAGCCTGTGTTCTAACAGCATATGGACTCAGTCTATATTTAAAGAATACTCACTCACCTCAATATTCTAAGAGAACACTCACGTAACCTGTGTTCTAACAGAATACTAACACACTCTGTGTTCTAACAGAATGTGGATTCCGATCAAAAATTACTAACTCAGTCTGTGTTCTAACAGAATATGGACTCTGTCTATGTTTAAAGAATACTCACTCAGCCAGTGTTCAACCAGAATATGGATTCAGATTATTTTCAAAGAATACTCACACAGCCTGTGTTCTAACAGAACACTCACTTAGCCTGTGTTCTAACAGAATGTGGACTCAGATATTGTTCAAAAATTACTAACTCAGTCTGTGTTCTAACAGAATTCGGATGCAGTCTATGTTTAAAGAATACTCACTCACCTCAGTGTTCTAACAGAACACTCACGTAGCCTGTGTTCTAACAGAACTCTAACTCAGCCTGTTTTCTAACAAAATGTGGATTCAGATCAAAAGTTACTAACTCTGTGTTCTAACAGAATTTGGACTTAGATTTTGTTCAAAAATTACTCAGTCTGTGTTCTAACAGAATATGGACACAGTCTATGTTTAAAGAATTCTCACTCAGCCAGTATTTTACCAGAGTATGGACTCAGCCTGTGTTCTAACAGAATACTCACACAGCCTGTGTTCTAACAGGATATGGACTCAGTCTATATTTAAAGAATACTCACTCACCTCAGTATTCTAACAGAACACTCACGTAGCCAGTGTTCTAACAGAATACTCACAGGGCCTGTGTTCTATAAGGATACTCACTCAGCCAGCGTTTTAAGAGAATATGGATTCAGATTATTTTCAAAGAATACTCACTCAGCCTGTGTTCTAGCAGAACACTCACTTAGCCTGTGTTCTAAAAGAATGTGGACTCAGATATTGTTCAAAAATTACTAACTCAGTCTGTGTTTTAACAGAATTTGGACGCATTCTATGTTTAAAGAATACTCACTCACCTCAGTGTTCTAACAGAACACTCACGTAGCCTGTGTTCCAACAGAACACTAACTCAGCCTGTGTTCTAACAAAATGTGGATTCACATAAAAAATTACTAACTCAGTCTGTGTTCTAACAGAATATGGACTCAGTCTATGTTGAAAGAATACTCACTCAGCCAGTATTTTACCAGAGTATGAACTCAGCCTGTGTGCTAACAGAATACTCACACAGCCTGTGTTCTAACAGAATATGGACTCAGTCTATATTTAAAGAATACTCACTCACCTCAGTATTCTCACAGAACAATCACAGAACCTGTGTTCTAAAAGAATACTAACTCAGCCTGTGTTCTAAAAGAATGTGGATTCAGATCAAAAATTACTAACTCAGTCTGTTCTAACAGAATATGGACTCAGATTTTGTTCAAAAATTACTCAGTCTGTGTTCTAACAGAATATGAACTCACTCTATGTTTAAAGAATACTCACTCAGCCAGTATTTTAACAGAGTACGGACTCAGCCTGTGTTCTAACAGAATACTCACACACCCGGTGTTCTAACAGAATATGAACTCAGTCTATATTTAAAGAATACTCACTCACCTCAGTATTCTAACAGAACACTCACGGAACCTGTGTTCTAAAAGAATACTAACTCAGCCTGTGTTCTAACAGAATGTGGATTCAGATCAAAAATTACTAACTCAGTCTGTGTTCTAACAGAATATGGACTCAGATTTTGTTCAACAATTACTCAGTCTGTGTTCTAACAGAATATGGACTCAGTCTATGTTTAAAGAATACTCACTCAGCCAGTATTTTACCAGAGTATGGACTCAGCCTGTGTTCTAACAGAATACTCACACAGCCTGTTTTCTAACAGAATATGGACTCAGTCTATATTTAAAGAATACTCACTCACCTCAGTATTCTAACAGAACACTCACGTAGCCTGTGTTCTAACAGAATACTAACTCAGCCTGTGTTCTAACAGAATGTGGACTCAGATTTTGTTCAAAAATTACTCAGTCTGTGTTCTAACAGAATATGGACTCAGTCTCTGTTTAAAGAATATTCACTCAGCTCAGTGTTCTAACAGAACACTCACTTAGCCTGTGTTCTAACGGAATGTGGACTCAGATATTGATCAAATATTACTAGCTCAGTCTGTGTTCTAACAGAATTTGGATGCAGTCTATATTTAAAGAATACTCACTCCGCCTGTGTTCTAACAGAATACGCACTCAACCTGGTTTTTAATAAAATACTCACGCAGCCAGTGTACTAACAGGATATTGACTCAGATTATTTTCTAAGAATACTCAATGAGCCTGTTTTCTAACAGAATACTCACTCAGTCTGTGTTCTAACAGAATACTCACTCAGCGAGAGTTCTATCAGAATATGGATTCAGATTATTTTAAAATAATACCCACTCAGCCTGTGTTCTAACAGAATACTCACCCAGCCTGTGTTCTAACAGAATATGGACTCAGTCTATATTTAAAGAATACTCACTCACCTCAGTATTCTAACAGAACACTCACGGAGCCTCTGTTCTAAGAGAATACTAACTCAGCCTGTGTTCTAACAGAATGTGGGTTCAGATCAAAAATTACTAACTCAGTCTGTGTTCTAACAGAACATGGACTCAGATTTTGTTCAAAAATTACTCAGTCTGTTTCTAACAGAATATGGTCTCAGTCTATGTTTAAAGAATACTCACTCAGCCAGTATTTTACCAGAGTATGGACTCAGCCTGTGTTCTAACAGAATACTCACACAGCCTGTGTTCTAACAGAATATGGACTCAGTCTATATTTAAAGAATACTCACTCACCTCAGTATTCTAACAGAACACTCACGTAACCTGTGTTCTAACAGAATACTAACTCAGCCTGTGTTCTAACAGAATGTGGACTCAGATTTTGTTCAAAAATTACTCAGTCTGTTTCTAACAGAATATGGTCTCAGTCTATGTTTAAAGAATACTCACTCAGCCAGTATTTTACAAGAGTATGGACTCAGCCTGTGTTCTAACAGAATACTCACTCAGCCTGTGTTCTAACAGAATATGGACTCAGTCTATATTTAAAGAATACTCACTCACCACAGTATTCTAAGAGAACACTCACGTAGCCTGTGTTCTAACAGAATGTGGATTCAGATAAAAAATTACTAACTCAGTCTGTGTTCTAACAGAATGTGGACTCAGTCTATGTTTAAAGAATACTCACTCAGCCAGTGTTCTACCAGAATATGGATTCAGATTATTTTCAAAGAATACTTACTCAGCCTGTGTTCTAGCAGAACGCTCACTTAGCCTGTGTTCTAACAGAATGTGGACTCAGATATTGTTGAAAAATTACTAACTCAGTCTGTGTTCTAACAGAATTTGGACGCAGTCTATGTTTAAAGTATACTAACTCACCTCAGTGTTCTAACAGAACACTCACGTAGCCTGTGTTCCAACAGAACACTAACTCAGCCTGTGTTCTAACAAAATGTGGATTCAGATCAAAAATTACTAACTCAGTCTGTGTTCTAACAGAATATGGACTCAGATTTTGTTCAAAAATTACTGAGTCTGTGTTCTAACAGAATATGGACTCAGTCAATGTTTAAAGAATACTCACTCAGCCAGTATTTTACCAGAGTATGGACTCAGCCTGTGTTCTAACACAATACTCACACAGCCTGTGTTCTAACAGGATATGGACTCAGTCTATATTTGAAAAATACTCACTCACCTCAGTATTCTAACAGAACACTCACGTAGCCTGTTTTCTAACAGAATACTCACACAGCCTGTGTTCTATAAGAATACTCACTCAGCCACCGTTTTAAGAGAATATGGATTCAGATTATTTTCAAAGAATACTCACTCAGCCTGTGTTCTATCAGAACACTCACTTAGCCTATGTTCTAAAAGAATGTGGACTCAGATATTGTTCAAAAATTACTAACTCAGTCTGTGTTTTAACAGAATTTGGACGCATTCTATGTTTAAAGAATACTCACTCACCTCAGTGTTCTAACAGGACACTCACGTAGCCTGTGTTCCAACAGAACACTAACTCAGCCTGTGTTCTAACAAAATGTGGATTCAGATAAAAAATTACTAACTCAGTCTGTGTTCTAACAGAATATGGACTCAGATTTTGTTCAAAAATTACTCAGTCTGTGTTCTAACAGAATATGGACTCAGTCTATGTTTAAAGAATACTCACTCAGGCAGTATTTTACAAGAGCATGGACTCAGCCTGTGTTCTAACAGAATACTCACACAGCCTGTTTTCTAACAGAATATGGACTCAGTCTATATTTAAAGAATACTCACTCACCTCAGTATTCTAACAGAACACTCACGTAACCTGTGTTCTAACAGAATACTAACTCAGCCTGTGTTCTAACAGAATGTGGACTCAGATTTTGTTCAAAAATTTCTCAGTCTGTGTTCTAACAGAATATGGACTCAGTCTCTGTTTAAAGAATACTCACTCAGCTCAGTGTTCTAACAGAACACTCACTTAGCCTGTGTTCTAACAGAATGTGGACTCAGATATTGATCAAATATTACTAACTCAGTCTGTGTTCTAACAGAATTTGGACGCTGTCTATATTTAAAGAATACTCACTCAGCCAGTATTTTACGAGAGTATGGACTCAGCCTGTGTTCTAAGAGAATACTCACACAGCCTGTGTTCTAACAGAATATGGACTCAGTCTATATTTAAAGAGTACGCACTCAGCTCAGTATTCTAACAGAACACTCACGTAGCCTGTGTTCTAACAGAATACTAACTCAACCTGTGTTCTAACAGAATGTGGATTCCGATCAAAAATTACTAACTCAGTCTGTGTTCTAACAGAATGTGGACTCAAATTTTGTTCAAAAATTGCTCAGTCTGTGTTCTAACAGAATATGGACTCAGTCTATGTTTAAAGAATACTCACTCAGCTCAGTGTTCTAACAGAACACTCACTTAGCCTGTGTTCTAACAGAATGTGGACTCAGATATTGACCAAATATTACTAACTCAGTCTGTGTTCTAACAGAATTTGGATGCAGTCTATATTTAAAGAATACTCACTCCGCCTGTGTTCTAACAGAATACGCACTCAGCCTGGTTTTTAATAAAATACTCACGCAGCCAGTGTACTAACAGGATATTGACTCAGATTATTTTCTAAGAATACTCAATGATCCTGTTTTCTAACAGAATACTCACTCGGCCTGTGTTCTAACAGAATACTCACTCAGCGAGAGTTCTATCAGAATATGGACTCAGTTTATTTTAAAATAATACCCACTCAGCCTGTGTTCTAACAGAATACTCACCGAACCTGGGTTTTAACAAAATACTAACTCAGCAAGAGTTCTAACAGGATATTGACTCACATTATTTTCAAATAATATGCACTCAGCCAGTGTTCTACCAGAATATGAATTCAGATTATTTTCAAAGAATACTCCCTCAGCCTGTGTTCTAACAGCATATGGACTCAGTCTATATTTAAAGAATACTCACTCACCTCAATATTCTAAGAGAACACTCACGTAACCTGTGTTCTAACAGAATACTAACACACTCTGTGTTCTAACAGAATGTGGATTCCGATCAAAAATTACTAACTCAGTCTGTGTTCTAACAGAATATGGACTCTGTCTATGTTTAAAGAATACTAACTCAGCCAGTGTTCAACCAGAATATGGATTCAGATTATTTTCAAAGAATACTCACACAGCCTGTGTTCTAGCAGAACACTCACTTAGACTGTGTTCTAACAGAATGTGGACTCAGATATTGTTCAAAAATTACTAACTCAGTCTGTGTTCTAACAGAATTCGGATGCAGTCTATGTTTAAAGAATACTCACTCACCTCAGTGTTCTAACAGAACACTCACGTAGCCTGTGTTCTAACAGAACTCTAACTCAGCCTGTTTTCTAACAAAATGTGGATTCAGATCAAAAGTTACTAACTCTGTGTTCTAACAGAATTTGGACTTAGATTTTGTTCAAAAATTACTGAGTCTGTGTTCTAACAGAATATGGACTCAGTCAATGTTTAAAGAATACTCACTCAGCCAGTATTTTACAAGGGTATGGACTCAGCCTTTGTTCTAACAGAATACTCACACAGCCTGTTTTCTAACAGAATATGGACTCAGTCTATATTTAAAGAATACTCACTCACCTCAGTATTCTAACAGAACACTCACTTAGCCTGTGTTCTAACAGAATACTAACTCAGCCTGTGTTCTAACAGAATGTGGACTCAGATTTTGTTCAAAAATTTCTCAGTCTGTGTTCTAACAGAATATGGACTCAGTCTCTGTTTAAAGAATACTCACTCAGCTCAGTGTTCTAACAGAACACTCACTTAGCCTGTGTTCTAACAGAATATGGACTCAGTCAATGTTTAAAGAATACTCACTCAGCCAGTATTTTACCAGAGTATGGACTCAGCCTGTGTTCTAACACAGTACTCACACAGCCTGTGTTCTAACAGGATATGGACTCAGTCTATATTTAAAAAATACTCACTCACCTCAGTATTCTAACAGAACACTCACGTAGCCAGTTTTCTAACAGAATACTCACACAGCCTGTGTTCTATAAGAATACTCACTCAGCCACCGTTTTAAGAGAATATGGATTCAGATTATTTTCAAAGAATACTCACTCAGCCTGTGTTCTAGCAGAACACTCACTTAGCCTGTGTTCTAAAAGAATGTGGACTCAGATATTGTTCAAAAATTACTAACTCAGTCTGTGTTTTAACAGAATTTGGACGCATTCTATGTTTAAAGAATACTCACTCACCTCAGTGTTCTAACAGGACACTCACGTAGCCTGTGTTCCAACAGAACACTAACTCAGCCTGTGTTCTAACAAAATGTGGATTCAGATCAAAAATTACTAACTCAGTCTGTGTTCTAACAGAATATGGACTCAGATTTTGTTCAAAAATTACTCAGTCTGTGTTCTAACAGAATATGGACTCAGATTTTGTTCAAAAATTACTCAGTCTGTGTTCTAACAGAATATGGACTCAGTCTATGTTTCAAGAATACTCACTCAGCCAGTATTTTACAAGAGTATGGACTCAGCCTTTGTTCTAACAGAATACTCACACAGCCTGTTTTCTAACAGAATATGGACTCAGTCTATATTTAAAGAATACTCACTCACCTCAGTATTCTAACAGAACACTCACTTAGCCTGTGTTCTAACAGAATACTAACTCAGCCTGTGTTCTAACAGAATGTGGACTCAGATTTTGTTCAAAAATTTCTCAGTCTGTGTTCTAACAGAATATGGACTCAGTCTCTGTTTAAAGAATACTCACTCAGCTCAGTGTTCTAACAGAACACTCACTTAGCCTGTGTTCTTACAGAATGTGGACTCAGATATTGATCAAATATTACTAACTCAGTCTGTGTTCTAACAGAATTTGGATGCAGTCTATATTTAAAGAATACTCACTCCGCCTGTGTTCTAACAGAATACGCACTCAACCTGGTTTTTAATAAAATACTCACGCAGCCAGTGTACTAACAGGATATTGACTCAAATTATTTTCTAAGAATACTCAATGAGCCTGTTTTCTAACAGAATACTCACTCAGTCTGTGTTCTAACAGAATACTCACTCAGCGAGAGTTCTATCGGAATATGGATTCAGATTATTTTAAAATAATACCCATTCAGCCTGTGTTCTAACAGAATACTCACCCAGCCTGTGTTCTAACAGAATATGGACTCAGTCTATATTTAAAGAATACTCACTCACCTCAGTATTCTAACAGAACACTCACGGAGCCTCTGTTCTAAGAGAATACTAACTCAGCCTGTGTTCTAACAGAATGTGGGTTCAGATCAAAAATTACTAACTCAGTCTGTGTTCTAACAGAATATGGACTCAGATTTTGTTCAAAAATTACTCAGTCTGTTTCTAACAGAATATGGTCTCAGTCTATGTTTAAAGAATACTCACTCAGCCAGTATTTTACCAGAGTATGGACTCAGCCTGTGTTCTAACAGAATACTCACACAGCCTGTGTTCTAACAGAATATGGACTCAGTCTATATTTAAAGAATACTCACTCACCTCAGTATTCTAACAGAACACTCACGTAACCTGTGTTCTAACAGAATACTAACTCAGCCTGTGTTCTAACAGAATGTGGACTCAGATTTTGTTCAAAAATTTCTCAGTCTGTGTTCTAACAGAATATGGACTCAGATTTTGTTCAAAAATTACTCAGTCTTTGTTCTAACAGAATATGGACTCAGTCTATGTTTAAAGAATACTCACTCAGCCAGTATTTTACAAGAGTATGGACTCAGCCTGTGTTCTAACAGAATACTCACTCAGCCTGTGTTCTAACAGAATATGGACTCAGTCTATATTTAAAGAATACTCACTCACCTCAGTATTCTAAGGGAACACTCACGTAGCCTGTGTTCTAACAGAATGTGGATTCAGATAAAAAATTACTAACTCAGTCTGTGTTCTAACAGAATGTGGACTCAGTCTATGTTTAAAGAATACTCACTCAGCCAGTGTTCTACCAGAATATGGATTCAGATTATTTTCAAAGAATACTTACTCAGCCTGTGTTCTAGCAGAACGCTCACTTAGCCTGTGTTCTAACAGAATGTGGACTCAGATATTGTTGAAAAATTACTAACTCAGTCTGTGTTCTAACAGAATTTGGACGCAGTCTATGTTTAAAGTATACTAACTCACCTCAGTGTTCTAACAGAACACTCACGTAGCCTGTGTTCCAACAGAACACTAACTCAGCCTGTGTTCTAACAAAATGTGGATTCAGATCAAAAATTACTAACTCAGTCTGTGTTCTAACAGAATATGGACTCAGATTTTGTTCAAAAATTACTGAGTCTGTGTTCTAACAGAATATGGACTCAGTCAATGTTTAAAGAATACTCACTCAGCCAGTATTTTACCAGAGTATGGACTCAGCCTGTGTTCTAACACAATACTCACACAGCCTGTGTTCTAACAGGATATGGACTCAGTCTATATTTGAAAAATACTCACTCACCTCAGTATTCTAACAGAACACTCACGTAGCCTGTTTTCTAACAGAATACTCACACAGCCTGTGTTCTATAAGAATACTCACTCAGCCACCGTTTTAAGAGAATATGGATTCAGATTATTTTCAAAGAATACTCACTCAGCCTGTGTTCTATCAGAACACTCACTTAGCCTATGTTCTAAAAGAATGTGGACTCAGATATTGTTCAAAAATTACTAACTCAGTCTGTGTTTTAACAGAATTTGGACGCATTCTATGTTTAAAGAATACTCACTCACCTCAGTGTTCTAACAGGACACTCACGTAGCCTGTGTTCCAACAGAACACTAACTCAGCCTGTGTTCTAACAAAATGTGGATTCAGATCAAAAATTACTAACTCAGTCTGTGTTCTAACAGAATATGGACTCAGATTTTGTTCAAAAATTACTCAGTCTGTGTTCTAACAGAATATGGACTCAGATTTTGTTCAAAAATTACTCAGTCTGTGTTCTAACAGAATATGGACTCAGTCTATGTTTAAAGAATACTCACTCAGCCAGTATTTTACAAGAGTATGGACTCAGCCTGTGTTCTAACAGAATACTCACACAGCCTGTTTTCTAACAGAATATGGACTCAGTCTATATTTAAAGAATACTCACTCACCTCAGTATTCTAACAGAACACTCACGTAACCTGTGTTCTAACAGAATACTAACTCAGCCTGTGTTCTAACAGAATGTGGACTCAGATTTTGTTCAAAAATTTCTCAGTCTGTGTTCTAACAGAATATGGACTCAGTTTCTGTTTAAAGAATACTCACTCAGCTCAGTGTTCTAACAGAACACTCACTTAGCCTGTATTCTAACAGAATGTGGACTCAGATATTGATCAAATATTACTAACTCAGTCTGTGTTCTAACAGAATTTGGACGCTGTCTATATTTAAAGAATACTCACTCAGCCAGTATTTTACGAGAGTATGGACTCAGCCTGTGTTCTAAGAGAATACTCACACAGCCTGTTTTCTAACAGAATATGGACTCAGTCTATATTGAAAGAGTACGCACTCAGCTCAGTATTCTAACAGAACACTAACGTAGCCTGTGTTCTAACAGAATACTAACTCAACCTGTGTTCTAACAGAATGTGGATTCCGATCAAAAATTACTAAATCAGTCTTTGTTCTAACAGAATGTGGACTCAAATTTTGTTCAAAAATTGCTCAGTCTGTGTTCTAACAGAATATGGACTCAGTCTATGTTTAAAGAATACTCACTCAGCCAGTATTTTACAAGAGTATGGACTCAGCCTTTGTTCTAACAGAATACTCACACAGCCTGTTTTCTAACAGAATATGGACTCAGTCTATATTTAAAGAATACTCACTCACCTCAGTATTCTAACAGAACACTCACTTAGCCTGTGTTCTAACAGAATACTAACTCAGCCTGTGTTCTAACAGAATGTGGACTCAGATTTTGTTCAAAAATTTCTCAGTCTGTGTTCTAACAGAATATGGACTCAGTCTCTGTTTAAAGAATACTCACTCA
Organism: Furipterus horrens; assembly: GCF_987537825.1. Classification (NCBI taxonomy): domain Eukaryota; kingdom Metazoa; phylum Chordata; class Mammalia; order Chiroptera; family Furipteridae; genus Furipterus; species Furipterus horrens. The sequence continues at coordinate 39,702,077 of NW_028327181.1, read as the reverse complement.
GCTCAGTGTTCTAACAGAACACTCACTTAGCCTGTGTTCTTACAGAATGTGGACTCAGATATTGATCAAATATTACTAACTCAGTCTGTGTTCTAACAGAATTTGGATGCAGTCTATATTTAAAGAATACTCACTCCGCCTGTGTTCTAACAGAATACGCACTCAACCTGGTTTTTAATAAAATACTCACGCAGCCAGTGTACTAACAGGATATTGACTCAGATTATTTTCTAAGAATACTCAATGAGCCTGTTTTCTAACAGAATACTCACTCAGTCTGTGTTCTAACAGAATACTCACTCAGCGAGAGTTCTATCAGAATATGGATTCAGATTATTTTAAAATAATACCCACTCAGCCTGTGTTCTAACAGAATACTCACCCAGCCTGTGTTCTAACAGAATATGGACTCAGTCTATATTTAAAGAATACTCACTCACCTCAGTATTCTAACAGAACACTCACGGAGCCTCTGTTCTAAGAGAATACTAACTCAGCCTGTGTTCTAACAGAATGTGGGTTCAGATCAAAAATTACTAACTCAGTCTGTGTTCTAACAGAATATGGACTCAGATTTTGTTCAAAAATTACTCAGTCTGTTTCTAACAGAATATGGTCTCAGTCTATGTTTAAAGAATACTCACTCAGCCAGTATTTTACCAGAGTATGGACTCAGCCTGTGTTCTAACAGAATACTCACACAGCCTGTGTTCTAACAGAATATGGACTCAGTCTATATTTAAAGAATACTCACTCACCTCAGTATTCAAACAGAACACTCACGTAACCTGTGTTCTAACAGAATACTAACTCAGCCTGTGTTCTAACAGAATGTGGACTCAGATTTTGTTCAAAAATTTCTCAGTCTGTGTTCTAACAGAATATGGACTCAGATTTTGTTCAAAAATTACTCAGTCTTTGTTCTAACAGAATATGGACTCAGTCTATGTTTAAAGAATACTCACTCAGCCAGTATTTTACAAGAGTATGGACTCAGCCTGTGTTCTAACAGAATACTCACTCAGCCTGTGTTCTAACAGAATATGGACTCAGTCTATATTTAAAGAATACTCACTCACCTCAGTATTCTAAGAGAACACTCACGTAGCCTGTGTTCTAACAGAATGTGGATTCAGATAAAAAATTACTAACTCAGTCTGTGTTCTAACAGAATGTGGACTCAGTCTATGTTTAAAGAATACTCACTCAGCCAGTGTTCTACCAGAATATGGATTCAGATTATTTTCAAAGAATACTTACTCAGCCTGTGTTCTAGCAGAACGCTCACTTAGCCTGTGTTCTAACAGAATGTGGACTCAGATATTGTTGAAAAATTACTAACTCAGTCTGTGTTCTAACAGAATTTGGACGCAGTCTATGTTTAAAGTATACTAACTCACCTCAGTGTTCTAACAGAACACTCACGTAGCCTGTGTTCCAACAGAACACTAACTCAGCCTGTGTTCTAACAAAATGTGGATTCAGATCAAAAATTACTAACTCAGTCTGTGTTCTAACAGAATATGGACTCAGATTTTGTTCAAAAATTACTGAGTCTGTGTTCTAACAGAATATGGACTCAGTCAATGTTTAAAGAATACTCACTCAGCCAGTATTTTACCAGAGTATGGACTCAGCCTGTGTTCTAACACAATACTCACACAGCCTGTGTTCTAACAGGATATGGACTCAGTCTATATTTGAAAAATACTCACTCACCTCAGTATTCTAACAGAACACTCACGTAGCCTGTTTTCTAACAGAATACTCACACAGCCTGTGTTCTATAAGAATACTCACTCAGCCACCGTTTTAAGAGAATATGGATTCAGATTATTTTCAAAGAATACTCACTCAGCCTGTGTTCTATCAGAACACTCACTTAGCCTATGTTCTAAAAGAATGTGGACTCAGATATTGTTCAAAAATTACTAACTCAGTCTGTGTTCTAACAGAATATGGACTCAGATTTTGTTCAAAAATTACTGAGTCTGTGTTCTAACAGAATATGGACTCAGTCAATGTTTAAAGAATACTCACTCAGCCAGTATTTTACCAGAGTATGGACTCAGCCTGTGTTCTAACACAATACTCACACAGCCTGTGTTCTAACAGGATATGGACTCAGTCTATATTTGAAAAATACTCACTCACCTCAGTATTCTAACAGAACACTCACGTAGCCTGTTTTCTAACAGAATACTCACACAGCCTGTGTTCTATAAGAATACTCACTCAGCCACCGTTTTAAGAGAATATGGATTCAGATTATTTTCAAAGAATACTCACTCAGCCTGTGTTCTATCAGAACACTCACTTAGCCTATGTTCTAAAAGAATGTGGACTCAGATATTGTTCAAAAATTACTAACTCAGTCTGTGTTTTAACAGAATTTGGACGCATTCTATGTTTAAAGAATACTCACTCACCTCAGTGTTCTAACAGGACACTCACGTAGCCTGTGTTCCAACAGAACACTAACTCAGCCTGTGTTCTAACAAAATGTGGATTCAGATCAAAAATTACTAACTCAGTCTGTGTTCTAACAGAATATGGACTCAGATTTTGTTCAAAAATTACTCAGTCTGTGTTCTAACATAATATGGACTCAGATTTTGTTCAAAAATTACTCAGTCTGTGTTCTAACAGAATATGGACTCAGTCTATGTTTAAAGAATACTCACTCAGCCAGTATTTTACAAGAGTATGGACTCAGCCTGTGTTCTAACAGAATACTCACACAGCCTGTTTTCTAACAGAATATGGACTCAGTCTATATTTAAAGAATACTCACTCACCTCAGTATTCTAACAGAACACTCACGTAACCTGTGTTCTAACAGAATACTAACTCAGCCTGTGTTCTAACAGAATGTGGACTCAGATTTTGTTCAAAAATTTCTCAGTCTGTGTTCTAACAGAATATGGACTCAGTTTCTGTTTAAAGAATACTCACTCAGCTCAGTGTTCTAACAGAACACTCACTTAGCCTGTATTCTAACAGAATGTGGACTCAGATATTGATCAAATATTACTAACTCAGTCTGTGTTCTAACAGAATTTGGACGCTGTCTATATTTAAAGAATACTCACTCAGCCAGTATTTTACGAGAGTATGGACTCAGCCTGTGTTCTAAGAGAATACTCACACAGCCTGTGTTCTAACAGAATATGGACTCAGTCTATATTGAAAGAGTACGCACTCAGCTCAGTATTCTAACAGAACACTAACGTAGCCTGTGTTCTAACAGAATACTAACTCAACCTGTGTTCTAACAGAATGTGGATTCCGATCAAAAATTACTAAATCAGTCTTTGTTCTAACAGAATGTGGACTCAAATTTTGTTCAAAAATTGCTCAGTCTGTGTTCTAACAGAATATGGACTCAGTCTATGTTTAAAGAATACTCACTCACCTCAGTATTCTAACAGAACACTCACTTAGCCTGTGTTCTAACAGAATACTAACTCAGCCTGTGTTCTAACAGAATGTGGACTCAGATTTTTTTCAAAAATTTCTCAGTCTGTGTTCTAACAGAATATGGACTCAGTCTCTGTTTAAAGAATACTCACTCAGCTCAGTGTTCTAACAGAACACTCACTTAGCCTGTGTTCTTACAGAATGTGGACTCAGATATTGATCAAATATTACTAACTCAGTCTGTGTTCTAACAGAATTTGGATGCAGTCTATATTTAAAGAATACTCACTCCGCCTGTGTTCTAACAGAATACGCACTCAACCTGGTTTTTAATAAAATACTCACGCAGCCAGTGTACTAACAGGATATTGACTCAGATTATTTTCTAAGAATACTCAATGAGCCTGTTTTCTAACAGAATACTCACTCAGTCTGTGTTCTAACAGAATACTCACTCAGCGAGAGTTCTATCAGAATATGGATTCAGATTATTTTAAAATAATACCCACTCAGCCTGTGTTCTAACAGAATACTCACCCAGCCTGTGTTCTAACAGAATATGGACTCAGTCTATATTTAAAGAATACTCACTCACCTCAGTATTCTAACAGAACACTCACGGAGCCTCTGTTCTAAGAGAATACTAACTCAGCCTGTGTTCTAACAGAATGTGGGTTCAGATCAAAAATTACTAACTCAGTCTGTGTTCTAACAGAATATGGACTCAGATTTTGTTCAAAAATTACTCAGTCTGTTTCTAACAGAATATGGTCTCAGTCTATGTTTAAAGAATACTCACTCAGCCAGTATTTTACCAGAGTATGGACTCAGCCTGTGTTCTAACAGAATACTCACACAGCCTGTGTTCTAACAGAATATGGACTCAGTCTATATTTAAAGAATACTCACTCACCTCAGTATTCTAACAGAACACTCACGTAACCTGTGTTCTAACAGAATACTAACTCAGCCTGTGTTCTAACAGAATGTGGACTCAGATTTTGTTCAAAAATTTCTCAGTCTGTGTTCTAACAGAATATGGACTCAGATTTTGTTCAAAAATTACTCAGTCTTTGTTCTAACAGAATATGGACTCAGTCTATGTTTAAAGAATACTCACTCAGCCAGTATTTTACAAGAGTATGGACTCAGCCTGTGTTCTAACAGAATACTCACTCAGCCTGTGTTCTAACAGAATATGGACTCAGTCTATATTTAAAGAATACTCACTCACCTCAGTATTCTAAGAGAACACTCACGTAGCCTGTGTTCTAACAGAATGTGGATTCAGATAAAAAATTACTAACTCAGTCTGTGTTCTAACAGAATGTGGACTCAGTCTATGTTTAAAGAATACTCACTCAGCCAGTGTTCTACCAGAATATGGATTCAGATTATTTTCAAAGAATACTTACTCAGCCTGTGTTCTAGCAGAACGCTCACTTAGCCTGTGTTCTAACAGAATGTGGACTCAGATATTGTTGAAAAATTACTAACTCAGTCTGTGTTCTAACAGAATTTGGACGCAGTCTATGTTTAAAGTATACTAACTCACCTCAGTGTTCTAACAGAACACTCACGTAGCCTGTGTTCCAACAGAACACTAACTCAGCCTGTGTTCTAAAAAAATGTGGATTCAGATCAAAAATTACTAACTCAGTCTGTGTTCTAACAGAATATGGACTCAGATTTTGTTCAAAAATTACTGAGTCTGTGTTCTAACAGAATATGGACTCAGTCAATGTTTAAAGAATACTCACTCAGCCAGTATTTTACCAGAGTATGGACTCAGCCTGTGTTCTAACACAATACTCACACAGCCTGTGTTCTAACAGGATATGGACTCAGTCTATATTTGAAAAATACTCACTCACCTCAGTATTCTAACAGAACACTCACGTAGCCTGTTTTCTAACAGAATACTCACACAGCCTGTGTTCTATAAGAATACTCACTCAGCCACCGTTTTAAGAGAATATGGATTCAGATTATTTTCAAAGAATACTCACTCAGCCTGTGTTCTATCAGAACACTCACTTAGCCTATGTTCTAAAAGAATGTGGACTCAGATATTGTTCAAAAATTACTAACTCAGTCTGTGTTCTAACAGAATATGGACTCAGATTTTGTTCAAAAATTACTGAGTCTGTGTTCTAACAGAATATGGACTCAGTCAATGTTTAAAGAATACTCACTCAGCCAGTATTTTACCAGAGTATGGACTCAGCCTGTGTTCTAACACAATACTCACACAGCCTGTGTTCTAACAGGATATGGACTCAGTCTATATTTGAAAAATACTCACTCACCTCAGTATTCTAACAGAACACTCACGTAGCCTGTTTTCTAACAGAATACTCACACAGCCTGTGTTCTATAAGAATACTCACTCAGCCACCGTTTTAAGAGAATATGGATTCAGATTATTTTCAAAGAATACTCACTCAGCCTGTGTTCTATCAGAACACTCACTTAGCCTATGTTCTAAAAGAATGTGGACTCAGATATTGTTCAAAAATTACTAACTCAGTCTGTGTTTTAACAGAATTTGGACGCATTCTATGTTTAAAGAATACTCACTCACCTCAGTGTTCTAACAGGACACTCACGTAGCCTGTGTTCCAACAGAACACTAACTCAGCCTGTGTTCTAACAAAATGTGGATTCAGATCAAAAATTACTAACTCAGTCTGTGTTCTAACAGAATATGGACTCAGATTTTGTTCAAAAATTACTCAGTCTGTGTTCTAACAGAATATGGACTCAGATTTTGTTCAAAAATTACTCAGTCTGTGTTCTAACAGAATATGGACTCAGTCTATGTTTAAAGAATACTCACTCAGCCAGTATTTTACAAGAGTATGGACTCAGCCTGTGTTCTAACAGAATACTCACACAGCCTGTTTTCTAACAGAATATGGACTCAGTCTATATTTAAAGAATACTCACTCACCTCAGTATTCTAACAGAACACTCACGTAACCTGTGTTCTAACAGAATACTAACTCAGCCTGTGTTCTAACAGAATGTGGACTCAGATTTTGTTCAAAAATTTCTCAGTCTGTGTTCTAACAGAATATGGACTCAGTTTCTGTTTAAAGAATACTCACTCAGCTCAGTGTTCTAACAGAACACTCACTTAGCCTGTATTCTAACAGAATGTGGACTCAGATATTGATCAAATATTACTAACTCAGTCTGTGTTCTAACAGAATTTGGACGCTGTCTATATTTAAAGAATACTCACTCAGCCAGTATTTTACGAGAGTATGGACTCAGCCTGTGTTCTAAGAGAATACTCACACAGCCTGTGTTCTAACAGAATATGGACTCAGTCTATATTGAAAGAGTACGCACTCAGCTCAGTATTCTAACAGAACACTAACGTAGCCTGTGTTCTAACAGAATACTAACTCAACCTGTGTTCTAACAGAATGTGGATTCCGATCAAAAATTACTAAATCAGTCTTTGTTCTAACAGAATGTGGACTCAAATTTTGTTCAAAAATTGCTCAGTCTGTGTTCTAACAGAATATGGACTCAGTCTATGTTTAAAGAATACTCACTCAGCCAGTATTTTACAAGAGTATGGACTCAGCCTTTGTTCTAACAGAATACTCACACAGCCTGTTTTCTAACAGAATATGGACTCAGTCTATATTTAAAGAATACTCACTCACCTCAGTATTCTAACAGAACACTCACTTAGCCTGTGTTCTAACAGAATACTAACTCAGCCTGTGTTCTAACAGAATGTGGACTCAGATTTTGTTCAAAAATTTCTCAGTCTGTGTTCTAACAGAATATGGACTCAGTCTCTGTTTAAAGAATACTCACTCAGCTCAGTGTTCTAACAGAACACTCACTTAGCCTGTGTTCTTACAGAATGTGGACTCAGATATTGATCAAATATTACTAACTCAGTCTGTGTTCTAACAGAATTTGGATGCAGTCTATATTTAAAGAATACTCACTCCGCCTGTGTTCTAACAGAATACGCACTCAACCTGGTTTTTAATAAAATACTCACGCAGCCAGTGTACTAACAGGATATTGACTCAGATTATTTTCTAAGAATACTCAATGAGCCTGTTTTCTAACAGAATACTCACTCAGTCTGTGTTCTAACAGAATACTCACTCAGCGAGAGTTCTATCAGAATATGGATTCAGATTATTTTAAAATAATACCCACTCAGCCTGTGTTCTAACAGAATACTCACCCAGCCTGTGTTCTAACAGAATATGGACTCAGTCTATATTTAAAGAATACTCACTCACCTCAGTATTCTAACAGAACACTCACGGAGCCTCTGTTCTAAGAGAATACTAACTCAGCCTGTGTTCTAACAGAATGTGGGTTCAGATCAAAAATTACTAACTCAGTCTGTGTTCTAACAGAATATGGACTCAGATTTTGTTCAAAAATTACTCAGTCTGTTTCTAACAGAATATGGTCTCAGTCTATGTTTAAAGAATACTCACTCAGCCAGTATTTTACCAGAGTATGGACTCAGCCTGTGTTCTAACAGAATACTCACACAGCCTGTGTTCTAACAGAATATGGACTCAGTCTATATTTAAAGAATACTCACTCACCTCAGTATTCTAACAGAACACTCACGTAACCTGTGTTCTAACAGAATACTAACTCAGCCTGTGTTCTAACAGAATGTGGACTCAGATTTTGTTCAAAAATTTCTCAGTCTGTGTTCTAACAGAATATGGACTCAGATTTTGTTCAAAAATTACTCAGTCTTTGTTCTAACAGAATATGGACTCAGTCTATGTTTAAAGAATACTCACTCAGCCAGTATTTTACAAGAGTATGGACTCAGCCTGTGTTCTAACAGAATACTCACTCAGCCTGTGTTCTAACAGAATATGGACTCAGTCTATATTTAAAGAATACTCACTCACCTCAGTATTCTAAGAGAACACTCACGTAGCCTGTGTTCTAACAGAATGTGGATTCAGATAAAAAATTACTAACTCAGTCTGTGTTCTAACAGAATGTGGACTCAGTCTATGTTTAAAGAATACTCACTCAGCCAGTGTTCTACCAGAATATGGATTCAGATTATTTTCAAAGAATACTTACTCAGCCTGTGTTCTAGCAGAACGCTCACTTAGCCTGTGTTCTAACAGAATGTGGACTCAGATATTGTTGAAAAATTACTAACTCAGTCTGTGTTCTAACAGAATTTGGACGCAGTCTATGTTTAAAGTATACTAACTCACCTCAGTGTTCTAACAGAACACTCACGTAGCCTGTGTTCCAACAGAACACTAACTCAGCCTGTGTTCTAACAAAATGTGGATTCAGATCAAAAATTACTAACTCAGTCTGTGTTCTAACAGAATATGGACTCAGATTTTGTTCAAAAATTACTGAGTCTGTGTTCTAACAGAATATGGACTCAGTCAATGTTTAAAGAATACTCACTCAGCCAGTATTTTACCAGAGTATGGACTCAGCCTGTGTTCTAACACAATACTCACACAGCCTGTGTTCTAACAGGATATGGACTCAGTCTATATTTGAAAAATACTCACTCACCTCAGTATTCTAACAGAACACTCACGTAGCCTGTTTTCTAACAGAATACTCACACAGCCTGTGTTCTATAAGAATACTCACTCAGCCACCGTTTTAAGAGAATATGGATTCAGATTATTTTCAAAGAATACTCACTCAGCCTGTGTTCTATCAGAACACTCACTTAGCCTATGTTCTAAAAGAATGTGGACTCAGATATTGTTCAAAAATTACTAACTCAGTCTGTGTTCTAACAGAATATGGACTCAGATTTTGTACAAAAATTACTGAGTCTGTGTTCTAACAGAATATGGACTCAGTCAATGTTTAAAGAATACTCACTCAGCCAGTATTTTACCAGAATATGGACTCAGCCTGTGTTCTAACACAATACTCACACAGCCTGTGTTCTAACAGGATATGGACTCAGTCTATATTTGAAAAATACTCACTCACCTCAGTATTCTAACAGAACACTCACGTAGCCTGTTTTCTAACAGAATACTCACACAGCCTGTGTTCTATAAGAATACTCACTCAGCCACCGTTTTAAGAGAATATGGATTCAGATTATTTTCAAAGAATACTCACTCAGCCTGTGTTCTATCAGAACACTCACTTAGCCTATGTTCTAAAAGAATGTGGACTCAGATATTGTTCAAAAATTACTAACTCAGTCTGTGTTTTAACAGAATTTGGACGCATTCTATGTTTAAAGAATACTCACTCACCTCAGTGTTCTAACAGGACACTCACGTAGCCTGTGTTCCAACAGAACACTAACTCAGCCTGTGTTCTAACAAAATGTGGATTCAGATCAAAAATTACTAACTCAGTCTGTGTTCTAACAGAATATGGACTCAGATTTTGTTCAAAAATTACTCAGTCTGTGTTCTAACAGAATATGGACTCAGTCTATGTTTAAAGAATACTCACTCAGCCAGTATTTTACAAGAGCATGGACTCAGCCTGTGTTCTAACAGAATACTCACACAGCCTGTTTTCTAACAGAATATGGACTCAGTCTATATTTAAAGAATACTCACTCACCTCAGTATTCTAACAGAACACTCACGTAACCTGTGTTCTAACAGAATACTAACTCAGCCTGTGTTCTAACAGAATGTGGACTCAGATTTTGTTCAAAAATTTCTCAGTCTGTGTTCTAACAGAATATGGACTCAGTCTCTGTTTAAAGAATACTCACTCAGCTCAGTGTTCTAACAGAACACTCACTTAGCCTGTGTTCTAACAGAATATGGACTCAGTCAATGTTTAAAGAATACTCACTCAGCCAGTATTTTACCAGAGTATGGACTCAGCCTGTGTTCTAACACAATACTCACACAGCCTGTGTTCTAACAGGATATGGACTCAGTCTATATTTAAAAAATACTCACTCACCTCAGTATTCTAACAGAACACTCACGTAGCCAGTTTTCTAACAGAATACTCACACAGCCTGTGTTCTATAAGAATACTCACTCAGCCACCGTTTTAAGAGAATATGGATTCAGATTATTTTCAAAGAATACTCACTCAGCCTGTGTTCTAGCAGAACACTCACTTAGCCTGTGTTCTAAAAGAATGTGGACTCAGATATTGTTCAAAAATTACTAACTCAGTCTGTGTTTTAACAGAATTTGGACGCATTCTATGTTTAAAGAATACTCACTCACCTCAGTGTTCTAACAGGACACTCACGTAGCCTGTGTTCCAACAGAACACTAACTCAGCCTGTGTTCTAACAAAATGTGGATTCAGATCAAAAATTACTAACTCAGTCTGTGTTCTAAATGAATATGGACTCAGATTTTGTTCAAAAATTACTCAGTCTGTGTTCTAACAGAATATGGACTCAGATTTTGTTCAAAAATTACTCAGTCTGTGTTCTAACAGAATATGGACTCAGTCTATGTTTAAAGAATACTCACTCAGCCAGTATTTTACAAGAGTATGGACTCAGCCTTTGTTCTAACAGAATACTCACACAGCCTGTTTTCTAACAGAATATGGACTCAGTCTATATTTAAAGAATACTCACTCACCTCAGTATTCTAACAGAACACTCACTTAGCCTGTGTTCTAACAGAATACTAACTCAGCCTGTGTTCTAACAGAATGTGGACTCAGATTTTGTTCAAAAATTTCTCAGTCTGTGTTCTAACAGAATATGGACTCAGTCTCTGTTTAAGGAATACTCACTCAGCTCAGTGTTCTAACAGAACACTCACTTAGCCTGTGTTCTTACAGAATGTGGACTCAGATATTGATCAAATATTACTAACTCAGTCTGTGTTCTAACAGAATTTGGATGCAGTCTATATTTAAAGAATACTCACTCCGCCTGTGTTCTAACAGAATACGCACTCAACCTGGTTTTTAATAAAATACTCACGCAGCCAGTGTACTAACAGGATATTGACTCAAATTATTTTCTAAGAATACTCAATGAGCCTGTTTTCTAACAGAATACTCACTCAGTCTGTGTTCTAACAGAATACTCACTCAGCGAGAGTTCTATCAGAATATGGATTCAGATTATTTTAAAATAATACCCACTCAGCCTGTGTTCTAACAGAATATGGACTCAGTCTATATTTAAAGAATACTCACTCACCTCAGTATTCTAACAGAACACTCACGGAGCCTCTGTTCTAAGAGAATACTAACTCAGCCTGTGTTCTAACAGAATGTGGGTTCAGATCAAAAATTACTAACTCAGTCTGTGTTCTAACAGAATATGGACTCAGATTTTGTTCAAAAATTACTCAGTCTGTTTCTAACAGAATATGGTCTCAGTCTATGTTTAAAGAATACTCACTCAGCCAGTATTTTACCATAGTATGGACTCAGCCTGTGTTCTAACAGAATACTCACACAGCCTGTGTTCTAACAGAATATGGACTCAGTCTATATTTAAAGAATACTCACTCACCTCAGTATTCTAACAGAACACTCACGTAACCTGTGTTCTAACAGAATACTAACTCAGCCTGTGTTCTAACAGAATGTGGACTCAGATTTTGTTCAAAAATTTCTCAGTCTGTGTTCTAACAGAATATGGACTCAGATTTTGTTCAAAAATTACTCAGTCTTTGTTCTAACAGAATATGGACTCAGTCTATGTTTAAAGAATACTCACTCAGCCAGTATTTTACAAGAGTATGGACTCAGCCTGTGTTCTAACAGAATACTCACTCAGCCTGTGTTCTAACAGAATATGGACTCAGTCTATATTTAAAGAATACTCACTCACCTCAGTATTCTAAGAGAACACTCACGTAGCCTGTGTTCTAACAGAATGTGGATTCAGATAAAAAATTACTAACTCAGTCTGTGTTCTAACAGAATGTGGACTCAGTCTATGTTTAAAGAATACTCACTCAGCCAGTGTTCTACCAGAATATGGATTCAGATTATTTTCAAAGAATACTTACTCAGCCTGTGTTCTAGCAGAACGCTCACTTAGCCTGTGTTCTAACAGAATGTGGACTCAGATATTGTTGAAAAATTACTAACTCAGTCTGTGTTCTAACAGAATTTGGACGCAGTCTATGTTTAAAGTATACTAACTCACCTCAGTGTTCTAACAGAACACTCACGTAGCCTGTGTTCCAACAGAACACTAACTCAGCCTGTGTTCTAACAAAATGTGGATTCAGATCAAAAATTACTAACTCAGTCTGTGTTCTAACAGAATATGGACTCAGATTTTGTTCAAAAATTACTGAGTCTGTGTTCTAACAGAATATGGACTCAGTCAATGTTTAAAGAATACTCACTCAGCCAGTATTTTACAAGAGTATGGACTCAGCCTGTGTTCTAACAGAATACTCACTCAGCCTGTGTTCTAACAGAATATGGACTCAGTCTATATTTAAAGAATACTCACTCACCTCAGTATTCTAAGAGAACACTCACGTAGCCTGTGTTCTAACAGAATGTGGATTCAGATAAAAAATTACTAACTCAGTCTGTGTTCTAACAGAATGTGGACTCAGTCTATGTTTAAAGAATACTCACTCAGCCAGTGTTCTACCAGAATATGGATTCAGATTATTTTCAAAGAATACTTACTCAGCCTGTGTTCTAGCAGAACGCTCACTTAGCCTGTGTTCTAACAGAATGTGGACTCAGATATTGTTGAAAAATTACTAACTCAGTCTGTGTTCTAACAGAATTTGGACGCAGTCTATGTTTAAAGTATACTAACTCACCTCAGTGTTCTAACAGAACACTCACGTAGCCTGTGTTCCAACAGAACACTAACTCAGCCTGTGTTCTAACAAAATGTGGATTCAGATCAAAAATTACTAACTCAGTCTGTGTTCTAACAGAATATGGACTCAGATTTTGTTCAAAAATTACTGAGTTTGTGTTCTAACAGAATATGGACTCAGTCAATGTTTAAAGAATACTCACTCAGCCAGTATTTTACCAGAGTATGGACTCAGCCTGTGTTCTAACACAATACTCACACAGCCTGTGTTCTAACAGGATATGGACTCAGTCTATATTTGAAAAATACTCACTCACCTCAGTATTCTAACAGAACACTCACGTAGCCTGTTTTCTAACAGAATACTCACACAGCCTGTGTTCTATAAGAATACTCACTCAGCCACCGTTTTAAGAGAATATGGATTCAGATTATTTTCAAAGAATACTCACTCAGCCTGTGTTCTATCAGAACACTCACTTAGCCTATGTTCTAAAAGAATGTGGACTCAGATATTGTTCAAAAATTACTAACTCAGTCTGTGTTTTAACAGAATTTGGACGCATTCTATGTTTAAAGAATACTCACTCACCTCAGTGTTCTAACAGGACACTCACGTAGCCTGTGTTCCAACAGAACACTAACTCAGCCTGTGTTCTAACAAAATGTGGATTCAGATCAAAAATTACTAACTCAGTCTGTGTTCTAACAGAATATGGACTCAGATTTTGTTCAAAAATTACTCAGTCTGTGTTCTAACAGAATATGGACTCAGTCTATGTTTAAAGAATACTCACTCAGCCAGTATTTTACAAGAGCATGGACTCAGCCTGTGTTCTAACAGAATACTCACACAGCCTGTTTTCTAACAGAATATGGACTCAGTCTATATTTAAAGAATACTCACTCACCTCAGTATTCTAACAGAACACTCACGTAACCTGTGTTCTAACAGAATACTAACTCAGCCTGTGTTCTAACAGAATGTGGACTCAGATTTTGTTCAAAAATTTCTCAGTCTGTGTTCTAACAGAATATGGACTCAGTCTCTGTTTAAAGAATACTCACTCAGCTCAGTGTTCTAACAGAACACTCACTTAGCCTGTGTTCTAACAGAATGTGGACTCAGATATTGATCAAATATTACTAACTCAGTCTGTGTTCTAACAGAATTTGGACGTTGTCTATATTTAAAGAATACTCACTCAGCCAGTATTTTACGAGAGTATGGACTCAGCCTGTGTTCTAAGAGAATACTCACACAGCCTGTGTTCTAACAGAATATGGACTCAGTCTATATTTAAAGAGTACGCACTCAGCTCAGTATTCTAACAGAACACTCACGTAGCCTGTGTTCTAACAGAATACTAACTCAACCTGTGTTCTAACAGAATGTGGATTCCGATCAAAAATTACTAACTCAGTCTGTGTTCTAACAGAATGTGGACTCAAATTTTGTTCAAAAATTGCTCAGTCTGTGTTCTAACAGAATATGGACTCAGTCTATGTTTAAAGAATACTCACTCAGCTCAGTGTTCTAACAGAACACTCACTTAGCCTGTGTTCTAACAGAATGTGGACTCAGATATTGACCAAATATTACTAACTCAGTCTGTGTTCTAACAGAATTTGGATGCAGTCTATATTTAAAGAATACTCACTCCGCCTGTGTTCTAACAGAATACGCACTCAGCCTGGTTTTTAATAAAATACTCACGCAGCCAGTGTACTAACAGGATATTGACTCAGATTATTTTCTAAGAATACTCAATGATCCTGTTTTCTAACAGAATACTCACTCGGCCTGTGTTCTAACAGAATACTCACTCAGCGAGAGTTCTATCAGAATATGGACTCAGTTTATTTTAAAATAATACCCACTCAGCCTGTGTTCTAACAGAATACTCACCGAACCTGGGTTTTAACAAAATACTAACTCAGCAAGAGTTCTAACAGGATATTGACTCACATTATTTTCAAATAATATGCACTCAGCCAGTGTTCTACCAGAATATGAATTCAGATTATTTTCAAAGAATACTCCCTCAGCCTGTGTTCTAACAGCATATGGACTCAGTCTATATTTAAAGAATACTCACTCACCTCAATATTCTAAGAGAACACTCACGTAACCTGTGTTCTAACAGAATACTAACACACTCTGTGTTCTAACAGAATGTGGATTCCGATCAAAAATTACTAACTCAGTCTGTGTTCTAACAGAATATGGACTCTGTCTATGTTTAAAGAATACTCACTCAGCCAGTGTTCAACCAGAATATGGATTCAGATTATTTTCAAAGAATACTCACACAGCCTGTGTTCTAGCAGAACACTCACTTAGACTGTGTTCTAACAGAATGTGGACTCAGATATTGTTCAAAAATTACTAACTCAGTCTGTGTTCTAACAGAATTCGGATGCAGTCTATGTTTAAAGAATACTCACTCACCTCAGTGTTCTAACAGAACACTCACGTAGCCTGTGTTCTAACAGAACTCTAACTCAGCCTGTTTTCTAACAAAATGTGGATTCAGATCAAAAGTTACTAACTCTGTGTTCTAACAGAATTTGGACTTAGATTTTGTTCAAAAATTACTGAGTCTGTGTTCTAACAGAATATGGACTCAGTCAATGTTTAAAGAATACTCACTCAGCCAGTATTTTACAAGAGTATGGACTCAGCCTTTGTTCTAACAGAATACTCACACAGCCTGTTTTCTAACAGAATATGGACTCAGTCTATATTTAAAGAATACTCACTCACCTCAGTATTCTAACAGAACACTCACTTAGCCTGTGTTCTAACAGAATACTAACTCAGCCTGTGTTCTAACAGAATGTGGACTCAGATTTTGTTCAAAAATTTCTCAGTCTGTGTTCTAACAGAATATGGACTCAGTCTCTGTTTAAAGAATACTCACTCAGCTCAGTGTTCTAACAGAACACTCACTTAGCCTGTGTTCTAACAGAATGTGGACTCAGATATTGACCAAATATTACTAACTCAGTCTGTGTTCTAACAGAATTTGGATGCAGTCTATATTTAAAGAATACTCACTCCGCCTGTGTTCTAACAGAATACGCACTCAGCCTGGTTTTTAATAAAATACTCACGCAGCCAGTGTACTAACAGGATATTGACTCAGATTATTTTCTAAGAATACTCAATGATCCTGTTTTCTAACAGAATACTCACTCGGCCTGTGTTCTAACAGAATACTCACTCAGCGAGAGTTCTATCAGAATATGGACTCAGTTTATTTTAAAATAATACCCACTCAGCCTGTGTTCTAACAGAATACTCACCGAACCTGGGTTTTAACAAAATACTAACTCAGCAAGAGTTCTAACAGGATATTGACTCACATTATTTTCAAATAATATGCACTCAGCCAGTGTTCTACCAGAATATGAATTCAGATTATTTTCAAAGAATACTCCCTCAGCCTGTGTTCTAACAGCATATGGACTCAGTCTATATTTAAAGAATACTCACTCACCTCAATATTCTAAGAGAACACTCACGTAACCTGTGTTCTAACAGAATACTAACACACTCTGTGTTCTAACAGAATGTGGATTCCGATCAAAAATTACTAACTCAGTCTGTGTTCTAACAGAATATGGACTCTGTCTATGTTTAAAGAATACTCACTCAGCCAGTGTTCAACCAGAATATGGATTCAGATTATTTTCAAAGAATACTCACACAGCCTGTGTTCTAGCAGAACACTCACTTAGACTGTGTTCTAACAGAATGTGGACTCAGATATTGTTCAAAAATTACTAACTCAGTCTGTGTTCTAACAGAATTCGGATGCAGTCTATGTTTAAAGAATACTCACTCACCTCAGTGTTCTAACAGAACACTCACGTAGCCTGTGTTCTAACAGAACTCTAACTCAGCCTGTTTTCTAACAAAATGTGGATTCAGATCAAAAGTTACTAACTCTGTGTTCTAACAGAATTTGGACTTAGATTTTGTTCAAAAATTACTGAGTCTGTGTTCTAACAGAATATGGACTCAGTCAATGTTTAAAGAATACTCACTCAGCCAGTATTTTACAAGAGTATGGACTCAGCCTTTGTTCTAACAGAATACTCACACAGCCTGTTTTCTAACAGAATATGGACTCAGTCTATATTTAAAGAATACTCACTCACCTCAGTATTCTAACAGAACACTCACTTAGCCTGTGTTCTAACAGAATACTAACTCAGCCTGTGTTCTAACAGAATGTGGACTCAGATTTTGTTCAAAAATTTCTCAGTCTGTGTTCTAACAGAATATGGACTCAGTCTCTGTTTAAAGAATACTCACTCAGCTCAGTGTTCTAACAGAACACTCACTTAGCCTGTGTTCTAACAGAATATGGACTCAGTCAATGTTTAAAGAATACTCACTCAGCCAGTATTTTACCAGAGTATGGACTCAGCCTGTGTTCTAACACAATACTCACACAGCCTGTGTTCTAACAGGATATGGACTCAGTCTATATTTAAAAAATACTCACTCACCTCAGTATTCTAACAGAACACTCACGTAGCCAGTTTTCTAACAGAATACTCACACAGCCTGTGTTCTATAAGAATACTCACTCAGCCACCGTTTTAAGAGAATATGGATTCAGATTATTTTCAAAGAATACTCACTCAGCCTGTGTTCTAGCAGAACACTCACTTAGCCTGTGTTCTAAAAGAATGTGGACTCAGATATTGTTCAAAAATTACTAACTCAGTCTGTGTTTTAACAGAATTTGGACGCATTCTATGTTTAAAGAATACTCACTCACCTCAGTGTTCTAACAGGACACTCACGTAGCCTGTGTTCCAACAGAACACTAACTCAGCCTGTGTTCTAACAAAATGTGGATTCAGATCAAAAATTACTAACTCAGTCTGTGTTCTAACAGAATATGGACTCAGATTTTGTTCAAAAATTACTCAGTCTGTGTTCTAACAGAATATGGACTCAGATTTTGTTCAAAAATTACTCAGTCTGTGTTCTAACAGAATATGGACTCAGTCTATGTTTAAAGAATACTCACTCAGCCAGTATTTTACAAGAGTATGGACTCAGCCTTTGTTCTAACAGAATACTCACACAGCCTGTTTTCTAACAGAATATGGACTCAGTCTATATTTAAAGAATACTCACTCACCTCAGTATTCTAACAGAACACTCACTTAGCCTGTGTTCTAACAGAATACTAACTCAGCCTGTGTTCTAACAGAATGTGGACTCAGATTTTGTTCAAAAATTTCTCAGTCTGTGTTCTAACAGAATATGGACTCAGTCTCTGTTTAAAGAATACTCACTCAGCTCAGTGTTCTAACAGAACACTCACTTAGCCTGTGTTCTTACAGAATGTGGACTCAGATATTGATCAAATATTACTAACTCAGTCTGTGTTCTAACAGAATTTGGATGCAGTCTATATTTAAAGAATACTCACTCCGCCTGTGTTCTAACAGAATACGCACTCAACCTGGTTTTTAATAAAATACTCACGCAGCCAGTGTACTAACAGGATATTGACTCAAATTATTTTCTAAGAATACTCAATGAGCCTGTTTTCTAACAGAATACTCACTCAGTCTGTGTTCTAACATAATACTCACCCAGCCTGTGTTCTAACAGAATATGGACTCAGTCTATATTTAAAGAATACTCACTCACCTCAGTATTCTAACAGAACACTCACGGAGCCTCTGTTCTAAGAGAATACTAACTCAGCCTGTGTTCTAACAGAATGTGGGTTCAGATCAAAAATTACTAACTCAGTCTGTGTTCTAACAGAATATGGACTCAGATTTTGTTCAAAAATTACTCAGTCTGTTTCTAACAGAATATGGTCTCAGTCTATGTTTAAAGAATACTCACTCAGCCAGTATTTTACCAGAGTATGGACTCAGCCTGTGTTCTAACAGAATACTCACACAGCCTGTGTTCTAACAGAATATGGACTCAGTCTATATTTAAAGAATACTCACTCACCTCAGTATTCTAACAGAACACTCACGTAACCTGTGTTCTAACAGAATACTAACTCAGCCTGTGTTCTAACAGAATGTGGACTCAGATTTTGTTCAAAAATTTCTCAGTCTGTGTTCTAACAGAATATGGACTCAGATTTTGTTCAAAAATTACTCAGTCTTTGTTCTAACAGAATATGGACTCAGTCTATGTTTAAAGAATACTCACTCAGCCAGTATTTTACAAGAGTATGGACTCAGCCTGTGTTCTAACAGAATACTCACTCAGCCTGTGTTCTAACAGAATATGGACTCAGTCTATATTTAAAGAATACTCACTCACCTCAGTATTCTAAGAGAACACTCACGTAGCCTGTGTTCTAACAGAATGTGGATTCAGATAAAAAATTACTAACTCAGTCTGTGTTCTAACAGAATGTGGACTCAGTCTATGTTTAAAGAATACTCACTCAGCCAGTGTTCTACCAGAATATGGATTCAGATTATTTTCAAAGAATACTTACTCAGCCTGTGTTCTAGCAGAACGCTCACTTAGCCTGTGTTCTAACAGAATGTGGACTCAGATATTGTTGAAAAATTACTAACTCAGTCTGTGTTCTAACAGAATTTGGACGCAGTCTATGTTTAAAGTATACTAACTCACCTCAGTGTTCTAACAGAACACTCACGTAGCCTGTGTTCCAACAGAACACTAACTCAGCCTGTGTTCTAACAAAATGTGGATTCAGATCAAAAATTACTAACTCAGTCTGTGTTCTAACAGAATATGGACTCAGATTTTGTTCAAAAATTACTGAGTCTGTGTTCTAACAGAATATGGACTCAGTCAATGTTTAAAGAATACTCACTCAGCCAGTATTTTACAAGAGTATGGACTCAGCCTGTGTTCTAACAGAATACTCACTCAGCCTGTGTTCTAACAGAATATGGACTCAGTCTATATTTAAAGAATACTCACTCACCTCAGTATTCTAAGAGAACACTCACGTAGCCTGTGTTCTAACAGAATGTGGATTCAGATAAAAAATTACTAACTCAGTCTGTGTTCTAACAGAATGTGGACTCAGTCTATGTTTAAAGAATACTCACTCAGCCAGTGTTCTACCAGAATATGGATTCAGATTATTTTCAAAGAATACTTACTCAGCCTGTGTTCTAGCAGAACGCTCACTTAGCCTGTGTTCTAACAGAATGTGGACTCAGATATTGTTGAAAAATTACTAACTCAGTCTGTGTTCTAACAGAATTTGGACGCAGTCTATGTTTAAAGTATACTAACTCACCTCAGTGTTCTAACAGAACACTCACGTAGCCTGTGTTCCAACAGAACACTAACTCAGCCTGTGTTCTAACAAAATGTGGATTCAGATCAAAAATTACTAACTCAGTCTGTGTTCTAACAGAATATGGACTCAGATTTTGTTCAAAAATTACTGAGTCTGTGTTCTAACAGAATATGGACTCAGTCAATGTTTAAAGAATACTCACTCAGCCAGTATTTTACCAGAGTATGGACTCAGCCTGTGTTCTAACACAATACTCACACAGCCTGTGTTCTAACAGGATATGGACTCAGTCTATATTTGAAAAATACTCACTCACCTCAGTATTCTAACAGAACACTCACGTAGCCTGTTTTCTAACAGAATACTCACACAGCCTGTGTTCTATAAGAATACTCACTCAGCCACCGTTTTAAGAGAATATGGATTCAGATTATTTTCAAAGAATACTCACTCAGCCTGTGTTCTATCAGAACACTCACTTAGCCTATGTTCTAAAAGAATGTGGACTCAGATATTGTTCAAAAATTACTAACTCAGTCTGTGTTTTAACAGAATTTGGACGCATTCTATGTTTAAAGAATACTCACTCACCTCAGTGTTCTAACAGAACACTCACGTAGCCTGTGTTCTAACAGAACTCTAACTCAGCCTGTTTTCTAACAAAATGTGGATTCAGATCAAAAGTTACTAACTCTGTGTTCTAACAGAATTTGGACTTAGATTTTGTTCAAAAATTACTGAGTCTGTGTTCTAACAGAATATGGACTCAGTCAATGTTTAAAGAATACTCACTCAGCCAGTATTTTACAAGAGTATGGACTCAGCCTTTGTTCTAACAGAATACTCACACAGCCTGTTTTCTAACAGAATATGGACTCAGTCTATATTTAAAGAATACTCACTCACCTCAGTATTCTAACAGAACACTCACT
This sequence comes from Furipterus horrens, assembly GCF_987537825.1. NCBI lineage: Eukaryota > Metazoa > Chordata > Mammalia > Chiroptera > Furipteridae > Furipterus > Furipterus horrens. The sequence goes on along the minus strand of NW_028327181.1, from coordinate 39,680,679 downwards.
TAGCCTGTGTTCTAACAGAATACTAACTCAGCCTGTGTTCTAACAGAATGTGGACTCAGATTTTGTTCAAAAATTTCTCAGTCTGTGTTCTAACAGAATATGGACTCAGTCTCTGTTTAAAGAATACTCACTCAGCTCAGTGTTCTAACAGAACACTCACTTAGCCTGTGTTCTAACAGAATATGGACTCAGTCAATGTTTAAAGAATACTCACTCAGCCAGTATTTTACCAGAGTATGGACTCAGCCTGTGTTCTAACACAATACTCACACAGCCTGTGTTCTAACAGGATATGGACTCAGTCTATATTTAAAAAATACTCACTCACCTCAGTATTCTAACAGAACACTCACGTAGCCAGTTTTCTAACAGAATACTCACACAGCCTGTGTTCTATAAGAATACTCACTCAGCCACCGTTTTAAGAGAATATGGATTCAGATTATTTTCAAAGAATACTCACTCAGCCTGTGTTCTAGCAGAACACTCACTTAGCCTGTGTTCTAAAAGAATGTGGACTCAGATATTGTTCAAAAATTACTAACTCAGTCTGTGTTTTAACAGAATTTGGACGCATTCTATGTTTAAAGAATACTCACTCACCTCAGTGTTCTAACAGGACACTCACGTAGCCTGTGTTCCAACAGAACACTAACTCAGCCTGTGTTCTAACAAAATGTGGATTCAGATCAAAAATTACTAACTCAGTCTGTGTTCTAACAGAATATGGACTCAGATTTTGTTCAAAAATTACTCAGTCTGTGTTCTAACAGAATATGGACTCAGATTTTGTTCAAAAATTACTCAGTCTGTGTTCTAACAGAATATGGACTCAGTCTATGTTTAAAGAATACTCACTCAGCCAGTATTTTACAAGAGTATGGACTCAGCCTTTGTTCTAACAGAATACTCACACAGCCTGTTTTCTAACAGAATATGGACTCAGTCTATATTTAAAGAATACTCACTCACCTCAGTATTCTAACAGAACACTCACTTAGCCTGTGTTCTAACAGAATACTAACTCAGCCTGTGTTCTAACAGAATGTGGACTCAGATTTTGTTCAAAAATTTCTCAGTCTGTGTTCTAACAGAATATGGACTCAGTCTCTGTTTAAAGAATACTCACTCAGCTCAGTGTTCTAACAGAACACTCACTTAGCCTGTGTTCTTACAGAATGTGGACTCAGATATTGATCAAATATTACTAACTCAGTCTGTGTTCTAACAGAATTTGGATGCAGTCTATATTTAAAGAATACTCACTCCGCCTGTGTTCTAACAGAATACGCACTCAACCTGGTTTTTAATAAAATACTCACGCAGCCAGTGTACTAACAGGATATTGACTCAAATTATTTTCTAAGAATACTCAATGAGCCTGTTTTCTAACAGAATACTCACTCAGTCTGTGTTCTAACATAATACTCACCCAGCCTGTGTTCTAACAGAATATGGACTCAGTCTATATTTAAAGAATACTCACTCACCTCAGTATTCTAACAGAACACTCACGGAGCCTCTGTTCTAAGAGAATACTAACTCAGCCTGTGTTCTAACAGAATGTGGGTTCAGATCAAAAATTACTAACTCAGTCTGTGTTCTAACAGAATATGGACTCAGATTTTGTTCAAAAATTACTCAGTCTGTTTCTAACAGAATATGGTCTCAGTCTATGTTTAAAGAATACTCACTCAGCCAGTATTTTACCAGAGTATGGACTCAGCCTGTGTTCTAACAGAATACTCACACAGCCTGTGTTCTAACAGAATATGGACTCAGTCTATATTTAAAGAATACTCACTCACCTCAGTATTCTAACAGAACACTCACGTAACCTGTGTTCTAACAGAATACTAACTCAGCCTGTGTTCTAACAGAATGTGGACTCAGATTTTGTTCAAAAATTTCTCAGTCTGTGTTCTAACAGAATATGGACTCAGATTTTGTTCAAAAATTACTCAGTCTTTGTTCTAACAGAATATGGACTCAGTCTATGTTTAAAGAATACTCACTCAGCCAGTATTTTACAAGAGTATGGACTCAGCCTGTGTTCTAACAGAATACTCACTCAGCCTGTGTTCTAACAGAATATGGACTCAGTCTATATTTAAAGAATACTCACTCACCTCAGTATTCTAAGAGAACACTCACGTAGCCTGTGTTCTAACAGAATGTGGATTCAGATAAAAAATTACTAACTCAGTCTGTGTTCTAACAGAATGTGGACTCAGTCTATGTTTAAAGAATACTCACTCAGCCAGTGTTCTACCAGAATATGGATTCAGATTATTTTCAAAGAATACTTACTCAGCCTGTGTTCTAGCAGAACGCTCACTTAGCCTGTGTTCTAACAGAATGTGGACTCAGATATTGTTGAAAAATTACTAACTCAGTCTGTGTTCTAACAGAATTTGGACGCAGTCTATGTTTAAAGTATACTAACTCACCTCAGTGTTCTAACAGAACACTCACGTAGCCTGTGTTCCAACAGAACACTAACTCAGCCTGTGTTCTAACAAAATGTGGATTCAGATCAAAAATTACTAACTCAGTCTGTGTTCTAACAGAATATGGACTCAGATTTTGTTCAAAAATTACTGAGTCTGTGTTCTAACAGAATATGGACTCAGTCAATGTTTAAAGAATACTCACTCAGCCAGTATTTTACAAGAGTATGGACTCAGCCTGTGTTCTAACAGAATACTCACTCAGCCTGTGTTCTAACAGAATATGGACTCAGTCTATATTTAAAGAATACTCACTCACCTCAGTATTCTAAGAGAACACTCACGTAGCCTGTGTTCTAACAGAATGTGGATTCAGATAAAAAATTACTAACTCAGTCTGTGTTCTAACAGAATGTGGACTCAGTCTATGTTTAAAGAATACTCACTCAGCCAGTGTTCTACCAGAATATGGATTCAGATTATTTTCAAAGAATACTTACTCAGCCTGTGTTCTAGCAGAACGCTCACTTAGCCTGTGTTCTAACAGAATGTGGACTCAGATATTGTTGAAAAATTACTAACTCAGTCTGTGTTCTAACAGAATTTGGACGCAGTCTATGTTTAAAGTATACTAACTCACCTCAGTGTTCTAACAGAACACTCACGTAGCCTGTGTTCCAACAGAACACTAACTCAGCCTGTGTTCTAACAAAATGTGGATTCAGATCAAAAATTACTAACTCAGTCTGTGTTCTAACAGAATATGGACTCAGATTTTGTTCAAAAATTACTGAGTCTGTGTTCTAACAGAATATGGACTCAGTCAATGTTTAAAGAATACTCACTCAGCCAGTATTTTACCAGAGTATGGACTCAGCCTGTGTTCTAACACAATACTCACACAGCCTGTGTTCTAACAGGATATGGACTCAGTCTATATTTGAAAAATACTCACTCACCTCAGTATTCTAACAGAACACTCACGTAGCCTGTTTTCTAACAGAATACTCACACAGCCTGTGTTCTATAAGAATACTCACTCAGCCACCGTTTTAAGAGAATATGGATTCAGATTATTTTCAAAGAATACTCACTCAGCCTGTGTTCTATCAGAACACTCACTTAGCCTATGTTCTAAAAGAATGTGGACTCAGATATTGTTCAAAAATTACTAACTCAGTCTGTGTTTTAACAGAATTTGGACGCATTCTATGTTTAAAGAATACTCACTCACCTCAGTGTTCTAACAGGACACTCACGTAGCCTGTGTTCCAACAGAACACTAACTCAGCCTGTGTTCTAACAAAATGTGGATTCAGATCAAAAATTACTAACTCAGTCTGTGTTCTAACAGAATATGGACTCAGATTTTGTTCAAAAATTACTCAGTCTGTGTTCTAACAGAATATGGACTCAGTCCATGTTTAAAGAATACTCACTCAGCCAGTATTTTACAAGAGCATGGACTCAGCCTGTGTTCTAACAGAATACTCACACAGCCTGTTTTCTAACAGAATATGGACTCAGTCTATATTTAAAGAATACTCACTCACCTCAGTATTCTAACAGAACACTCACGTAACCTGTGTTCTAACAGAATACTAACTCAGCCTGTGTTCTAACAGAATGTGGACTCAGATTTTGTTCAAAAATTTCTCAGTCTGTGTTCTAACAGAATATGGACTCAGTCTCTGTTTAAAGAATACTCACTCAGCTCTGTTCTAACAGAACACTCACTTAGCCTGTGTTCTAACAGAATGTGGACTCAGATATTGATCAAATATTACTAACTCAGTCTGAGTTCTAACAGAATTTGGACGCTGTCTATATTTAAAGAATACTCACTCAGCCAGTATTTTACGAGAGTATGGACTCAGCCTGTGTTCTAAGAGAATACTCACACAGCCTGTGTTCTAACAGAATATGGACTCAGTCTATATTTAAAGAGTACGCACTCAGCTCAGTATTCTAACAGAACACTCACGTAGCCTGTGTTCTAACAGAATACTAACTCAACCTGTGTTCTAACAGAATGTGGATTCCGATCAAAAATTACTAACTCAGTCTGTGTTCTAACAGAATGTGGACTCAAATTTTGTTCAAAAATTGCTCAGTCTGTGTTCTAACAGAATATGGACTCAGTCTATGTTTAAAGAATACTCACTCAGCTCAGTGTTCTAACAGAACACTCACTTAGCCTGTGTTCTAACAGAATGTGGACTCAGATATTGACCAAATATTACTAACTCAGTCTGTGTTCTAACAGAATTTGGATGCAGTCTATATTTAAAGAATACTCACTCCGCCTGTGTTCTAACAGAATACGCACTCAGCCTGGTTTTTAATAAAATACTCACGCAGCCAGTGTACTAACAGGATATTGACTCAGATTATTTTCTAAGAATACTCAATGATCCTGTTTTCTAACAGAATACTCACTCGGCCTGTGTTCTAACAGAATACTCACTCAGCGAGAGTTCTATCAGAATATGGACTCAGTTTATTTTAAAATAATACCCACTCAGCCTGTGTTCTAACAGAATACTCACCGAGCCTGGGTTTTAACAAAATACTAACTCAGCAAGAGTTCTAACAGGATATTGACTCACATTATTTTCAAATAATATGCACTCAGCCAGTGTTCTACCAGAATATGAATTCAGATTATTTTCAAAGAATACTCCCTCAGCCTGTGTTCTAACAGCATATGGACTCAGTCTATATTTAAAGAATACTCACTCACCTCAATATTCTAAGAGAACACTCACGTAACCTGTGTTCTAACAGAATACTAACACACTCTGTGTTCTAACAGAATGTGGATTCCGATCAAAAATTACTAACTCAGTCTGTGTTCTAACAGAATATGGACTCTGTCTATGTTTAAAGAATACTCACTCAGCCAGTGTTCAACCAGAATATGGATTCAGATTATTTTCAAAGAATACTCACACAGCCTGTGTTCTAGCAGAACACTCACTTAGCCTGTGTTCTAACAGAATGTGGACTCAGATATTGTTCAAAAATTACTAACTCAGTCTGTGTTCTAACAGAATTCGGATGCAGTCTATGTTTAAAGAATACTCACTCACCTCAGTGTTCTAACAGAACACTCACGTAGCCTGTGTTCTAACAGAACTCTAACTCAGCCTGTTTTCTAACAAAATGTGGATTCAGATCAAAAGTTACTAACTCTGTGTTCTAACAGAATTTGGACTTAGATTTTGTTCAAAAATTACTCAGTCTGTGTTCTAACAGAATATGGACACAGTCTATGTTTAAAGAATTCTCACTCAGCCAGTATTTTACCAGAGTATGGACTCAGCCTGTGTTCTAACAGAATACTCACACAGCCTGTGTTCTAACAGGATATGGACTCAGTCTATATTTAAAGAATACTCACTCACCTCAGTATTCTAACAGAACACTCACGTAGCCAGTGTTCTAACAGAATACTCACAGGGCCTGTGTTCTATAAGGATACTCACTCAGCCAGCGTTTTAAGAGAATATGGATTCAGATTATTTTCAAAGAATACTCACTCAGCCTGTGTTCTAGCAGAACACTCACTTATCCTGTGTTCTAAAAGAATGTGGACTCAGATATTGTTCAAAAATTACTAACTCAGTCTGTGTTTTAACAGAATTTGGACGCATTCTATGTTTAAAGAATACTCACTCACCTCAGTGTTCTAACAGAACACTCACGTAGCCTGTGTTCCAACAGAACACTAACTCAGCCTGTGTTCTAACAAAATGTGGATTCACATAAAAAATTACTAACTCAGTCTGTGTTCTAACAGAATATGGACTCAGATTTTGTTCAAAAATTACTCAGTCTGTGTTCTAACAGAATATGGACTCAGTCTATGTTGAAAGAATACTCACTCAGCCAGTATTTTACCAGAGTATGAACTCAGCCTGTGTGCTAACAGAATACTCACACAGCCTGTGTTCTAACAGAATATGGACTCAGTCTATATTTAAAGAATACTCACTCACCTCAGTATTCTAACAGAACAATCACAGAACCTGTGTTCTAAAAGAATACTAACTCAGCCTGTGTTCTAAAAGAATGTGGGTTCAGATCAAAAATTACTAACTCAGTCTGTTCTAACAGAATATGGACTCAGATTTTGTTCAAAAATTACTCAGTCTGTGTTCTAACAGAATATGAACTCACTCTATGTTTAAAGAATACTCACTCAGCCAGTATTTTAACAGAGTACGGACTCAGCCTGTGTTCTAACAGAATACTCACACACCCGGTGTTCTAACAGAATATGAACTCAGTCTATATTTAAAGAATACTCACTCACCTCAGTATTCTAACAGAACACTCACGGAACCTGTGTTCTAAAAGAATACTAACTCAGCCTGTGTTCTAACAGAATGTGGATTCAGATCAAAAATTACTAACTCAGTCTGTGTTCTAACAGAATATGGACTCAGATTTTGTTCAACAATTACTCAGTCTGTGTTCTAACAGAATATGGACTCAGTCTATGTTTAAAGAATACTCACTCAGCCAGTATTTTACCAGAGTATGGACTCAGCCTGTGTTCTAACAGAATACTCACACAGCCTGTTTTCTAACAGAATATGGACTCAGTCTATATTTAAAGAATACTCACTCACCTCAGTATTCTAACAGAACACTCACGTAGCCTGTGTTCTAACAGAATACTAACTCAGCCTGTGTTCTAACAGAATGTGGACTCAGATTTTGTTCAAAAATTACTCAGTCTGTGTTCTAACAGAATATGGACTCAGTCTCTGTTTAAAGAATATTCACTCAGCTCAGTGTTCTAACAGAACACTCACTTAGCCTGTGTTCTAACGGAATGTGGACTCAGATATTGATCAAATATTACTAGCTCAGTCTGTGTTCTAACAGAATTTGGATGCAGTCTATATTTAAAGAATACTCACTCCGCCTGTGTTCTAACAGAATACGCACTCAACCTGGTTTTTAATAAAATACTCACGCAGCCAGTGTACTAACAGGATATTGACTCAGATTATTTTCTAAGAATACTCAATGAGCCTGTTTTCTAACAGAATACTCACTCAGTCTGTGTTCTAACAGAATACTCACTCAGCGAGAGTTCTATCAGAATATGGATTCAGATTATTTTAAAATAATACCCACTCAGCCTGTGTTCTAACAGAATACTCACACAGCCTGTGTTCTAACAGAATATGGACTCAGTCTATATTTAAAGAATACTCACTCACCTCAGTATTCTAACAGAACACTCACGGAGCCTCTGTTCTAAGAGAATACTAACTCAGCCTGTGTTCTAACAGAATGTGGGTTCAGATCAAAAATTACTAACTCAGTCTGTGTTCTAACAGAATATGGACTCAGATTTTGTTCAAAAATTACTCAGTCTGTTTCTAACAGAATATGGTCTCAGTCTATGTTTAAAGAATACTCACTCAGCCAGTATTTTACCAGAGTATGGACTCAGCCTGTGTTCTAACAGAATACTCACACAGCCTGTGTTCTAACAGAATATGGACTCAGTCTATATTTAAAGAATACTCACTCACCTCAGTATTCTAACAGAACACTCACGTAACCTGTGTTCTAACAGAATACTAACTCAGCCTGTGTTCTAACAGAATGTGGACTCAGATTTTGTTCAAAAATTTCTCAGTCTGTGTTCTAACAGAATATGGACTCAGATTTTGTTCAAAAATTACTCAGTCTTTGTTCTAACAGAATATGGACTCAGTCTATGTTTAAAGAATACTCACTCAGCCAGTATTTTACAAGAGTATGGACTCAGCCTGTGTTCTAACAGAATACTCACTCAGCCTGTGTTCTAACAGAATATGGACTCAGTCTATATTTAAAGAATACTCACTCACCTCAGTATTCTAAGAGAACACTCACGTAGCCTGTGTTCTAACAGAATGTGGATTCAGATAAAAAATTACTAACTCAGTCTGTGTTCTAACAGAATGTGGACTCAGTCTATGTTTAAAGAATACTCACTCAGCCAGTGTTCTACCAGAATATGGATTCAGATTATTTTCAAAGAATACTTACTCAGCCTGTGTTCTAGCAGAACGCTCACTTAGCCTGTGTTCTAACAGAATGTGGACTCAGATATTGTTGAAAAATTACTAACTCAGTCTGTGTTCTAACAGAATTTGGACGCAGTCTATGTTTAAAGTATACTAACTCACCTCAGTGTTCTAACAGAACACTCACGTAGCCTGTGTTCCAACAGAACACTAACTCAGCCTGTGTTCTAACAAAATGTGGATTCAGATCAAAAATTACTAACTCAGTCTGTGTTCTAACAGAATATGGACTCAGATTTTGTTCAAAAATTACTGAGTCTGTGTTCTAACAGAATATGGACTCAGTCAATGTTTAAAGAATACTCACTCAGCCAGTATTTTACCAGAGTATGGACTCAGCCTGTGTTCTAACACAATACTCACACAGCCTGTGTTCTAACAGGATATGGACTCAGTCTATATTTAAAAAATACTCACTCACCTCAGTATTCTAACAGAACACTCACGTAGCCAGTTTTCTAACAGAATACTCACACAGCCTGTGTTCTATAAGAATACTCACTCAGCCACCGTTTTAAGAGAATATGGATTCAGATTATTTTCAAAGAATACTCACTCAGCCTGTGTTCTAGCAGAACACTCACTTAGCCTGTGTTCTAAAAGAATGTGGACTCAGATATTGTTCAAAAATTACTAACTCAGTCTGTGTTTTAACAGAATTTGGACGCATTCTATGTTTAAAGAATACTCACTCACCTCAGTGTTCTAACAGGACACTCACGTAGCCTGTGTTCCAACAGAACACTAACTCAGCCTGTGTTCTAACAAAATGTGGATTCAGATCAAAAATTACTAACTCAGTCTGTGTTCTAACAGAATATGGACTCAGATTTTGTTCAAAAATTACTCAGTCTGTGTTCTAACAGAATATGGACTCAGATTTTGTTCAAAAATTACTCAGTCTGTGTTCTAACAGAATATGGACTCAGTCTATGTTTAAAGAATACTCACTCAGCCAGTATTTTACAAGAGTATGGACTCAGCCTTTGTTCTAACAGAATACTCACACAGCCTGTTTTCTAACAGAATATGGACTCAGTCTATATTTAAAGAATACTCACTCACCTCAGTATTCTAACAGAACACTCACTTAGCCTGTGTTCTAACAGAATACTAACTCAGCCTGTGTTCTAACAGAATGTGGACTCAGATTTTGTTCAAAAATTTCTCAGTCTGTGTTCTAACAGAATATGGACTCAGTCTCTGTTTAAAGAATACTCACTCAGCTCAGTGTTCTAACAGAACACTCACTTAGCCTGTGTTCTTACAGAATGTGGACTCAGATATTGATCAAATATTACTAACTCAGTCTGTGTTCTAACAGAATTTGGATGCAGTCTATATTTAAAGAATACTCACTCCGCCTGTGTTCTAACAGAATACGCACTCAACCTGGTTTTTAATAAAATACTCACGCAGCCAGTGTACTAACAGGATATTGACTCAGATTATTTTCTAAGAATACTCAATGAGCCTGTTTTCTAACAGAATACTCACTCAGTCTGTGTTCTAACAGAATACTCACTCAGCGAGAGTTCTATCAGAATATGGATTCAGATTATTTTAAAATAATACCCACTCAGCCTGTGTTCTAACAGAATACTCACCCAGCCTGTGTTCTAACAGAATATGGACTCAGTCTATATTTAAAGAATACTCACTCACCTCAGTATTCTAACAGAACACTCACGGAGCCTCTGTTCTAAGAGAATACTAACTCAGCCTGTGTTCTAACAGAATGTGGGTTCAGATCAAAAATTACTAACTCAGTCTGTGTTCTAACAGAATATGGACTCAGATTTTGTTCAAAAATTACTCAGTCTGTTTCTAACAGAATATGGTCTCAGTCTATGTTTAAAGAATACTCACTCAGCCAGTATTTTACCAGAGTATGGACTCAGCCTGTGTTCTAACAGAATACTCACACAGCCTGTGTTCTAACAGAATATGGACTCAGTCTATATTTAAAGAATACTCACTCACCTCAGTATTCTAACAGAACACTCACGTAACCTGTGTTCTAACAGAATACTAACTCAGCCTGTGTTCTAACAGAATGTGGACTCAGATTTTGTTCAAAAATTTCTCAGTCTGTGTTCTAACAGAATATGGACTCAGATTTTGTTCAAAAATTACTCAGTCTTTGTTCTAACAGAATATGGACTCAGTCTATGTTTAAAGAATACTCACTCAGCCAGTATTTTACAAGAGTATGGACTCAGCCTGTGTTCTAACAGAATACTCACTCAGCCTGTGTTCTAACAGAATATGGACTCAGTCTATATTTAAAGAATACTCACTCACCTCAGTATTCTAAGAGAACACTCACGTAGCCTGTGTTCTAACAGAATGTGGATTCAGATAAAAAATTACTAACTCAGTCTGTGTTCTAACAGAATGTGGACTCAGTCTATGTTTAAAGAATACTCACTCAGCCAGTGTTCTACCAGAATATGGATTCAGATTATTTTCAAAGAATACTTACTCAGCCTGTGTTCTAGCAGAACGCTCACTTAGCCTGTGTTCTAACAGAATGTGGACTCAGATATTGTTGAAAAATTACTAACTCAGTCTGTGTTCTAACAGAATTTGGACGCAGTCTATGTTTAAAGTATACTAACTCACCTCAGTGTTCTAACAGAACACTCACGTAGCCTGTGTTCCAACAGAACACTAACTCAGCCTGTGTTCTAACAAAATGTGGATTCAGATCAAAAATTACTAACTCAGTCTGTGTTCTAACAGAATATGGACTCAGATTTTGTTCAAAAATTACTGAGTCTGTGTTCTAACAGAATATGGACTCAGTCAATGTTTAAAGAATACTCACTCAGCCAGTATTTTACCAGAGTATGGACTCAGCCTGTGTTCTAACACAATACTCACACAGCCTGTGTTCTAACAGGATATGGACTCAGTCTATATTTGAAAAATACTCACTCACCTCAGTATTCTAACAGAACACTCACGTAGCCTGTTTTCTAACAGAATACTCACACAGCCTGTGTTCTATAAGAATACTCACTCAGCCACCGTTTTAAGAGAATATGGATTCAGATTATTTTCAAAGAATACTCACTCAGCCTGTGTTCTATCAGAACACTCACTTAGCCTATGTTCTAAAAGAATGTGGACTCAGATATTGTTCAAAAATTACTAACTCAGTCTGTGTTTTAACAGAATTTGGACGCATTCTATGTTTAAAGAATACTCACTCACCTCAGTGTTCTAACAGGACACTCACGTAGCCTGTGTTCCAACAGAACACTAACTCAGCCTGTGTTCTAACAAAATGTGGATTCAGATCAAAAATTACTAACTCAGTCTGTGTTCTAACAGAATATGGACTCAGATTTTGTTCAAAAATTACTCAGTCTGTGTTCTAACAGAATATGGACTCAGATTTTGTTCAAAAATTACTCAGTCTGTGTTCTAACAGAATATGGACTCAGTCTATGTTTAAAGAATACTCACTCAGCCAGTATTTTACAAGAGCATGGACTCAGCCTGTGTTCTAACAGAATACTCACACAGCCTGTTTTCTAACAGAATATGGACTCAGTCTATATTTAAAGAATACTCACTCACCTCAGTATTCTAACAGAACACTCACGTAACCTGTGTTCTAACAGAATACTAACTCAGCCTGTGTTCTAACAGAATGTGGACTCAGATTTTGTTCAAAAATTTCTCAGTCTGTGTTCTAACAGAATATGGACTCAGTTTCTGTTTAAAGAATACTCACTCAGCTCAGTGTTCTAACAGAACACTCACTTAGCCTGTGTTCTAACAGAATGTGGACTCAGATATTGATCAAATATTACTAACTCAGTCTGTGTTCTAACAGAATTTGGACGCTGTCTATATTTAAAGAATACTCACTCAGCCAGTATTTTACGAGAGTATGGACTCAGCCTGTGTTCTAAGAGAATACTCACACAGCCTGTGTTCTAACAGAATATGGACTCAGTCTATATTGAAAGAGTACGCACTCAGCTCAGTATTCTAACAGAACACTCACGTAGCCTGTGTTCTAACAGAATACTAACTCAACCTGTGTTCTAACAGAATGTGGATTCCGATCAAAAATTACTAAATCAGTCTTTGTTCTAACAGAATGTGGACTCAAATTTTGTTCAAAAATTGCTCAGTCTGTGTTCTAACAGAATATGGACTCAGTCTATGTTTAAAGAATACTCACTCAGCCAGTATTTTACAAGAGTATGGACTCAGCCTTTGTTCTAACAGAATACTCCCACAGCCTGTTTTCTAACAGAATATGGACTCAGTCTATATTTAAAGAATACTCACTCACCTCAGTATTCTAACAGAACACTCACTTAGCCTGTGTTCTAACAGAATACTAACTCAGCCTGTGTTCTAACAGAATGTGGACTCAGATTTTGTTCAAAAATTTCTCAGTCTGTGTTCTAACAGAATATGGACTCAGTCTCTGTTTAAAGAATACTCACTCAGCTCAGTGTTCTAACAGAACACTCACTTAGCCTGTGTTCTTACAGAATGTGGACTCAGATATTGATCAAATATTACTAACTCAGTCTGTGTTCTAACAGAATTTGGATGCAGTCTATATTTAAAGAATACTCACTCCGCCTGTGTTCTAACAGAATACGCACTCAACCTGGTTTTTAATAAAATACTCACGCAGCCAGTGTACTAACAGGATATTGACTCAGATTATTTTCTAAGAATACTCAATGAGCCTGTTTTCTAACAGAATACTCACTCAGTCTGTGTTCTAACAGAATACTCACTCAGCGAGAGTTCTATCAGAATATGGATTCAGATTATTTTAAAATAATACCCACTCAGCCTGTGTTCTAACAGAATACTCACCCAGCCTGTGTTCTAACAGAATATGGACTCAGTCTATATTTAAAGAATACTCACTCACCTCAGTATTCTAACAGAACACTCACGGAGCCTCTGTTCTAAGAGAATACTAACTCAGCCTGTGTTCTAACAGAATGTGGGTTCAGATCAAAAATTACTAACTCAGTCTGTGTTCTAACAGAATATGGACTCAGATTTTGTTCAAAAATTACTCAGTCTGTTTCTAACATAATATGGTCTCAGTCTATGTTTAAAGAATACTCACTCAGCCAGTATTTTACCAGAGTATGGACTCAGCCTGTGTTCTAACAGAATACTCACACAGCCTGTGTTCTAACAGAATATGGACTCAGTCTATATTTAAAGAATACTCACTCACCTCAGTATTCTAACAGAACACTCACGTAACCTGTGTTCTAACAGAATACTAACTCAGCCTGTGTTCTAACAGAATGTGGACTCAGATTTTGTTCAAAAATTTCTCAGTCTGTGTTCTAACAGAATATGGACTCAGATTTTGTTCAAAAATTACTCAGTCTTTGTTCTAACAGAATATGGACTCAGTTTATGTTTAAAGAATACTCACTCAGCCAGTATTTTACAAGAGTATGGACTCAGCCTGTGTTCTAACAGAATACTCACTCAGCCTGTGTTCTAACAGAATATGGACTCAGTCTATATTTAAAGAATACTCACTCACCTCAGTATTCTAAGAGAACACTCACGTAGCCTGTGTTCTAACAGAATGTGGATTCAGATAAAAAATTACTAACTCAGTCTGTGTTCTAACAGAATGTGGACTCAGTCTATGTTTAAAGAATACTCACTCAGCCAGTGTTCTACCAGAATATGGATTCAGATTATTTTCAAAGAATACTTACTCAGCCTGTGTTCTAGCAGAACGCTCACTTAGCCTGTGTTCTAACAGAATGTGGACTCAGATATTGTTGAAAAATTACTAACTCAGTCTGTGTTCTAACAGAATTTGGACGCAGTCTATGTTTAAAGTATACTAACTCACCTCAGTGTTCTAACAGAACACTCACGTAGCCTGTGTTCCAACAGAACACTAACTCAGCCTGTGTTCTAACAAAATGTGGATTCAGATCAAAAATTACTAACTCAGTCTGTGTTCTAACAGAATATGGACTCAGATTTTGTTCAAAAATTACTGAGTCTGTGTTCTAACAGAATATGGACTCAGTCAATGTTTAAAGAATACTCACTCAGCCAGTATTTTACCAGAGTATGGACTCAGCCTGTGTTCTAACACAATACTCACACAGCCTGTGTTCTAACAGGATATGGACTCAGTCTATATTTGAAAAATACTCATTCACCTCAGTATTCTAACAGAACACTCACGTAGCCTGTTTTCTAACAGAATACTCACACAGCCTGTGTTCTATAAGAATACTCACTCAGCCACCGTTTTAAGAGAATATGGATTCAGATTATTTTCAAAGAATACTCACTCAGCCTGTGTTCTATCAGAACACTCACTTAGCCTATGTTCTAAAAGAATGTGGACTCAGATATTGTTCAAAAATTACTAACTCAGTCTGTGTTTTAACAGAATTTGGACGCATTCTATGTTTAAAGGATACTCACTCACCTCAGTGTTCTAACAGGACACTCACGTAGCCTGTGTTCCAACAGAACACTAACTCAGCCTGTGTTCTAACAAAATGTGGATTCTGATCAAAAATTACTAACTCAGTCTGTGTTATAACAGAATATGGACTCAGATTTTGTTCAAAAATTACTCAGTCTGTGTTCTAACAGAATATGGACTCAGATTTTGTTCAAAAATTACTCAGTCTGTGTTCTAACAGAATATGGACTCAGTCTATGTTTAAAGAATACTCACTCAGCCAGTATTTTACAAGAGTATGGACTCAGCCTTTGTTCTAACAGAATACTCACACAGCCTGTTTTCTAACAGAATATGGACTCAGTCTATATTTAAAGAATACTCACTCACCTCAGTATTCTAACAGAACACTCACTTAGCCTGTGTTCTAACAGAATACTAACTCAGCCTGTGTTCTAACAGAATGTGGACTCAGATTTTGTTCAAAAATTTCTCAGTCTGTGTTCTAACAGAATATGGACTCAGTCTCTGTTTAAAGAATACTCACTCAGCTCAGTGTTCTAACAGAACACTCACTTAGCCTGTGTTCTTACAGAATGTGGACTCAGATATTGATCAAATATTACTAACTCAGTCTGTGTTCTAACAGAATTTGGATGCAGTCTATATTTAAAGAATACTCACTCCGCCTGTGTTCTAACAGAATACGCACTCAACCTGGTTTTTAATAAAATACTCACGCAGCCAGTGTACTAACAGGATATTGACTCAGATTATTTTCTAAGAATACTCAATGAGCCTGTTTTCTAACAGAATACTCACTCAGTCTGTGTTCTAACAGAATACTCACTCAGCGAGAGTTCTATCAGAATATGGATTCAGATTATTTTAAAATAATACCCACTCAGCCTGTGTTCTAACAGAATACTCACCCAGCCTGTGTTCTAACAGAATATGGACTCAGTCTATATTTAAAGAATACTCACTCACCTCAGTATTCTAACAGAACACTCACGGAGCCTCTGTTCTAAGAGAATACTAACTCAGCCTGTGTTCTAACAGAATGTGGGTTCAGATCAAAAATTACTAACTCAGTCTGTGTTCTAACAGAATATGGACTCAGATTTTGTTCAAAAATTACTCAGTCTGTTTCTAACAGAATATGGTCTCAGTCTATGTTTAAAGAATACTCACTCAGCCAGTATTTTACCAGAGTATGGACTCAGCCTGTGTTCTAACAGAATACTCACACAGCCTGTGTTCTAACAGAATATGGACTCAGTCTATATTTAAAGAATACTCACTCACCTCAGTATTCTAACAGAACACTCACGTAACCTGTGTTCTAACAGAATACTAACTCAGCCTGTGTTCTAACAGAATGTGGACTCAGATTTTGTTCAAAAATTTCTCAGTCTGTGTTCTAACAGAATATGGACTCAGATTTTGTTCAAAAATTACTCAGTCTTTGTTCTAACAGAATATGGACTCAGTCTATGTTTAAAGAATACTCACTCAGCCAGTATTTTACAAGAGTATGGACTCAGCCTGTTTTCTAACAGAATACTCACTCAGCCTGTGTTCTAACAGAATATGGACTCAGTCTATATTTAAAGAATACTCACTCACCTCAGTATTCTAAGAGAACACTCACGTAGCCTGTGTTCTAACAGAATGTGGACTCAGTCTATGTTTAAAGAATACTCACTCAGCCAGTGTTCTACCAGAATATGGATTCAGATTATTTTCAAAGAATACTTACTCAGCCTGTGTTCTAGCAGAACGCTCACTTAGCCTGTGTTCTAACAGAATGTGGACTCAGATATTGTTGAAAAATTACTAACTCAGTCTGTGTTCTAACAGAATTTGGACGCAGTCTATGTTTAAAGTATACTAACTCACCTCAGTGTTCTAACAGAACACTCACGTAGCCTGTGTTCCAACAGAACACTAACTCAGCCTGTGTTCTAACAAAATGTGGATTCAGATCAAAAATTACTAACTCAGTCTGTGTTCTAACAGAATATGGACTCAGATTTTGTTCAAAAATTACTGAGTCTGTGTTCTAACAGAATATGGACTCAGTCAATGTTTAAAGAATACTCACTCAGCCAGTATTTTACCAGAGTATGGACTCAGCCTGTGTTCTAACACAATACTCACACAGCCTGTGTTCTAACAGGATATGGACTCAGTCTATATTTGAAAAATACTCACTCACCTCAGTATTCTAACAGAACACTCACGTAGCCTGTTTTCTAACAGAATACTCACACAGCCTGTGTTCTATAAGAATACTCACTCAGCCACCGTTTTAAGAGAATATGGATTCAGATTATTTTCAAAGAATACTCACTCAGCCTGTGTTCTATCAGAACACTCACTTAGCCTATGTTCTAAAAGAATGTGGACTCAGATATTGTTCAAAAATTACTAACTCAGTCTGTGTTTTAACAGAATTTGGACGCATTCTATGTTTAAAGAATACTCACTCACCTCAGTGTTCTAACAGGACACTCACGTAGCCTGTGTTCCAACAGAACACTAACTCAGCCTGTGTTCTAACAAAATGTGGATTCAGATCAAAAATTACTAACTCAGTCTGTGTTCTAACAGAATATGGACTCAGATTTTGTTCAAAAATTACTCAGTCTGTGTTCTAACAGAATATGGACTCAGATTTTGTTCAAAAATTACTCAGTCTGTGTTCTAACAGAATATGGACTCAGTCTATGTTTAAAGAATACTCACTCAGCCAGTATTTTACAAGAGCATGGACTCAGCCTGTGTTCTAACAGAATACTCACACAGCCTGTTTTCTAACAGAATATGGACTCAGTCTATATTTAAAGAATACTCACTCACCTCAGTATTCTAACAGAACACTCACGTAACCTGTGTTCTAACAGAATACTAACTCAGCCTGTGTTCTAACAGAATGTGGACTCAGATTTTGTTCAAAAATTTCTCAGTCTGTGTTCTAACAGAATATGGACTCAGTTTCTGTTTAAAGAATACTCACTCAGCTCAGTGTTCTAACAGAACACTCACTTAGCCTGTGTTCTAACAGAATGTGGACTCAGATATTGATCAAATATTACTAACTCAGTCTGTGTTCTAACAGAATTTGGACGCTGTCTATATTTAAAGAATACTCACTCAGCCAGTATTTTACGAGAGTATGGACTCAGCCTGTGTTCTAAGAGAATACTCACACAGCCTGTGTTCTAACAGAATATGGACTCAGTCTATATTGAAAGAGTACGCACTCAGCTCAGTATTCTAACAGAACACTCACGTAGCCTGTGTTCTAACAGAATACTAACTCAACCTGTGTTCTAACAGAATGTGGATTCCGATCAAAAATTACTAAATCAGTCTTTGTTCTAACAGAATGTGGACTCAAATTTTGTTCAAAAATTGCTCAGTCTGTGTTCTAACAGAATATGGACTCAGTCTATGTTTAAAGAATACTCACTCAGCCAGTATTTTACAAGAGTATGGACTCAGCCTTTGTTCTAACAGAATACTCCCACAGCCTGTTTTCTAACAGAATATGGACTCAGTCTATATTTAAAGAATACTCACTCACCTCAGTATTCTAACAGAACACTCACTTAGCCTGTGTTCTAACAGAATACTAACTCAGCCTGTGTTCTAACAGAATGTGGACTCAGATTTTGTTCAAAAATTTCTCAGTCTGTGTTCTAACAGAATATGGACTCAGTCTCTGTTTAAAGAATACTCACTCAGCTCAGTGTTCTAACAGAACACTCACTTAGCCTGTGTTCTTACAGAATGTGGACTCAGATATTGATCAAATATTACTAACTCAGTCTGTGTTCTAACAGAATTTGGATGCAGTCTATATTTAAAGAATACTCACTCCGCCTGTGTTCTAACAGAATACGCACTCAACCTGGTTTTTAATAAAATACTCACGCAGCCAGTGTACTAACAGGATATTGACTCAGATTATTTTCTAAGAATACTCAATGAGCCTGTTTTCTAACAGAATACTCACTCAGTCTGTGTTCTAACAGAATACTCACTCAGCGAGAGTTCTATCAGAATATGGATTCAGATTATTTTAAAATAATACCCACTCAGCCTGTGTTCTAACAGAATACTCACACAGCCTGTGTTCTAACAGAATATGGACTCAGTCTATATTTAAAGAATACTCACTCACCTCAGTATTCTAACAGAACACTCACGGAGCCTCTGTTCTAAGAGAATACTAACTCAGCCTGTGTTCTAACAGAATGTGGGTTCAGATCAAAAATTACTAACTCAGTCTGTGTTCTAACAGAATATGGACTCAGATTTTGTTCAAAAATTACTCAGTCTGTTTCTAACAGAATATGGTCTCAGTCTATGTTTAAGAATACTCACTCAGCCAGTATTTTACCAGAGTATGGACTCAGCCTGTGTTCTAACAGAATACTCACACAGCCTGTGTTCTAACAGAATATGGACTCAGTCTATATTTAAAGAATACTCACTCACCTCAGTATTCTAACAGAACACTCACGTAACCTGTGTTCTAACAGAATACTAACTCAGCCTGTGTTCTAACAGAATGTGGACTCAGATTTTGTTCAAAAATTTCTCAGTCTGTGTTCTAACAGAATATGGACTCAGATTTTGTTCAAAAATTACTCAGTCTTTGTTCTAACAGAATATGGACTCAGTTTATGTTTAAAGAATACTCACTCAGCCAGTATTTTACAAGAGTATGGACTCAGCCTGTGTTCTAACAGAATACTCACTCAGCCTGTGTTCTAACAGAATATGGACTCAGTCTATATTTAAAGAATACTCACTCACCTCAGTATTCTAAGAGAACACTCACGTAGCCTGTGTTCTAACAGAATGTGGATTCAGATAAAAAATTACTAACTCAGTCTGTGTTCTAACAGAATGTGGACTCAGTCTATGTTTAAAGAATACTCACTCAGCCAGTGTTCTACCAGAATATGGATTCAGATTATTTTCAAAGAATACTTACTCAGCCTGTGTTCTAGCAGAACGCTCACTTAGCCTGTGTTCTAACAGAATGTGGACTCAGATATTGTTGAAAAATTACTAACTCAGTCTGTGTTCTAACAGAATTTGGACGCAGTCTATGTTTAAAGTATACTAACTCACCTCAGTGTTCTAACAGAACACTCACGTAGCCTGTGTTCCAACAGAACACTAACTCAGCCTGTGTTCTAACAAAATGTGGATTCAGATCAAAAATTACTAACTCAGTCTGTGTTCTAACAGAATATGGACTCAGATTTTGTTCAAAAATTACTGAGTCTGTGTTCTAACAGAATATGGACTCAGTCAATGTTTAAAGAATACTCACTCAGCCAGTATTTTACCAGAGTATGGACTCAGCCTGTGTTCTAACACAATACTCACACAGCCTGTGTTCTAACAGGATATGGACTCAGTCTATATTTGAAAAATACTCACTCACCTCAGTATTCTAACAGAACACTCACGTAGCCTGTTTTCTAACAGAATACTCACACAGCCTGTGTTCTATAAGAATACTCACTCAGCCACCGTTTTAAGAGAATATGGATTCAGATTATTTTCAAAGAATACTCACTCAGCCTGTGTTCTATCAGAACACTCACTTAGCCTATGTTCTAAAAGAATGTGGACTCAGATATTGTTCAAAAATTACTAACTCAGTCTGTGTTTTAACAGAATTTGGACGCATTCTATGTTTAAAGGATACTCACTCACCTCAGTGTTCTAACAGGACACTCACGTAGCCTGTGTTCCAACAGAACACTAACTCAGCCTGTGTTCTAACAAAATGTGGATTCTGATCAAAAATTACTAACTCAGTCTGTGTTATAACAGAATATGGACTCAGATTTTGTTCAAAAATTACTCAGTCTGTGTTCTAACAGAATATGGACTCAGATTTTGTTCAAAAATTACTCAGTCTGTGTTCTAACAGAATATGGACTCAGTCTATGTTTAAAGAATACTCACTCAGCCAGTATTTTACAAGAGCATGGACTCAGCCTGTGTTCTAACAGAATACTCACACAGCCTGTTTTCTAACAGAATATGGACTCAGTCTATATTTAAAGAATACTCACTCACCTCAGTATTCTAACAGAACACTCACGTAACCTGTGTTCTAACAGAATACTAACTCAGCCTGTGTTCTAACAGAATGTGGACTCAGATTTTGTTCAAAAATTTCTCAGTCTGTGTTCTAACAGAATATGGACTCAGTCTCTGTTTAAAGAATACTCACTCAGCTCAGTGTTCTAACAGAACACTCACTTAGCCTGTGTTCTAACAGAATGTGGACTCAGATATTGATCAAATATTACTAACTCAGTCTGTGTTCTAACAGAATTTGGACGCTGTCTATATTTAAAGAATACTCACTCAGCCAGTATTTTACGAGAGTATGGACTCAGCCTGTGTTCTAAGAGAATACTCACACAGCCTGTGTTCTAACAGAATATGGACTCAGTCTATATTTAAAGAGTACGCACTCAGCTCAGTATTCTAACAGAACACTCACGTAGCCTGTGTTCTAACAGAATACTAACTCAACCTGTGTTCTAACAGAATGTGGATTCCGATCAAAAATTACTAACTCAGTCTGTGTTCTAACAGAATGTGGACTCAAATTTTGTTCAAAAATTGCTCAGTCTGTGTTCTAACAGAATATGGACTCAGTCTATGTTTAAAGAATACTCACTCAGCTCAGTGTTCTAACAGAACACTCACTTAGCCTGTGTTCTAACAGAATGTGGACTCAGATATTGACCAAATATTACTAACTCAGTCTGTGTTCTAACAGAATTTGGATGCAGTCTATATTTAAAGAATACTCACTCCGCCTGTGTTCTAACAGAATACGCACTCAGCCTGGTTTTTAATAAAATACTCACGCAGCCAGTGTACTAACAGGATATTGACTCAGATTATTTTCTAAGAATACTCAATGATCCTGTTTTCTAACAGAATACTCACTCGGCCTGTGTTCTAACAGAATACTCACTCAGCGAGAGTTCTATCAGAATATGGACTCAGTTTATTTTAAAATAATACCCACTCAGCCTGTGTTCTAACAGAATACTCACCGAGCCTGGGTTTTAACAAAATACTAACTCAGCAAGAGTTCTAACAGGATATTGACTCACATTATTTTCAAATAATATGCACTCAGCCAGTGTTCTACCAGAATATGAATTCAGATTATTTTCAAAGAATACTCCCTCAGCCTGTGTTCTAACAGCATATGGACTCAGTCTATATTTAAAGAGTACGCACTCAGCTCAGTATTCTAACAGAACACTCACGTAGCCTGTGTTCTAACAGAATACTAACTCAACCTGTGTTCTAACAGAATGTGGATTCCGATCAAAAATTACTAACTCAGTCTGTGTTCTAACAGAATGTGGACTCAAATTTTGTTCAAAAATTGCTCAGTCTGTGTTCTAACAGAATATGGACTCAGTCTATGTTTAAAGAATACTCACTCAGCTCAGTGTTCTAACAGAACACTCACGTAGCCTGTGTTCTAACAGAACTCTAACTCAGCCTGTTTTCTAACAAAATGTGGATTCAGATCAAAAGTTACTAACTCTGTGTTCTAACAGAATTTGGACTTAGATTTTGTTCAAAAATTACTCAGTCTGTGTTCTAACAGAATATGGACACAGTCTATGTTTAAAGAATTCTCACTCAGCCAGTACTTTACCAGAGTATGGACTCAGCCTGTGTTCTAACAGAATACTCACACAGCCTGTGTTCTAACAGGATATGGACTCAGATTTTGTTCAAAAATTTCTCAGTCTGTGTTCTAACAGAATATGGACTCAGTTTCTGTTTAAAGAATACTCACTCAGCTCAGTGTTCTAACAGAACACTCACTTAGCCTGTGTTCTAACAGAATGTGGACTCAGATATTGATCAAATATTACTAACTCAGTCTGTGTTCTAACAGAATTTGGACGCTGTCTATATTTAAAGAATACTCACTCAGCCAGTATTTTACGAGAGTATGGACTCAGCCTGTGTTCTAAGAGAATACTCACACAGCCTGTGTTCTAACAGAATATGGACTCAGTCTATATTGAAAGAGTACGCACTCAGCTCAGTATTCTAACAGAACACTCACGTAGCCTGTGTTCTAACAGAATACTAACTCAACCTGTGTTCTAACAGAATGTGGATTCCGATCAAAAATTACTAAATCAGTCTTTGTTCTAACAGAATGTGGACTCAAATTTTGTTCAAAAATTGCTCAGTCTGTGTTCTAACAGAATATGGACTCAGTCTATGTTTAAAGAATACTCACTCAGCCAGTATTTTACAAGAGTATGGACTCAGCCTTTGTTCTAACAGAATACTCCCACAGCCTGTTTTCTAACAGAATATGGACTCAGTCTATATTTAAAGAATACTCACTCACCTCAGTATTCTAACAGAACACTCACTTAGCCTGTGTTCTAACAGAATACTAACTCAGCCTGTGTTCTAACAGAATGTGGACTCAGATTTTGTTCAAAAATTTCTCAGTCTGTGTTCTAACAGAATATGGACTCAGTCTCTGTTTAAAGAATACTCACTCAGCTCAGTGTTCTAACAGAACACTCACTTAGCCTGTGTTCTTACAGAATGTGGACTCAGATATTGATCAAATATTACTAACTCAGTCTGTGTTCTAACAGAATTTGGATGCAGTCTATATTTAAAGAATACTCACTCCGCCTGTGTTCTAACAGAATACGCACTCAACCTGGTTTTTAATAAAATACTCACGCAGCCAGTGTACTAACAGGATATTGACTCAGATTATTTTCTAAGAATACTCAATGAGGCTGTTTTTTAACAGAATACTCACTCAGTCTGTGTTCTAACAGAATACTCACTCAGCGAGAGTTCTATCAGAATATGGATTCAGATTATTTTAAAATAATACCCACTCAGCCTGTGTTCTAACAGAATACTCACCCAGCCTGTGTTCTAACAGAATATGGACTCAGTCTATATTTAAAGAATACTCACTCACCTCAGTATTCTAACAGAACACTCACGGAGCCTCTGTTCTAAGAGAATACTAACTCAGCCTGTGTTCTAACAGAATGTGGGTTCAGATCAAAAATTACTAACTCAGTCTGTGTTCTAACAGAATATGGACTCAGATTTTGTTCAAAAATTACTCAGTCTGTTTCTAACAGAATATGGTCTCAGTCTATGTTTAAAGAATACTCACTCAGCCAGTATTTTACCAGAGTATGGACTCAGCCTGTGTTCTAACAGAATACTCACACAGCCTGTGTTCTAACAGAATATGGACTCAGTCTATATTTAAAGAATACTCACTCACCTCAGTATTCTAACAGAACACTCACGTAACCTGTGTTCTAACAGAATACTAACTCAGCCTGTGTTCTAACAGAATGTGGACTCAGATTTTGTTCAAAAATTTCTCAGTCTGTGTTCTAACAGAATATGGACTCAGATTTTGTTCAAAAATTACTCAGTCTTTGTTCTAACAGAATATGGACTCAGTCTATGTTTAAAGAATACTCACTCAGCCAGTATTTTACAAGAGTATGGACTCAGCCTGTGTTCTAACAGAATACTCACTCAGCCTGTGTTCTAACAGAATATGGACTCAGTCCATATTTAAAGAATACTCACTCACCTCAGTATTCTAAGAGAACACTCACGTAGCCTGTGTTCTAACAGAATGTGGATTCAGATAAAAAATTACTAACTCAGTCTGTGTTCTAACAGAATGTGGACTCAGTCTATGTTTAAAGAATACTCACTCAGCCAGTGTTCTACCAGAATATGGATTCAGATTATTTTCAAAGAATACTTACTCAGCCTGTGTTCTAGCAGAACGCTCACTTAGCCTGTGTTCTAACAGAATGTGGACTCAGATATTGTTGAAAAATTACTAACTCAGTCTGTGTTCTAACAGAATTTGGACGCAGTCTATGTTTAAAGTATACTAACTCACCTCAGTGTTCTAACAGAACACTCACGTAGCCTGTGTTCCAACAGAACACTAACTCAGCCTGTGTTCTAAAAAAATGTGGATTCAGATCAAAAATTACTAACTCAGTCTGTGTTCTAACAGAATATGGACTCAGATTTTGTTCAAAAATTACTGAGTCTGTGTTCTAACAGAATATGGACTGAGTCAATGTTTAAAGAATACTCACTCAGCCAGTATTTTACCAGAGTATGGACTCAGCCTGTGTTCTAACACAATACTCACACAGCCTGTGTTCTAACAGGATATGGACTCAGTCTATATTTGAAAAATACTCACTCACCTCAGTATTCTAACAGAACACTCACGTAGCCTGTTTTCTAACAGAATACTCACACAGCCTGTGTTCTATAAGAATACTCACTCAGCCACCGTTTTAAGAGAATATGGATTCAGATTATTTTCAAAGAATACTCACTCAGCCTGTGTTCTATCAGAACACTCACTTAGCCTATGTTCTAAAAGAATGTGGACTCAGATATTGTTCAAAAATTACTAACTCAGTCTGTGTTTTAACAGAATTTGGACGCATTCTATGTTTAAAGGATACTCACTCACCTCAGTGTTCTAACAGGACACTCACGTAGCCTGTGTTCCAACAGAACACTAACTCAGCCTGTGTTCTAACAAAATGTGGATTCAGATCAAAAATTACTAACTCAGTCTGTGTTATAACAGAATATGGACTCAGATTTTGTTCAAAAATTACTCAGTCTGTGTTCTAACAGAATATGGACTCAGATTTTGTTCAAAAATTACTCAGTCTGTGTTCTAACAGAATATGGACTCAGTCTATGTTTAAAGAATACTCACTCAGCCAGTATTTTACAAGAGCATGGACTCAGCCTGTGTTCTAACAGAATACTCACACAGCCTGTTTTCTAACAGAATATGGACTCAGTCTATATTTAAAGAATACTCACTCACCTCAGTATTCTAACAGAACACTCACGTAACCTGTGTTCTAACAGAATACTAACTCAGCCTGTGTTCTAACAGAATGTGGACTCAGATTTTGTTCAAAAATTTCTCAGTCTGTGTTCTAACAGAATATGGACTCAGTTTCTGTTTAAAGAATACTCACTCAGCTCAGTGTTCTAACAGAACACTCACTTAGCCTGTGTTCTAACAGAATGTGGACTCAGATATTGATCAAATATTACTAACTCAGTCTGTGTTCTAACAGAATTTGGACGCTGTCTATATTTAAAGAATACTCACTCAGCCAGTATTTTACGAGAGTATGGACTCAGCCTGTGTTCTAAGAGAATACTCACACAGCCTGTGTTCTAACAGAATATGGACTCAGTCTATATTTAAAGAGTACGCACTCAGCTCAGTATTCTAACAGAACACTCACGTAGCCTGTGTTCTAACAGAATACTAACTCAACCTGTGTTCTAACAGAATGTGGATTCCGATCAAAAATTACTAACTCAGTCTGTGTTCTAACAGAATGTGGACTCAAATTTTGTTCAAAAATTGCTCAGTCTGTGTTCTAACAGAATATGGACTCAGTCTATGTTTAAAGAATACTCACTCAGCTCAGTGTTCTAACAGAACACTCACTTAGCCTGTGTTCTAACAGAATGTGGACTCAGATATTGACCAAATATTACTAACTCAGTCTGTGTTCTAACAGAATTTGGATGCAGTCTATATTTAAAGAATACTCACTCCGCCTGTGTTCTAACAGAATACGCACTCAGCCTGGTTTGTAATAAAATACTCACGCAGCCAGTGTTCTAACAGGATATTGACTCAGATTATTTTCTAAGAATACTCAATGATCCTGTTTTCTAACAGAATACTCACTCGGCCTGTGTTCTAACAGAATACTCACTCAGCGAGAGTTCTATCAGAATATGGACTCAGTTTATTTTTAAATAATACCCACTCAGCCTGTGTTCTAACAGAATACTCACCGAGCCTGGGTTTTAACAAAATACTAACTCAGCAAGAGTTCTAACAGGATATTGACTCACATTATTTTCAAATAATATGCACTCAGCCAGTGTTCTACCAGAATATGAATTCAGATTATTTTCAAAGAATACTCCCTCAGCCTGTGTTCTAACAGCATATGGACTCAGTCTATATTTAAAGAGTACGCACTCAGCTCAGTATTCTAACAGAACACTCACGTAGCCTGTGTTCTAACAGAATACTAACTCAACCTGTGTTCTAACAGAATGTGGATTCCGATCAAAAATTACTAACTCAGTCTGTGTTCTAACAGAATGTGGACTCAAATTTTGTTCAAAAATTGCTCAGTCTGTGTTCTAACAGAATATGGACTCAGTCTATGTTTAAAGAATACTCACTCAGCTCAGTGTTCTAACAGAACACTCACGTAGCCTGTGTTCTAACAGAACTCTAACTCAGCCTGTTTTCTAACAAAATGTGGATTCAGATCAAAAGTTACTAACTCTGTGTTCTAACAGAATTTGGACTTAGATTTTGTTCAAAAATTACTCAGTCTGTGTTCTAACAGAATATGGACACAGTCTATGTTTAAAGAATTCTCACTCAGCCAGTATTTTACCAGAGTATGGACTCAGCCTGTGTTCTAACAGAATACTCACACAGCCTGTGTTCTAACAGGATATGGACTCAGTCTATATTTAAAGAATACTCACTCACCTCAGTATTCTAACAGAACACTCACGTAGCCAGTGTTCTAACAGAATACTCACAGGGCCTGTGTTCTATAAGGATACTCACTCAGCCAGCGTTTTAAGAGAATATGGATTCAGATTATTTTCAAAGAATACTCACTCAGCCTGTGTTCTAGCAGAACACTCACTTAGCCTGTGTTCTAAAAGAATGTGGACTCAGATATTGTTCAAAAATTACTAACTCAGTCTGTGTTTTAACAGAATTTGGACGCATTCTATGTTTAAAGAATACTCACTCACCTCAGTGTTCTAACAGAACACTCACGTAGCCTGTGTTCCAACAGAACACTAACTCAGCCTGTGTTCTAACAAAATGTGGATTCACATAAAAAATTACTAACTCAGTCTGTGTTCTAAAAGAATGTGGATTCAGATCAAAAATTACTAACTCAGTCTGTTCTAACAGAATATGGACTCAGATTTTGTTCAAAAATTACTCAGTCTGTGTTCTAACAGAATATGAACTCACTCTATGTTTAAAGAATACTCACTCAGCCAGTATTTTAACAGAGTACGGACTCAGCCTGTGTTCTAACAGAATACTCACACACCCGGTGTTCTAACAGAATATGAACTCAGTCTATATTTAAAGAATACTCACTCACCTCAGTATTCTAACAGAACACTCACGGAACCTGTGTTCTAAAAGAATACTAACTCAGCCTGTGTTCTAACAGAATGTGGACTCAGATTTTGTTCAAAAATTTCTCAGTCTGTGTTCTAACAGAATATGGACACAGATTTTGTTCAAAAATTACTCAGTCTTTGTTCTAACAGAATATGGACTCAGTCTATGTTTAAAGAATACTCACTCAGCCAGTATTTTACAAGAGTATGGACTCAGCCTGTGTTCTAACAGAATACTCACTCAGCCTGTGTTCTAACAGAATATGGACTCAGTCTATATTTAAAGAATACTCACTCACCTCAGTATTCTAAGAGAACACTCACGTAGCCTGTGTTCTAACAGAATGTGGATTCAGATAAAAAATTACTAACTCAGTCTGTGTTCTAACAGAATGTGGACTCAGTCTATGTTTAAAGAATACTCACTCAGCCAGTGTTCTACCAGAATATGGATTCAGATTATTTTCAAAGAATACTTACTCAGCCTGTGTTCTAGCAGAACGCTCACTTAGCCTGTGTTCTAACAGAATGTGGACTCAGATATTGTTGAAAAATTACTAACTCAGTCTGTGTTCTAACAGAATTTGGACGCAGTCTATATTTAAAGTATACTAACTCACCTCAGTGTTCTAACAGAACACTCACGTAGCCTGTGTTCCAACAGAACACTAACTCAGCCTGTGTTCTAACAAAATGTGGATTCAGATCAAAAATTACTAACTCAGTCTGTGTTCTAACAGAATATGGACTCAGATTTTGTTCAAAAATTACTGAGTCTGTGTTCTAACAGAATATGGACTCAGTCAATGTTTAAAGAATACTCACTCAGCCAGTATTTTACCAGAGTATGGACTCAGCCTGTGTTCTAACACAATACTCACACAGCCTGTGTTCTAACAGGATATGGACTCAGTCTATATTTGAAAAATACTCACTCACCTCAGTATTCTAACAGAACACTCACGTAGCCTGTTTTCTAACAGAATACTCACACACCCTGTGTTCTATAAGAATACTCACTCAGCCACCGTTTTAAGAGAATATGGATTCAGATTATTTTCAAAGAATACTCACTCAGCCTGTGTTCTATCAGAACACTCACTTAGCCTATGTTCTAAAAGAATGTGGACTCAGATATTGTTCAAAAATTACTAACTCAGTCTGTGTTTTAACAGAATTTGGACGCATTCTATGTTTAAAGAATACTCACTCATCTCAGTGTTCTAACAGGACACTCACGTAGCCTGTGTTCCAACAGAACACTAACTCAGCCTGTGTTCTAACAAAATGTGGATTCAGATCAAAAATTACTAACTCAGTCTGTGTTCTAACAGAATATGTACTCAGATTTTGTTCAAAAATTACTCAGTCTGTGTTCTAACAGAATATGGACTCAGATTTTGTTCAAAAATTACTGAGTTTGTGTTCTAACAGAATATGGACTCAGTCTATGTTTAAAGAATACTCACTCAGCCAGTATTTTACAAGAGTATGGACTCAGCCTTTGTTCTAACAGAATACTCACACAGCCTGTTTTCTAACAGAATATGGACTCAGTCTATATTTAAAGAATACTCACTCACCTCAGTATTCTAACAGAACACTCACTTAGCCTGTGTTCTAACAGAATACTAACTCAGCCTGTGTTCTAACAGAATGTGGACTCAGATTTTGTTCAAAAATTTCTCAGTCTGTGTTCTAACATAATATGGACTCAGTCTCTGTTTAAAGAATACTCACTCAGCTCAGTGTTCTAACAGAACACTCACTTAGCCTGTGTTCTAACAGAATGTGGACTCAGATATTGATCAAATATTACTAACTCAGTCTGTGTTCTAACAGAATTTGGATGCAGTCTGTATTTAAAGAATACTCACTCCGCCTGTGTTCTAACAGAATACGCACTCAACCTGGTTTTTAATAAAATACTCACGCAGCCAGTGTACTAACAGGATATTGACTCAGATTATTTTCTAAGAATACTCAATGAGCCTGTTTTCTAACAGAATACTCACTCAGTCTGTTTTCTAACAGAATACTCACTCAGCGAGAGTTCTATCAGAATATGGATTCAGATTATTTTAAAATAATACCCACTCAGCCTGTGTTCTAACTGAATACTCACCCAGCCTGTGTTCTAACAGAATATGGACTCAGTCTATATTTAAAGAATACTCACTCACCTCAGTATTCTAACAGAACACTCACGGAGCCTCTGTTCTAAGAGAATACTAACTCAGCCTGTGTTCTAACAGAATGTGGGTTCAGATCAAAAATTACTAACTCAGTCTGTGTTCTAACAGAATATGGACTCAGATTTTGTTCAAAAATTACTCAGTCTTTGTTCTAACAGAATATGGACTCAGTCTATGTTTAAAGAATACTCACTCAGCCAGTATTTTACAAGAGTATGGACTCAGCCTGTGTTCTAACAGAATACTCACTCAGCCTGTGTTCTAACAGAATATGGACTCAGTCTATATTTAAAGAATACTCACTCACCTCAGTATTCTAAGAGAACACTCACGTAGCCTGTGTTCTAACAGAATGTGGATTCAGATAAAAAATTACTAACTCAGTCTGTGTTCTAACAGAATGTGGACTCAGTCTATGTTTAAAGAATACTCACTCAGCCAGTGTTCTACCAGAATATGGATTCAGATTATTTTCAAAGAATACTTAGCCTGTGTTCTAGCAGAACGCTCACTTAGCCTGTGTTCTAACAGAATGTGGACTCAGATATTGTTGAAAAATTACTAACTCAGTCTGTGTTCTAACAGAATTTGGACGCAGTCTATGTTTAAAGTATACTAACTCACCTCAGTGTTCTAACAGAACACTCACGTAGCCTGTGTTCCAACAGAACACTAACTCAGCCTGTGTTCTAACAAAATGTGGATTCAGATCAAAAATTACTAACTCAGTCTGTGTTCTAACAGAATATGGACTCAGATTTTGTTCAAAAATTACTGAGTCTGTGTTCTAACAGAATATGGACTCAGTCAATGTTTAAAGAATACTCACTCAGCCAGTATTTTACCAGAGTATGGACTCAGCCTGTGTTCTAACACAATACTCACACAGCCTGTGTTCTAACAGGATATGGACTCAGTCTATATTTGAAAAATACTCACTCACCTCAGTATTCTAACAGAACACTCACGTAGCCTGTTTTCTAACAGAATACTCACACAGCCTGTGTTCTATAAGAATACTCACTCAGCCACCGTTTTAAGAGAATATGGATTCAGATTATTTTCAAAGAATACTCACTCAGCCTGTGTTCTATCAGAACACTCACTTAGCCTATGTTCTAAAAGAATGTGGACTCAGATATTGTTCAAAAATTACTAACTCAGTCTGTGTTTTAACAGAATTTGGACGCATTCTATGTTTAAAGAATACTCACTCACCTCAGTGTTCTAACAGGACACTCACGTAGCCTGTGTTCCAACAGAACACTAACTCAGCCTGTGTTCTAACAAAATGTGGATTCAGATCAAAAATTACTAACTCAGTCTGTGTTCTAACAGAATATGGACTCAGATTTTGTTCAAAAATTACTCAGTCTGTGTTCTAACAGAATATGGACCCAGATTTTGTTCAAAAATTACTCAGTCTGTGTTCTAACAGACAATGGACTCAGTCTATGTTTAAAGAATACTCACTCAGCCAGTATTTTACAAGAGCATGGACTCAGCCTGTGTTCTAACAGAATACTCACACAGCCTGTTTTCTAACAGAATATGGACTCAGTTTATATTTAAAGAATACTCACTCACCTCAGTATTCTAACAGAACACTCACGTAACCTGTGTTCTAACAGAATACTAACTCAGCCTGTGTTCTAACAGAATGTGGACTCAGATTTTGTTCAAAAATTTCTCAGTCTGTGTTCTAACAGAATATGGACTCAGTCTCTGTTTAAAGAATACTCACTCAGCTCAGTGTTCTAACAGAACACTCACTTAGCCTGTGTTCTAACAGAATGTGGACTCAGATATTGATCAAATATTACTAACTCAGTCTGTGTTCTAACAGAATTTGGACGCTGTCTATATTTAAAGAATACTCACTCAGCCAGTATTTTACGAGAGTATGGACTCAGCCTGTGTTCTAAGAGAATACTCACACAGCCTGTGTTCTAACAGAATATGGACTCAGTCTATATTTAAAGAGTACGCACTCAGCTCAGTATTCTAACAGAACACTCACGTAGCCTGTGTTCTAACAGAATACTAACTCAACCTGTGTTCTAACAGAATGTGGATTCCGATCAAAAATTACTAACTCAGTCTGTGTTCTAACAGAATGTGGACTCAAATTTTGTTCAAAAATTGCTCAGTCTGTGTTCTAACAGAATATGGACGCAGTCTATGTTTAAAGAATACTCACTCAGCTCAGTGTTCTAACAGAACACTCACTTAGCCTGTGTTCTAACAGAATGTGGACTCAGATATTGACCAAATATTACTAACTCAGTCTGTGTTCTAACAGAATTTGGATGCAGTCTATATTTAAAGAATACTCACTCCGCCTGTGTTCTAACAGAATACGCACTCAGCCTGGTTTTTAATAAAATACTCACGCAGCCAGTGTACTAACAGGATATTGACTCAGATTATTTTCTAAGAATACTCAATGATCCTGTTTTCTAACAGAATACTCACTCGGCCTGTGTTCTAACAGAATACTCACTCAGCGAGAGTTCTATCAGAATATGGACTCAGTTTATTTTTAAATAATACCCACTCAGCCTGTGTTCTAACAGAATACTCACCGAGCCTGGGTTTTAAAAAAATACTAACTCAGCAAGAGTTCTAACAGGATATTGACTCACATTATTTTCAAATAATATGCACTCAGCCAGTGTTCTACCAGAATATGAATTCAGATTATTTTCAAAGAATACTCCCTCAGCCTGTGTTCTAACAGCATATGGACTCAGTCTATATTTAAAGAATACTCACTCACCTCAATATTCTAAGAGAACACTCACGTAACCTGTGTTCTAACAGAATACTAACACACTCTGTGTTCTAACAGAATTTGGATTCCGATCAAAAATTACTAACTCAGTCTGTGTTCTAACAGAATATGGACTCTGTCTATGTTTAAAGAATACTCACTCAGCCAGTGTTCAACCAGAATATGGATTCAGATTATTTTCAAAGAATACTCACACAACCTGTGTTCTAGCAGAACACTCACTTAGACTGTGTTCTAACAGAATGTGGACTCAGATATTGTTCAAAAATTACTAACTCAGTCTGTGTTCTAACAGAATTCGGATGCAGTCTATGTTTAAAGAATACTCACTCACCTCAGTGTTCTAACAGAACACTCACGTAGCCTGTGTTCTAACAGAACTCTAACTCAGCCTGTTTTCTAACAAAATGTGGATTCAGATCAAAAGTTACTAACTCTGTGTTCTAACAGAATTTGGACTTAGATTTTGTTCAAAAATTACTCAGTCTGTGTTCTAACAGAATATGGACACAGTCTATGTTTAAAGAATTCTCACTCAGCCAGTATTTTACCAGAGTATGGACTCAGCCTGTGTTCTAACACAATACTCACACAGCCTGTGTTCTAACAGGATATGGACTCAGTCTATATTTAAAGAATACTCACTCACCTCAGTATTCTAACAGAACACTCACGTAGCCAGTGTTCTAACAGAATACTCACAGGGCCTGTGTTCTATAAGGATACTCACTCAGCCAGCGTTTTAAGAGAATATGGATTCAGATTATTTTCAAAGAATACTCACTCAGCCTGTGTTCTAGCAGAACACTCACTTAGACTGTGTTCTAAAAGAATGTGGACTCAGATATTGTTCAAAAATTACTAACTCAGTCTGTGTTTTAACAGAATTTGGACGCATTCTATGTTTAAAGAATACTCACTCACCTCAGTGTTCTAACAGAACACTCACGTAGCCTGTGTACCAACAGAACACTAACTCAGCCTGTGTTCTAACAAAATGTGGATTCACATAAAAAATTACTAACTCAGTCTGTGTTCTAACAGAATATGGACTCAGATTTTGTTCAAAAATTACTCAGTCTGTGTTCTAACAGAATATGGACTCAGTCAATGTTTAAAGAATACTCACTCAGCCAGTATTTTACCAGAGTATGGACTCAGCCTGTGTTCTAACACAATACTCACACAGCCTGTGTTCTAACAGGATATGGACTCAGTCTATATTTGAAAAATACTCACTCACCTCAGTATTCTAACAGAACACTCACGTAGCCTGTTTTCTAACAGAATACTCACACAGCCTGTGTTCTATAAGAATACTCACTCAGCCACCGTTTTAAGAGAATATGGATTCAGATTATTTTCAAAGAATACTCACTCAGCCTGTGTTCTATCAGAACACTCACTTAGCCTATGTTCTAAAAGAATGTGGACTCAGATATTGTTAAAAAATTACTAACTCAGTCTGTGTTTTAACAGAATTTGGACGCATTCTATGTTTAAAGAATACTCACTCACCTCAGTGTTCTAACAGGACACTCACGTAGCCTGTGTTCCAACAGAACACTAACTCAGCCTGTGTTCTAACAAAATGTGGATTCAGATCAAAAATTACTAACTCAGTCTGTGTTCTAACAGAATGTGGACTCAGATTTTGTTCAAAATTACTCAGTCTGTGTTCTAACAGAATATGGACTAAGTCTATGTTTAAAGAATACTCACTCAGCTCAGTGTTCTAACATAACACTCACTTAGCCTGTGTTCTAACAGAATGTGGGTTCAGATCAAATATTACTAACACAGTCTGTGTTCTAACAGAATGTGGACTCAGATTTTGTTCAAAAATTACTCAGTCTGTTTCTAACAGAATATGGACTCAGTCTATGTTTAAAGAATACTCACTGAGCCAGTATTTTACCAGAGTATGGACTCAGCCTGTGTTCTAACAGAATACTCACACAGCCTGTGTTCTAACAGAATATGGACTCAGTCTATATTTAAAGAATACTCACTCACCTCAGTATTCTAACAGAACACTCACGTAGCCTGTGTTCTAACAGAACAGTAACTCAGCCTTTTTTCTAACAGAATGTGGATTCAGATCAAAAATTATTAACGCAGTCTGTGTTCTAACAGAATATGGACTTAGATTTTGTTCAAAAATTACTCAGTCTGTGTTCTAACAGAATATGGACTCAGTCTATGTTTAAAGAATACTCACTCAGCCAATATTTTACCAGAGTATGGACACAGCCTGTGTTCTAACAGAATACTCACACAGCCTGTGTTCTAACAGAATATGGACTCAGTCTATATTTAAAGAATACTCACTAACCTCAGTATTCCAACTGAACACTCATGTAGCCAGTGTTCTAACAGAATACTAACTCAGCCTGTGTTCTAACGGAATGTGGATTCAGATCAAATATTACTAACTCAGTCTGTGTTCTAACAGAATGTGGACTCAGATTTTGTTCAAAAATTATTCAGCCTGTGTTCTAACAGAATGTGGATTCAGATCAAAAATTACTAACTCAGTCTGTGTTCTAACAGAATGTGGGTTCAGATCAAAAATTACTAACGCAGTCTGTGTTCTAACAGAATATGGACTTAGATTTTGTTCAAAAATTACTCAGTCTGTGTTCTAACAGAATATGGACTCAGTCTATGTTTAAAGAATACTCACTCAGCCAGTATTTTACCAGAGTATGGACTCAGCCTGTGTTCTAACAGAATACTCACACAGCCTGTGTTCTAACAGAATATGTACTCAGTCTATATTTAAAGAATACTCACTCACCTCAGTATTCTAACAGAACACTCACGTAGCCAGTGTTCTAACAGAATACTAACTCAGCCTGTGTTCTAACAGAATGTGGATTCAGATCAAAAATTACTAACTCAGTCTGTGTTCTAACAGAATGTGGACTCAGATTTTGTTCAAAAATTACTCAGTCTGTTTCTAACAGAATATGGTCTCAGTCTATGTTTAAAGATTACTCACTCAGCCAGTATTTTACCAGAGTATGGACTCAGCCTGTGTTCTAACAGAATACTCACACAGCCTGTGTTCTAACAGAATATGGACTCAGTCTATATTTAAAGAATACTCACTCACCTCAGTATTCTAACAGAACACTCACGTAGCCTGTGTTCTAACAGAACACTAACTCAGCCTGCTTTCTAACAGAATGTGGATTCAGATCAAATATTACTAACGCAGTCTGTGTTCTAACAGAATATGGACTTAGATTTTGTTCAAAAATTACTCAGTCTGTGTTCTAACAGAATATGGACTCAGTCTATGTTTAAAGAATACTCACTCAGCCAATATTTTACCAGAGTATGGACTCGGCCTGTGTTCTAACAGAATACTCACACAGCCTGTGTTCTAACAGAATATGGACTCAGTCTATATTTAAAGAATACTGACTCACCTCAGTATTCCAACAGAACACTCACGTAGCCAGTGTTGTTACAGAATACTAACTCAGCCTGTGTTCTAACAGAATGTGGATTCAGATCAAATATTACTAACTCAGTCTGTGTTCTAACAGAATGTGGACTCAGATTTTGTTCAAAATTACTCAGTCTGTGTTCTAACAGAATATGGACTAAGTCTATGTTTAAAGAATACCCACTCAGCTAAGTGTTCTAACATAATACTCACTTAGCCTGTGTTCTAACAGAATGTGGGTTCAGATCAAATATTACTAACACAGTCTGTGTTCTAACAGAATGTGGACTCATATTTTGTTCAAAAATTACTCAGTCTGTTTCTAACAGAATATGGACTCAGTCTATGTTGAAAGAATACTCACTCAGCCAGTATTTTACCAGAGTATGGACTCAGCCTGTGTTCTAACAGAATACTCACACAGCCTGTGTTCTAACAGAATATGGACTCAGTCTATATTTAAAGAATACTCACTCACCTCAGTATTCTAACAGAACACTCACGTAGCCTGTGTTCTAACAGAACAGTAACTCAGCCTTTTTTCTAACAGAATGTGGATTCAGATCAAAAATTATTAACGCAGTCTGTGTTCTAACAGAATATGGACTTAGATTTTGTTCAAAAATTACTCAGTCTGTGTTCTAACAGAATATGGACTCAGTCTATGTTTAAAGAATACTCACTCAGCCAATATTTTACCAGAGTATGGACTCAGCCTGTGTTCTAACAGAATACTCACACAGCCTGTGTTCTAACAGAATATGGACTCAGTCTATATTTAAAGAATACTCACTAACCTCAGTATTCCAACAGAACACTCATGTAGCCAGTGTTCTAACAGAATACTAACTCAGCCTGTGTTCTAACGGAATGTGGATTCAGATCAAATATTACTAACTCAGTCTGTGTTCTAACAGAATGTGGACTCAGATTTTGTTCAAAAAT
The DNA here is from genome assembly GCF_987537825.1 of Furipterus horrens. Taxonomy (NCBI): domain Eukaryota; kingdom Metazoa; phylum Chordata; class Mammalia; order Chiroptera; family Furipteridae; genus Furipterus; species Furipterus horrens. The sequence continues at coordinate 39,642,948 of NW_028327181.1, read as the reverse complement.
TATTCAGCCTGTGTTCTAACAGAATGTGGATTCAGATCAAAAATTACTAACTCAGTCTGTGTTCTAACAGAATGTGGGTTCAGATCAAAAATTACTAACTCAGTCTGTGTTCTAACAGAATATGAACTCAGATTTTGTTCAAAAATTACTCAGTCTGTGTTCTAACAGAATATGGACTCAGTCTATATTTAAAGAATACTCACTCACCTCAGTATTCTAACAGAACACTCACGTAGCCAGTGTTATAACAGAATACTAACTCATCCTGTGTTCTAACAGAATGTGGATTCAGATCAAAAATTACTAACTCAGTCTGTGTTCTAACAGAATGTGGACTCAGATTTTGTTCAAAAATTACTCAGTCTGTTTCTAACAAAATATGGTCTCAGTCTTTGTTTAAAGAATACTCACTCAGCTCAGTGTTCTAACATAACACTCACTTAGCCTGTGTTCTAACAGAATGTGGTTTCAGATCAAAAATTACTAACTCAGTCTGTGTTCTAACAGAATATGAACTCAGATTTTGTTCAAAAATTACTCAGTCTGTGTTCTAACAGAATATGGACTCAGTCTATGCTTAAAGAATACTCACTCAGCCAGTGTTCTACCAGAATATGGATTCAGACTATTTTCAACAATACTCACTCAGCCTGTGTTCTAGCAGAACGCTCACTTAGCCTGTGTTCTAACAGAATGTGTACTCAGATATTGTTCAAAAATTACTTACTCAGTCTGTGTTCTAACAGAATTTGGACGCAGTCTCTGTTTAAAAAATACTGACTCACCTCAGTATTCTAACAGAACACTCACGTAGCCTGTGTTCTAACAGAACACTAACTCAGCCTGTTTTCTAACAGAATGTGGATTCAGATCAAATATTACTAACGCAGTCTGTGTTCTAACAGAATATGGACTTAGATTTTGTTCAAAAATTACTCAGTCTGTGTTCTAACAGAATATGGACTCAGTCTATGTTTAAAGAATACTCACTCAGCCAGTATTTTACCAGAGTATGGACTCAGCCTGTGTTCTAACAGAATACTCACACAGCCTGTGTTCTAACAGAATATGGACTCAGTCTATATTTAAAGAATACTCACTCACCTCAGTATTCTAACAGAACACTCACGTAGCCAGTGTTCTAACAGAATACTAACTCAGCCTGTGTTCTAACAGAATGTGGATTCAGATCAAAAATTACTAACTCAGTCTGTGTTCTAACAGAATGTGGACTCAGATTTTGTTCAAAAATTACTCAGTCTGTTTCTAACAGAATATGGTCTCAGTCTATGTTTAAAGATTACTCACTCAGCCAGTATTTTACCAGAGTATGGACTCAGCCTGTGTTCTAACAGAATACTCACACAGCCTGTGTTCTAACAGAATATGGACTCAGTCTATATTTAAAGAATACTCACTCACCTCAGTATTCTAACAGAACACTCACGTAGCCTGTGTTCTAACAGAACACTAACTCAGCCTGCTTTCTAACAGAATGTGGATTCAGATCAAATATTACTAACGCAGTCTGTGTTCTAACAGAATATGGACTTAGATTTTGTTCAAAAATTACTCAGTCTGTGTTCTAACAGAATATGGACTCAGTCTATGTTTAAAGAATACTCACTCAGCCAATATTTTACCAGAGTTTGGACTCGGCCTGTGTTCTAACAGAATACTCACACAGCCTGTGTTCTAACAGAATATGGACTCAGTCTATATTTAAAGAATACTGAATCACCTCAGTATTCCAACAGAACACTCACGTAGCCAGTGTTGTAACAGAATACTAACTCAGCCTGTGTTCTAACAGAATGTGGATTCAGATCAAATATTACTAACTCAGTCTGTGTTCTAACAGAATGTGGGCTCAGATTTTGTTCAAAATTACTCAGTCTGTGTTCTAACAGAATATGGACTTAGTCTATGTTTAAAGAATACTCCCTCAGCTCAGTGTTCTAACATAACACTCACTTAGCCTGTGTTCTAACAGAATGTGGGTTCAGATCAAATATTACTAACTCAGTCTGTGTTCTAACAGAATGTGGACTCAGATTTTGTTCAAAAATTACTCAGTCTGTTTATAACAGAATATGGACTCAGTCTATGTTTAAAGAATACTCACTCAGCCAGTATTTTACCAGAGTATGGACTCAGCCTGTGTTCTAACAGAATACTCACACAGCCTGTGTTCTAACAGAATATGGACTCAGTCTATATTTAAAGAATACTCACTCACCTCAGTATTCTAACAAAACACTCACGTAGCCTGTGTTCTAACAGAACAGTAACTCAGCCTTTTTTCTAACAGAATGTGGATTCAGATCAAAAATTATTAACGCAGTCTGTGTTCTAACAGAATATGGACTTAGATTTTGTTCAAAAATTACTCAGCCTGTGTTCTAACAGAATATGGACTCAGTCTATGTTTAAAGAATACTCACTCAGCCAATATTTTACCAGAGTATGGACTCAGCCTGTGTTCTAACAGAATACTCACACAGCCTGTGTTCTAACAGAATATGGACTCAGTCTATATTTAAAGAATACTCACTCACCTCAGTATTCCAACAGAACACTCATGTAGCCAGTGTTCTAACAGAATACTAACTCAGCCTGTGTTCTAACGGAATGTGGATTCAGATCAAATATTACTAACTCAGTCTGTGTTCTAACAGAATGTGGACTCAGATTTTGTTCAAAAATTACTCAGTCTGTGTTCTAACAGAATATGGACTAAGTCTATGTTTAAAGAATACTCACTCAGCTCAGTGTTCTAACATAAGACTCACTTAGCCTGTGTTCTAACAGAATGTGGTTTCAGATCAAAAATTACTAACTCAGTCTGTGTTCTAACAGAATGTGGACTCAGATTTTGTTCAAAAATTACTCAGTCTGTGTTCTAACAGAATATGGACTCAGTCTATGTTTAAAGAATACTCACTCAGCCTGTGTTTTAGCAGAACGCTCACTTAGCCTGTGTTCTAACAGAATGTGGACTCAGATATTGTTCAAAAATTACTAACTCAGTCTGTGTTCTAACAGAATTTGGACGCAGTCTCTGTTTAAAAAATACTCACTCACCTCAGTGTTCTAACAGAACACTCACGTAGCCTGTGTTCTAACAGAACACTAACTCAGCCTGTTTTCTAACAAAATGTGGATTCAGATCAAAAATTACTAACGCAGTCTGTGTTCTAACAGAATATGGACTTAGATTTTGTTCAAAAATTACTCAGTCTGTGTTCTAACAGAATATGGACTCAGTCTATGTTTAAAGAATACTCACTCAGCCAGTATTTTACCAGAGTATGGACTCAGCCTGTGTTCTAACAGAATACTCACACAGCCTGTGTTCTAACAGAATATGTACTCAGTCTATATTTAAAGAATACTCACTCACCTCAGTATTCTAACAGAACACTCACGTAGCCAGTGTTCTAACAGAATACTAACTCAGCCTGTGTTCTAACAGAATGTGGATTCAGATCAAAAATTACTAACTCAGCCTGTGTTCTAACAGAATGTGGACTCAGATTTTGTTCAAAAATTACTCAGTCTGTTTCTAACAGAATATGGAGTCAGTCTATGTTTAAAGAATACTCACTCAACCAGTATTTTACCAGAGTATGGACTCAGCCTGTGTTCTAACAGAATACTCACACAGCCTGTGTTCTAACAGAATATGGACTCAGTCTATATTTAAAGAATACTCACTCACCTCAGTATTCTAACAGAACACTCACGTAGCCAGTGTTCTAACAGAATACTAACTCAGCCTGTGTTCTAACAGAATGTGGATTCAGATCAAAAATTACTAAGTCTGTGTTCTAACAGAATGTGGACTCAGATTTTGTTCAAAAATTACTCAGTCTGTTTCTAACAGAATATGGTCTCAGTCTATGTTTTAAGATTACTCACTCAGCCAGTATTTTACCAGAGTATGGACTCAGCCTGTGTTCTAACAGAATACTCACACAGCCTGTGTTCTAACAGAATATGGACTCAGTCTATATTTAAAGAATACTCACTAACCTCAGTATTCCAACAGAACACTCATGTAGCCAGTGTTCTAACAGAATACTAACTCAGCCTGTGTTCTAACGGAATGTGGATTCAGATCAAATATTACTAACTCAGTCTGTGTTCTAACAGAATGTGGACTCAGATTTTGTTCAAAAATTATTCAGCCTGTGTTCTAACAGAATGTGGATTCAGATCAAAAATTACTAACTCAGTCTGTGTTCTAACAGAATGTGGGTTCAGATCAAAAATTACTAACTCAGTCTGTGTTCTAACAGAATATGAACTCAGATTTTGTTCAAAAATTACTCAGTCTGTGTTCTAACAGAATATGGACTCAGTCTATATTTAAAGAATACTCACTCACCTCAGTATTCTAACAGAACACTCACGTAGCCAGTGTTCTAACAGAATACTAACTCATCCTGTGTTCTAACAGAATGTGGATTCAGATCAAAAATTACTAACTCAGTCTGTGTTCTAACAGAATGTGGACTCAGATTTTGTTCAAAAATTACTCAGTCTGTTTCTAACAAAATATGGTCTCAGTCTTTGTTTAAAGAATACTCACTCAGCTCAGTGTTCTAACATAACACTCACTTAGCCTGTGTTCTAACAGAATGTGGTTTCAGATCAAAAATTACTAACTCAGTCTGTGTTCTAACAGAATATGAACTCAGATTTTGTTCAAAAATTACTCAGTCTGTGTTCTAACAGAATATGGACTCAGTCTATGTTTAAAGAATACTCACTCAGCCAGTGTTCTACCAGAATATGGATTCAGACTATTTTCAAGAATACTCACTCAGCCTGTGTTCTAGCAGAACGCTCACTTATCCTGTGTTCTAACAGAATGTGTACTCAGATATTGTTCAAAAATTACTTACTCAGTCTGTGTTCTAACAGAATTTGGACGCAGTCTCTGTTTAAAAAATACTCACTCACCTCAGTATTCTAACAGAACACTCACGTAGCCTGTGTTCTAACAGAACACTAACTCAGCCTGTTTTCTAACAAAATGTGGATTCAGATCAAAAATTACTAACGCAGTCTGTGTTCTAACAGAATATGGACTCAGTCTATGTTTAAAGAATACTCACTCAGCCAGTATTTTACCAGAGTATGGACTCAGCCTGTGTTCTAACAGAATACTCACACAGCCTGTGTTCTAACAGAATATGGACTCAGTCTATATTTAAAGAATACTCACTCTCCTCAGTATTCTAACAGAACACTCACGTAGCCAGTGTTCTAACAGAATACTAACTCAGCCTGTGTTCTAACAGAATGTGGATTCAGATCAAAAATTACTAACTCAGTCTGTGTTCTAACAGAATGTGGACTCAGATTTTGTTCAAAAATTATTCATTCTGTTTCTAACAGAATATGGTCTCAGTCTATGTTTAAAGATTACTCACTCAGCCAGTATTTTACCAGAGTATGGACTCAGCCTGTGTTCTAACAGAATACTCACACAGCCTGTGTTCTAACAGAATATGGACTCAGTCTATATTTAAAGAATACTCACTCACCTCAGTATTCTAACAGAACACTCACGTAGCCTGTGTTCTAACAGAACACTAACTCAGCCTGCTTTCTAACAGAATGTGGATTCAGATCAAATATTACTAACGCAGTCTGTGTTCTAACAGAATATGGACTTAGATTTTGTTCAAAAATTACTCAGTCTGTGTTCTAACAGAATATGGACTCAGTCTATGTTTAAAGAATACTCACTCAGCCAGTATTTTACCAGAGTATGGACTCAGCCTGTGTTCTAACAGAATACTCACACAGCATGTGTTCTAACAGAATATGTACTCAGTCTATATTTAAAGAATACTCACTCACCTCAGTATTCTAACAGAACACTCACGTAGCCAGTGTTCTAACAGAATACTAACTCAGCCTGTGTTCTAACAGAATGTGGACTCAGATTTTGTTCAAAAATTACTCAGTCTGTTTCTAACAGAATATGGAGTCAGTCTATGTTTAAAGAATACTCACTCAACCAGTATTTTACCAGAGTATGGACTCAGCCTGTGTTCTAACAGAATACTCACACAGCCTGTGTTCTAACAGAATATGGACTCAGTCTATATTTAAAGAATACTCACTCACCTCAGTATTCTAACAGAACACTCACGTAGCCAGTGTTCTAACAGAATACTAACTCAGCCTGTGTTCTAACAGAATGTGGATTCAGATCAAAAATTACTAACTCAGCCTGTGTTCTAACAGAATGTGGACTCAGATTTTGTTCAAAAATTACTCAGTCTGTTTCTCACAGAATATGGAGTCAGTCTATGTTTAAAGAATACTCACTCAACCAGTATTTTACCAGAGTATGGACTCAGCCTGTGTTCTAACAGAATACTCACACAGCCTGTGTTCTAACAGAATATGGACTCAGTCTATATTTAAAGAATACTCACTCACCTCAGTATTCTAACAGAACACTCACGTAGCCAGTGTTCTAACAGAATACTAACTCAGCCTGTGTTCTAACAGAATGTGGATTCAGATAAAAAATTACTAAGTCTGTGTTCTAACAGAATGTGGACTCAGATTTTGTTCAAAAATTATTCAGCCTGTGTTCTAACAGAATGTGGATTCAGATCAAAAATTACTAACTCAGTCTGTGTTCTAACAGAATGTGGGTTCAGATCAAAAATTACTAACTCAGTCTGTGTTCTAACAGAATATGAACTCAGATTTTGTTCAAAAATTACTCAGTCTGTGTTCTAACAGAATATGGACTCAGTCTATATTTAAAGAATACTCACTCACCTCAGTATTCTAACAGAACACTCACGTAGCCAGTGTTCTAACAGAATACTAACTCATCCTGTGTTCTAACAGAATGTGGATTCAGATCAAAAATTACTAACTCAGTCTGTGTTCTAACAGAATGTGGACTCAGATTTTGTTCAAAAATTACTCAGTCTGTTTCTAACAAAATATGGTCTCAGTCTTTGTTTAAAGAATACTCACTCAGCTCAGTGTTCTAACATAACACTCACTTAGCCTGTGTTCTAACAGAATGTGGTTTCAGATCAAAAATTACTAACTCAGTCTGTGTTCTAACAGAATATGAACTCAGATTTTGTTCAAAAATTACTCAGTCTGTGTTCTAACAGAATATGGACTCAGTCTATGTTTAAAGAATACTCACTCAGCCAGTGTTCTACCAGAATATGGATTCAGACTATTTTCAAGAATACTCACTCAGCCTGTGTTCTAGCAGAACGCTCACTTAGCCTGTGTTCTAACAGAATGTGTACTCAGATATTGTTCAAAAATTACTTACTCAGTCTGTGTTCTAACAGAATTTGGACGCAGTCTCTGTTTAAAAAATTCTCACTCACCTCAGTATTCTAACAGAACACTCACGTAGCCTGTGTTCTAACAGAACACTAACTCAGCCTGTTTTCTAACAAAATGTGGATTCAGATCAAAAATTACTAACGCAGTCTGTGTTCTAACAGAATATGGACTTAGATTTTGTTCAAAAATTACTCAGTCTGTGTTCTAACAGAATATGGACTCAGTCTATGTTTAAAGAATACTCACTCAGCCAGTATTTTACCAGAGTATGGACTCAGCCTGTGTTCTAACAGAATACTCACACATCCTGTGTTCTAACAGAATATGGACTCAGTCTATATTTAAAGAATACTCACTCACCTCAGTATTATAACAGAACACTCACGTAGCCAGTGTTCTAACAGAATACTAACTCAGCCTGTGTTCTAACAGAATGTGGATTCAGATCAAAAATTACTAACTCAGTCTGTGTTCTAACAGAATGTGGACTCAGATTTTGTTCAAAAATTACTCAGTCTGTTTCTAACAGAATATGGTCTCAGTCTATGTTTAAAGATTACTCACTCAGCCAGTATTTTACCAGAGTATGGACTCAGCCTGTGTTCTAACAGAATACTCACACAGCCTGTGTTCTAACAGAATATGGACTCAGTCTATATTTAAAGAATACTCACTCACCTCAGTATTCTAACAGAACACTCACGTAGCCTGTGTTCTAACAGAACACTAACTCAGCCTGCTTTCTAACAGAATGTGGATTCAGATCAAATATTACTAACGCAGTCTGTGTTCTAACAGAATATGGACTTAGATTTTGTTCAAAAATTACTCAGTCTGTGTTCTAACAGAATATGGACTCAGTCTATGTTTAAAGAATACTCACTCAGCCAATATTTTACCAGAGTATGGACTCGGCCTGTGTTCTAACAGAATACTCACACAGCCTGTGTTCTAACAGAATATGGACTCAGTCTATATTTAAAGAATACTGAATCACCTCAGTATTCCAACAGAACACTCACGTAGCCAGTGTTGTAACAGAATACTAACTCAGCCTGTGTTCTAACAGAATGTGGATTCAGATCAAATATTACTAACTCAGTCTGTGTTCTAACAGAATGTGGACTCAGATTTTGTTCAAAATTACTCAGTCTGTGTTCTAACAGAATATGGACTTAGTCTATGTTTAAAGAATACTCACTCAGCTCAGTGTTCTAACATAACACTCACTTAGACTGTGTTCTAACAGAATGTGGGTTCAGATCAAATATTACTAACTCAGTCTGTGTTCTAACAGAATGTGGACTCAGATTTTGTTCAAAAATTACTCAGTCTGTTTATAACAGAATATGGACTCAGTCTATGTTTAAAGAATACTCACTCAGCCAGTATTTTACCAGAGTATGGACTCAGCCTGTGTTCTAACAGAATACTCACACAGCCTGTGTTCTAACAGAATATGGACTCAGTCTATATTTAAAGAATACTCACTCACCTCAGTATTCTAACAGAACACTCACGTAGCCTGTGTTCTAACAGAACAGTAACTCAGCCTTTTTTCTAACAGAATGTGGATTGAGATCAAAAATTATTAACGCAGTCTGTGTTCTAACAGAATATGGACTTAGATTTTGTTCAAAAATTACTCAGTCTGTGTTCTAACAGAATATGGACTCAGTCTATGTTTAAAGAATACTCACTCAGCCAGTATTTTACCAGAGTATGGACTCAGCCTGTGTTCTAACAGAATACTCACACAGCCTGTGTTCTAACAGAATATGTACTCAGTCTATATTTAAAGAATACTCACTCACCTCAGTATTCTAACAGAACACTCACGTAGCCAGTGTTCTAACAGAATACTAACTCAGCCTGTGTTCTAACAGAATGTGGATTCAGATCAAAAATTACTAACTCAGCCTGTGTTCTAACAGAATGTGGACTCAGATTTTGTTCAAAAATTACTCAGTCTGTTTCTAACAGAATATGGAGTCAGTCTATGTTTAAAGAATACTCACTCAACCAGTATTTTACCAGAGTATGGACTCAGCCTGTGTTCTAACAGAATACTCACACAGCCTGTGTTCTAACAGAATATGGACTCAGTCTATATTTAAAGAATACTCACTCACCTCAGTATTCTAACAGAACACTCACGTAGCCAGTGTTCTAACAGAATACTAACTCAGCCTGTGTTCTAACAGAATGTGGATTCAGATCAAAAATTACTAAGTCTGTGTTCTAACAGAATGTGGACTCAGATTTTGTTCAAAAATTACTCAGTCTGTTTCTAACAGAATATGGTCTCAGTCTATGTTTTAAGATTACTCACTCAGCCAGTATTTTACCAGAGTATGGACTCAGCCTGTGTTCTAACAGAATACTCACACAGCCTGTGTTCTAACAGAATATGGACTCAGTCTATATTTAAAGAATACTCACTAACCTCAGTATTCCAACAGAACACTCATGTAGCCAGTGTTCTAACAGAATACTAACTCAGCCTGTGTTCTAACGGAATGTGGATTCAGATCAAATATTACTAACTCAGTCTGTGTTCTAACAGAATGTGGACTCAGATTTTGTTCAAAAATTATTCAGCCTGTGTTCTAACAGAATGTGGATTCAGATCAAAAATTACTAACTCAGTCTGTGTTCTAACAGAATGTGGGTTCAGATCAAAAATTACTAACTCAGTCTGTGTTCTAACAGAATATGAACTCAGATTTTGTTCAAAAATTACTCAGTCTGTGTTCTAACAGAATATGGACTCAGTCTATATTTAAAGAATACTCACTCACCTCAGTATTCTAACAGAACACTCACGTAGCCAGTGTTCTAACAGAATACTAACTCATCCTGTGTTCTAACAGAATGTGGATTCAGATCAAAAATTACTAACTCAGTCTGTGTTCTAACAGAATGTGGACTCAGATTTTGTTCAAAAATTACTCAGTCTGTTTCTAACAAAATATGGTCTCAGTCTTTGTTTAAAGAATACTCACTCAGCTCAGTGTTCTAACATAACACTCACTTAGCCTGTGTTCTAACAGAATGTGGTTTCAGATCAAAAATTACTAACTCAGTCTGTGTTCTAACAGAATATGAACTCAGATTTTGTTCAAAAATTACTCAGTCTGTGTTCTAACAGAATATGGACTCAGTCTATGTTTAAAGAATACTCACTCAGCCAGTGTTCTACCAGAATATGGATTCAGACTATTTTCAAGAATACTCACTCAGCCTGTGTTCTAGCAGAACGCTCACTTATCCTGTGTTCTAACAGAATGTGTACTCAGATATTGTTCAAAAATTACTTACTCAGTCTGTGTTCTAACAGAATTTGGACGCAGTCTCTGTTTAAAAAATACTCACTCACCTCAGTATTCTAACAGAACACTCACGTAGCCTGTGTTCTAACAGAACACTAACTCAGCCTGTTTTCTAACAAAATGTGGATTCAGATCAAAAATTACTAACGCAGTCTGTGTTCTAACAGAATATGGACTTAGATTTTGTTCAAAAATTACTCAGTCTGTGTTCTAACAGAATATGGACTCAGTCTATGTTTAAAGAATACTCACTCAGCCAGTATTTTACCAGAGTATGGACTCAGCCTGTGTTCTAACAGAATACTCACACAGCCTGTGTTCTAACAGAATATGGACTCAGTCTATATTTAAAGAATACTCACTCTCCTCAGTATTCTAACAGAACACTCACGTAGCCAGTGTTCTAACAGAATACTAACTCAGCCTGTGTTCTAACAGAATGTGGATTCAGATCAAAAATTACTAACTCAGTCTGTGTTCTAACAGAATGTGGACTCAGATTTTGTTCAAAAATTACTCATTCTGTTTCTAACAGAATATGGTCTCAGTCTATGTTTAAAGATTACTCACTCAGCCAGTATTTTACCAGAGTATGGACTCAGCCTGTGTTCTAACAGAATACTCACACAGCCTGTGTTCTAACAGAATATGGACTCAGTCTATATTTAAAGAATACTCACTCACCTCAGTATTCTAACAGAACACTCACGTAGCCTGTGTTCTAACAGAACACTAACTCAGCCTGCTTTCTAACAGAATGTGGATTCAGATCAAATATTACTAACGCAGTCTGTGTTCTAACAGAATATGGACTTAGATTTTGTTCAAAAATTACTCAGTCTGTGTTCTAACAGAATATGGACTCAGTCTATGTTTAAAGAATACTCACTCAGCCAGTATTTTACCAGAGTATGGACTCAGCCTGTGTTCTAACAGAATACTCACACAGCATGTGTTCTAACAGAATATGTACTCAGTCTATATTTAAAGAATACTCACTCACCTCAGTATTCTAACAGAACACTCACGTAGCCAGTGTTCTAACAGAATACTAACTCAGCCTGTGTTCTAACAGAATGTGGACTCAGATTTTGTTCAAAAATTACTCAGTCTGTTTCTAACAGAATATGGAGTCAGTCTATGTTTAAAGAATACTCACTCAACCAGTATTTTACCAGAGTATGGACTCAGCCTGTGTTCTAACAGAATACTCACACAGCCTGTGTTCTAACAGAATATGGACTCAGTCTATATTTAAAGAATACTCACTCACCTCAGTATTCTAACAGAACACTCACGTAGCCAGTGTTCTAACAGAATACTAACTCAGCCTGTGTTCTAACAGAATGTGGATTCAGATCAAAAATTACTAACTCAGCCTGTGTTCTAACAGAATGTGGACTCAGATTTTGTTCAAAAATTACTCAGTCTGTTTCTCACAGAATATGGAGTCAGTCTATGTTTAAAGAATACTCACTCAACCAGTATTTTACCAGAGTATGGACTCAGCCTGTGTTCTAACAGAATACTCACACAGCCTGTGTTCTAACAGAATATGGACTCAGTCTATATTTAAAGAATACTCACTCACCTCAGTATTCTAACAGAACACTCACGTAGCCAGTGTTCTAACAGAATACTAACTCAGCCTGTGTTCTAACAGAATGTGGATTCAGATCAAAAATTACTAAGTCTGTGTTCTAACAGAATGTGGACTCAGATTTTGTTCAAAAATTATTCAGCCTGTGTTCTAACAGAATGTGGATTCAGATCAAAAATTACTAACTCAGTCTGTGTTCTAACAGAATGTGGGTTCAGATCAAAAATTACTAACTCAGTCTGTGTTCTAACAGAATATGAACTCAGATTTTGTTCAAAAATTACTCAGTCTGTGTTCTAACAGAATATGGACTCAGTCTATATTTAAAGAATACTCACTCACCTCAGTATTCTAACAGAACACTCACGTAGCCAGTGTTCTAACAGAATACTAACTCATCCTGTGTTCTAACAGAATGTGGATTCAGATCAAAAATTACTAACTCAGTCTGTGTTCTAACAGAATGTGGACTCAGATTTTGTTCAAAAATTACTCAGTCTGTTTCTAACAAAATATGGTCTCAGTCTTTGTTTAAAGAATACTCACTCAGCTCAGTGTTCTAACATAACACTCACTTAGCCTGTGTTCTAACAGAATGTGGTTTCAGATCAAAAATTACTAACTCAGTCTGTGTTCTAACAGAATATGAACTCAGATTTTGTTCAAAAATTACTCAGTCTGTGTTCTAACAGAATATGGACTCAGTCTATGTTTAAAGAATACTCACTCAGCCAGTGTTCTACCAGAATATGGATTCAGACTATTTTCAAGAATACTCACTCAGCCTGTGTTCTAGCAGAACGCTCACTTAGCCTGTGTTCTAACAGAATGTGTACTCAGATATTGTTCAAAAATTACTTACTCAGTCTGTGTTCTAACAGAATTTGGACGCAGTCTCTGTTTAAAAAATTCTCACTCACCTCAGTATTCTAACAGAACACTCACGTAGCCTGTGTTCTAACAGAACACTAACTCAGCCTGTTTTCTAACAAAATGTGGATTCAGATCAAAAATTACTAACGCAGTCTGTGTTCTAACAGAATATGGACTTAGATTTTGTTCAAAAATTACTCAGTCTGTGTTCTAACAGAATATGGACTCAGTCTATGTTTAAAGAATACTCACTCAGCCAGTATTTTACCAGAGTATGGACTCAGCCTGTGTTCTAACAGAATACTCACACATCCTGTGTTCTAACAGAATATGGACTCAGTCTATATTTAAAGAATACTCACTCACCTCAGTATTATAACAGAACACTCACGTAGCCAGTGTTCTAACAGAATACTAACTCAGCCTGTGTTCTAACAGAATGTGGATTCAGATCAAAAATTACTAACTCAGTCTGTGTTCTAACAGAATGTGGACTCAGATTTTGTTCAAAAATTACTCAGTCTGTTTCTAACAGAATATGGTCTCAGTCTATGTTTAAAGATTACTCACTCAGCCAGTATTTTACCAGAGTATGGACTCAGCCTGTGTTCTAACAGAATACTCACACAGCCTGTGTTCTAACAGAATATGGACTCAGTCTATATTTAAAGAATACTCACTCACCTCAGTATTCTAACAGAACACTCACGTAGCCTGTGTTCTAACAGAACACTAACTCAGCCTGCTTTCTAACAGAATGTGGATTCAGATCAAATATTACTAACGCAGTCTGTGTTCTAACAGAATATGGACTTAGATTTTGTTCAAAAATTACTCAGTCTGTGTTCTAACAGAATATGGACTCAGTCTATGTTTAAAGAATACTCACTCAGCCAATATTTTACCAGAGTATGGACTCGGCCTGTGTTCTAACAGAATACTCACACAGCCTGTGTTCTAACAGAATATGGACTCAGTCTATATTTAAAGAATACTGAATCACCTCAGTATTCCAACAGAACACTCACGTAGCCAGTGTTGTAACAGAATACTAACTCAGCCTGTGTTCTAACAGAATGTGGATTCAGATCAAATATTACTAACTCAGTCTGTGTTCTAACAGAATGTGGACTCAGATTTTGTTCAAAATTACTCAGTCTGTGTTCTAACAGAATATGGACTTAGTCTATGTTTAAAGAATACTCACTCAGCTCAGTGTTCTAACATAACACTCACTTAGACTGTGTTCTAACAGAATGTGGGTTCAGATCAAATATTACTAACTCAGTCTGTGTTCTAACAGAATGTGGACTCAGATTTTGTTCAAAAATTACTCAGTCTGTTTATAACAGAATATGGACTCAGTCTATGTTTAAAGAATACTCACTCAGCCAGTATTTTACCAGAGTATGGACTCAGCCTGTGTTCTAACAGAATACTCACACAGCCTGTGTTCTAACAGAATATGGACTCAGTCTATATTTAAAGAATACTCACTCACCTCAGTATTCTAACAGAACACTCACGTAGCCTGTGTTCTAACAGAACAGTAACTCAGCCTTTTTTCTAACAGAATGTGGATTGAGATCAAAAATTATTAACGCAGTCTGTGTTCTAACAGAATATGGACTTAGATTTTGTTCAAAAATTACTCAGTCTGTGTTCTAACAGAATATGGACTCAGTCTATGTTTAAAGAATACTCACTCAGCCAATATTTTACCAGAGTATGGACACAGCCTGTGTTCTAACAGAATACTCACACAGCCTGTGTTCTAACAGAATATGGACTCAGTCTATATTTAAAGAATACTCACTAACCTCAGTATTCCAACTGAACACTCATGTAGCCAGTGTTCTAACAGAATACTAACTCAGCCTGTGTTCTAACGGAATGTGGATTCAGATCAAATATTACTAACTCAGTCTGTGTTCTAACAGAATGTGGACTCAGATTTTGTTCAAAAATTATTCAGCCTGTGTTCTAACAGAATGTGGATTCAGATCAAAAATTACTAACTCAGTCTGTGTTCTAACAGAATGTGGGTTCAGATCAAAAATTACTAACGCAGTCTGTGTTCTAACAGAATATGGACTTAGATTTTGTTCAAAAATTACTCAGTCTGTGTTCTAACAGAATATGGACTCAGTCTATGTTTAAAGAATACTCACTCAGCCAGTATTTTACCAGAGTATGGACTCAGCCTGTGTTCTAACAGAATACTCACACAGCCTGTGTTCTAACAGAATATGTACTCAGTCTATATTTAAAGAATACTCACTCACCTCAGTATTCTAACAGAACACTCACGTAGCCAGTGTTCTAACAGAATACTAACTCAGCCTGTGTTCTAACAGAATGTGGATTCAGATCAAAAATTACTAACTCAGTCTGTGTTCTAACAGAATGTGGACTCAGATTTTGTTCAAAAATTACTCATTCTGTTTCTAACAGAATATGGTCTCAGTCTATGTTTAAAGATTACTCACTCAGCCAGTATTTTACCAGAGTATGGACTCAGCCTGTGTTCTAACAGAATACTCACACAGCCTGTGTTCTAACAGAATATGGACTCAGTCTATATTTAAAGAATACTCACTCACCTCAGTATTCTAACAGAACACTCACGTAGCCTGTGTTCTAACAGAACACTAACTCAGCCTGCTTTCTAACTGAATGTGGATTCAGATCAAATATTACTAACGCAGTCTGTGTTCTAACAGAATATGGACTTAGATTTTGTTCAAAAATTACTCAGTCTGTGTTCTAACAGAATATGGACTCAGTCTATGTTTAAAGAATACTCACTCAGCCAATATTTTACCAGAGTATGGACTCGGCCTGTCTTCTAACAGAATACTCACACAGCCTGTGTTCTAACAGAATATGGACTCAGTCTATATTTAAAGAATACTGACTCACCTCAGTATTCCAACAGAACACTCACGTAGCCAGTGTTGTTACAGAATACTAACTCAGCCTGTGTTCTAAAAGAATGTGGATTCAGATCAAATATTACTAACTCAGTCTGTGTTCTAACAGAATGTGGACTCAGATTTTGTTCAAAATTACTCAGTCTGTGTTCTAACAGAATATGGACTAAGTCTATGTTTAAAGAATACCCACTCAGCTAAGTGTTCTAACATAATACTCACTTAGCCTGTGTTCTAACAGAATGTGGGTTCAGATCAAATATTACTAACACAGTCTGTGTTCTAACAGAATGTGGACTCATATTTTGTTCAAAAATTACTCAGTCTGTTTCTAACAGAATATGGACTCAGTCTATGTTGAAAGAATACTCACTCAGCCAGTATTTTACCAGAGTATGGACTCAGCCTGTGTTCTAACAGAATACTCACACAGCCTGTGTTCTAACAGAATATGGACTCAGTCTATATTTAAAGAATACTCACTCACCTCAGTATTCTAACAGAACACTCACGTAGCCTGTGTTCTAACAGAACAGTAACTCAGCCTTTTTTCTAACAGAATGTGGATTCAGATCAAAAATTATTAACGCAGTCTGTGTTCTAACAGAATATGGACTTAGATTTTGTTCAAAAATTACTCAGTCTGTGTTCTAACAGAATATGGACTCAGTCTATGTTTAAGAATACTCACTCAGCCAATATTTTACCAGAGTATGGACTCAGCCTGTGTTCTAACAGAATACTCACACAGCCTGTGTTCTAACAGAATATGGACTCAGTCTATATTTAAAGAATACTCACTAACCTCAGTATTCCAACAGAACACTCATGTAGCCAGTGTTCTAACAGAATAC
The DNA here is from genome assembly GCF_987537825.1 of Furipterus horrens. Taxonomy (NCBI): domain Eukaryota; kingdom Metazoa; phylum Chordata; class Mammalia; order Chiroptera; family Furipteridae; genus Furipterus; species Furipterus horrens. Next base: position 39,626,006 of record NW_028327181.1, on the reverse strand, counting down.
TAACTCAGCCTGTGTTCTAACGGAATGTGGATTCAGATCAAATATTACTAACTCAGTCTGTGTTCTAACAGAATGTGGACTCAGATTTTGTTCAAAAATTATTCAGCCTGTGTTCTAACAGAATGTGGATTCAGATCAAAAATTACTAACTCAGTCTGTGTTCTAACAGAATGTGGGTTCAGATCAAAAATTACTAACTCAGTCTGTGTTCTAACAGAATATGAACTCAGATTTTGTTCAAAAATTACTCAGTCTGTGTTCTAACAGAATATGGACTCAGTCTATATTTAAAGAATACTCACTCACCTCAGTATTCTAACAGAACACTCACGTAGCCAGTGTTCTAACAGAATACTAACTCATCCTGTGTTCTAACAGAATGTGGATTCAGATCAAAAATTACTAACTCAGTCTGTGTTCTAACAGAATGTGGACTCAGATTTTGTTCAAAAATTACTCAGTCTGTTTCTAACAAAATATGGTCTCAGTCTTTGTTTAAAGAATACTCACTCAGCTCAGTGTTCTAACATAACACTCACTTAGCCTGTGTTCTAACAGAATGTGGTTTCAGATCAAAAATTACTAACTCAGTCTGTGTTCTAACAGAATATGAACTCAGATTTTGTTCAAAAATTACTCAGTCTGTGTTCTAACAGAATATGGACTCAGTCTATGTTTAAAGAATACTCACTCAGCCAGTGTTCTACCAGAATATGGATTCAGACTATTTTCAAGAATACTCACTCAGCCTGTGTTCTAGCAGAACGCTCACTTAGCCTGTGTTCTAACAGAATGTGTACTCAGATATTGTTCAAAAATTACTTACTCAGTCTGTGTTCTAACAGAATTTGGACGCAGTCTCTGTTTAAAAAATTCTCACTCACCTCAGTATTCTAACAGAACACTCACGTAGCCTGTGTTCTAACAGAACACTAACTCAGCCTGTTTTCTAACAAAATGTGGATTCAGATCAAAAATTACTAACGCAGTCTGTGTTCTAACAGAATATGGACTTAGATTTTGTTCAAAAATTACTCAGTCTGTGTTCTAACAGAATATGGACTCAGTCTATGTTTAAAGAATACTCACTCAGCCAGTATTTTACCAGAGTATGGACTCAGCCTGTGTTCTAACAGAATACTCACACATCCTGTGTTCTAACAGAATATGGACTCAGTCTATATTTAAAGAATACTCACTCACCTCAGTATTCTAACAGAACACTCACGTAGCCAGTGTTCTAACAGAATACTAACTCAGCCTGTGTTCTAACAGAATGTGGATTCAGATCAAAAATTACTAACTCAGTCTGTGTTCTAACAGAATGTGGACTCAGATTTTGTTCAAAAATTACTCAGTCTGTTTCTAACAGAATATGGTCTCAGTCTATGTTTAAATATTACTCACTCAGCCAGTATTTTACCAGAGTATGGACTCAGCCTGTGTTCTAACAGAATACTCACACAGCCTGTGTTCTAACAGAATATGGACTCAGTCTATATTTAAAGAATACTCACTCACCTCAGTATTCTAACAGAACACTCACGTAGCCTGTGTTCTAACAGAACACTAACTCAGCCTGCTTTCTAACAGAATGTGGATTCAGATCAAATATTACTAACGCAGTCTGTGTTCTAACAGAATATGGACTTAGATTTTGTTCAAAAATTACTCAGTCTGTGTTCTAACAGAATATGGACTCAGTCTATGTTTAAAGAATACTCACTCAGCCAATATTTTACCAGAGTATGGACTCGGCCTGTGTTCTAACAGAATACTCACACAGCCTGTGTTCTAACAGAATATGGACTCAGTCTATATTTAAAGAATACTGAATCACCTCAGTATTCCAACAGAACACTCACGTAGCCAGTGTTGTAACAGAATACTAACTCAGCCTGTGTTCTAACAGAATGTGGATTCAGATCAAATATTACTAACTCAGTCTGTGTTCTAACAGAATGTGGACTCAGATTTTGTTCAAAATTACTCAGTCTGTGTTCTAACAGAATATGGACTTAGTCTATGTTTAAAGAATACTCACTCAGCTCAGTGTTCTAACATAACACTCACTTAGACTGTGTTCTAACAGAATGTGGGTTCAGATCAAATATTACTAACTCAGTCTGTGTTCTAACAGAATGTGGACTCAGATTTTGTTCAAAAATTACTCAGTCTGTTTATAACAGAATATGGACTCAGTCTATGTTTAAAGAATACTCACTCAGCCAGTATTTTACCAGAGTATGGACTCAGCCTGTGTTCTAACAGAATACTCACACAGCCTGTGTTCTAACAGAATATGGACTCAGTCTATATTTAAAGAATACTCACTCACCTCAGTATTCTAACAGAACACTCACGTAGCCTGTGTTCTAACAGAACAGTAACTCAGCCTTTTTTCTAACAGAATGTGGATTGAGATCAAAAATTATTAACGCAGTCTGTGTTCTAACAGAATATGGACTTAGATTTTGTTCAAAAATTACTCAGTCTGTGTTCTAACAGAATATGGACTCAGTCTATGTTTAAAGAATACTCACTCAGCCAATATTTTACCAGAGTATGGACACAGCCTGTGTTCTAACAGAATACTCACACAGCCTGTGTTCTAACAGAATATGGACTCAGTCTATATTTAAAGAATACTCACTAACCTCAGTATTCCAACTGAACACTCATGTAGCCAGTGTTCTAACAGAATACTAACTCAGCCTGTGTTCTAACGGAATGTGGATTCAGATCAAATATTACTAACTCAGTCTGTGTTCTAACAGAATGTGGACTCAGATTTTGTTCAAAAATTATTCAGCCTGTGTTCTAACAGAATGTGGATTCAGATCAAAAATTACTAACTCAGTCTGTGTTCTAACAGAATGTGGGTTCAGATCAAAAATTACTAACGCAGTCTGTGTTCTAACAGAATATGGACTTAGATTTTGTTCAAAAATTACTCAGTCTGTGTTCTAACAGAATATGGACTCAGTCTATGTTTAAAGAATACTCACTCAGCCAGTATTTTACCAGAGTATGGACTCAGCCTGTGTTCTAACAGAATACTCACACAGCCTGTGTTCTAACAGAATATGTACTCAGTCTATATTTAAAGAATACTCACTCACCTCAGTATTCTAACAGAACACTCACGTAGCCAGTGTTCTAACAGAATACTAACTCAGCCTGTGTTCTAACAGAATGTGGATTCAGATCAAAAATTACTAACTCAGTCTGTGTTCTAACAGAATGTGGACTCAGATTTTGTTCAAAAATTACTCAGTCTGTTTCTAACAGAATATGGTCTCAGTCTATGTTTAAAGATTACTCACTCAGCCAGTATTTTACCAGAGTATGGACTCAGCCTGTGTTCTAACAGAATACTCACACAGCCTGTGTTCTAACAGAATATGGACTCAGTCTATATTTAAAGAATACTCACTCACCTCAGTATTCTAACAGAACACTCACGTAGCCTGTGTTCTAACAGAACACTAACTCAGCCTGCTTTCTAACTGAATGTGGATTCAGATCAAATATTACTAACGCAGTCTGTGTTCTAACAGAATATGGACTTAGATTTTGTTCAAAAATTACTCAGTCTGTGTTCTAACAGAATATGGACTCAGTCTATGTTTAAAGAATACTCACTCAGCCAATATTTTACCAGAGTATGGACTCGGCCTGTGTTCTAACAGAATACTCACACAGCCTGTGTTCTAACAGAATATGGACTCAGTCTATATTTAAAGAATACTGACTCACCTCAGTATTCCAACAGAACACTCACGTAGCCAGTGTTGTTACAGAATACTAACTCAGCCTGTGTTCTAAAAGAATGTGGATTCAGATCAAATATTACTAACTCAGTCTGTGTTCTAACAGAATGTGGACTCAGATTTTGTTCAAAATTACTCAGTCTGTGTTCTAACAGAATATGGACTAAGTCTATGTTTAAAGAATACCCACTCAGCTAAGTGTTCTAACATAATACTCACTTAGCCTGTGTTCTAACAGAATGTGGGTTCAGATCAAATATTACTAACACAGTCTGTGTTCTAACAGAATGTGGACTCATATTTTGTTCAAAAATTACTCAGTCTGTTTCTAACAGAATATGGACTCAGTCTATGTTGAAAGAATACTCACTCAGCCAGTATTTTACCAGAGTATGGACTCAGCCTGTGTTCTAACAGAATACTCACACAGCCTGTGTTCTAACAGAATATGGACTCAGTCTATATTTAAAGAATACTCACTCACCTCAGTATTCTAACAGAACACTCACGTAGCCTGTGTTCTAACAGAACAGTAACTCAGCCTTTTTTCTAACAGAATGTGGATTCAGATCAAAAATTATTAACGCAGTCTGTGTTCTAACAGAATATGGACTTAGATTTTGTTCAAAAATTACTCAGTCTGTGTTCTAACAGAATATGGACTCAGTCTATGTTTAAAGAATACTCACTCAGCCAATATTTTACCAGAGTATGGACTCAGCCTGTGTTCTAACAGAATACTCACACAGCCTGTGTTCTAACAGAATATGGACTCAGTCTATATTTAAAGAATACTCACTAACCTCAGTATTCCAACAGAACACTCATGTAGCCAGTGTTCTAACAGAATACTAACTCAGCCTGTGTTCTAACGGAATGTGGATTCAGATCAAATATTACTAACTCAGTCTGTGTTCTAACAGAATGTGGACTCAGATTTTGTTCAAAAATTATTCAGCCTGTGTTCTAACAGAATGTGGATTCAGATCAAAAATTACTAACTCAGTCTGTGTTCTAACAGAATGTGGGTTCAGATCAAAAATTACTAACTCAGTCTGTGTTCTAACAGAATATGAACTCAGATTTTGTTCAAAAATTACTCAGTCTGTGTTCTAACAGAATATGGACTCAGTCTATATTTAAAGAATACTCACTCACCTCAGTATTCTAACAGAACACTCACGTAGCCAGTGTTCTAACAGAATACTAACTCATCCTGTGTTCTAACAGAATGTGGATTCAGATCAAAAATTACTAACTCAGTCTGTGTTCTAACAGAATGTGGACTCAGATTTTGTTCAAAAATTACTCAGTCTGTTTCTAACAAAATATGGTCTCAGTCTTTGTTTAAAGAATACTCACTCAGCTCAGTGTTCTAACATAACACTCACTTAGCCTGTGTTCTAACAGAATGTGGTTTCAGATCAAAAATTACTAACTCAGTCTGTGTTCTAACAGAATATGAACTCAGATTTTGTTCAAAAATTACTCAGTCTGTGTTCTAACAGAATATGGACTCAGTCTATGTTTAAAGAATACTCACTCAGCCAGTGTTCTACCAGAATATGGATTCAGACTATTTTCAAGAATACTCACTCAGCCTGTGTTCTAGCAGAACGCTCACTTAGCCTGTGTTCTAACAGAATGTGTACTCAGATATTGTTCAAAAATTACTTACTCAGTCTGTGTTCTAACAGAATTTGGACGCAGTCTCTGTTTAAAAAATACTCACTCACCTCAGTATTCTAACAGAACACTCACGTAGCCTGTGTTCTAACAGAACACTAACTCAGCCTGTTTTCTAACAAAATGTGGATTCAGATCAAAAATTACTAACGCAGTCTGTGTTCTAACAGAATATGGACTTAGATTTTGTTCAAAAATTACTCAGTCTGTGTTCTAACAGAATATGGACTCAGTCTATGTTTAAAGAATACTCACTCAGCCAGTATTTTACCAGAGTATGGACTCAGCCTGTGTTCTAACAGAATACTCACACAGCCTGTGTTCTAACAGAATATGGACTCAGTCTATATTTAAAGAATACTCACTCACCTCAGTATTCTAACAGAACACTCACGTAGCCAGTGTTCTAACAGAATACTAACTCAGCCTGTGTTCTAACAGAATGTGGATTCAGATCAAAAATTACTAACTCAGTCTGTGTTCTAACAGAATGTGGACTCAGATTTTGTTCAAAAATTACTCAGTCTGTTTCTAACAGAATATGGTCTCAGTCTATGTTTAAAGATTACTCACTCAGCCAGTATTTTACCAGAGTATGGACTCAGCCTGTGTTCTAACAGAATACTCACACAGCCTGTGTTCTAACAGAATATGGACTCAGTCTATATTTAAAGAATACTCACTCACCTCAGTATTCTAACAGAACACTCACGTAGCCTGTGTTCTAACAGAACACTAACTCAGCCTGCTTTCTAACAGAATGTGGATTCAGATCAAATATTACTAACGCAGTCTGTGTTCTAACAGAATATGGACTTAGATTTTGTTCAAAAATTACTCAGTCTGTGTTCTAACAGAATATGGACTCAGTCTATGTTTAAAGAATACTCACTCAGCCAATATTTTACCAGAGTATGGACTCGGCCTGTGTTCTAACAGAATACTCACACAGCCTGTGTTCTAACAGAATATGGACTCAGTCTATATTTAAAGAATACTGAATCACCTCAGTATTCCAACAGAACACTCACGTAGCCAGTGTTGTAACAGAATACTAACTCAGCCTGTGTTCTAACAGAATGTGGATTCAGATCAAATATTACTAACTCAGTCTGTGTTCTAACAGAATGTGGGCTCAGATTTTGTTCAAAATTACTCAGTCTGTGTTCTAACAGAATATGGACTTAGTCTATGTTTAAAGAATACTCCCTCAGCTCAGTGTTCTAACATAACACTCACTTAGCCTGTGTTCTAACAGAATGTGGGTTCAGATCAAATATTACTAACTGAGTCTGTGTTCTAACAGAATGTGGACTCAGATTTTGTTCAAAAATTACTCAGTCTGTTTATAACAGAATATGGACTCAGTCTATGTTTAAAGAATACTCACTCAGCCAGTATTTTACCAGAGTATGGACTCAGCCTGTGTTCTAACAGAATACTCACACAGCCTGTGTTCTAACAGAATATGGACTCAGTCTATATTTAAAGAATACTCACTCACCTCAGTATTCTAACAGAACACTCACGTAGCCTGTGTTCTAACAGAACAGTAACTCAGCCTTTTTTCTAACAGAATGTGGATTCAGATCAAAAATTATTAACGCAGTCTGTGTTCTAACAGAATATGGACTTAAATTTTGTTCAAAAATTACTCAGTCTGTGTTCTAACAGAATATGGACTCAGTCTATGTTTAAAGAATACTCACTCAGCCAATATTTTACCAGAGTATGGACTCAGCCTGTTTTCTAACAGAATACTCACACAGCCTGTGTTCTAACAGAATATGGACTCAGTCTATATTTAAAGAATACTCACTCACCTCAGTATTCCAACAGAACACTCATGTAGCCAGTGTTCTAACAGAATACTAACTCAGCCTGTGTTCTAACGGAATGTGGATTCAGATCAAATATTACTAACTCAGTCTGTGTTCTAACAGAATGTGGACTCAGATTTTGTTCAAAAATTACTCAGTCTGTGTTCTAACAGAATATGGACTCAGTCTATGTTTAAAGAATACTCACTCAGCCAGTATTTTACCAGAGTATGGACTCAGCCTGTGTTCTAACAGAATACTCACACAGCCTGTGTTCTAACAGAATATGTACTCAGTCTATATTTAAAGAATACTCACTCACCTCAGTATTCTAACAGAACACTCACGTAGCCAGTGTTCTAACAGAATACTAACTCAGCCTGTGTTCTAACAGAATGTGGACTCAGATTTTGTTCAAAAATTACTCAGTCTGTTTCTAACAGAATATGGAGTCAGTCTATGTTTAAAGAATACTCACTCAACCAGTATTTTACCAGAGTATGGACTCAGCCTGTGTTCTAACAGAATACTCACACAGCCTGTGTTCTAACAGAATATGGACTCAGTCTATATTTAAAGAATACTCACTCACCTCAGTATTCTAACAGAACACTCACGTAGCCAGTGTTCTAACAGAATACTAACTCAGCCTGTGTTCTAACAGAATGTGGATTCAGATCAAAAATTACTAACTCAGCCTGTGTTCTAACAGAATGTGGACTCAGATTTTGTTCAAAAATTACTCAGTCTGTTTCTAACAGAATATGGAGTCAGTCTATGTTTAAAGAATACTCACTCAACCAGTATTTTACCAGAGTATGGACTCAGCCTGTGTTCTAACAGAATACTCACACAGCCTGTGTTCTAACAGAATATGGACTCAGTCTATATTTAAAGAATACTCACTCACCTCAGTATTCTAACAGAACACTCACGTAGCCAGTGTTATAACAGAATACTAACTCAGCCTGTGTTCTAACAGAATGTGGATTCAGATCAAAAATTACTAAGTCTGTGTTCTAACAGAATGTGGACTCAGATTTTGTTCAAAAATTACTCAGTCTGTTTCTAACAGAATATGGTCTCAGTCTATGTTTTAAGATTACTCACTCAGCCAGTATTTTACCAGAGTATGGACTCAGCCTGTGTTCTAACAGAATACTCACACAGCCTGTGTTCTAACAGAATATGGACTCAGTCTATATTTAAAGAATACTCACTAACCTCAGTATTCCAACAGAACACTCATGTAACCAGTGTTCTAACAGAATACTAACTCAGCCTGTGTTCTAACGGAATGTGGATTCAGATCAAATATTACTAACTCAGTCTGTGTTCTAACAGAATGTGGACTCAGATTTTGTTCAAAAATTATTCAGCCTGTGTTCTAACAGAATGTGGATTCAGATCAAAAATTACTAACTCAGTCTGTGTTCTAACAGAATGTGGGTTCAGATCAAAAATTACTAACTCAGTCTGTGTTCTAACAGAATATGAACTCAGATTTTGTTCAAAAATTACTCAGTCTGTGTTCTAACAGAATATGGACTCAATCTATATTTAAAGAATACTCACTCACCTCAGTATTCTAACAGAACACTCACGTAGCCAGTGTTCTAACAGAATACTAACTCATCCTGTGTTCTAACAGAATGTGGATTCAGATCAAAAATTACTAACTCAGTCTGTGTTCTAACAGAATGTGGACTCAGATTTTGTTCAAAAATTACTCAGTCTGTTTCTAACAAAATATGGTCTCAGTCTTTGTTTAAAGAATACTCACTCAGCTCAGTGTTCTAACATAACACTCACTTAGCCTGTGTTCTAACAGAATGTGGTTTCAGATCAAAAATTACTAACTCAGTCTGTGTTCTAACAGAATATGAACTCAGATTTTGTTCAAAAATTACTCAGTCTGTGTTCTAACAGAATATGGACTCAGTCTATGTTTAAAGAATACTCACTCAGCCAGTGTTCTACCAGAATATGGATTCAGACTATTTTCAAGAATACTCACTCAGCCTGTGTTCTAGCAGAACGCTCACTTAGCCTGTGTTCTAACAGAATGTGTACTCAGATATTGTTCAAAAATTACTTACTCAGTCTGTGTTCTAACAGAATTTGGACGCAGTCTCTGTTTAAAAAATACTCACTCACCTCAGTATTCTAACAGAACACTCACGTAGCCTGTGTTCTAACAGAACACTAACTCAGCCTGTTTTCTAACAAAATGTGGATTCAGATCAAAAATTACTAACGCAGTCTGTGTTCTAACAGAATATGGACTTAGATTTTGTTCAAAAATTACTCAGTCTGTGTTCTAACAGAATATGGACTCAGTCTATGTTTAAAGAATACTCACTCAGCCAGTATTTTACCAGAGTATGGACTCAGCCTGTGTTCTAACAGAATACTCACACAGCCTGTGTTCTAACAGAATATGGACTCAGTCTATATTTAAAGAATACTCACTCACCTCAGTATTCTAACAGAACACTCACGTAGCCAGTGTTCTAACAGAATACTAACTCAGCCTGTGTTCTAACAGAATGTGGATTCAGATCAAAAATTACTAACTCAGTCTGTGTTCTAACAGAATGTGGACTCAGATTTTGTTCAAAAATTACTCAGTCTGTTTCTAACAGAATATGGTCTCAGTCTATGTTTAAAGATTACTCACTCAGCCAGTATTTTACCAGAGTATGGACTCAGCCTGTGTTCTAACAGAATACTCACACAGCCTGTGTTCTAACAGAATATGGACTCAGTCTATATTTAAAGAATACTCACTCACCTCAGTATTCTAACAGAACACTCACGTAGCCTGTTTTCTAACAGAACACTAACTCAGCCTGCTTTCTAACAGAATGTGGATTCAGATCAAATATTACTAACGCAGTCTGTGTTCTAACAGAATATGGACTTAGATTTTGTTCAAAAATTACTCAGTCTGTGTTCTAACAGAATATGAACTCAGTCTATGTTTAAAGAATACTCACTCAGCCAATATTTTACCAGAGTATGGACTCGGCCTGTGTTCTAACAGAATACTCACACAGCCTGTGTTCTAACAGAATATGGACTCAGTCTATATTTAAAGAATACTGAATCACCTCAGTATTCCAACAGAACACTCACGTAGCCAGTGTTGTAACAGAATACTAACTCAGCCTGTGTTCTAACAGAATGTGGATTCAGATCAAATATTACTAACTCAGTCTGTGTTCTAACTGAATGTGGACTCAGATTTTGTTCAAAATTACTCAGTCTGTGTTCTAACAGAATATGGACTAAGTCTATGTTTAAAGAATACTCACTCAGCTCAGTGTTCTAACATAACACTCACTTAGCCTGTGTTCTAACAGAATGTGGGTTCAGATCAAATATTACTAACTCAGTCTGTGTTCTAACAGAATGTGGACTCAGATTTTGTTCAAAAATTACTCAGTCTGTTTATAACAGAATATGGACTCAGTCTATGTTTAAAGAATACTCACTCAGCCAGTATTTTACCAGAGTATGGACTCAGCCTGTGTTCTAACAGAATACTCACACAGCCTGTGTTCTAACAGAATATGGACTCAGTCTATATTTAAGGAATACTCACTCACCTCAGTATTCTAACAGAACACTCACGTAGCCTGTGTTCTAACAGAACAGTAACTCAGCCTTTTTTCTAACAGAATGTGGATTCAGATCAAAAATTATTAACGCAGTCTGTGTTCTAACAGAATATGGACTAAGTTTTTGTTCAAAAATTACTCAGTCTATGTTCTAACAGAATATGGACTCAGTCTATGTTTAAAGAATACTCACTCAGCCAATATTTTACCAGAGTATGGACTCAGCCTGTGTTCTAACAGAATACTCACACAGCCTGTGTTCTAACAGAATATGGACTCAGTCTATATTTAAAGAATACTCACTCACCTCAGTATTCCAACAGAACACTCATGTAGCCAGTGTTCTAACAGAATACTAACTCAGCCTGTGTTCTAACGGAATGTGGATTCAGATCAAATATTACTAACTCAGTCTGTGTTCTAACAGAATGTGGACTCAGATTTTGTTCAAAAATTACTCAGTCTGTGTTCTAACAGAATATGGACTAAGTCTATGTTTAAAGAATACTCACTCAGCTCAGTGTTCTAACATAAGACTCACTTAGCCTGTGTTCTAACAGAATGTGGTTTCAGATCAAAAATTACTAACTCAGTCTGTGTTCTAACAGAATGTGGACTCAGATTTTGTTCAAAAATTACTCAGTCTGTGTTCTAACAGAATATGGACTCAGTCTATGTTTAAAGAATACTCACTCAGCCTGTGTTTTAGCAGAACGCTCACTTAGCCTGTGTTCTAACAGAATGTGGACTCAGATACTGTTCAAAAATTACTAACTCAGTCTGTGTTCTAACAGAATTTGGACGCAGTCTCTGTTTAAAAAATACTCACTCACCTCAGTGTTCTAACAGAACACTCACGTAGCCTGTGTTCTAACAGAACACTAACTCAGCCTGTGTTCTAACAAAATGTGGATTCAGATCAAAAATTACTAACGCAGTCTGTGTTCTAACAGAATATGGACTTAGATTTTGTTCAAAAATTACTCAGTCTGTGTTCTAACAGAATATGGACTCAGTCTATGTTTAAAGAATACTCACTCAGCCAGTATTTTACCAGAGTATGGACTCAGCCTGTGTTCTAACAGAATACTCACACAGCCTGTGTTCTAACAGAATATGTACTCAGTCTATATTTAAAGAATACTCACTCACCTCAGTATTCTAACAGAACACTCACGTAGCCAGTGTTCTAACAGAATACTAACTCAGCCTGTGTTCTAAAAGAATGTGGACTCAGATTTTGTTCAAAAATTACTCAGTCTGTTTCTAACAGAATATGGAGTCAGTCTATGTTTAAAGAATACTCACTCAACCAGTATTTTACCAGAGTATGGACTCAGCCTGTGTTCTACCAGAATACTCACACAGCCTGTGTTCTAACAGAATATGGACTCAGTCTATATTTAAAGAATACTCACTGACCTCAGTATTCTAACAGAACACTCACGTACCCTGTGTTCTAACAGAACACTAACTCAGCCTGTTTTCTAACAGAATGTCGATTCAGATCAAAAATTACTAACGCAGTCTGTGTTCTAACAGAATATGGACTTAGATGTTGTTCAAAAATTACTCAGTCTGTGTTCTAACAGAATATGGACTCAGTCTATGTTTAAAGAATACTCACTCAGCCAATATTTGACCAGAGTATGGACTCAGCCTGTGTTCTAACAGAATACTCACACAGCCTGTGTTCTAACAGAATATGGACTCAGTCTATATTTAAAGAATACTCACTCACCTCAGTATTCCTACAGAACACTCACGTAGCCAGTGTTCTAACAGAATACTAACTCAGCCTGGGTTCTAACAGAATGTGCATTCAGATCAAATATTACTAACTCAGTCTGTGTTCTAACAGAATGTGGACTCAGATTTTGTTCAAAAATTACTCAGTCTGTGTTCTAACAGAATATGGACTAAGTCTATGTTTAAAGAATACTCACTCAGCTCAGTGTTCTAACATAACACTCACTTAGCCTGTGTTCTAAGAGAATGTGGTTTCAGATCAAAAATTACTAACTCAGTCTGTGTTCTAACAGAATGTGGACTCAGATTTTGTTCAAAAATTACTCAGTCTGTGTTCTAACAGAATATGGACTCAGTCTATGTTTAAAGAATACTCACTCAGCCAGTGTTCTACCAGAATATGGATTCAGACTATTTTCAAAAATACTCACTCAGCCTGTGTTCTAGCAGAACGCTCACTTAGCCTGTGTTCTAACAGAATGTGGACTCAGATATTGTACAAAAATTACTAACTCAGTCTGTGTTCTAACAGAATTTGGACGCAGTCTCTGTTTAAAAAATACTCACTCACCTCAGTGTTCTAACAGAACACTCACGTAGCCTGTGTTCTAACAGAACACTAACTCAGCCTGTTTTCCAGCAGAATGTGGATTCAGATCAAAAATTACTAACGCAGTCTGTGTTCTAACAGAATATGGACTTAGATTTTGTTCAAAAATTACTCAGTCTGTGTTCTAACAGAATATGGACTCAGTCTATGTTTAAAGAATACTCACTCAGCCAGTATTTTACCAGAGTATGGACTCAGCCTGTGTTCTAACAGAATACTCACACAGCCTGTGTTCTAACAGAATATGTACTCAGTCTATATTTAAAGAATACTCACTCACCTCAGTATTCTAACAGAACACTCACGTAGCCAGTGTTCTAACAGAATACTAACTCAGCCTGTGTTCTAACAGAATGTGGATTCAGATCAAAAATTACTAACTCAGTCTGTGTTCTAACAGAATGTGGACTCAGATTTTGTTCAAAAATTACTCAGTCTGTTTCTAACAGAATATGGTCTCAGTCTATGTTTAAAGAATACTCACTCAGCCAGTATTTTAACAGAGTATGGACTCAGCCTGTGTTCTAACAGAATACTCACACAGCCTGTGTTCTAACAGAATATGGACTCAGTCTATATTTAAAGAATACTCACTCACCTCAGTATTCTAACAGAACACTCACGTAGCCTGTGTTCTAACAGAACACTAACTCAGCCTGCTTTCTAACAGAATGTGGATTCAGATCAAATATTACTAACGAAGTCTGTGTTCTAACAGAATGTGGACTCAGATTTTGTTCAAAAATTACTCAGTCTGTTTCTAACAGAATATGGTCTCAGTCTATGTTTAAAGAATACTCACTCAGCCAGTATTTTACCAGAGTATGGACTCAGCCTGTGTTCTAACAGAATACTCACACAGCCTGTGTTCTAACAGAATATGGACTCAGTCTATATTTAAAGAATACTCACTCACCTCAGTATTCTAACAGAACACTCACGTAGCCTGTGTTCTAACAGAACACTAACTCAGCCTGCTTTCTAACAGAATGTGGATTCAGATCAAATATTACTAACGAAGTCTGTGTTCTAACAGAATATGGACTTAGATTTTGTTCAAAAATTACTCAGTCTGTGTTCTAACAGAATATGGACTCAGTCTATGTTTAAAGAATACTCACTCAGCTAATATTTTACCAGAGTATGTACTCGGCCTGTGTTCTAACAGAATACTCACACAGCCTGTGTTCTAACAGAATATGGACTCAGTCTATACTTAAAGAATACTGACTCACCTCAGTATTCCAACAGAACACTCACGTAGCCAGTGTTGTAACAGAATACTAACTCAGCCTGTGTTCTAACAGAATGTGGATTCAGATCAAATATTACTAACTCAGTCTGTGTTCTGACAGAATGTGGACTCAGATTTTGTTCAAAATTACTCAGTCTGTGTTCTAACAGAATATGGGTTCAGATCAAAAATTACTAACTCAGTCTGTGTTCTAACAGAATGTGGGTTCAGATCAAAAATTACTAACTCAGTCTGTGTTCTAACAGAATGTGGGTTCAGATCAAAAATTACTAACTCAGTCTGTGTTCTAACAGAATATGAACTCAGATTTTGTTCAAAAATTACTCAGTCTGTGTTCTAACAGAATATGGACTCAGTCTATATTTAAAGAATACTCACTCACCTCAGTATTCTAACAGAACACTCACGTAGCCAGTGTTCTAACAGAATACTAACTCATCCTGTGTTCTAACAGAATGTGGATTCAGATCAAAAATTACTAACTCAATCTGTGTTCTAACAGAATGTGGACTCAGATTTTGTTCAAAAATTACTCAGTCTGTTTCTAACAAAATATGGTCTCAGTCTTTGTTTAAAGAATACTCACTCAGCTCAGTGTTCTAACATAACACTCACTTAGCCTGTGTTCTAACAGAATGTGGTTTCAGATCAAAAATTACTAACTCAGTCTGTGTTCTAACAGAATATGAACTCAGATTTTGTTCAAAAATTACTCAGTCTGTGTTCTAACAGAATATGGACTCAGTCTATGTTTAAAGAATACTCACTCAGCCAGTGTTCTACCAGAATATGGATTCAGACTATTTTCAAGAATACTCACTCAGCCTGTGTTCTAGCAGAACGCTCACTTAGCCTGTATTCTAACAGAATGTGTACTCAGATATTGTTCAAAAATTACTTACTCAGTCTGTGTTCTAACAGAATTTGGACGCAGTCTCTGTTTAAAAAATACTCACTCACCTCAGTATTCTAACAGAACACTCACGTAGCCTGTGTTCTAACAGAACACTAACTCAGCCTGTTTTCTAACAAAATGTGGATTCAGATCAAAAATTACTAACGCAGTCTGTGTTCTAACAGAATATGGACTTAGATTTTGTTCAAAAATTACTCAGTCTGTGTTCTAACAGAATATGGACTCAGTCTATGTTTAAAGAATACTCACTCAGCCAGTATTTTACCAGAGTATGGACTCAGCCTGTGTTCTAACAGAATACTCACACAGCCTGTGTTCTAACAGAATATGTACTCAGTCTATATTTAAAGAATACTCACTCACCTCAGTATTCTAACAGAACACTCATGTAGCCAGTGTTCTAACAGAATACTAACTCAGCCTGTGTTCTAACAGAATGTGGACTCAGATTTTGTTCAAAAATTACTCAGTCTGTTTCTAACAGAATATGGAGTCAGTCTATGTTTAAAGAATACTCACTCAACCAGTATTTTACCAGAGTATGGACTCAGCCTGTGTTCTAACAGAATACTCACACAGCCTGTGTTCTAACAGAATATGGACTCAGTCTATATTTAAAGAATACTCACTCACCTCAGTATTCTAACAGAACACTCACGTAGCCAGTGTTCTAACAGAATACTAACTCAGCCTGTGTTCTAACAGAATGTGGATTCAGATCAAAAATTACTAAGTCTGTGTTCTAACAGAATGTGGACTCAGATTTTGTTCAAAAATTACTCAGTCTGTTTCTAACAGAATATGGTCTCAGTCTATGTTTTAAGATTACTCACTCAGCCAGTATTTTACCAGAGTATGGACTCAGCCTGTGTTCTAACAGAATACTCACACAGCCTGTGTTCTAACAGAATATGTACTCAGTCTATATTTAAAGAATACTCACTCACCTCAGTATTCTAACAGAACACTCATGTAGCCAGTGTTCTAACAGAATACTAACTCAGCCTGTGTTCTAACAGAATGTGGACTCAGATTTTGTTCAAAAATTACTCAGTCTGTTTCTAACAGAATATGGAGTCAGTCTATGTTTAAAGAATACTCACTCAACCAGTATTTTACCAGAGTATGGACTCAGCCTGTGTTCTAACAGAATACTCACACAGCCTGTGTTCTAACAGAATATGGACTCAGTCTATATTTAAAGAATACTCACTAACCTCAGTATTCCAACAGAACACTCATGTAGCCAGTGTTCTAACAGAATACTAACTCAGCCTGTGTTCTAACGGAATGTGGATTCAGATCAAATATTACTAACTCAGTCTGTGTTCTAACAGAATGTGGACTCAGATTTTGTTCAAAAATTATTCAGCCTGTGTTCTAACAGAATGTGGATTCAGATCAAAAATTACTAACTCAGTCTGTGTTCTAACAGAATGTGGGTTCAGATCAAAAATTACTAACTCAGTCTGTGTTCTAACAGAATATGAACTCAGATTTTGTTCAAAAATTACTCAGTCTGTGTTCTAACAGAATATGGACTCAGTCTATATTTAAAGAATACTCACTCACCTCAGTATTCTAACAGAACACTCACGTAGCCAGTGTTCTAACAGAATACTAACTCATCCTGTGTTCTAACAGAATGTGGATTCAGATCAAAAATTACTAACTCAGTCTGTGTTCTAACAGAATGTGGACTCAGATTTTGTTCAAAAATTACTCAGTCTGTGTTCTAACAGAATATGGACTAAGTCTATGTTTAAAGAATACTCACTCAGCTCAGTGTTCTAACATAACACTCACTTAGCCTGTGTTCTAACAGAATGTGGGTTCAGATTAAAAATTACTAACTCAGTCTGTGTTCTAACAGAATATGAACTCAGATTTTGTTCAAAAATTACTAAGTCTGTGTTCTAACAGAATATGGACTCAGTCTATGTTTAAAGAATACTCACTCAGCCAGTGTTCTACCAGAATATGGATTCAGACTATTTTCAAGAATACTCACTCAGCCTGTGTTCTAGCAGAACGCTCACTTAGCCTGTATTCTAACAGAATGTGTACTCAGATATTGTTCAAAAATTACTTAGTCTGTGTTCTAACAGAATTTGGACGCAGTCTCTGTTTAAAAAATACTCACTCACCTCAGTATTTTAACAGAACACTCACGTAGCCTGTGTTCTAACAGAACACTAACTCAGCCTGTTTTCTAACAAAATGTGGATTCAGATCAAAAATTACTAACGCAGTCTGTGTTCTAATAGAATATGGACTTAGATTTTGTTCAAAAATTACTCAGTCTGTGTTCTAACAGAATATGGACTCAGTCTATGTTTAAAGAATACTCACTCAGCCAGTATTTTACCAGAGTATGGACTCAGCCTGTGTTCTAACAGAATGTGGACTCAGATTTTGTTCAAAAATTACTCAGTCTGTTTCTAACAGAATATGGAGTCAGTCTATGTTTAAAGAATACTCACTCAACCAGTATTTTACCAGAGTATGGACTCAGCCTGTGTTCTAACAGAATACTCACACAGCCTGTGTTCTAACAGAATATGGACTCAGTCTATATTTAAAGAATACTCACTCACCTCAGTATTCTAACAGAACACTCACGTAGCCAGTGTTCTAACAGAATACTAACTCAGCCTGTGTTCTAACAGAATGTGGATTCAGATCAAAAATTACTAAGTCTGTGTTCTAACAGAATGTGGACTCAGATTTTGTTCAAAAATTACTCAGTCTGTTTCTAACAGAATATGGTCTCAGTCTATGTTTTAAGATTACTCACTCAGCCAGTATTTTACCAGAGTATGGACTCAGCCTGTGTTCTAACAGAATACTCACACAGCCTGTGTTCTAACAGAATATGGACTCAGTCTATATTTAAAGAATACTCACTAACCTCAGTATTCCAACAGAACACTCATGTAGCCAGTGTTCTAACAGAATACTAACTCAGCCTGTGTTCTAACGGAATGTGGATTCAGATCAAATATTACTAACTCAGTCTGTGTTCTAACAGAATGTGGACTCAGATTTTGTTCAAAAATTATTCAGCCTGTGTTCTAACAGAATGTGGATTCAGATCAAAAATTACTAACTCAGTCTGTGTTCTAACAGAATGTGGGTTCAGATCAAAAATTACTAACTCAGTCTGTGTTCTAACAGAATATGAACTCAGATTTTGTTCAAAAATTACTCAGTCTGTGTTCTAACAGAATATGGACTCAGTCTATATTTAAAGAATACTCACTCACCTCAGTATTCTAACAGAACACTCACGTAGCCAGTGTTCTAACAGAATACTAACTCATCCTGTGTTCTAACAGAATGTGGATTCAGATCAAAAATTACTAACTCAGTCTGTGTTCTAACAGAATGTGGACTCAGATTTTGTTCAAAAATTACTCAGTCTGTTTCTAACAAAATATGGTCTCAGTCTTTGTTTAAAGAATACTCACTCAGCTCATTTTTCTAACATAACACTCACTTAGCCTGTGTTCTAACAGAATGTGGTTTCAGATCAAAAATTACTAACTCAGTCTGTGTTCTAACAGAATTTGGACGCAGTCTCTGTTTAAAAAATACTCACTCACCTCAGTATTCTAACAGAACACTCACGTAGCCTGTGTTCTAACAGAACACTAACTCAGCCTGTTTTCTAACAAAATGTGGATTCAGATCAAAAATTACTAACGCAGTCTGTGTTCTAACAGAATATGGACTTAGATTTTGTTCAAAAATTACTCAGTCTGTGTTCTAACAGAATATGGACTCAGTCTATGTTTAAAGAATACTCACTCAGCCAGTATTTTACCAGAGTATGGACTCAGCCTGTGTTCTAACAGAATACTCACACAGCCTGTGTTCTAACAGAATATGTACTCAGTCTATATTTAAAGAATACTCACTCACCTCAGTATTCTAACAGAACACTCACGTAGCCAGTGTTCTAACAGAATACTAACTCAGCCTGTGTTCTAACAGAATGTGGACTCAGATTTTGTTCAAAAATTACTCAGTCTGTTTCTAACAGAATATGGAGTCAGTCTATGTTTAAAGAATACTCACTCAACCAGTATTTTACCAGAGTATGGACTCAGCCTGTGTTCTAACAGAATACTCACACAGCCTGTGTTCTAACAGAATATGGACTCAGTCTATATTTAAAGAATACTCACTCACCTCAGTATTCTAACAGAACACTCACGTAGCCAGTGTTCTAACAGAATACTAACTCAGCCTGTGTTCTAACAGAATGTGGATTCAGATCAAAAATTACTAACTCAGCCTGTGTTCTAACAGAATGTGGACTCAGATTTTGTTCAAAAATTACTCAGTCTGTTTCTAACAGAATATGGACTCAGTCTATGTTTAAAGAATACTCACTCAACCAGTATTTTACCAGAGTATGGACTCAGCCTGTGTTCTAACAGAATACTCACACAGCCTGTGTTCTAACAGAATATGGACTCAGTCTATATTTAAAGAATACTCACTCACCTCAGTATTCTAACAGAACACTCACGTAGCCAGTGTTCTAACAGAATACTAACTCAGCCTGTGTTCTAACAGAATGTGGATTCAGATCAAAAATTACTTAGTCTGTGTTCTAACAGAATGTGGACTCAGATTTTGTTCAAAAATTACTCAGTCTGTTTCTAACAGAATATGGTCTCAGTCTATGTTTTAAGATTACTCACTCAGCCAGTATTTTACCAGAGTATGGACTCAGCCTGTGTTCTAACAGAATACTCACACAGCCTGTGTTCTAACAGAATATGGACTCAGTCTATATTTAAAGAATACTCACTAACCTCAGTATTCCAACAGAATACTCATGTAGCCAGTGTTCTAACAGAATACTAACTCAGCCTGTGTTCTAACGGAATGTGGATTCAGATCAAATATTACTAACTCAGTCTGTGTTCTAACAGAATGTGGACTCAGATTTTGTTCAAAAATTATTCAGCCTGTGTTCTAACAGAATGTGGATTCAGATCAAAAATTACTAACTCAGTCTGTGTTCTAACAGAATGTGGGTTCAGATCAAAAATTACTAACTCAGTCTGTGTTCTAACAGAATATGAACTCAGATTTTGTTCAAAAATTACTCAGTCTGTGTTCTAACAGAATATGGACTCAGTCTATATTTAAAGAATACTCACTCACCTCAGTATTCTAACAGAACACTCACGTAGCCAGTGTTCTAACAGAATACTAACTCATCCTGTGTTCTAACAGAATGTGGATTCAGATCAAAAATTACTAACTCAGTCTGTGTTCTAACAGAATGTGGACTCAGATTTTGTTCAAAAATTACTCAGTCTGTGTTCTAACAGAATATGGACTCAGTCTATGTTTAAAGAATACTCACTCAGCCAGTGTTCTACCAGAATATGGATTCAGACTATTTTCAAGAATACTCACTCAGCCTGTGTTCTAGCAGAACGCTCACTTAGCCTGTATTCTAACAGAATGTGTACTCAGATATTGTTCAAAAATTACTTACTCAGTCTGTGTTCTAACAGAATTTGGACGCAGTCTCTGTTTAAAAAATACTCACTCACCTCAGTATTCTAACAGAACACTCACGTAGCCTGTGTTCTAACAGAACACTAACTCAGCCTGTTTTCTAACAAAATGTGGATTCAGATCAAAAATTACTAACGCAGTCTGTGTTCTAACAGAATATGGACTTAGATTTTGTTCAAAAATTACTCAGTCTGTGTTCTAACAGAATATGGACTCAGTCTATGTTTAAAGAATACTCACTCAGCCAGTATTTTACCAGAGTATGGACTCAGCCTGTGTTCTAACAGAATACTCACACAGCCTGTGTTCTAACAGAATATGTACTCAGTCTATATTTAAAGAATACTCACTCACCTCAGTATTCTAACAGAACACTCATGTAGCCAGTGTTCTAACAGAATACTAACTCAGCCTGTGTTCTAACAGAATGTGGACTCAGATTTTGTTCAAAAATTACTCAGTCTGTTTCTAACAGAATATGGAGTCAGTCTATGTTTAAAGAATACTCACTCAACCAGTATTTTACCAGAGTATGGACTCAGCCTGTGTTCTAACAGAATACTCACACAGCCTGTGTTCTAACAGAATATGGACTCAGTCTATATTTAAAGAATACTCACTCACCTCAGTATTCTAACAGAACACTCACGTAGCCAGTGTTCTAACAGAATACTAACTCAGCCTGTGTTCTAACAGAATGTGGATTCAGATCAAAAATTACTAAGTCTGTGTTCTAACAGAATGTGGACTCAGATTTTGTTCAAAAATTACTCAGTCTGTTTCTAACAGAATATGGTCTCAGTCTATGTTTTAAGATTACTCACTCAGCCAGTATTTTACCAGAGTATGGACTCAGCCTGTGTTCTAACAGAATACTCACACAGCCTGTGTTCTAACAGAATATGGACTCAGTCTATATTTAAAGAATACTCACTAACCTCAGTATTCCAACAGAACACTCATGTAGCCAGTGTTCTAACAGAATACTAACTCAGCCTGTGTTCTAACGGAATGTGGATTCAGATCAAATATTACTAACTCAGTCTGTGTTCTAACAGAATGTGGGTTCAGATCAAAAATTACTAACTCAGTCTGTGTTCTAACAGAATATGAACTCAGATTTTGTTCAAAAATTACTCAGTCTGTGTTCTAACAGAATATGGACTCAGTCTATATTTAAAGAATACTCACTCACCTCAGTATTCTAACAGAACACTCACGTAGCCAGTGTTCTAACAGAATACTAACTCATCCTGTGTTCTAACAGAATGTGGATTCAGATCAAAAATTACTAACTCAGTCTGTGTTCTAACAGAATGTGGACTCAGATTTTGTTCAAAAATTACTCAGTCTGTTTCTAACAAAATATGGTCTCAGTCTTTGTTTAAAGAATACTCACTCAGCTCAGTGTTCTAACATAAGACTCACTTAGCCTGTGTTCTAACAGAATGTGGTTTCAGATCAAAAATTACTAACTCAGTCTGTGTTCTAACAGAATTTGGACGCAGTCTCTGTTTAAAAAATACTCACTCACCTCAGTATTCTAACAGAACACTCACGTAGCCTGTGTTCTAACAGAACACTAACTCAGCCTGTTTTCTAACAAAATGTGGATTCAGATCAAAAATTACTAACGCAGTCTGTGTTCTAACAGAATATGGACTTAGATTTTGTTCAAAAATTACTCAGTCTGTGTTCTAACAGAATGTGGACTCAGATTTTGTTCAAAAATTACTCAGTCTGTTTCTAACAGAATATGGAGTCAGTCTATGTTTAAAGAATACTCACTCAACCAGTATTTTACCAGAGTATGGACTCAGCCTTTGTTCTAACAGAATACTCACACAGCCTGTGTTCTAACAGAATATGGACTCAGTCTATATTTAAAGAATACTCACTCACCTCAGTATTCTAACAGAACACTCACGTAGCCAGTGTTCTAACAGAATACTAACTCAGCCTGTGTTCTAACAGAATGTGGATTCAGATCAAAAATTACTAACTCAGTCTGTGTTCTAACAGAATGTGGACTCAGATTTTGTTCAAAAATTACTCAGTCTGTTTCTAACAGAATATGGTCTCAGTCTATGTTTAAAGATTACTCACTCAGCCAGTATTTTACCAGAGTATGGACTCAGCCTGTGTTCTAACAGAATACTCACACAGCCTGTGTTCTAACAGAATATGGACTCAGTCTATATTTAAAGAATACTCACTCACCTCAGTATTCTCACAGAAAACTCACGTAGCCTGTGTTCTAACAGAACACTAACTCAGCCTGCTTTCTAACAGAATGTGGATTCAGATCAAATATTACTAACTCAGTCTGTGTTCTAACAGAATGTGGACTCAGATTTTGTTCAAAAATTACTCAGTCTGTTTCTAACAAAATATGGTCTCAGTCTTTGTTTAAAGAATACTCACTCAGCTCAGTGTTCTAACATAACACTCACTTAGCCTGTGTTCTAACAGAATGTGGTTTCAGTTCAAAAATTACTAACTCAGTCTGTGTTCTAACAGAATTTGGACGCAGTCTCTGTTTAAAAAATACTCACTCACCTCAGTATTCTAACAGAACACTCACGTAGCCTGTGTTCTAACAGAACACTAACTCAGCCTGTTTTCTAACAAAATGTGGATTCAGATCAAAAATTACTAACGCAGTCTGTGTTCTAACAGAATATGGACTTAGATTTTGTTCAAAAATTACTCAGTCTGTGTTCTAACAGAATGTGGACTCAGATTTTGTTCAAAAATTACTCAGTCTGTTTCTAACAGAATATGGAGTCAGTCTATGTTTAAAGAATACTCACTCAACCAGTATTTTACCAGAGTATGGACTCAGCCTGTGTTCTAACAGAATACTCACACAGCCTGTGTTCTAACAGAATATGGACTCAGTCTATATTTAAAGAATACTCACTCACCTCAGTATTCCAACAGAACACTCACGTAGCCAGTGTTGTAACAGAATACTAACTCAGCCTGTGTTCTAACAGAATGTGGATTCAGATCAAATATTACTAACTCAGTCTGTGTTCTAACAGAATGTGGACTCAGATTTTGTTCAAAATTACTCAGTCTCTGTTCTAACAGAATATGGACTAAGTCTATGTTTAAAGAATACTCACTCAGCTCAGTGTTCTAACATAACACTCACTTAGCCTGTGTTCTAACAGAATGTGGGTTCAGATCAAATATTACTAACTCAGTCTGTGTTCTAACAGAATGTGGACTCAGATTTTGTTCAAAAATTACTCAGTCTGTTTCTAACAGAATATGGACTCAGTCTATGTTTAAAGAATACTCACTCAGCCAGTATTTTACCAGAGTATGGACTCAGCCTGTGTTCTAACAGAATACTCACACAGCCTGTGTTCTAACAGAATATGGACTCAGTCTATATTTAAAGAATACTCACTCACCTCAGTATTCTAACAGAACACTCACGTAGCCTGTGTTCTAACAGAACAGTAACTCAGCCTGTTTTCTAACAAAATGTGGATTCAGATCAAAAATTACTAACGCAGTCTGTGTTCTAACAGAATATGGACTTAGATTTTGTTCAAAAATTACTCAGTCTGTGTTCTAACAGAATATGGACTCAGTCTATGTTTAAAGAATACTCACTCAGCCAGTATTTTACCAGAGTATGGACTCAGCCTGTGTTCTAACAGAATACTCACACAGCCTGTGTTCTAACAGAATATGGACTCAGTCTATATTTAAAGAATACTCACTAACCTCAGTATTCCAACAGAACACTCATGTAGCCAGTGTTATAACAGAATACTAACTCAGCCTGTGTTCTAACGGAATGTGGATTCAGATCAAATATTACTAACTCAGTCTGTGTTCTAACAGAATGTGGACTCAGATTTTGTTCAAAAATTATTCAGCCTGTGTTCTAACAGAATGTGGATTCAGATCAAAAATTACTAACTCAGTCTGTGTTCTAACAGAATGTGGGTTCAGATCAAAAATTACTAACTCAGTCTGTGTTCTAACAGAATATGAACTCAGATTTTGTTCAAAAATTACTCAGTCTGTGTTCTAACAGAATATGGACTCAGTCTATATTTAAAGAATACTCACTCACCTCAGTATTCTAACAGAACACTCACGTAGCCAGTGTTCTAACAGAATACTAACTCATCCTGTGTTCTAACAGAATGTGGATTCAGATCAAAAATTACTAACTCAGTCTGTGTTCTAACAGAATATGAACTCAGATTTTGTTCAAAAATTACTCAGTCTGTGTTCTAACAGAATATGGACTCAGTCTATGTTTAAAGAATACTCACTCAGCCAGTGTTCTACCAGAATATGGATTCAGACTATTTTCAAGAATACTCACTCAGCCTGTGTTCTAGCAGAACGCTCACTTAGCCTGTGTTCTAACAGAATGTGTACTCAGATATTGTTCAAAAATTACTTACTCAGTCTGTGTTCTAACAGAATTTGGACGCAGTCTCTGTTTAAAAAGTACTCACTCACCTCAGTATTCTAACAGAACACTCACGTAGCCTGTGTTCTAACAGAACACTAACTCAGCCTGTTTTCTAACAAAATGTGGATTCAGATCAAAAATTGCTAACGCAGTCTGTGTTCTAACAGAATATGGACTTAGATTTTGTTCAAAAATTACTCAGTCTGTGTTCTAACAGAATATGGACTCAGTCTATGTTTAAAGAATACTCACTCAGCCAGTATTTTACCAGAGTATGGACTCAGCCTGTGTTCTAACAGAATACTCACACAGCCTGTGTTCTAACAGAATATGGACTCAGTCTATATTTAAAGAATACTCACTCACCTCAGTATTCTAACAGAACACTCACGTAGCCAGTGTTCTAACAGAATACTAACTCAGCCTGTGTTCTAACAGAATGTGGATTCAGATCAAAAATTACTAACTCAGTCTGTGTTCTAACAGAATGTGGACTCAGATTTTGTTCAAAAATTACTCAGTCTGTTTCTAACAGAATATGGTCTCAGTCTATGTTTAAAGATTAGTCACTCAGCAAGTATTTTACCAGAGTATGGACTCAGCCTGTGTTCTAACAGAATACTCACACAGCCTGTGTTCTAACAGAATATGGACTCAGTCTATATTTAAAGAATACTCACTCACCTCAGTATTCTAACAGAACACTCACGTAGCCTGTGTTCTAACAGAACACTAACTCAGCCTGCTTTCTAACAGAATGTGGATTCAGATCAAATATTACTAACGCAGTCTGTGTTCTAACAGAATATGGACTTAGATTTTGTTCAAAAATTACTCAGTCTGTGTTCTAACAGAATATGGACTCAGTCTATGTTTAAAGAATACTCACTCAGCCAATATTTTACCAGAGTATGGACTCGGCCTGTGTTCTAACAGAATACTCACACAGCCTGTGTTCTAACAGAATATGGACTCAGTCTATATTTAAAGAATACTGAATCACCTCAGTATTCCAACAGAACACTCACGTAGCCAGTGTTGTAACAGAATACTAACTCAGCCTGTGTTCTAACAGAATGTGGATTCAGATCAAATATTACTAACTCAGTCTGTGTTCTAACAGAATGTGGACTCAGATTTTGTTCAAAATTACTCAGTGTGTGTTCTAACAGAATATGGACTTAGTCTATGTTTAAAGAATACTCACTCAGCTCAGTGTTCTAACATAACACTCACTTAGCCTGTGTTCTAACAGAATGTGGGTTCAGATCAAATATTACTAACTCAGTCTGTGTTCTAACAGAATGTGGACTCAGATTTTGTTCAAAAATTACTCAGTCTGTGTTCTAACAGAATATGGACTAAGTCTATGTTTAAAGAATACTCACTCAGCTCAGTGTTCTAACATAAGACTCACTTAGCCTGTGTTCTAACAGAATGTGGTTTCAGATCAAAAATTACTAACTCAGTCTGTGTTCTAACAGAATGTGGACTCAGATTTTGTTCAAAAATTACTCAGTCTGTGTTCTAACAGAATATGGACTCAGTCTATGTTTAAAGAATACTCACTCAGCCTGTGTTTTAGCAGAACGCTCACTTAGCCTGTGTTCTAACAGAATGTGGACTCAGATATTGTTCAAAAATTACTAACTCAGTCTGTGTTCTAACAGAATTTGGACGCAGTCTCTGTTTAAAAAATACTCACTCACCTCAGTGTTCTAACAGAACACTCACGTAGCCTGTGTTCTAACAGAACACTAACTCAGCCTGTTTTCTAACAAAATGTGGATTCAGATCAAAAATTACTAACGCAGTCTGTGTTCTAACAGAATATGGACTTAGATTTTGTTCAAAAATTACTCAGTCCGTGTTCTAACAGAATATGGACTCAGTCTATGTTTAAAGAATACTCACTCAGCCAGTATTTTACCAGAGTATGGACTCAGCATGTGTTCTAACAGAATACTCACACAGCCTGTGTTCTAACAGAATATGTACTCAGTCTATATTTAAAGAATACTCACTCACCTCAGTATTCTAACAGAACACTCACGTAGCCAGTGTTCTAACAGAATACTAACTCAGCCTGTGTTCTAACAGAATGTGGACTCAGATTTTGTTCAAAAATTACTCAGTCTGTTTCTAACAGAATATGGAGTCAGTCTATGTTTAAAGAATACTCACTCAACCAGTATTTTACCAGAGTATGGACTCAGCCTGTGTTCTAACAGAATACTCACACAGCCTGTGTTCTAACAGAATATGGACTCAGTCTATATTTAAAGAATACTCATTCACCTCAGTTTTCTAACAGAACACTCACGTACCCTGTGTTCTAACAGAACACTAACTCAGCCTGTTTTCTAACAGAATGTGGATTCAGACCAAAATTACTAACGCAGTCTGTGTTCTAACAGAATATGGACTTAGATTTTGTTCAAAAATTACTCAGTCTGTGTTCTAACAGAATATGGACTCAGTCTATGTTTAAAGAATACTCACTCAGCCAGTATTTTACCAGAGTATGGACTCAGCCTGTGTTCTAACAGAATACTCACACAGCCTGTGTTCTAACAGAATATGGACTCAGTCTATATTTAAAGAATACTCACTCACCTCAGTATTCCTACAGAACACTCACGTAGCCAGTGTTCTAACAGAATACTAACTCAGCCTGTGTTCTAACAGAATGTGGATTCAGATCAAATATTACTAACTCAGTCTGTGTTCTAACAGAATGTGGACTCAGATTTTGTTCAAAAATTACTCAGTCTGTGTTCTAACAGAATGTGGATTCAGATCAAAAATTACTAACTCAGTCTGTGTTCTAACAGAATGTGGGTTCAGATCAAAAATTACTAACTCAGTCTGTGTTCTAACAGAATATGAACTCAGATTTTGTTCAAAAATTACTCAGTCTGTGTTCTAACAGAATATGGACTCAGTCTATATTTAAAGAATACTCACTCACCTCAGTATTCTAACAGAACACTCACGTAGCCAGTGTTCTAACAGAATACTAACTCATCCTGTGTTCTAACAGAATGTGGATTCAGATCAAAAATTACTAACTCAGTCTGTGTTCTAACAGAATGTGGACTCAGATTTTGTTCAAAAATTACTCAGTCTGTTTCTAACAGAATATGGTCTCAGTCTTTGTTTAAAGAATACTCACTCAGCTCAGTGTTCTAACATAACACTCACTTAGCCTGTGTTCTAACAGAATGTGGTTTCAGATCAAAAATTACTAACTCAGTCTGTGTTCTAACAGAATATGAACTCAGATTTTGTTCAAAAATTACTCAGTCTGTGTTCTAACAGAATATGGACTCAGTCTATGTTTAAAGAATACTCACTCAGCCAGTGTTCTACCAGAATATGGATTCAGACTATTTTCAAGAATACTCACTCAGCCTGTGTTCTAGCAGAACGCTCACTTTGCCTGTGTTCTAACAGAATGTGTACTCAGATACTGTTCAAAAATTACTAACTCAGTCTGTGTTCTAACAGAATTTGGACGCAGTCTCTGTTTAAAAAATACTCACTCACCTCAGTGTTCTAACAGAACACTCACGTAGCCTGTGTTCTAACAGAACACTAACTCAGCCTGTGTTCTAACAAAATGTGGATTCAGATCAAAAATTACTAACGCAGTCTGTGTTCTAACAGATTATGGACTTAGATTTTGTTCAAAAATTACTCAGTCTGTGTTCTAACAGAATATGGACTCAGTCTATGTTTAAAGAATACTCACTCAGCCAGTATTTTACCAGAGTATGGACACAGCCTGTGTTCTAACAGAATACTCACACAGCCTGTGTTCTAACAGAATATGTACTCAGTCTATATTTAAAGAATACTCACTCACCTCAGTATTCTAACAGAACACTCACGTAGCCAGTGTTCTAACAGAATACTAACTCAGCCTGTGTTCTAAAAGAATGTGGACTCAGATTTTGTT
Source organism: Furipterus horrens (assembly GCF_987537825.1). NCBI lineage: Eukaryota > Metazoa > Chordata > Mammalia > Chiroptera > Furipteridae > Furipterus > Furipterus horrens. The sequence continues at coordinate 39,596,619 of NW_028327181.1, read as the reverse complement.
CAAAAATTACTCAGTCTGTTTCTAACAGAATATGGACTCAGTCTATGTTTAAAGAATACTCACTCAGCCAGTATTTTACCAGAGTATGGACTCAGCCTGTGTTCTAACAGAATACTCACACAGCCTGTGTTCTAACAGAATATGGACTCAGTCTATATTTAAAGAATACTCACTCACCTCAGTATTCTAACAGAACACTCACGTAGCCTGTGTTCTAACAGAACAGTAACTCAGCCTGTTTTCTAACAAAATGTGGATTCAGATCAAAAATTACTAACGCAGTCTGTGTTCTAACAGAATATGGACTTAGATTTTGTTCAAAAATTACTCAGTCTGTGTTCTAACAGAATATGGACTCAGTCTATGTTTAAAGAATACTCACTCAGCCAGTATTTTACCAGAGTATGGACTCAGCCTGTGTTCTAACAGAATACTCACACAGCCTGTGTTCTAACAGAATATGGACTCAGTCTATATTTAAAGAATATTCACTAACCTCAGTATTCCAACAGAACACTCATGTAGCCAGTGTTATAACAGAATACTAACTCAGCCTGTGTTCTAACGGAATGTGGATTCAGATCAAATATTACTAACTCAGTCTGTGTTCTAACAGAATGTGGACTCAGATTTTGTTCAAAAATTATTCAGCCTGTGTTCTAACAGAATGTGGATTCAGATCAAAAATTACTAACTCAGTCTGTGTTCTAACAGAATGTGGGTTCAGATCAAAAATTACTAACTCAGTCTGTGTTCTAACAGAATATGAACTCAGATTTTGTTCAAAAATTACTCAGTCTGTGTTCTAAGAGAATATGGACTCAGTCTATATTTAAAGAATACTCACTCACCTCAGTATTCTAACAGAACACTCACGTAGCCAGTGTTCTAACAGAATACTAACTCATCCTGTGTTCTAACAGAATGTGGATTCAGATCAAAAATTACTAACTCAGTCTGTGTTCTAACAGAATGTGGACTCAGATTTTGTTCAAAAATTACTCAGTCTGTTTCTAACAAAATATGGTCTCAGTCTTTGTTTAAAGAATACTCACTCAGCTCAGTGTTCTAACATAACACTCACTTAGCCTGTGTTCTAACAGAATGTGGTTTCAGATCAAAAATTACTAACTCAGTCTGTGTTCTAACAGAATATGAACTCAGATTTTGTTCAAAAATTACTCAGTCTGTGTTCTAACAGAATATGGACTCAGTCTATGTTTAAAGAATACTCACTCAGCCAGTGTTCTACCAGAATATGGATTCAGACTATTTTCAAGAATACTCACTCAGCCTGTGTTCTAGCAGAACGCTCACTTAGCCTGTGTTCTAACAGAATGTGTACTCAGATATTGTTCAAAAATTACTTACTCAGTCTGTGTTCTAACAGAATTTGGACGCAGTCTCTGTTTAAAAAATACTCACTCACCTCAGTATTCTAACAGAACACTCACGTAGCCTGTGTTCTAACAGAACACTAACTCAGCCTGTTTTCTAACAAAATGTGGATTCAGATCAAAAATTGCTAACGCAGTCTGTGTTCTAACAGAATATGGACTTAGATTTTGTTCAAAAATTACTCAGTCTGTGTTCTAACAGAATATGGACTCAGTCTATGTTTAAAGAATACTCACTCAGCCAGTATTTTACCAGAGTATGGACTCAGCCTGTGTTCTAACAGAATACTCACACAGCCTGTGTTATAACAGAATATGGACTCAGTCTATATTTAAAGAATACTCACTCACCTCAGTATTCTAACAGAACACTCACGTAGCCAGTGTTCTAACAGAATACTAACTCAGCCTGTGTTCTAACAGAATGTGGTTTCAGATCAAAAATTACTAACTCAGTCTGTGTTCTAACAGAATGTGGACTCAGATTTTGTTCAAAAATTACTCAGTCTGTTTCTAACAGAATATGGTCTCAGTCTATGTTTAAAGATTACTCACTCAGCCAGTATTTTACCAGAGTATGGACTCAGCCTGTGTTCTAACAGAATACTCACACAGCCTGTGTTCTAACAGAATATGGACTCAGTCTATATTTAAAGAATACTCACTCACCTCAGTATTCTAACAGAACACTCACGTAGCCTGTGTTCTAACAGAACACTAACTCAGCCTGCTTTCTAACAGAATGTGGATTCAGATCAAATATTACTAACGCAGTCTGTGTTCTAACAGAATATGGACTTAGATTTTGTTCAAAAATTACTCAGTCTGTGTTCTAACAGAATATGGACTCAGTCTATGTTTAAAGAATACTCACTCAGCCAATATTTTACCAGAGTATGGACTCGGCCTGTGTTCTAACAGAATACTCACACAGCCTGTGTTCTAACAGAATATGGACTCAGTCTATATTTAAAGAATACTGAATCACCTCAGTATTCCAACAGAACACTCACGTAGCCAGTGTTGTAACAGAATACTAACTCAGCCTGTGTTCTAACAGAATGTGGATTCAGATCAAATATTACTAACTCAGTCTGTGTTCTAACAGAATGTGGACTCAGATTTTGTTCAAAATTACTCAGTGTGTGTTCTAACAGAATATGGACTTAGTCTATGTTTAAAGAATACTCACTCAGCTCAGTGTTCTAACATAACACTCACTTAGCCTGTGTTCTAACAGAATGTGGGTTCAGATCAAATATTACTAACTCAGTCTGTGTTCTAACAGAATGTGGACTCAGATTTTGTTCAAAAATTACTCAGTCTGTTTATAACAGAATATGGACTCAGTCTATGTTTAAAGAATACTCACTCAGCCAGTATTTTACCAGAGTATGGACTCAGCCTGTGTTCTAACAGAATACTCACACAGCCTGTGTTCTAACAGAATATGGACTCAGTCTATATTTAAAGAATACTCACTCACCTCAGTATTCTAACAGAACACTCACGTAGCCTGTGTTCTAACAGAACAGTAACTCAGCCTTTTTTCTAACAGAATGTGGATTCAGATCAAAAATTATTAACGCAGTCTGTGTTCTAACAGAATATGGACTTAGATTTTGTTCAAAAATTACTCAGTCTGTGTTCTAACAGAATATGGACTCAGTCTATGTTTAAAGAATACTCACTCAGCCAATATTTTACCAGAGTATGGACTCAGCCTGTGTTCTAACAGAATACTCACACAGCCTGTGTTCTAACAGAATATGGACTCAGTCTATATTTAAAGAATACTCACTCACCTCAGTATTCCAACAGAACACTCATGTAGCCAGTGTTCTAACAGAATACTAACTCAGCCTGTGTTCTAACGGAATGTGGATTCAGATCAAATATTACTAACTCAGTCTGTGTTCTAACAGAATGTGGACTCAGATTTTGTTCAAAAATTACTCAGTCTGTGTTCTAACAGAATATGGACTAAGTCTATGTTTAAAGAATACTCACTCAGCTCAGTGTTCTAACATAAGACTCACTTAGCCTGTGTTCTAACAGAATGTGGTTTCAGATCAAAAATTACTAACTCAGTCTGTGTTCTAACAGAATGTGGACTCAGATTTTGTTCAAAAATTACTCAGTCTGTTTCTAACAGAATATGGTCTCAGTCTTTGTTTAAAGAATACTCACTCAGCTCAGTGTTCTAACATAACACTCACTTAGCCTGTGTTCTAACAGAATGTGGTTTCAGATCAAAAATTACTAACTCAGTCTGTGTTCTAACAGAATATGAACTCAGATTTTGTTCAAAAATTACTCAGTCTGTGTTCTAACAGAATATGGACTCAGTCTATGTTTAAAGAATACTCACTCAGCCAGTGTTCTACCAGAATATGGATTCAGACTATTTTCAAGAATACTCACTCAGCCTGTGTTCTAGCAGAACGCTCACTTTGCCTGTGTTCTAACAGAATGTGTACTCAGATACTGTTCAAAAATTACTAACTCAGTCTGTGTTCTAACAGAATTTGGACGCAGTCTCTGTTTAAAAAATACTCACTCACCTCAGTGTTCTAACAGAACACTCACGTAGCCTGTGTTCTAACAGAACACTAACTCAGCCTGTGTTCTAACAAAATGTGGATTCAGATCAAAAATTACTAACGCAGTCTGTGTTCTAACAGATTATGGACTTAGATTTTGTTCAAAAATTACTCAGTCTGTGTTCTAACAGAATATGGACTCAGTCTATGTTTAAAGAATACTCACTCAGCCAGTATTTTACCAGAGTATGGACACAGCCTGTGTTCTAACAGAATACTCACACAGCCTGTGTTCTAACAGAATATGTACTCAGTCTATATTTAAAGAATACTCACTCACCTCAGTATTCTAACAGAACACTCACGTAGCCAGTGTTCTAACAGAATACTAACTCAGCCTGTGTTCTAAAAGAATGTGGACTCAGATTTTGTTCAAAAATTACTCAGTCTGTTTCTAACAGAATATGGACTCAGTCTATGTTTAAAGAATACTCACTCAGCCAGTATTTTACCAGAGTATGGACTCAGCCTGTGTTCTAACAGAATACTCACACAGCCTGTGTTCTAACAGAATATGGACTCAGTCTATATTTAAAGAATACTCACTCACCTCAGTATTCTAACAGAACACTCACGTAGCCTGTGTTCTAACAGAACAGTAACTCAGCCTGTTTTCTAACAAAATGTGGATTCAGATCAAAAATTACTAACGCAGTCTGTGTTCTAACAGAATATGGACTTAGATTTTGTTCAAAAATTACTCAGTCTGTGTTCTAACAGAATATGGACTCAGTCTATGTTTAAAGAATACTCACTCAGCCAGTATTTTACCAGAGTATGGACTCAGCCTGTGTTCTAACAGAATACTCACACAGCCTGTGTTCTAACAGAATATGGACTCAGTCTATATTTAAAGAATACTCACTAACCTCAGTATTCCAACAGAACACTCATGTAGCCAGTGTTATAACAGAATACTAACTCAGCCTGTGTTCTAACGGAATGTGGATTCAGATCAAATATTACTAACTCAGTCTGTGTTCTAACAGAATGTGGACTCAGATTTTGTTCAAAAATTATTCAGCCTGTGTTCTAACAGAATGTGGATTCAGATCAAAAATTACTAACTCAGTCTGTGTTCTAACAGAATGTGGGTTCAGATCAAAAATTACTAACTCAGTCTGTGTTCTAACAGAATATGAACTCAGATTTTGTTCAAAAATTACTCAGTCTGTGTTCTAACAGAATATGGACTCAGTCTATATTTAAAGAATACTCACTCACCTCAGTATTCTAACAGAACACTCACGTAGCCAGTGTTCTAACAGAATACTAACTCATCCTGTGTTCTAACAGAATGTGGATTCAGATCAAAAATTACTAACTCAGTCTGTGTTCTAACAGAATGTGGACTCAGATTTTGTTCAAAAATTACTCAGTCTGTTTCTAACAAAATATGGTCTCAGTCTTTGTTTAAAGAATACTCACTCAGCTCAGTGTTCTAACATAACACTCACTTAGCCTGTGTTCTAACAGAATGTGGTTTCAGATCAAAAATTACTAACTCAGTCTGTGTTCTAACAGAATATGAACTCAGATTTTGTTCAAAAATTACTCAGTCTGTGTTCTAACAGAATATGGACTCAGTCTATGTTTAAAGAATACTCACTCAGCCAGTGTTCTACCAGAATATGGATTCAGACTATTTTCAAGAATACTCACTCAGCCTGTGTTCTAGCAGAACGCTCACTTAGCCTGTGTTCTAACAGAATGTGTACTCAGATATTGTTCAAAAATTACTTACTCAGTCTGTGTTCTAACAGAATTTGGACGCAGTCTCTGTTTAAAAAATACTCACTCACCTCAGTATTCTAACAGAACACTCACGTAGCCTGTGTTCTAACAGAACACTAACTCAGCCTGTTTTCTAACAAAATGTGGATTCAGATCAAAAATTGCTAACGCAGTCTGTGTTCTAACAGAATATGGACTTAGATTTTGTTCAAAAATTACTCAGTCTGTGTTCTAACAGAATATGGACTCAGTCTATGTTTAAAGAATACTCACTCAGCCAGTATTTTACCAGAGTATGGACTCAGCCTGTGTTCTAACAGAATACTCACACAGCCTGTGTTATAACAGAATATGGACTCAGTCTATATTTAAAGAATACTCACTCACCTCAGTATTCTAACAGAACACTCACGTAGCCAGTGTTCTAACAGAATACTAACTCAGCCTGTGTTCTAACAGAATATGGACTCAGTCTATATTTAAAGAATACTCACTCACCTCAGTATTCTAACAGAACACTCACGTAGCCTGTGTTCTAACAGAACACTAACTCAGCCTGCTTTCTAACAGAATGTGGATTCAGATCAAATATTACTAACGCAGTCTGTGTTCTAACAGAATATGGACTTAGATTTTGTTCAAAAATTACTCAGTCTGTGTTCTAACAGAATATGGACTCAGTCTATGTTTAAAGAATACTCACTCAGCCAATATTTTACCAGAGTATGGACTCGGCCTGTGTTCTAACAGAATACTCACACAGCCTGTGTTCTAACAGAATATGGACTCAGTCTATATTTAAAGAATACTGAATCACCTCAGTATTCCAACAGAACACTCACGTAGCCAGTGTTGTAACAGAATACTAACTCAGCCTGTGTTCTAACAGAATGTGGATTCAGATCAAATATTACTAACTCAGTCTGTGTTCTAACAGAATGTGGACTCAGATTTTGTTCAAAATTACTCAGTGTGTGTTCTAACAGAATATGGACTTAGTCTATGTTTAAAGAATACTCACTCAGCTCAGTGTTCTAACATAACACTCACTTAGCCTGTGTTCTAACAGAATGTGGGTTCAGATCAAATATTACTAACTCAGTCTGTGTTCTAACAGAATGTGGACTCAGATTTTGTTCAAAAATTACTCAGTCTGTTTATAACAGAATATGGACTCAGTCTATGTTTAAAGAATACTCACTCAGCCAGTATTTTACCAGAGTATGGACTCAGCCTGTGTTCTAACAGAATACTCACACAGCCTGTGTTCTAACAGAATATGGACTCAGTCTATATTTAAAGAATACTCACTCACCTCAGTATTCTAACAGAACACTCACGTAGCCTGTGTTCTAACAGAACAGTAACTCAGCCTTTTTTCTAACAGAATGTGGATTCAGATCAAAAATTATTAACGCAGTCTGTGTTCTAACAGAATATGGACTTAGATTTTGTTCAAAAATTACTCAGTCTGTGTTCTAACAGAATATGGACTCAGTCTATGTTTAAAGAATACTCACTCAGCCAATATTTTACCAGAGTATGGACTCAGCCTGTGTTCTAACAGAATACTCACACAGCCTGTGTTCTAACAGAATATGGACTCAGTCTATATTTAAAGAATACTCACTCACCTCAGTATTCCAACAGAACACTCATGTAGCCAGTGTTCTAACAGAATACTAACTCAGCCTGTGTTCTAACGGAATGTGGATTCAGATCAAATATTACTAACTCAGTCTGTGTTCTAACAGAATGTGGACTCAGATTTTGTTCAAAAATTACTCAGTCTGTGTTCTAACAGAATATGGACTAAGTCTATGTTTAAAGAATACTCACTCAGCTCAGTGTTCTAACATAAGACTCACTTAGCCTGTGTTCTAACAGAATGTGGTTTCAGATCAAAAATTACTAACTCAGTCTGTGTTCTAACAGAATGTGGACTCAGATTTTGTTCAAAAATTACTCAGTCTGTGTTCTAACAGAATATGGACTCAGTCTATGTTTAAAGAATACTCACTCAGACTGTGTTTTAGCAGAACGCTCACTTAGCCTGTGTTCTAACAGAATGTGGACTCAGATATTGTTCAAAAATTACTAACTCAGTCTGTGTTCTAACAGAATTTGGACGCAGTCTCTGTTTAAAAAATACTCACTCACCTCAGTGTTCTAACAGAACACTCACGTAGCCTGTGTTCTAACAGAACACTAACTCAGCCTGTTTTCTAACAAAATGTGGATTCAGATCAAAAATTACTAACGCAGTCTGTGTTCTAACAGAATATGGACTTAGATTTTGTTCAAAAATTACTCAGTCCGTGTTCTAACAGAATATGGACTCAGTCTATGTTTAAAGAATACTCACTCAGCCAGTATTTTACCAGAGTATGGACTCAGCCTGTGTTCTAACAGAATACTCACACAGCCTGTGTTCTAAAAGAATATGTACTCAGTCTATATTTAAAGAATACTCACTCACCTCAGTATTCTAACAGAACACTCACGTAGCCAGTGTTCTAACAGAATACTAACTCAGCCTGTGTTCTAACAGAATGTGGACTCAGATTTTGTTCAAAAATTACTCAGTCTGTTTCTAACAGAATATGGAGTCAGTCTATGTTTAAAGAATACTCACTCAACCAGTATTTTACCAGAGTATGGACTCAGCCTGTGTTCTAACAGAATACTCACACAGCCTGTGTTCTAACAGAATATGGACTCAGTCTATATTTAAAGAATACTCACTCACCTCAGTTTTCTAACAGAACACTCACGTACCCTGTGTTCTAACAGAACACTAACTCAGCCTGTTTTCTAACAGAATGTGGATTCAGACCAAAATTACTAACGCAGTCTGTGTTCTAACAGAATATGGACTTAGATTTTGTTCAAAAATTACTCAGTCTGTGTTCTAACAGAATATGGACTCAGTCTATGTTTAAAGAATACTCACTCAGCCAGTATTTTACCAGAGTATGGACTCAGCCTGTGTTCTAACAGAATACTCACACAGCCTGTGTTCTAACAGAATATGGACTCAGTCTATATTTAAAGAATACTCACTCACCTCAGTATTCCTACAGAACACTCACGTAGCCAGTGTTCTAACAGAATACTAACTCAGCCTGTGTTCTAACAGAATGTGGATTCAGATCAAATATTACTAACTCAGTCTGTGTTCTAACAGAATGTGGACTCAGATTTTGTTCAAAAATTACTCAGTCTGTGTTCTAACAGAATGTGGATTCAGATCAAAAATTACTAACTCAGTCTGTGTTCTAACAGAATGTGGGTTCAGATCAAAAATTACTAACTCAGTCTGTGTTCTAACAGAATATGAACTCAGATTTTGTTCAAAAATTACTCAGTCTGTGTTCTAACAGAATATGGACTCAGTCTATATTTAAAGAATACTCACTCACCTCAGTATTCTAACAGAACACTCACGTAGCCAGTGTTCTAACAGAATACTAACTCATCCTGTGTTCTAACAGAATGTGGATTCAGATCAAAAATTACTAACTCAGTCTGTGTTCTAACAGAATGTGGACTCAGATTTTGTTCAAAAATTACTCAGTCTGTTTCTAACAGAATATGGTCTCAGTCTTTGTTTAAAGAATACTCACTCAGCTCAGTGTTCTAACATAACACTCACTTAGCCTGTGTTCTAACAGAATGTGGTTTCAGATCAAAAATTACTAACTCAGTCTGTGTTCTAACAGAATATGAACTCAGATTTTGTTCAAAAATTACTCAGTCTGTGTTCTAACAGAATATGGACTCAGTCTATGTTTAAAGAATACTCACTCAGCCAGTGTTCTACCAGAATATGGATTCAGACTATTTTCAAGAATACTCACTCAGCCTGTGTTCTAGCAGAACGCTCACTTTGCCTGTGTTCTAACAGAATGTGTACTCAGATACTGTTCAAAAATTACTAACTCAGTCTGTGTTCTAACAGAATTTGGGCGCAGTCTCTGTTTAAAAAATACTCACTCACCTCAGTGTTCTAACAGAACACTCACGTAGCCTGTGTTCTAACAGAACACTAACTCAGCCTGTGTTCTAACAAAATGTGGATTCAGATCAAAAATTACTAACGCAGTCTGTGTTCTAACAGAATATGGACTTAGATTTTGTTCAAAAATTACTCAGTCTGTGTTCTAACAGAATATGGACTCAGTCTATGTTTAAAGAATACTCACTCAGCCAGTATTTTACCAGAGTATGGACTCAGCCTGTGTTCTAACAGAATACTCACACAGCCTGTGTTCTAACAGAATATGTACTCAGTCTATATTTAAAGAATACTCACTCACCTCAGTATTCTAACAGAACACTCACGTAGCCAGTGTTCTAACAGAATACTAACTCAGCCTGTGTTCTAAAAGAATGTGGACTCAGATTTTGTTCAAAAATTACTCAGTCTGTTTCTAACAGAATATGGAGTCAGTCTATGTTTAAAGAATACTCACTCAACCAGTATTTTACCAGAGTATGGACTCAGCCTGTATTCTACCAGAATACTCACACAGCCTGTGTTCTAACAGAATATGGACTCAGTCTATATTTAAAGAATACTCACTGACCTCAGTATTCTAACAGAACACTCACGTACCCTGTGTTCTAACAGAACACTAACTCAGCCTGTTTTCTAACAGAATGTCGATTCAGATCAAAAATTACTAACGCAGTCTGTGTTCTAACAGAATATGGACTTAGATGTTGTTCAAAAATTACTCAGTCTGTGTTCTAACAGAATATGGACTCAGTCTATGTTTAAAGAATACTCACTCAGCCAATATTTGACCAGAGTATGGACTCAGCCTGTGTTCTAACAGAATACTCACACAGCCTGTGTTCTAACAGAATATGGACTCAGTCTATATTTAAAGAATACTCACTCACCTCAGTATTCCTACAGAACACTCACGTAGCCAGTGTTCTAACAGAATACTAACTCAGCCTGTGTTCTAACAGAATGTGCATTCAGATCAAATATTACTAACTCAGTCTGTGTTCTAACAGAATGTGGACTCAGATTTTGTTCAAAAATTACTCAGTCTGTGTTCTAACAGAATATGGACTAAGTCTATGTTTAAAGAATACTCACTCAGCTCAGTGTTCTAACATAACACTCACTTAGCCTGTGTTCTAACAGAATGTGGTTTCAGATCAAAAATTACTAACTCAGTCTGTGTTCTAACAGAATGTGGACTCAGATTTTGTTCAAAAATTACTCAGTCTGTGTTCTAACAGAATATGGACTCAGTCTATGTTTAAAGAATACTCACTCAGCCAGTGTTCTACCAGAATATGGATTCAGACTATTTTCAAAAATACTCACACAGCCTGTGTTCTAGCAGAACGCTCACTTAGCCTGTGTTCTAACAGAATGTGGACTCAGATATTGTACAAAAATTACTAACTCAGTCTGTGTTCTAACAGAATTTGGACGCAGTCTCTGTTTAAAAAATACTCACTCACCTCAGTGTTCTAACAGAACACTCACGTAGCCTGTGTTCTAAGAGAACACTAACTCAGCCTGTTTTCTAACAGAATGTGGATTCAGATCAAAAATTACTAACGCAGTCTGTGTTCTAACAGAATATGGACTTAGATTTTGTTCAAAAATTACTCAGTCTGTGTTCTAACAGAATATGGACTCAGTCTATGTTTAAAGAATACTCACTCAGCCAGTATTTTACCAGAGTATGGACTCAGCCTGTGTTCTAACAGAATACTCACACAGCCTGTGTTCTAACAGAATATGTACTCAGTCTATATTTAAAGAATACTCACTCACCTCAGTATTCTAACAGAACACTCACGTAGCCAGTGTTCTAACAGAATACTAACTCAGCATGTGTTCTAACAGAATGTGGATTCAGATCAAAAATTACTAACTCAGTCTGTGTTCTAACAGAATGTGGACTCAGATTTTGTTCAAAAATTACTCAGTCTGTTTCTAACAGAATATAGTCTCAGTCTATGTTTAAAGAATACTCACTCAGCCAGTATTTTACCAGAGTATGGACTCAGCCTGTGTTCTAACAGAATACTCACACAGCCTGTGTTCTAACAGAATATGGACTCAGTCTATATTTAAAGAATACTCACTCACCTCAGTATTCTAACAGAACACTCACGTAGCCTGTGTTCTAACAGAACACTAACTCAGCCTGCTTTCTAACAGAATGTGGATTCAGATCAAATATTACTAACGAAGTCTGTGTTCTAACAGAATATGGACTTAGATTTTGTTCAAAAATTACTCAGTCTGTGTTCTAACAGAATATGGACTCAGTCTATGTTTAAAGAATACTCACTCAGCCAATATTTTACCAGAGTATGTACTCGGCCTGTGTTCTAACAGAATACTCACACAGCCTGTGTTCTAATAGAATATGGACTCAGTCTATATTTAAAGAATACTGACTCACCTCAGTATTCCAACAGAACACTCACGTAGCCAGTGTTGTAACAGAATACTAACTCAGCCTGTGTTCTAACAGAATGTGGATTCAGATCAAATATTACTAACTCAGTCTGTGTTCTAACAGAATGTGGACTCAGATTTTGTTCAAAATTACTCAGTCTGTGTTCTAACAGAATATGGACTAAGTCTATGTTTAAAGAATACTCACTCAGCTCAGTGTTCTAACATAACACTCACTTAGCCTGTGTTCTAACAGAATGTGGGTTCAGATCAAATATTACTAACTCAGCCTGTGTTCTAACAGAATGTGGATTCAGATCAAAAATTACTAACTCAGTCTGTGTTCTAACAGAATGTGGGTTCAGATCAAAAATTACTAACTCAGTCTGTGTTCTAACAGAATATGAACTCAGATTTTGTTCAAAAATTACTCAGTCTGTGTTCTAACAGAATATGGACTCAGTCTATATTTAAAGAATACTCACTCACCTCAGTATTCTAACAGAACACTCACGTAGCCTGTGTTCTAACAGAACACTAACTCAGCCTGTTTTCTAACAAAATGTGGATTCAGATCAAAAATTGCTAACGCAGTCTGTGTTCTAACAGAATATGGACTTAGATTTTGTTCAAAAATTACTCAGTCTGTGTTCTAACAGAATATGGACTCAGTCTATGTTTAAAGAATACTCACTCAGCCAGTATTTTACCAGAGTATGGACTCAGCCTGTGTTCTAACAGAATACTCACACAGCCTGTGTTCTAACAGAATATGGACTCAGTCTATATTTAAAGAATACTCACTCACCTCAGTATTCTAACAGAACACTCACGTAGCCAGTGTTCTAACAGAATACTAACTCAGCCTGTGTTCTAACAGAATGTGGATTCAGATCAAAAATTACTAACTCAGTCTGTGTTCTAACAGAATGTGGACTCAGATTTTGTTCAAAAATTACTCAGTCTGTTTCTAACAGAATATGGTCTCAGTCTATGTTTAAAGATTACTCACTCAGCCAGTATTTTACCAGAGTATGGACTCAGCCTGTGTTCTAACAGAATACTCACACAGCCTGTGTTCTAACAGAATATGGACTCAGTCTATATTTAAAGAATACTCACTCACCTCAGTATTCTAACAGAACACTCACGTAGCCTGTGTTCTAACAGAACACTAACTCAGCCTGCTTTCTAACAGAATGTGGATTCAGATCAAATATTACTAACGCAGTCTGTGTTCTAACAGAATATGGACTTAGATTTTGTTCAAAAATTACTCAGTCTGTGTTCTAACAGAATATGGACTCAGTCTATGTTTAAAGAATACTCACTCAGCCAATATTTTACCAGAGTATGGACTCGGCCTGTGTTCTAACAGAATACTCACACAGCCTGTGTTCTAACAGAATATGGACTCAGTCTATATTTAAAGAATAATGAATCACCTCAGTATTCCAACAGAACACTCACGTAGCCAGTGTTGTAACAGAATACTAACTCAGCCTGTGTTCTAACAGAATGTGGATTCAGATCAAATATTACTAACTCAGTCTGTGTTCTAACAGAATGTGGACTCAGATTTTGTTCAAAATTACTCAGTGTGTGTTCTAACAGAATATGGACTTAGTCTATGTTTAAAGAATACTCACTCAGCTCAGTGTTCTAACATAACACTCACTTAGCCTGTGTTCTAACAGAATGTGGGTTCAGATCAAATATTACTAACTCAGTCTGTGTTCTAACAGAATGTGGACTCAGATTTTGTTCAAAAATTACTCAGTCTGTTTATAACAGAATATGGACTCAGTCTATGTTTAAGGAATACTCACTCAGCCAGTATTTTACCAGAGTATGGACTCAGCCTGTGTTCTAACAGAATACTCACACAGCCTGTGTTCTAACAGAATATGTACTCAGTCTATATTTAAAGAATACTCACTCACCTCAGTATTCTAACAGAACACTCACGTAGCCAGTGTTCTAACAGAATACTAACTCAGCCTGTGTTCTAACAGAATGTGGACTCAGATTTTGTTCAAAAATTACTCAGTCTGTTTCTAACAGAATATGGAGTCAGTCTATGTTTAAAGAATACTCACTCAACCAGTATTTTACCAGAGTATGGACTCAGCCTGTGTTCTAACAGAATACTCACACAGCCTGTGTTCTAACAGAATATGGACTCAGTCTATATTTAAAGAATACTCACTCACCTCAGTTTTCTAACAGAACACTCACGTACCCTGTGTTCTAACAGAACACTAACTCAGCCTGTTTTCTAACAGAATGTGGATTCAGACCAAAATTACTAACGCAGTCTGTGTTCTAACAGAATATGGACTTAGATTTTGTTCAAAAATTACTCAGTCTGTGTTCTAACAGAATATGGACTCAGTCTATGTTTAAAGAATACTCACTCAGCCAGTATTTTACCAGAGTATGGACTCAGCCTGTGTTCTAACAGAATACTCACACAGCCTGTGTTCTAACAGAATATGGACTCAGTCTATATTTAAAGAATACTCACTCACCTCAGTATTCCTACAGAACACTCACGTAGCCAGTGTTCTAACAGAATACTAACTCAGCCTGTGTTCTAACAGAATGTGGATTCAGATCAAATATTACTAACTCAGTCTGTGTTCTAACAGAATGTGGACTCAGATTTTGTTCAAAAATTACTCAGTCTGTGTTCTAACAGAATGTGGATTCAGATCAAAAATTACTAACTCAGTCTGTGTTCTAACAGAATGTGGGTTCAGATCAAAAATTACTAACTCAGTCTGTGTTCTAACAGAATATGAACTCAGATTTTGTTCAAAAATTACTCAGTCTGTGTTCTAACAGAATATGGACTCAGTCTATATTTAAAGAATACTCACTCACCTCAGTATTCTAACAGAACACTCACGTAGCCAGTGTTCTAACAGAATACTAACTCATCCTGTGTTCTAACAGAATGTGGATTCAGATCAAAAATTACTAACTCAGTCTGTGTTCTAACAGAATGTGGACTCAGATTTTGTTCAAAAATTACTCAGTCTGTTTCTAACAGAATATGGTCTCAGTCTTTGTTTAAAGAATACTCACTCAGCTCAGTGTTCTAACATAACACTCACTTAGCCTGTGTTCTAACAGAATGTGGTTTCAGATCAAAAATTACTAACTCAGTCTGTGTTCTAACAGAATATGAACTCAGATTTTGTTCAAAAATTACTCAGTCTGTGTTCTAACAGAATATGGACTCAGTCTATGTTTAAAGAATACTCACTCAGCCAGTGTTCTACCAGAATATGGATTCAGACTATTTTCAAGAATACTCACTCAGCCTGTGTTCTAGCGGAACGCTCACTTTGCCTGTGTTCTAACAGAATGTGTACTCAGATACTGTTCAAAAATTACTAACTCAGTCTGTGTTCTAACAGAATTTGGACGCAGTCTCTGTTTAAAAAATACTCACTCACCTCAGTGTTCTAACAGAACACTCACGTAGCCTGTGTTCTAACAGAACACTAACTCAGCCTGTGTTCTAACAAAATGTGGATTCAGATCAAAAATTACTAACGCAGTCTGTGTTCTAACAGAATATGGACTTAGATTTTGTTCAAAAATTACTCAGTCTGTGTTCTAACAGAATATGGACTCAGTCTATGTTTAAAGAATACTCACTCAGCCAGTATTTTACCAGAGTATGGACTCAGCCTGTGTTCTAACAGAATACTCACACAGCCTGTGTTCTAACAGAATATGTACTCAGTCTATATTTAAAGAATACTCACTCACCTCAGTATTCTAACAGAACACTCACGTAGCCAGTGTTCTAACAGAATACTAACTCAGCCTGTGTTCTAAAAGAATGTGGACTCAGATTTTGTTCAAAAATTACTCAGTCTGTTTCTAACAGAATATGGAGTCAGTCTATGTTTAAAGAATACTCACTCAACCAGTATTTTACCAGAGTATGGACTCAGCCTGTATTCTACCAGAATACTCACACAGCCTGTGTTCTAACAGAATATGGACTCAGTCTATATTTAAAGAATACTCACTGACCTCAGTATTCTAACAGAACACTCACGTACCCTGTGTTCTAACAGAACACTAACTCAGCCTGTTTTCTAACAGAATGTCGATTCAGATCAAAAATTACTAACGCAGTCTGTGTTCTAACAGAATATGGACTTAGATGTTGTTCAAAAATTACTCAGTCTGTGTTCTAACAGAATATGGACTCAGTCTATGTTTAAAGAATACTCACTCAGCCAGTATTTTACCAGAGTATGGACTCAGCCTGTGTTCTAACAGAATACTCACACAGCCTGTGTTCTAACAGAATATGTACTCAGTCTATATTTAAAGAATACTCACTCACCTCAGTATTCTAACAGAACACTCATGTAGCCAGTGTTCTAACAGAATACTAACTCAGCCTGTGTTCTAACAGAATGTGGACTCAGATTTTGTTCAAAAATTACTCAGTCTGTTTCTAACAGAATATGGAGTCAGTCTATGTTTAAAGAATACTCACTCAACCAGTATTTTACCAGAGTATGGACTCAGCCTGTGTTCTAACAGAATACTCACACAGCCTGTGTTCTAACAGAATATGGACTCAGTCTATATTTAAAGAATACTCACTCACCTCAGTATTCTAACAGAACACTCACGTAGCCAGTGTTCTAACAGAATACTAACTCAGCCTGTGTTCTAACAGAATGTGGATTCAGATCAAAAATTACTAAGTCTGTGTTCTAACAGAATGTGGACTCAGATTTTGTTCAAAAATTACTCAGTCTGTTTCTAACAGAATATGGTCTCAGTCTATGTTTTAAGATTACTCACTCAGCCAGTATTTTACCAGAGTATGGACTCAGCCTGTGTTCTAACAGAATACTCACACAGCCTGTGTTCTAACAGAATATGGACTCAGTCTATATTTAAAGAATACTCACTAACTTCAGTATTCCAACAGAACACTCATGTAGCCAGTGTTCTAACAGAATACTAACTCAGCCTGTGTTCTAACGGAATGTGGATTCAGATCAAATATTACTAACTCAGTCTGTGTTCTAACAGAATGTGGACTCAGATTTTGTTCAAAAATTATTCAGCCTGTGTTCTAACAGAATGTGGATTCAGATCAAAAATTACTAACTCAGTCTGTGTTCTAACAGAATGTGGGTTCAGATCAAAAATTACTAACTCAGTCTGTGTTCTAACAGAATATGAACTCAGATTTTGTTCAAAAATTACTCAGTCTGTGTTCTAACAGAATATGGACTCAGTCTATATTTAAAGAATACTCACTCACCTCAGTATTCTAACAGAACACTCACGTAGCCAGTGTTCTAACAGAATACTAACTCATCCTGTGTTCTAACAGAATGTGGATTCAGATCAAAAATTACTAACTCAGTCTGTGTTCTAACAGAATGTGGACTCAGATTTTGTTCAAAAATTACTCAGTCTGTGTTCTAACAGAATATGGACTAAGTCTATGTTTAAAGAATACTCACTCAGCTCAGTGTTCTAACATAACACTCACTTAGCCTGTGTTCTAACAGAATGTGGGTTCAGATTAAAAATTACTAACTCAGTCTGTGTTCTAACAGAATATGAACTCAGATTTTGTTCAAAAATTACTCAGTCTGTGTTCTAACAGAATATGGACTCAGTCTATGTTTAAAGAATACTCACTCAGCCAGTGTTCTACCAGAATATGGATTCAGACTATTTTCAAGAATACTCACTCAGCCTGTGTTCTAGCAGAACGCTCACTTAGCCTGTATTCTAACAGAATGTGTACTCAGATATTGTTCAAAAATTACTTACTCAGTCTGTGTTCTAACAGAATTTGGACGCAGTCTCTGTTTAAAAAATACTCACTCACCTCAGTATTCTAACAGAACACTCACGTAGCCTGTGTTCTAACAGAACACTAACTCAGCCTGTTTTCTAACAAAATGTGGATTCAGATCAAAAATTACTAACGCAGTCTGTGTTCTAACAGAATATGGACTTAGATTTTGTTCAAAAATTACTCAGTCTGTGTTCTAACAGAATATGGACTCAGTCTATGTTTAAAGAATACTCACTCAGCCAGTATTTTACCAGAGTATGGACTCAGCCTGTGTTCTAACAGAATACTCACACAGCCTGTGTTCTAACAGAATATGTACTCAGTCTATATTTAAAGAATACTCACTCACCTCAGTATTCTAACAGAACACTCATGTAGCCAGTGTTCTAACAGAATACTAACTCAGCCTGTGTTCTAACAGAATGTGGACTCAGATTTTGTTCAAAAATTACTCAGTCTGTTTCTAACAGAATATGGAGTCAGTCTATGTTTAAAGAATACTCACTCAACCAGTATTTTACCAGAGTATGGACTCAGCCTGTGTTCTAACAGAATACTCACACAGCCTGTGTTCTAACAGAATATGGACTCAGTCTATATTTAAAGAATACTCACTCACCTCAGTATTCTAACAGAACACTCACGTAGCCAGTGTTCTAACAGAATACTAACTCAGCCTGTGTTCTAACAGAATGTGGATTCAGATCAAAAATTACTAAGTCTGTGTTCTAACAGAATGTGGACTCAGATTTTGTTCAAAAATTACTCAGTCTGTTTCTAACAGAATATGGTCTCAGTCTATGTTTTAAGATTACTCACTCAGCCAGTATTTTACCAGAGTATGGACTCAGCCTGTGTTCTAACAGAATACTCACACAGCCTGTGTTCTAACAGAATATGGACTCAGTCTATATTTAAAGAATACTCACTAACCTCAGTATTCCAACAGAACACTCATGTAGCCAGTGTTCTAACAGAATACTAACTCAGCCTGTGTTCTAACGGAATGTGGATTCAGATCAAATATTACTAACTCAGTCTGTGTTCTAACAGAATGTGGACTCAGATTTTGTTCAAAAATTATTCAGCCTGTGTTCTAACAGAATGTGGATTCAGATCAAAAATTACTAACTCAGTCTGTGTTCTAACAGAATGTGGGTTCAGATCAAAAATTACTAACTCAGTCTGTGTTCTAACAGAATATGAACTCAGATTTTGTTCAAAAATTACTCAGTCTGTGTTCTAACAGAATATGGACTCAGTCTATATTTAAAGAATACTCACTCACCTCAGTATTCTAACAGAACACTCACGTAGCCAGTGTTCTAACAGAATACTAACTCATCCTGTGTTCTAACAGAATGTGGATTCAGATCAAAAATTACTAACTCAGTCTGTGTTCTAACAGAATGTGGACTCAGATTTTGTTCAAAAATTACTCAGTCTGTGTTCTAACAGAATATGGACTAAGTCTATGTTTAAAGAATACTCACTCAGCTCAGTGTTCTAACATAACACTCACTTAGCCTGTGTTCTAACAGAATGTGGGTTCAGATTAAAAATTACTAACTCAGTCTGTGTTCTAACAGAATATGAACTCAGATTTTGTTCAAAAATTACTCAGTCTGTGTTCTAACAGAATATGGACTCAGTCTATGTTTAAAGAATACTCACTCAGCCAGTGTTCTACCAGAATATGGATTCAGACTATTTTCAAGAATACTCACTCAGCCTGTGTTCTAGCAGAACGCTCACTTTGCCTGTGTTCTAACAGAATGTGTACTCAGATACTGTTCAAAAATTACTAACTCAGTCTGTGTTCTAACAGAATTTGGACGCAGTCTCTGTTTAAAAAATACTCACTCACCTCAGTGTTCTAACAGAACACTCACGTAGCCTGTGTTCTAACAGAACACTAACTCAGCCTGTGTTCTAACAAAATGTGGATTCAGATCAAAAATTACTAACGCAGTCTGTGTTCTAACAGAATATGGACTTAGATTTTGTTCAAAAATTACTCAGTCTGTGTTCTAACAGAATATGGACTCAGTCTATGTTTAACGAATACTCACTCAGCCAGTATTTTACCAGAGTATGGACTCAGCCTGTGTTCTAACAGAATACTCACACAGCCTGTGTTCTAACAGAATATGTACTCAGTCTATATTTAAAGAATACTCACTCACCTCAGTATTCTAACAGAACACTCACGTAGCCAGTGTTCTAACAGAATACTAACTCAGCCTGTGTTCTAAAAGAATGTGGACTCAGATTTTGTTCAAAAATTACTCAGTCTGTTTCTAACAGAATATGGAGTCAGTCTATGTTTAAAGAATACTCACTCAACCAGTATTTTACCAGAGTATGGACTCAGCCTGTATTCTACCAGAATACTCACACAGCCTGTGTTCTAACAGAATATGGACTCAGTCTATATTTAAAGAATACTCACTGACCTCAGTATTCTAACAGAACACTCACGTACCCTGTGTTCTAACAGAACACTAACTCAGCCTGTTTTCTAACAGAATGTCGATTCAGATCAAAAATTACTAACGCAGTCTGTGTTCTAACAGAATATGGACTTAGATGTTGTTCAAAAATTACTCAGTCTGTGTTCTAACAGAATATGGACTCAGTCTATGTTTAAAGAATACTCACTCAGCCAATATTTGACCAGAGTATGGACTCAGCCTGTGTTCTAACAGAATACTCACACAGCCTGTGTTCTAACAGAATATGGACTCAGTCTATATTTAAAGAATACTCACTCACCTCAGTATTCCTACAGAACACTCACGTAGCCAGTGTTCTAACAGAATACTAACTCAGCCTGTGTTCTAACAGAATGTGGACTCAGATTTTGTTCAAAAATTACTCAGTCTGTTTCTAACAGAATATGGAGTCAGTCTATGTTTAAAGAATACTCACTCAACCAGTATTTTACCAGAGTATGGACTCAGCCTGTGTTCTAACAGAATACTCACACAGCCTGTGTTCTAACAGAATATGGACTCAGTCTATATTTAAAGAATACTCACTCACCTCAGTATTCTAACAGAACACTCACGTAGCCAGTGTTCTAACAGAATACTAACTCAGCCTGTGTTCTAACAGAATGTGGATTCAGATCAAAAATTACTAAGTCTGTGTTCTAACAGAATGTGGACTCAGATTTTGTTCAAAAATTACTCAGTCTGTTTCTAACAGAATATGGTCTCAGTCTATGTTTTAAGATTACTCACTCAGCCAGTATTTTACCAGAGTATGGACTCAGCCTGTGTTCTAACAGAATACTCACACAGCCTGTGTTCTAACAGAATATGGACTCAGTCTATATTTAAAGAATACTCACTAACTTCAGTATTCCAACAGAACACTCATGTAGCCAGTGTTCTAACAGAATACTAACTCAGCCTGTGTTCTAACGGAATGTGGATTCAGATCAAATATTACTAACTCAGTCTGTGTTCTAACAGAATGTGGACTCAGATTTTGTTCAAAAATTATTCAGCCTGTGTTCTAACAGAATGTGGATTCAGATCAAAAATTACTAACTCAGTCTGTGTTCTAACAGAATGTGGGTTCAGATCAAAAATTACTAACTCAGTCTGTGTTCTAACAGAATATGAACTCAGATTTTGTTCAAAAATTACTCAGTCTGTGTTCTAACAGAATATGGACTCAGTCTATATTTAAAGAATACTCACTCACCTCAGTATTCTAACAGAACACTCACGTAGCCAGTGTTCTAACAGAATACTAACTCATCCTGTGTTCTAACAGAATGTGGATTCAGATCAAAAATTACTAACTCAGTCTGTGTTCTAACAGAATGTGGACTCAGATTTTGTTCAAAAATTACTCAGTCTGTGTTCTAACAGAATATGGACTAAGTCTATGTTTAAAGAATACTCACTCAGCTCAGTGTTCTAACATAACACTCACTTAGCCTGTGTTCTAACAGAATGTGGGTTCAGATTAAAAATTACTAACTCAGTCTGTGTTCTAACAGAATATGAACTCAGATTTTGTTCAAAAATTACTCAGTCTGTGTTCTAACAGAATATGGACTCAGTCTATGTTTAAAGAATACTCACTCAGCCAGTGTTCTACCAGAATATGGATTCAGACTATTTTCAAGAATACTCACTCAGCCTGTGTTCTAGCAGAACGCTCACTTAGCCTGTATTCTAACAGAATGTGTACTCAGATATTGTTCAAAAATTACTTACTCAGTCTGTGTTCTAACAGAATTTGGACGCAGTCTCTGTTTAAAAAATACTCACTCACCTCAGTATTCTAACAGAACACTCACGTAGCCTGTGTTCTAACAGAACACTAACTCAGCCTGTTTTCTAACAAAATGTGGATTCAGATCAAAAATTACTAACGCAGTCTGTGTTCTAACAGAATATGGACTTAGATTTTGTTCAAAAATTACTCAGTCTGTGTTCTAACAGAATATGGACTCAGTCTATGTTTAAAGAATACTCACTCAGCCAGTATTTTACCAGAGTATGGACTCAGCCTGTGTTCTAACAGAATACTCACACAGCCTGTGTTCTAACAGAATATGTACTCAGTCTATATTTAAAGAATACTCACTCACCTCAGTATTCTAACAGAACACTCATGTAGCCAGTGTTCTAACAGAATACTAACTCAGCCTGTGTTCTAACAGAATGTGGACTCAGATTTTGTTCAAAAATTACTCAGTCTGTTTCTAACAGAATATGGAGTCAGTCTATGTTTAAAGAATACTCACTCAACCAGTATTTTACCAGAGTATGGACTCAGCCTGTGTTCTAACAGAATACTCACACAGCCTGTGTTCTAACAGAATATGGACTCAGTCTATATTTAAAGAATACTCACTCACCTCAGTATTCTAACAGAACACTCACGTAGCCAGTGTTCTAACAGAATACTAACTCAGCCTGTGTTCTAACAGAATGTGGATTCAGATCAAAAATTACTAAGTCTGTGTTCTAACAGAATGTGGACTCAGATTTTGTTCAAAAATTACTCAGTCTGTTTCTAACAGAATATGGTCTCAGTCTATGTTTTAAGATTACTCACTCAGCCAGTATTTTACCAGAGTATGGACTCAGCCTGTGTTCTAACAGAATACTCACACAGCCTGTGTTCTAACAGAATATGGACTCAGTCTATATTTAAAGAATACTCACTAACCTCAGTATTCCAACAGAACACTCATGTAGCCAGTGTTCTAACAGAATACTAACTCAGCCTGTGTTCTAACGGAATGTGGATTCAGATCAAATATTACTAACTCAGTCTGTGTTCTAACAGAATGTGGACTCAGATTTTGTTCAAAAATTATTCAGCCTGTGTTCTAACAGAATGTGGATTCAGATCAAAAATTACTAACTCAGTCTGTGTTCTAACAGAATGTGGGTTCAGATCAAAAATTACTAACTCAGTCTGTGTTCTAACAGAATATGAACTCAGATTTTGTTCAAAAATTACTCAGTCTGTGTTCTAACAGAATATGGACTCAGTCTATATTTAAAGAATACTCACTCACCTCAGTATTCTAACAGAACACTCACGTAGCCAGTGTTCTAACAGAATACTAACTCATCCTGTGTTCTAACAGAATGTGGATTCAGATCAAAAATTACTAACTCAGTCTGTGTTCTAACAGAATGTGGACTCAGATTTTGTTCAAAAATTACTCAGTCTGTGTTCTAACAGAATATGGACTAAGTCTATGTTTAAAGAATACTCACTCAGCTCAGTGTTCTAACATAACACTCACTTAGCCTGTGTTCTAACAGAATGTGGGTTCAGATTAAAAATTACTAACTCAGTCTGTGTTCTAACAGAATATGAACTCAGATTTTGTTCAAAAATTACTCAGTCTGTGTTCTAACAGAATATGGACTCAGTCTATGTTTAAAGAATACTCACTCAGCCAGTGTTCTACCAGAATATGGATTCAGACTATTTTCAAGAATACTCACTCAGCCTGTGTTCTAGCAGAACGCTCACTTTGCCTGTGTTCTAACAGAATGTGTACTCAGATACTGTTCAAAAATTACTAACTCAGTCTGTGTTCTAACAGAATTTGGACGCAGTCTCTGTTTAAAAAATACTCACTCACCTCAGTGTTCTAACAGAACACTCACGTAGCCTGTGTTCTAACAGAACACTAACTCAGCCTGTGTTCTAACAAAATGTGGATTCAGATCAAAAATTACTAACGCAGTCTGTGTTCTAACAGAATATGGACTTAGATTTTGTTCAAAAATTACTCAGTCTGTGTTCTAACAGAATATGGACTCAGTCTATGTTTAACGAATACTCACTCAGCCAGTATTTTACCAGAGTATGGACTCAGCCTGTGTTCTAACAGAATACTCACACAGCCTGTGTTCTAACAGAATATGTACTCAGTCTATATTTAAAGAATACTCACTCACCTCAGTATTCTAACAGAACACTCACGTAGCCAGTGTTCTAACAGAATACTAACTCAGCCTGTGTTCTAAAAGAATGTGGACTCAGATTTTGTTCAAAAATTACTCAGTCTGTTTCTAACAGAATATGGAGTCAGTCTATGTTTAAAGAATACTCACTCAACCAGTATTTTACCAGAGTATGGACTCAGCCTGTATTCTACCAGAATACTCACACAGCCTGTGTTCTAACAGAATATGGACTCAGTCTATATTTAAAGAATACTCACTGACCTCAGTATTCTAACAGAACACTCACGTACCCTGTGTTCTAACAGAACACTAACTCAGCCTGTTTTCTAACAGAATGTCGATTCAGATCAAAAATTACTAACGCAGTCTGTGTTCTAACAGAATATGGACTTAGATGTTGTTCAAAAATTACTCAGTCTGTGTTCTAACAGAATATGGACTCAGTCTATGTTTAAAGAATACTCACTCAGCCAATATTTGACCAGAGTATGGACTCAGCCTGTGTTCTAACAGAATACTCACACAGCCTGTGTTCTAACAGAATATGGACTCAGTCTATATTTAAAGAATACTCACTCACCTCAGTATTCCTACAGAACACTCACGTAGCCAGTGTTCTAACAGAATACTAACTCAGCCTGTGTTCTAACAGAATGTGCATTCAGATCAAATATTACTAACTCAGTCTGTGTTCTAACAGAATGTGGACTCAGATTTTGTTCAAAAATTACTCAGTCTGTGTTCTAACAGAATATGGACTAAGTCTATGTTTAAAGAATACTCACTCAGCTCAGTGTTCTAACATAACACTCACTTAGCCTGTGTTCTAACAGAATGTGGTTTCAGATCAAAAATTACTAACTCAGTCTGTGTTCTAACAGAATGTGGACTCAGATTTTGTTCAAAAATTACTCAGTCTGTGTTCTAACAGAATATGGACTCAGTCTATGTTTAAAGAATACTCACTCAGCCAGTGTTCTACCAGAATATGGATTCAGACTATTTTCAAAAATACTCACACAGCCTGTGTTCTAGCAGAACGCTCACTTAGCCTGTGTTCTAACAGAATGTGGACTCAGATATTGTACAAAAATTACTAACTCAGTCTGTGTTCTAACAGAATTTGGACGCAGTCTCTGTTTAAAAAATACTCACTCACCTCAGTGTTCTAACAGAACACTCACGTAGCCTGTGTTCTAAGAGAACACTAACTCAGCCTGTTTTCTAACAGAATGTGGATTCAGATCAAAAATTACTAACGCAGTCTGTGTTCTATCAGAATATGGACTTAGATTTTGTTCAAAAATTACTCAGTCTGTGTTCTAACAGAATATGGACTCAGTCTATGTTTAAAGAATACTCACTCAGCCAGTATTTTACCAGAGTATGGACTCAGCCTGTGTTCTAACAGAATACTCACACAGCCTGTGTTCTAACAGAATATGTACTCAGTCTATATTTAAAGAATACTCACTCACCTCAGTATTCTAACAGAACACTCACGTAGCCAGTGTTCTAACAGAATACTAACTCAGCATGTGTTCTAACAGAATGTGGATTGAGATAAAAAATTACTAACTCAGTCTGTGTTCTAACAGAATGTGGACTCAGATTTTGTTCAAAAATTACTCAGTCTGTTTCTAACAGAATATAGTCTCAGTCTATGTTTAAAGAATACTCACTCAGCCAGTATTTTACCAGAGTATGGACTCAGCCTGTGTTCTAACAGAATACTCACACAGCCTGTGTTCTAACAGAATATGGACTCAGTCTATATTTAAAGAATACTCACTCACCTCAGTATTCTAACAGAACACTCACGTAGCCTGTGTTCTAACAGAACACTAACTCAGCCTGCTTTCTAACAGAATGTGGATTCAGATCAAATATTACTAACGAAGTCTGTGTTCTAACAGAATATGGACTTAGATTTTGTTCAAAAATTACTCAGTCTGTGTTCTAACAGAATATGGACTCAGTCTATGTTTAAAGAATACTCACTCAGCCAATATTTTACCAGAGTATGTACTCGTCCTGTGTTCTAACAGAATACTCACACAGCCTGTGTTCTAATAGAATATGGACTCAGTCTATATTTAAAGAATACTGACTCACCTCAGTATTCCAACAGAACACTCACGTAGCCAGTGTTGTAACAGAATACTAACTCAGCCTGTGTTCTAACAGAATGTGGATTCAGATCAAATATTACTAACTCAGTCTGTGTTCTAACAGAATGTGGACTCAGATTTTGTTCAAAATTACTCAGTCTGTGTTCTAACAGAATATGGACTAAGTCTATGTTTAAAGAATACTCACTCAGCTCAGTGTACTAACATAACACTCACTTAGCCTGTGTTCTAACAGAATGTGGGTTCAGATCAAAAATTACTAACTCAGCCTGTGTTCTAACAGAATGTGGATTCAGATCAAAAATTACTAACTCAGTCTGTGTTCTAACAGAATGTGGGTTCAGATCAAAAATTACTAACTCAGTCTGTGTTCTAACAGAATATGAACTCAGATTTTGTTCAAAAATTACTCAGTCTGTGTTCTAACAGAATATGGACTCAGTCTATGTTTAAAGAATACTCACTCAGCCAGTGTTCTACCAGAATATGGATTCAGACTATTTTCAAGAATACTCACTCAGCCTGTGTTCTAGCAGAACGCTCACTTAGCCTGTATTCTAACAGAATGTGTACTCAGATATTGTTCAAAAATTACTTACTCAGTTTGTGTTCTAACAGAATTTGGACGCAGTCTCTGTTTAAAAAATACTCACTCACCTCAGTATTCTAACAGAACACTCACGTAGCCTGTGTTCTAACAGAACACTAACTCAGTCTGTTTTCTAACAAAATGTGGATTCAGATCAAAAATTACTAACGCAGTCTGTGTTCTAACAGAATATGGACTTAGATTTTGTTCAAAAATTACTCAGTCTGTGTTCTAACAGAATATGGACTCAGTCTATGTTTAAAGAATACTCACTCAGCCAGTATTTTACCAGAGTATGGACTCAGCCTGTGTTCTAACAGAATACTCACACAGCCTGTGTTCTAACAGAATATGTACTCAGTCTATATTTAAAGAATACTCACTCACCTCAGTATTCTAACAGAACACTCATGTAGCCAGTGTTCTAACAGAATACTAACTCAGCCTGTGTTCTAACAGAATGTGGACTCAGATTTTGTTCAAAAATTACTCAGTCTGTTTCTAACAGAATATGGAGTCAGTCTATGTTTAAAGAATACTCACTCAACCAGTATTTTACCAGAGTATGGACTCAGCCTGTGTTCTAACAGAATACTCACACAGCCTGTGTTCTAACAGAATATGGACTCAGTCTATATTTAAAGAATACTCACTCACCTCAGTATTCTAACAGAACACTCACGTAGCCAGTGTTCTAACAGAATACTAACTCAGCCTGTGTTCTAACAGAATGTGGATTCAGATCAAAAATTACTAAGTCTGTGTTCTAACAGAATGTGGACTCAGATTTTGTTCAAAAATTACTCAGTCTGTTTCTAACAGAATATGGTCTCAGTCTATGTTTTAAGATTACTCACTCAGCCAGTATTTTACCAGAGTATGGACTCAGCCTGTGTTCTAACAGAATACTCACACAGCCTGTGTTCTAACAGAATATGGACTCAGTCTATATTTAAAGAATACTCACTAACCTCAGTATTCCAACAGAACACTCATGTAGCCAGTGTTCTAACAGAATACTAACTCAGCCTGTGTTCTAACGGAATGTGGATTCAGATCAAATATTACTAACTCAGTCTGTGTTCTAACAGAATGTGGACTCAGATTTTGTTCAAAAATTATTCAGCCTGTGTTCTAACAGAATGTGGATTCAGATCAAAAATTACTAACTCAGTCTGTGTTCTAACAGAATGTGGGTTCAGATCAAAAATTACTAACTCAGTCTGTGTTCTAACAGAATATGAACTCAGATTTTGTTCAAAAATTACTCAGTCTGTGTTCTAACAGAATATGGACTCAGTCTATATTTAAAGAATACTCACTCACCTCAGTATTCTAACAGAACACTCACGTAGCCAGTGTTCTAACAGAATACTAACTCAGCCTGTGTTCTAACAGAATGTGGATTCAGATCAAAAATTACTAACTCAGTCTGTGTTCTAACAGAATGTGGACTCAGATTTTGTTCAAAAATTACTCAGTCTGTGTTCTAACAGAATATGGACTAAGTCTATGTTTAAAGAATACTCACTCAGCTCAGTGTTCTAACATAACACTCACTTAGCCTGTGTTCTAACAGAATGTGGGTTCAGATCAAAAATTACTAACTCAGTCTGTGTTCTAACAGAATATGAACTCAGATTTTGTTCAAAAATTACTCAGTCTGTGTTCTAACAGAATATGGACTCAGTCTATGTTTAAAGAATACTCACTCAGCCAGTGTTCTACCAGAATATGGATTCAGACTATTTTCAAGAATACTCACTCAGCCTGTGTTCTAGCAGAACGCTCACTTAGCCTGTATTCTAACAGAATGTGTACTCAGATATTGTTCAAAAATTACTTACTCAGTCTGTGTTCTAACAGAATTTAGACGCAGTCTCTGTTTAAAAAATACTCACTCACCTCAGTATTCTAACAGAACACTCACGTAGCCTGTGTTCTAACAGAACACTAAGCCTGTTTTCTAACAAAATGTGGATTCAGATCAAAAATTACTAACGCAGTCTGTGTTCTAACAGAATATGGACTTAGATTTTGTTCAAAAATTACTCAGTCTGTGTTCTAACAGAATATGGACTCAGTCTATGTTTAAAGAATACTCACTCAGCCAGTATTTTACCAGAGTATGGACTCAGCCTGTGTTCTAACAGAATACTCACACAGCCTGTGTTCTAACAGAATATGTACTCAGTCTATATTTAAAGAATACTCACTCACCTCAGTATTCTAACAGAACACTCATGTAGCCAGTGTTCTAACAGAATACTAACTCAGCCTGTGTTCTAACAGAATGTGGACTCAGATTTTGTTCAAAAATTACTCAGTCTGTTTCTAACAGAATATGGAGTCAGTCTATGTTTAAAGAATACTCACTCAACCAGTATTTTACCAGAGTATGGACTCAGCCTGTGTTCTAACAGAATACTCACACAGCCTGTGTTCTAACAGAATATGGACTCAGTCTATATTTAAAGAATACTCACTCACCTCAGTATTCTAACAGAACACTCACGTAGCCAGTGTTCTAACAGAATACTAACTCAGCCTGTGTTCTAACAGAATGTGGATTCAGATCAAAAATTACTAAGTCTGTGTTCTAACAGAATGTGGACTCAGATTTTGTTCAAAAATTACTCAGTCTGTTTCTAACAGAATATGGTCTCAGTCTATGTTTTAAGATTACTCACTCAGCCAGTATTTTACCAGAGTATGGACTCAGCCTGTGTTCTAACAGAATACTCACACAGCCTGTGTTCTAACAGAATATGGACTCAGTCTATATTTAAAGAATACTCACTAACCTCAGTATTCCAACAGAACACTCATGTAGCCAGTGTTCTAACAGAATACTAACTCAGCCTGTGTTCTAACGGAATGTGGATTCAGATCAAATATTACTAACTCAGTCTGTGTTCTAACAGAATGTGGACTCAGATTTTGTTCAAAAATTATTCAGCCTGTGTTCTAACAGAATGTGGACTCAGATTTTGTTCAAAAATTATTCAGCCTGTGTTCTAACAGAATGTGGATTCAGATCAAAAATTACTAACTCAGTCTGTGTTCTAACAGAATGTGGGTTCAGATCAAAAATTACTAACTCAGTCTGTGTTCTAACAGAATATGAACTCAGATTTTTTTCAAAAATTACTCAGTCTGTGTTCTAACAGAATATGGACTCAGTCTATGTTTAAAGAATACTCACTCAGCCAGTGTTCTACCAGAATATGGATTCAGACTATTTTCAAGAATACTCACTCAGCCTGTGTTCTAGCAGAACGCTCACTTAGCCTGTATTCTAACAGAATGTGTACTCAGATATTGTTCAAAAATTACTTACTCAGTCTGTGTTCTAACAGAATTTGGACGCAGTCTCTGTTTAAAAAATACTCACTCACCTCAGTATTCTAACAGAACACTCACGTAGCCTGTGTTCTAACAGAACACTAAGCCTGTTTTCTAACAAAATGTGGATTCAGATCAAAAATTACTAACGCAGTCTGTGTTCTAACAGAATATGGACTTAGATTTTGTTCAAAAATTACTCAGTCTGTGTTCTAACAGAATATGGACTCAGTCTATGTTTAAAGAATACTCACTCAGCCAGTATTTTACCAGAGTATGGACTCAGCCTGTGTTCTAACAGAATACTCACACAGCCTGTGTTCTAACAGAATATGTACTCAGTCTATATTTAAAGAATACTCACTCACCTCAGTATTCTAACAGAACACTCATGTAGCCAGTGTTCTAACAGAATACTAACTCAGCCTGTGTTCTAACAGAATGTGGACTCAGATTTTGTTCAAAAATTACTCAGTCTGTTTCTAACAGAATATGGAGTCAGTCTATGTTTAAAGAATACTCACTCAACCAGTATTTTACCAGAGTATGGACTCAGCCTGTGTTCTAACAGAATACTCACACAGCCTGTGTTCTAACAGAATATAGACTCAGTCTATATTTAAAGAATACTCACTCACCTCAGTATTCTAACAGAACACTCACGTAGCCAGTGTTCTAACAGAATACTAACTCAGCCTGTGTTCTAACAGAATGTGGATTCAGATCAAAAATTACTAAGTCTGTGTTCTAACAGAATGTGGACTCAGATTTTGTTCAAAAATTACTCAGTCTGTTTCTAACAGAATATGGTCTCAGTCTATGTTTTAAGATTACTCACTCAGCCAGTATTTTACCAGAGTATGGACTCAGCCTGTGTTCTAACAGAATACTCACACAGCCTGTGTTCTAACAGAATATGGACTCAGTCTATATTTAAAGAATACTCACTAACCTCAGTATTCCAACAGAACACTCATGTAGCCAGTGTTCTAACAGAATACTAACTCAGCCTGTGTTCTAACGGAATGTGGATTCAGATCAAATATTACTAACTCAGTCTGTGTTCTAACAGAATGTGGACTCAGATTTTGTTCAAAAATTATTCAGCCTGTGTTCTAACAGAATGTGGATTCAGATCAAAAATTACTAACTCAGTCTGTGTTCTAACAGAATGTGGGTTCAGATCAAAAATTACTAACTCAGTCTGTGTT
Organism: Furipterus horrens; assembly: GCF_987537825.1. NCBI lineage: Eukaryota > Metazoa > Chordata > Mammalia > Chiroptera > Furipteridae > Furipterus > Furipterus horrens. The sequence continues at coordinate 39,564,851 of NW_028327181.1, read as the reverse complement.
CTAACAGAATATGAACTCAGATTTTGTTCAAAAATTACTCAGTCTGTGTTCTAACAGAATATGGACTCAGTCTATATTTAAAGAATACTCACTCACCTCAGTATTCTAACAGAACACTCACGTAGCCAGTGTTCTAACAGAATACTAACTCATCCTGTGTTCTAACAGAATGTGGATTCAGATCAAAAATTACTAACTCAGTCTGTGTTCTAACAGAATGTGGACTCAGATTTTGTTCAAAAATTACTCAGTCTGTGTTCTAACAGAATATGGACTAAGTCTATGTTTAAAGAATACTCACTCAGCTCAGTGTTCTAACATAACACTCACTTAGCCTGTGTTCTAACAGAATGTGGGTTCAGATTAAAAATTACTAACTCAGTCTGTGTTCTAACAGAATATGAACTCAGATTTTGTTCAAAAATTACTCAGTCTGTGTTCTAACAGAATATGGACTCAGTCTATGTTTAAAGAATACTCACTCAGCCAGTGTTCTACCAGAATATGGATTCAGACTATTTTCAAGAATACTCACTCAGCCTGTGTTCTAGCAGAACGCTCACTTAGCCTGTATTCTAACAGAATGTGTACTCAGATATTGTTCAAAAATTACTTACTCAGTCTGTGTTCTAACAGAATTTGGACGCAGTCTCTGTTTAAAAAATACTCACTCACCTCAGTATTCTAACAGAACACTCACGTAGCCTGTGTTCTAACAGAACACTAACTCAGCCTGTTTTCTAACAAAATGTGGATTCAGATCAAAAATTACTAACGCAGTCTGTGTTCTAACAGAATATGGACTTAGATTTTGTTCAAAAATTACTCAGTCTGTGTTCTAACAGAATATGGACTCAGTCTATGTTTAAAGAATACTCACTCAGCCAGTATTTTACCAGAGTATGGACTCAGCCTGTGTTCTAACAGAATACTCACACAGCCTGTGTTCTAACAGAATATGTACTCAGTCTATATTTAAAGAATACTCACTCACCTCAGTATTCTAACAGAACACTCATGTAGCCAGTGTTCTAACAGAATACTAACTCAGCCTGTGTTCTAACAGAATGTGGACTCAGATTTTGTTCAAAAATTACTCAGTCTGTTTCTAACAGAATATGGAGTCAGTCTATGTTTAAAGAATACTCACTCAACCAGTATTTTACCAGAGTATGGACTCAGCCTGTGTTCTAACAGAATACTCACACAGCCTGTGTTCTAACAGAATATGGACTCAGTCTATATTTAAAGAATACTCACTCACCTCAGTATTCTAACAGAACACTCACGTAGCCAGTGTTCTAACAGAATACTAACTCAGCCTGTGTTCTAACAGAATGTGGATTCAGATCAAAAATTACTAAGTCTGTGTTCTAACAGAATGTGGACTCAGATTTTGTTCAAAAATTACTCAGTCTGTTTCTAACAGAATATGGTCTCAGTCTATGTTTTAAGATTACTCACTCAGCCAGTATTTTACCAGAGTATGGACTCAGCCTGTGTTCTAACAGAATACTCACACAGCCTGTGTTCTAACAGAATATGGACTCAGTCTATATTTAAAGAATACTCACTAACCTCAGTATTCCAACAGAACACTCATGTAGCCAGTGTTCTAACAGAATACTAACTCAGCCTGTGTTCTAACGGAATGTGGATTCAGATCAAATATTACTAACTCAGTCTGTGTTCTAACAGAATGTGGATTCAGATCAAAAATTACTAACTCAGTCTGTGTTCTAACAGAATGTGGGTTCAGATCAAAAATTACTAACTCAGTCTGTGTTCTAACAGAATATGAACTCAGATTTTTTTCAAAAATTACTCAGTCTGTGTTCTAACAGAATATGGACTCAGTCTATGTTTAAAGAATACTCACTCAGCCAGTGTTCTACCAGAATATGGATTCAGACTATTTTCAAGAATACTCACTCAGCCTGTGTTCTAGCAGAACGCTCACTTAGCCTGTATTCTAACAGAATGTGTACTCAGATATTGTTCAAAAATTACTTACTCAGTCTGTGTTCTAACAGAATTTGGACGCAGTCTCTGTTTAAAAAATACTCACTCACCTCAGTATTCTAACAGAACACTCACGTAGCCTGTGTTCTAACAGAACACTAAGCCTGTTTTCTAACAAAATGTGGATTCAGATCAAAAATTACTAACGCAGTCTGTGTTCTAACAGAATATGGACTTAGATTTTGTTCAAAAATTACTCAGTCTGTGTTCTAACAGAATATGGACTCAGTCTATGTTTAAAGAATACTCACTCAGCCAGTATTTTACCAGAGTATGGACTCAGCCTGTGTTCTAACAGAATACTCACACAGCCTGTGTTCTAACAGAATATGTACTCAGTCTATATTTAAAGAATACTCACTCACCTCAGTATTCTAACAGAACACTCATGTAGCCAGTGTTCTAACAGAATACTAACTCAGCCTGTGTTCTAACAGAATGTGGACTCAGATTTTGTTCAAAAATTACTCAGTCTGTTTCTAACAGAATATGGAGTCAGTCTATGTTTAAAGAATACTCACTCAACCAGTATTTTACCAGAGTATGGACTCAGCCTGTGTTCTAACAGAATACTCACACAGCCTGTGTTCTAACAGAATATAGACTCAGTCTATATTTAAAGAATACTCACTCACCTCAGTATTCTAACAGAACACTCACGTAGCCAGTGTTCTAACAGAATACTAACTCAGCCTGTGTTCTAACAGAATGTGGATTCAGATCAAAAATTACTAAGTCTGTGTTCTAACAGAATGTGGACTCAGATTTTGTTCAAAAATTACTCAGTCTGTTTCTAACAGAATATGGTCTCAGTCTATGTTTTAAGATTACTCACTCAGCCAGTATTTTACCAGAGTATGGACTCAGCCTGTGTTCTAACAGAATACTCACACAGCCTGTGTTCTAACAGAATATGGACTCAGTCTATATTTAAAGAATACTCACTAACCTCAGTATTCCAACAGAACACTCATGTAGCCAGTGTTCTAACAGAATACTAACTCAGCCTGTGTTCTAACGGAATGTGGATTCAGATCAAATATTACTAACTCAGTCTGTGTTCTAACAGAATGTGGACTCAGATTTTGTTCAAAAATTATTCAGCCTGTGTTCTAACAGAATGTGGATTCAGATCAAAAATTACTAACTCAGTCTGTGTTCTAACAGAATGTGGGTTCAGATCAAAAATTACTAACTCAGTCTGTGTTCTAACAGAATATGAACTCAGATTTTGTTCAAAAATTACTCAGTCTGTGTTCTAACAGAATATGGACTCAGTCTATATTTAAAGAATACTCACTCACCTCAGTATTCTAACAGAACACTCACGTAGCCAGTGTTCTAACAGAATACTAACTCATCCTGTGTTCTAACAGAATGTGGATTCAGATCAAAAATTACTAACTCAGTCTGTGTTCTAACAGAATGTGGACTCAGATTTTGTTCAAAAATTACTCAGTCTGTGTTCTAACAGAATATGGACTAAGTCTATGTTTAAAGAATACTCACTCAGCTCAGTGTTCTAACATAACACTCACTTAGCCTGTGTTCTAACAGAATGTGGGTTCAGATTAAAAATTACTAACTCAGTCTGTGTTCTAACAGAATATGAACTCAGATTTTGTTCAAAAATTACTCAGTCTGTGTTCTAACAGAATATGGACTCAGTCTATGTTTAAAGAATACTCACTCAGCCAGTGTTCTACCAGAATATGGATTCAGACTATTTTCAAGAATACTCACTCAGCCTGTGTTCTAGCAGAACGCTCACTTAGCCTGTATTCTAACAGAATGTGTACTCAGATATTGTTCAAAAATTACTTACTCAGTCTGTGTTCTAACAGAATTTGGACGCAGTCTCTGTTTAAAAAATACTCACTCACCTCAGTATTCTAACAGAACACTCACGTAGCCTGTGTTCTAACAGAACACTAACTCAGCCTGTTTTCTAACAAAATGTGGATTCAGATCAAAAATTACTAACGCAGTCTGTGTTCTAACAGAATATGGACTTAGATTTTGTTCAAAAATTACTCAGTCTGTGTTCTAACAGAATATGGACTCAGTCTATGTTTAAAGAATACTCACTCAGCCAGTATTTTACCAGAGTATGGACTCAGCCTGTGTTCTAACAGAATACTCACACAGCCTGTGTTCTAACAGAATATGTACTCAGTCTATATTTAAAGAATACTCACTCACCTCAGTATTCTAACAGAACACTCATGTAGCCAGTGTTCTAACAGAATACTAACTCAGCCTGTGTTCTAACAGAATGTGGACTCAGATTTTGTTCAAAAATTACTCAGTCTGTTTCTAACAGAATATGGAGTCAGTCTATGTTTAAAGAATACTCACTCAACCAGTATTTTACCAGAGTATGGACTCAGCCTGTGTTCTAACAGAATACTCACACAGCCTGTGTTCTAACAGAATATGGACTCAGTCTATATTTAAAGAATACTCACTCACCTCAGTATTCTAACAGAACACTCACGTAGCCAGTGTTCTAACAGAATACTAACTCAGCCTGTGTTCTAACAGAATGTGGATTCAGATCAAAAATTACTAAGTCTGTGTTCTAACAGAATGTGGACTCAGATTTTGTTCAAAAATTACTCAGTCTGTTTCTAACAGAATATGGTCTCAGTCTATGTTTTAAGATTACTCACTCAGCCAGTATTTTACCAGAGTATGGACTCAGCCTGTGTTCTAACAGAATACTCACACAGCCTGTGTTCTAACAGAATATGGACTCAGTCTATATTTAAAGAATACTCACTAACCTCAGTATTCCAACAGAACACTCATGTAGCCAGTGTTCTAACAGAATACTAACTCAGCCTGTGTTCTAACGGAATGTGGATTCAGATCAAATATTACTAACTCAGTCTGTGTTCTAACAGAATGTGGACTCAGATTTTGTTCAAAAATTATTCAGCCTGTGTTCTAACAGAATGTGGATTCAGATCAAAAATTACTAACTCAGTCTGTGTTCTAACAGAATGTGGATTCAGATCAAAAATTACTAACTCAGTCTGTGTTCTAACAGAATGTGGACTCAGATTTTGTTCAAAAATTACTCAGTCTGTGTTCTAACAGAATATGGACTAAGTCTATGTTTAAAGAATACTCACTCAGCTCAGTGTTCTAACATAACACTCACTTAGCCTGTGTTCTAACAGAATGTGGGTTCAGATCAAAAATTACTAACTCAGTCTGTGTTCTAACAGAATATGAACTCAGATTTTGTTCAAAAATTACTCAGTCTGTGTTCTAACAGAATATGGACTCAGTCTATGTTTAAAGAATACTCACTCAGCCAGTGTTCTACCAGAATATGGATTCAGACTATTTTCAAGAATACTCACTCAGCCTGTGTTCTAGCAGAACGCTCACTTAGCCTGTATTCTAACAGAATGTGTACTCAGATATTGTTCAAAAATTACTTACTCAGTCTGTGTTCTAACAGAATTTAGACGCAGTCTCTGTTTAAAAAATACTCACTCACCTCAGTATTCTAACAGAACACTCACGTAGCCTGTGTTCTAACAGAACACTAAGCCTGTTTTCTAACAAAATGTGGATTCAGATCAAAAATTACTAACGCAGTCTGTGTTCTAACAGAATATGGACTTAGATTTTGTTCAAAAATTACTCAGTCTGTGTTCTAACAGAATATGGACTCAGTCTATGTTTAAAGAATACTCACTCAGCCAGTATTTTACCAGAGTATGGACTCAGCCTGTGTTCTAACAGAATACTCACACAGCCTGTGTTCTAACAGAATATGTACTCAGTCTATATTTAAAGAATACTCACTCACCTCAGTATTCTAACAGAACACTCATGTAGCCAGTGTTCTAACAGAATACTAACTCAGCCTGTGTTCTAACAGAATGTGGACTCAGATTTTGTTCAAAAATTACTCAGTCTGTTTCTAACAGAATATGGAGTCAGTCTATGTTTAAAGAATACTCACTCAACCAGTATTTTACCAGAGTATGGACTCAGCCTGTGTTCTAACAGAATACTCACACAGCCTGTGTTCTAACAGAATATGGACTCAGTCTATATTTAAAGAATACTCACTCACCTCAGTATTCTAACAGAACACTCATGTAGCCAGTGTTCTAACAGAATACTAACTCAGCCTGTGTTCTAACAGAATGTGGACTCAGATTTTGTTCAAAAATTACTCAGTCTGTTTCTAACAGAATATGGAGTCAGTCTATGTTTAAAGAATACTCACTCAACCAGTATTTTACCAGAGTATGGACTCAGCCTGTGTTCTAACAGAATACTCACACAGCCTGTGTTCTAACAGAATATGGACTCAGTCTATATTTAAAGAATACTCACTCACCTCAGTATTCTAACAGAACACTCACGTAGCCAGTGTTCTAACAGAATACTAACTCAGCCTGTGTTCTAACAGAATGTGGATTCAGATCAAAAATTACTAAGTCTGTGTTCTAACAGAATGTGGACTCAGATTTTGTTCAAAAATTACTCAGTCTGTTTCTAACAGAATATGGTCTCAGTCTATGTTTTAAGATTACTCACTCAGCCAGTATTTTACCAGAGTATGGACTCAGCCTGTGTTCTAACAGAATACTCACACAGCCTGTGTTCTAACAGAATATGGACTCAGTCTATATTTAAAGAATACTCACTAACCTCAGTATTCCAACAGAACACTCATGTAGCCAGTGTTCTAACAGAATACTAACTCAGCCTGTGTTCTAACGGAATGTGGATTCAGATCAAATATTACTAACTCAGTCTGTGTTCTAACAGAATGTGGACTCAGATTTTGTTCAAAAATTATTCAGCCTGTGTTCTAACAGAATGTGGATTCAGATCAAAAATTACTAACTCAGTCTGTGTTCTAACAGAATGTGGGTTCAGATCAAAAATTACTAACTCAGTCTGTGTTCTAACAGAATATGAACTCAGATTTTGTTCAAAAATTACTCAGTCTGTGTTCTAACAGAATATGGACTCAGTCTATATTTAAAGAATACTCACTCACCTCAGTATTCTAACAGAACACTCACGTAGCCAGTGTTCTAACAGAATACTAACTCATCCTGTGTTCTAACAGAATGTGGATTCAGATCAAAAATTACTAACTCAGTCTGTGTTCTAACAGAATGTGGACTCAGATTTTGTTCAAAAATTACTCAGTCTGTGTTCTAACAGAATATGGACTAAGTCTATGTTTAAAGAATACTCACTCAGCTCAGTGTTCTAACATAACACTCACTTAGCCTGTGTTCTAACAGAATGTGGGTTCAGATCAAAAATTACTAACTCAGTCTGTGTTCTAACAGAATATGAACTCAGATTTTGTTCAAAAATTACTCAGTCTGTGTTCTAACAGAATATGGACTCAGTCTATGTTTAAAGAATACTCACTCAGCCAGTGTTCTACCAGAATATGGATTCAGACTATTTTCAAGAATACTCACTCAGCCTGTGTTCTAGCAGAACGCTCACTTAGCCTGTATTCTAACAGAATGTGTACTCAGATATTGTTCAAAAATTACTTACTCAGTCTGTGTTCTAACAGAATTTAGACGCAGTCTCTGTTTAAAAAATACTCACTCACCTCAGTATTCTAACAGAACACTCACGTAGCCTGTGTTCTAACAGAACACTAAGCCTGTTTTCTAACAAAATGTGGATTCAGATCAAAAATTACTAACGCAGTCTGTGTTCTAACAGAATATGGACTTAGATTTTGTTCAAAAATTACTCAGTCTGTGTTCTAACAGAATATGGACTCAGTCTATGTTTAAAGAATACTCACTCAGCCAGTATTTTACCAGAGTATGGACTCAGCCTGTGTTCTAACAGAATACTCACACAGCCTGTGTTCTAACAGAATATGTACTCAGTCTATATTTAAAGAATACTCACTCACCTCAGTATTCTAACAGAACACTCATGTAGCCAGTGTTCTAACAGAATACTAACTCAGCCTGTGTTCTAACAGAATGTGGACTCAGATTTTGTTCAAAAATTACTCAGTCTGTTTCTAACAGAATATGGAGTCAGTCTATGTTTAAAGAATACTCACTCAACCAGTATTTTACCAGAGTATGGACTCAGCCTGTGTTCTAACAGAATACTCACACAGCCTGTGTTCTAACAGAATATGGACTCAGTCTATATTTAAAGAATACTCACTCACCTCAGTATTCTAACAGAACACTCACGTAGCCAGTGTTCTAACAGAATACTAACTCAGCCTGTGTTCTAACAGAATGTGGATTCAGATCAAAAATTACTAAGTCTGTGTTCTAACAGAATGTGGACTCAGATTTTGTTCAAAAATTACTCAGTCTGTTTCTAACAGAATATGGTCTCAGTCTATGTTTTAAGATTACTCACTCAGCCAGTATTTTACCAGAGTATGGACTCAGCCTGTGTTCTAACAGAATACTCACACAGCCTGTGTTCTAACAGAATATGGACTCAGTCTATATTTAAAGAATACTCACTAACCTCAGTATTCCAACAGAACACTCATGTAGCCAGTGTTCTAACAGAATACTAACTCAGCCTGTGTTCTAACGGAATGTGGATTCAGATCAAATATTACTAACTCAGTCTGTGTTCTAACAGAATGTGGACTCAGATTTTGTTCAAAAATTATTCAGCCTGTGTTCTAACAGAATGTGGATTCAGATCAAAAATTACTAACTCAGTCTGTGTTCTAACAGAATGTGGATTCAGATCAAAAATTACTAACTCAGTCTGTGTTCTAACAGAATGTGGACTCAGATTTTGTTCAAAAATTACTCAGTCTGTGTTCTAACAGAATATGGACTAAGTCTATGTTTAAAGAATACTCACTCAGCTCAGTGTTCTAACATAACACTCACTTAGCCTGTGTTCTAACAGAATGTGGGTTCAGATCAAAAATTACTAACTCAGTCTGTGTTCTAACAGAATATGAACTCAGATTTTGTTCAAAAATTACTCAGTCTGTGTTCTAACAGAATATGGACTCAGTCTATGTTTAAAGAATACTCACTCAGCCAGTGTTCTACCAGAATATGGATTCAGACTATTTTCAAGAATACTCACTCAGCCTGTGTTCTAGCAGAACGCTCACTTAGCCTGTATTCTAACAGAATGTGTACTCAGATATTGTTCAAAAATTACTTACTCAGTCTGTGTTCTAACAGAATTTAGACGCAGTCTCTGTTTAAAAAATACTCACTCACCTCAGTATTCTAACAGAACACTCACGTAGCCTGTGTTCTAACAGAACACTAAGCCTGTTTTCTAACAAAATGTGGATTCAGATCAAAAATTACTAACGCAGTCTGTGTTCTAACAGAATATGGACTTAGATTTTGTTCAAAAATTACTCAGTCTGTGTTCTAACAGAATATGGACTCAGTCTATGTTTAAAGAATACTCACTCAGCCAGTATTTTACCAGAGTATGGACTCAGCCTGTGTTCTAACAGAATACTCACACAGCCTGTGTTCTAACAGAATATGTACTCAGTCTATATTTAAAGAATACTCACTCACCTCAGTATTCTAACAGAACACTCATGTAGCCAGTGTTCTAACAGAATACTAACTCAGCCTGTGTTCTAACAGAATGTGGACTCAGATTTTGTTCAAAAATTACTCAGTCTGTTTCTAACAGAATATGGAGTCAGTCTATGTTTAAAGAATACTCACTCAACCAGTATTTTACCAGAGTATGGACTCAGCCTGTGTTCTAACAGAATACTCACACAGCCTGTGTTCTAACAGAATATGGACTCAGTCTATATTTAAAGAATACTCACTCACCTCAGTATTCTAACAGAACACTCACGTAGCCAGTGTTCTAACAGAATACTAACTCAGCCTGTGTTCTAACAGAATGTGGATTCAGATCAAAAATTACTAAGTCTGTGTTCTAACAGAATGTGGACTCAGATTTTGTTCAAAAATTACTCAGTCTGTTTCTAACAGAATATGGTCTCAGTCTATGTTTTAAGATTACTCACTCAGCCAGTATTTTACCAGAGTATGGACTCAGCCTGTGTTCTAACAGAATACTCACACAGCCTGTGTTCTAACAGAATATGGACTCAGTCTATATTTAAAGAATACTCACTAACCTCAGTATTCCAACAGAACACTCATGTAGCCAGTGTTCTAACAGAATACTAACTCAGCCTGTGTTCTAACGGAATGTGGATTCAGATCAAATATTACTAACTCAGTCTGTGTTCTAACAGAATGTGGACTCAGATTTTGTTCAAAAATTATTCAGCCTGTGTTCTAACAGAATGTGGATTCAGATCAAAAATTACTAACTCAGTCTGTGTTCTAACAGAATGTGGGTTCAGATCAAAAATTACTAACTCAGTCTGTGTTCTAACAGAATATGAACTCAGATTTTGTTCAAAAATTACTCAGTCTGTGTTCTAACAGAATATGGACTCAGTCTATATTTAAAGAATACTCACTCACCTCAGTATTCTAACAGAACACTCACGCAGCCAGTGTTCTAACAGAATACTAACTCATCCTGTGTTCTAAAAGAATGTGGATTCAGATCAAAAATTACTAACTCAATCTGTGTTCTAACAGAATGTGGACTCAGATTTTGTTCAAAAATTACTCAGTCTGTTTCTAACAAAATATGGTCTCAGTCTTTGTTTAAAGAATACTCACTCAGCTCAGTGTTCTAACATAACACTCACTTAGCCTGTGTTCTAACAGAATGTGGTTTCAGATCAAAAATTACTAACTCAGTCTGTGTTCTAACAGAATATGAACTCAGATTTTGTTCAAAAATTACTCAGTCTGTGTTCTAACAGAATATGGACTCAGTCTATGTTTAAAGAATACTCACTCAGCCAGTGTTCTACCAGAATATGGATTCAGACTATTTTCAACAATACTCACTCAGCCTGTGTTCTAGCAGAACGCTCACTTAGCCTGTATTCTAACAGAATGTGTACTCAGATATTGTTCAAAAATTACTTACTCAGTCTGTGTTCTAACAGAATTTGGACGCAGTCTCTGTTTAAAAAATACTCACTCACCTCAGTATTCTAACAGAACACTCACGTAGCCTGTGTTCTAACAGAACACTAACTCAGCCTGTTTTCTAACAAAATGTGGATTCAGATCAAAAATTACTAACGCAGTCTGTGTTCTAACAGAATATGGACTTAGATTTTGTTCAAAAATTACTCAGTCTGTGTTCTAACAGAATATGGACTCAGTCTATGTTTAAAGAATACTCACTCAGCCAGTATTTTACCAGAGTATGGACTCAGCCTGTGTTCTAACAGAATACTCACACAGCCTGTGTTCTAACAGAATATGTACTCAGTCTATATTTAAAGAATACTCACTCACCTCAGTATTCTAACAGAACACTCATGTAGCCAGTGTTCTAACAGAATACTAACTCAGCCTGTGTTCTAACAGAATGTGGACTCAGATTTTGTTCAAAAATTACTCAGTCTGTTTCGAACAGAATATGGAGTCAGTCTATGTTTAAAGAATACTCACTCAACCAGTATTTTACCAGAGTATGGACTCAGCCTGTGTTCTAACAGAATACTCACACAGCCTGTGTTCTAACAGAATATGGACTCAGTCTATATTTAAAGAATACTCACTCACCTCAGTATTCTAACAGAACACTCACGTAGCCAGTGTTCTAACAGAATACTAACTCAGCCTGTGTTCTAACAGAATGTGGATTCAGATCAAAAATTACTAAGTCTGTGTTCTAACAGAATGTGGACTCAGATTTTGTTCAAAAATTACTCAGTCTGTTTCTAACAGAATATGGTCTCAGTCTATGTTTTAAGATTACTCACTCAGCCAGTATTTTACCAGAGTATGGACTCAGCCTGTGTTCTAACAGAATACTCACACAGCCTGTGTTCTAACAGAATATGGACTCAGTCTATATTTAAAGAATACTCACTAACCTCAGTATTCCAACAGAACACTCATGTAGCCAGTGTTCTAACAGAATACTAACTCATCCTGTGTTCTAACAGAATGTGGATTCAGATCAAAAATTACTAACTCAATCTGTGTTCTAACAGAATGTGGACTCAGATTTTGTTCAAAAATTACTCAGTCTGTTTCTAACAAAATATGGTCTCAGTCTTTGTTTAAAGAATACTCACTCAGCTCAGTGTTCTAACATAACACTCACTTAGCCTGTGTTCTAACAGAATGTGGTTTCAGATCAAAAATTACTAACTCAGTCTGTGTTCTAACAGAATATGAACTCAGATTTTGTTCAAAAATTACTCAGTCTGTGTTCTAACAGAATATGGACTCAGTCTATGTTTAAAGAATACTCACTCAGCCAGTGTTCTACCAGAATATGGATTCAGACTATTTTCAACAATACTCACTCAGCCTGTGTTCTAGCAGAACGCTCACTTAGCCTGTATTCTAACAGAATGTGTACTCAGATATTGTTCAAAAATTACTTACTCAGTCTGTGTTCTAACAGAATTTGGACGCAGTCTCTGTTTAAAAAATACTCACTCACCTCAGTATTCTAACAGAACACTCACGTAGCCTGTGTTCTAACAGAACACTAACTCAGCCTGTTTTCTAACAAAATGTGGATTCAGATCAAAAATTACTAACGCAGTCTGTGTTCTAACAGAATATGGACTTAGATTTTGTTCAAAAATTACTCAGTCTGTGTTCTAACAGAATATGGACTCAGTCTATGTTTAAAGAATACTCACTCAGCCAGTATTTTACCAGAGTATGGACTCAGCCTGTGTTCTAACAGAATACTCACACAGCCTGTGTTCTAACAGAATATGTACTCAGTCTATATTTAAAGAATACTCACTCACCTCAGTATTCTAACAGAACACTCATGTAGCCAGTGTTCTAACAGAATACTAACTCAGCCTGTGTTCTAACAGAATGTGGACTCAGATTTTGTTCAAAAATTACTCAGTCTGTTTCGAACAGAATATGGAGTCAGTCTATGTTTAAAGAATACTCACTCAACCAGTATTTTACCAGAGTATGGACTCAGCCTGTGTTCTAACAGAATACTCACACAGCCTGTGTTCTAACAGAATATGGACTCAGTCTATATTTAAAGAATACTCACTCACCTCAGTATTCTAACAGAACACTCACGTAGCCAGTGTTCTAACAGAATACTAACTCAGCCTGTGTTCTAACAGAATGTGGATTCAGATCAAAAATTACTAAGTCTGTGTTCTAACAGAATGTGGACTCAGATTTTGTTCAAAAATTACTCAGTCTGTTTCTAACAGAATATGGTCTCAGTCTATGTTTTAAGATTACTCACTCAGCCAGTATTTTACCAGAGTATGGACTCAGCCTGTGTTCTAACAGAATACTCACACAGCCTGTGTTCTAACAGAATATGGACTCAGTCTATATTTAAAGAATACTCACTAACCTCAGTATTCCAACAGAACACTCATGTAGCCAGTGTTCTAACAGAATACTAACTCATCCTGTGTTCTAACAGAATGTGGATTCAGATCAAAAATTACTAACTCAATCTGTGTTCTAACAGAATGTGGACTCAGATTTTGTTCAAAAATTACTCAGTCTGTTTCTAACAAAATATGGTCTCAGTCTTTGTTTAAAGAATACTCACTCAGCTCAGTGTTCTAACATAACACTCACTTAGCCTGTGTTCTAACAGAATGTGGTTTCAGATCAAAAATTACTAACTCAGTCTGTGTTCTAACAGAATATGAACTCAGATTTTGTTCAAAAATTACTCAGTCTGTGTTCTAACAGAATATGGACTCAGTCTATGTTTAAAGAATACTCACTCAGCCAGTGTTCTACCAGAATATGGATTCAGACTATTTTCAACAATACTCACTCAGCCTGTGTTCTAGCAGAACGCTCACTTAGCCTGTATTCTAACAGAATGTGTACTCAGATATTGTTCAAAAATTACTTACTCAGTCTGTGTTCTAACAGAATTTGGACGCAGTCTCTGTTTAAAAAATACTCACTCACCTCAGTATTCTTACAGAACACTCACGTAGCCTGTGTTCTAACAGAACACTAACTCAGCCTGTTTTCTAACAAAATGTGGATTCAGATCAAAAATTACTAACGCAGTCTGTGTTCTAACAGAATATGGACTTAGATTTTGTTCAAAAATTACTCAGTCTGTGTTCTAACAGAATATGGACTCAGTCTATGTTTAAAGAATACTCACTCAGCCAGTATTTTACCAGAGTATGGACTCAGCCTGTGTTCTAACAGAATACTCACACAGCCTGTGTTCTAACAGAATATGTACTCAGTCTATATTTAAAGAATACTCACTCACCTCAGTATTCTAACAGAACACTCATGTAGCCAGTGTTCTAACAGAATACTAACTCAGCCTGTGTTCTAACAGAATGTGGACTCAGATTTTGTTCAAAAATTACTCAGTCTGTTTCTAACAGAATATGGAGTCAGTCTATGTTTAAAGAATACTCACTCAACCAGTATTTTACCAGAGTATGGACTCAGCCTGTGTTCTAACAGAATACTCACACAGCCTGTGTTCTAACAGAATATGGACTCAGTCTATATTTAAAGAATACTCACTCACCTCAGTATTCTAACAGAACACTCACGTAGCCAGTGTTCTAACAGAATACTAACTCAGCCTGTGTTCTAACAGAATGTGGATTCAGATCAAAAATTACTAAGTCTGTGTTCTAACAGAATGTGGACTCAGATTTTGTTCAAAAATTACTCAGTCTGTTTCTAACAGAATATGGTCTCAGTCTATGTTTTAAGATTACTCACTCAGCCAGTATTTTACCAGAGTATGGACTCAGCCTGTGTTCTAACAGAATACTCACACAGCCTGTGTTCTAACAGAATATGGACTCAGTCTATATTTAAAGAATACTCACTAACCTCAGTATTCCAACAGAACACTCATGTAGCCAGTGTTCTAACAGAATACTAACTCAGCCTGTGTTCTAACGGAATGTGGATTCAGATCAAATATTACTAACTCAGTCTGTGTTCTAACAGAATGTGGACTCAGATTTTGTTCAAAAATTATTCAGCCTGTGTTCTAACAGAATGTGGATTCAGATCAAAAATTACTAACTCAGTCTGTGTTCTAACAGAATGTGGGTTCAGATCAAAAATTACTAACTCAGTCTGTGTTCTAACAGAATATGAACTCAGATTTTGTTCAAAAATTACTCAGTCTGTGTTCTAACAGAATATGGACTCAGTCTATATTTAAAGAATACTCACTCACCTCAGTATTCTAACAGAACACTCACGTAGCCAGTGTTCTAACAGAATACTAACTCATCCTGTGTTCTAACAGAATGTGGATTCAGATCAAAAATTACTAACTCAGTCTGTGTTCTAACAGAATGTGGACTCAGATTTTGTTCAAAAATTACTCAGTCTGTGTTCTAACAGAATATGGACTAAGTCTATGTTTAAAGAATACTCACTCAGCTCAGTGTTCTAACATAACACTCACTTAGCCTGTGTTCTAACAGAATGTGGGTTCAGATCAAAAATTACTAACTCAGTCTGTGTTCTAACAGAATATGAACTCAGATTTTGTTCAAAAATTACTCAGTCTGTGTTCTAACAGAATATGGACTCAGTCTATGTTTAAAGAATACTCACTCAGCCAGTGTTCTACCAGAATATGGATTCAGACTATTTTCAAGAATACTCACTCAGCCTGTGTTCTAGCAGAACGCTCACTTAGCCTGTATTCTAACAGAATGTGTACTCAGATATTGTTCAAAAATTACTTACTCAGTCTGTGTTCTAACAGAATTTGGACGCAGTCTCTGTTTAAAAAATACTCACTCACCTCAGTATTCTAACAGAACACTCACGTAGCCTGTGTTCTAACAGAACACTAACTCAGCCTGTTTTCTAACAAAATGTGGATTCAGATCAAAAATTACTAACGCAGTCTGTGTTCTAACAGAATATGGACTTAGATTTTGTTCAAAAATTACTCAGTCTGTGTTCTAACAGAATATGGACTCAGTCTATGTTTAAAGAATACTCACTCAGCCAGTATTTTAACAGAGTATGGACTCAGCCTGTGTTCTAACAGAATACTCACACAGCCTGTGTTCTAACAGAATATGTACTCAGTCTATATTTAAAGAATACTCACTCACCTCAGTATTCTAACAGAACACTCATGTAGCCAGTGTTCTAACAGAATACTAACTCAGCCTGTGTTCTAACAGAATGTGGACTCAGATTTTGTTCAAAAATTACTCAGTCTGTTTCGAACAGAATATGGAGTCAGTCTATGTTTAAAGAATACTCACTCAACCAGTATTTTACCAGAGTATGGACTCAGCCTGTGTTCTAACAGAATACTCACACAGCCTGTGTTCTAACAGAATATGGACTCAGTCTATATTTAAAGAATACTCACTCACCTCAGTATTCTAACAGAACACTCATGTAGCCAGTGTTCTAACAGAATACTAACTCAGCCTGTGTTCTAACAGAATGTGGACTCAGATTTTGTTCAAAAATTACTCAGTCTGTTTCTAACAGAATATGGAGTCAGTCTATGTTTAAAGAATACTCACTCAACCAGTATTTTACCAGAGTATGGACTCAGCCTGTGTTCTAACAGAATACTCACACAGCCTGTGTTCTAACAGAATATGGACTCAGTCTATATTTAAAGAATACTCACTCACCTCAGTATTCTAACAGAACACTCACGTAGCCAGTGTTCTAACAGAATACTAACTCAGCCTGTGTTCTAACAGAATGTGGATTCAGATCAAAAATTACTAAGTCTGTGTTCTAACAGAATGTGGACTCAGATTTTGTTCAAAAATTACTCAGTCTGTTTCTAACAGAATATGGTCTCAGTCTATGTTTTAAGATTACTCACTCAGCCAGTATTTTACCAGAGTATGGACTCAGCCTGTGTTCTAACAGAATACTCACACAGCCTGTGTTCTAACAGAATATGGACTCAGTCTATATTTAAAGAATACTCACTAACCTCAGTATTCCAACAGAACACTCATGTAGCCAGTGTTCTAACAGAATACTAACTCAGCCTGTGTTCTAACGGAATGTGGATTCAGATCAAATATTACTTACTCAGTCTGTGTTCTAACAGAATGTGGACTCAGATTTTGTTCAAAAATTATTCAGCCTGTGTTCTAACAGAATGTGGATTCAGATCAAAAATTACTAACTCAGTCTGTGTTCTAACAGAATGTGGGTTCAGATCAAAAATTACTAACTCAGTCTGTGTTCTAACAGAATATGAACTCAGATTTTGTTCAAAAATTACTCAGTCTGTGTTCTAACAGAATATGGACTCAGTCTATATTTAAAGAATACTCACTCACCTCAGTATTCTAACAGAACACTCACGTAGCCAGTGTTCTAACAGAATACTAACTCATCCTGTGTTCTAACAGAATGTGGATTCAGATCAAAAATTACTAACTCAGTCTGTGTTCTAACAGAATGTGGACTCAGATTTTGTTCAAAAATTACTCAGTCTGTTTCTAACAAAATATGGTCTCAGTCTTTGTTTAAAGAATACTCACTCAGCTCAGTGTTCTAACATAACACTCACTTAGCCTGTGTTGTAACAGAATGTGGTTTCAGATCAAAAATTACTAACTCAGTCTGTGTTCTAACAGAATTTGGACGCAGTCTCTGTTTAAAAAATACTCACTCACCTCAGTATTCTAACAGAACACTCACGTAGCCTGTGTTCTAACAGAACACTAACTCAGCCTGTTTTCTAACAAAATGTGGATTCAGATCAAAAATTACTAACGCAGTCTGTGTTCTAACAGAATATGGACTTAGATTTTGTTCAAAAATTACTCAGTCTGTGTTCTAACAGAATGTGGACTCAGATTTTGTTCAAAAATTACTCAGTCTGTTTCTAACAGAATATGGAGTCAGTCTATGTTTAAAGAATACTCACTCAACCAGTATTTTACCAGAGTATGGACTCAGCCTGTGTTCTAACAGAATACTCACACAGCCTGTGTTCTAACAGAATATGGACTCAGTCTATATTTAAAGAATACTCACTCACCTCAGTATTCTAACAGAACACTCACGTAGCCAGTGTTCTAACAGAATACTAACTCAGCCTGTGTTCTAACAGAATGTGGATTCAGATCAAAAATTACTAAGTCTGTGTTCTAACAGAATGTGGACTCAGATTTTGTTCAAAAATTACTCAGTCTGTTTCTAACAGAATATGGTCTCAGTCTATGTTTTAAGATTACTCACTCAGCCAGTATTTTACCAGAGTATGGACTCAGCCTGTGTTCTAACAGAATACTCACACAGCCTGTGTTCTAACAGAATATGGACTCAGTCTATATTTAAAGAATACTCACTAACCTCAGTATTCCAACAGAACACTCATGTAGCCAGTGTTCTAACAGAATACTAACTCAGCCTGTGTTCTAACGGAATGTGGATTCAGATCAAATATTACTAACTCAGTCTGTGTTCTAACAGAATGTGGACTCAGATTTTGTTCAAAAATTATTCAGCCTGTGTTCTAACAGAATGTGGATTCAGATCAAAAATTACTAACTCAGTCTGTGTTCTAACAGAATGTGGGTTCAGATCAAAAATTACTAACTCAGTCTGTGTTCTAACAGAATATGAACTCAGATTTTGTTCAAAAATTACTCAGTCTGTGTTCTAACAGAATATGGACTCAGTCTATATTTAAAGAATACTCACTCACCTCAGTATTCTAACAGAACACTCACGTAGCCAGTGTTCTAACAGAATACTAACTCATCCTGTGTTCTAACAGAATGTGGATTCAGATCAAAAATTACTAACTCAGTCTGTGTTCTAACAGAATGTGGACTCAGATTTTGTTCAAAAATTACTCAGTCTGTGTTCTAACAGAATATGGACTAAGTCTATGTTTAAAGAATACTCACTCAGCTCAGTGTTCTAACATAACACTCACTTAGCCTGTGTTCTAACAGAATGTGGGTTCAGATCAAAAATTACTAACTCAGTCTGTGTTCTAACAGAATATGAACTCAGATTTTGTTCAAAAATTACTCAGTCTGTGTTCTAACAGAATATGGACTCAGTCTATGTTTAAAGAATACTCACTCAGCCAGTGTTCTACCAGAATATGGATTCAGACTATTTTCAAGAATACTCACTCAGCCTGTGTTCTAGCAGAACGCTCACTTAGCCTGTATTCTAACAGAATGTGTACTCAGATATTGTTCAAAAATTACTTACTCAGTCTGTGTTCTAACAGAATTTGGACGCAGTCTCTGTTTAAAAAATACTCACTCACCTCAGTATTCTTACAGAACACTCACGTAGCCTGTGTTCTAACAGAACACTAACTCAGCCTGTTTTCTAACAAAATGTGGATTCAGATCAAAAATTACTAACGCAGTCTGTGTTCTAACAGAATATGGACTTAGATTTTGTTCAAAAATTACTCAGTCTGTGTTCTAACAGAATATGGACTCAGTCTATGTTTAAAGAATACTCACTCAGCCAGTATTTTACCAGAGTATGGACTCAGCCTGTGTTCTAACAGAATACTCACACAGCCTGTGTTCTAACAGAATATGTACTCAGTCTATATTTAAAGAATACTCACTCACCTCAGTATTCTAACAGAACACTCATGTAGCCAGTGTTCTAACAGAATACTAACTCAGCCTGTGTTCTAACAGAATGTGGACTCAGATTTTGTTCAAAAATTACTCAGTCTGTTTCTAACAGAATATGGAGTCAGTCTATGTTTAAAGAATACTCACTCAACCAGTATTTTACCAGAGTATGGACTCAGCCTGTGTTCTAACAGAATACTCACACAGCCTGTGTTCTAACAGAATATGGACTCAGTCTATATTTAAAGAATACTCACTCACCTCAGTATTCTAACAGAACACTCACGTAGCCAGTGTTCTAACAGAATACTAACTCAGCCTGTGTTCTAACAGAATGTGGATTCAGATCAAAAATTACTAAGTCTGTGTTCTAACAGAATGTGGACTCAGATTTTGTTCAAAAATTACTCAGTCTGTTTCTAACAGAATATGGTCTCAGTCTATGTTTTAAGATTACTCACTCAGCCAGTATTTTACCAGAGTATGGACTCAGCCTGTGTTCTAACAGAATACTCACACAGCCTGTGTTCTAACAGAATATGGACTCAGTCTATATTTAAAGAATACTCACTAACCTCAGTATTCCAACAGAACACTCATGTAGCCAGTGTTCTAACAGAATACTAACTCAGCCTGTGTTCTAACGGAATGTGGATTCAGATCAAATATTACTAACTCAGTCTGTGTTCTAACAGAATGTGGACTCAGATTTTGTTCAAAAATTATTCAGCCTGTGTTCTAACAGAATGTGGATTCAGATCAAAAATTACTAACTCAGTCTGTGTTCTAACAGAATGTGGGTTCAGATCAAAAATTACTAACTCAGTCTGTGTTCTAACAGAATATGAACTCAGATTTTGTTCAAAAATTACTCAGTCTGTGTTCTAACAGAATATGGACTCAGTCTATATTTAAAGAATACTCACTCACCTCAGTATTCTAACAGAACACTCACGTAGCCAGTGTTCTAACAGAATACTAACTCATCCTGTGTTCTAACAGAATGTGGATTCAGATCAAAAATTACT
This sequence comes from Furipterus horrens, assembly GCF_987537825.1. Taxonomy (NCBI): domain Eukaryota; kingdom Metazoa; phylum Chordata; class Mammalia; order Chiroptera; family Furipteridae; genus Furipterus; species Furipterus horrens. Next base: position 39,544,121 of record NW_028327181.1, on the reverse strand, counting down.
AACTCAATCTGTGTTCTAACAGAATGTGGACTCAGATTTTGTTCAAAAATTACTCAGTCTGTTTCTAACAAAATATGGTCTCAGTCTTTGTTTAAAGAATACTCACTCAGCTCAGTGTTCTAACATAACACTCACTTAGCCTGTGTTCTAACAGAATGTGGTTTCAGATCAAAAATTACTAACTCAGTCTGTGTTCTAACAGAATATGAACTCAGATTTTGTTCAAAAATTACTCAGTCTGTGTTCTAACAGAATATGGACTCAGTCTATGTTTAAAGAATACTCACTCAGCCAGTGTTCTACCAGAATATGGATTCAGACTATTTTCAAGAATACTCACTCAGCCTGTGTTCTAGCAGAACGCTCACTTAGCCTGTATTCTAACAGAATGTGTACTCAGATATTGTTCAAAAATTACTTACTCAGTCTGTGTTCTAACAGAATTTGGACGCAGTCTCTGTTTAAAAAATACTCACTCACCTCAGTATTCTAACAGAACACTCACGTAGCCTGTGTTCTAACAGAACACTAACTCACCTGTTTTCTAACAAAATGTGGATTCAGATCAAAAATTACTAACGCAGTCTGTGTTCTAACAGAATATGGACTTAGATTTTGTTCAAAAATTACTCAGTCTGTGTTCTAACAGAATATGGACTCAGTCTATGTTTAAAGAATACTCACTCAGCCAGTATTTTACCAGAGTATGGACTCAGCCTGTGTTCTAACAGAATACTCACACAGCCTGTGTTCTAACAGAATATGTACTCAGTCTATATTTAAAGAATACTCACTCACCTCAGTATTCTAACAGAACACTCATGTAGCCAGTGTTCTAACAGAATACTAACTCAGCCTGTGTTCTAACAGAATGTGGACTCAGATTTTGTTCAAAAATTACTCAGTCTGTTTCTAACAGAATATGGAGTCAGTCTATGTTTAAAGAATACTCACTCAACCAGTATTTTACCAGAGTATGGACTCAGCCTTTGTTCTAACAGAATACTCACACAGCCTGTGTTCTAACAGAATATGGACTCAGTCTATATTTAAAGAATACTCACTCACCTCAGTATTCTAACAGAACACTCACGTAGCCAGTGTTCTAACAGAATACTAACTCAGCCTGTGTTCTAACAGAATGTGGATTCAGATCAAAAATTACTAAGTCTGTGTTCTAACAGAATGTGGACTCAGATTTTGTTCAAAAATTACTCAGTCTGTTTCTAACAGAATATGGTCTCAGTCTATGTTTTAAGATTACTCACTCAGCCAGTATTTTACCAGAGTATGGACTCAGCCTGTGTTCTAACAGAATACTCACACAGCCTGTGTTCTAACAGAATATGGACTCAGTCTATATTTAAAGAATACTCACTAACCTCAGTATTCCAACAGAACACTCATGTAGCCAGTGTTCTAACAGAATACTAACTCAGCCTGTGTTCTAACGGAATGTGGATTCAGATCAAATATTACTAACTCAGTCTGTGTTCTAACAGAATGTGGACTCAGATTTTGTTCAAAAATTATTCAGCCTGTGTTCTAACAGAATGTGGATTCAGATCAAAAATTACTAACTCAGTCTGTGTTCTAACAGAATGTGGGTTCAGATCAAAAATTACTAACTCAGTCTGTGTTCTAACAGAATATGAACTCAGATTTTGTTCAAAAATTACTCAGTCTGTGTTCTAACAGAATATGGACTCAGTCTATATTTAAAGAGTACTCACTCACCTCAGTATTCTAACAGAACACTCACGTAGCCAGTGTTCTAACAGAATACTAACTCATCCTGTGTTCTAACAGAATGTGGATTCAGATCAAAAATTACTAACTCAGTCTGTGTTCTAACAGAATGTGGACTCAGATTTTGTTCAAAAATTACTCAGTCTGTGTTCTAACAGAATATGGACTAAGTCTATGTTTAAAGAATACTCACTCAGCTCAGTGTTCTAACATAACACTCACTTAGCCTGTGTTCTAACAGAATGTGGGTTCAGATCAAAAATTACTAACTCAGTCTGTGTTCTAACAGAATATGAACTCAGATTTTGTTCAAAAATTACTCAGTCTGTGTTCTAACAGAATATGGACTCAGTCTATGTTTAAAGAATACTCACTCAGCCAGTGTTCTACCAGAATATGGATTCAGACTATTTTCAAGAATACTCACTCAGCCTGTGTTCTAGCAGAACGCTCACTTAGCCTGTATTCTAACAGAATGTGTACTCAGATATTGTTCAAAAATTACTTACTCAGTCTGTGTTCTAACAGAATTTGGACGCAGTCTCTGTTTAAAAAATACTCACTCACCTCAGTATTCTTACAGAACACTCACGTAGCCTGTGTTCTAACAGAACACTAACTCAGCCTGTTTTCTAACAAAATGTGGATTCAGATCAAAAATTACTAACGCAGTCTGTGTTCTAACAGAATATGGACTTAGATTTTGTTCAAAAATTACTCAGTCTGTGTTCTAACAGAATATGGACTCAGTCTATGTTTAAAGAATACTCACTCAGCCAGTATTTTACCAGAGTATGGACTCAGCCTGTGTTCTAACAGAATACTCACACAGCCTGTGTTCTAACAGAATATGTACTCAGTCTATATTTAAAGAATACTCACTCACCTCAGTATTCTAACAGAACACTCATGTAGCCAGTGTTCTAACAGAATACTAACTCAGCCTGTGTTCTAACAGAATGTGGACTCAGATTTTGTTCAAAAATTACTCAGTCTGTTTCTAACAGAATATGGAGTCAGTCTATGTTTAAAGAATACTCACTCAACCAGTATTTTACCAGAGTATGGACTCAGCCTGTGTTCTAACAGAATACTCACACAGCCTGTGTTCTAACAGAATATGGACTCAGTCTATATTTAAAGAATACTCACTCACCTCAGTATTCTAACAGAACACTCACGTAGCCAGTGTTCTAACAGAATACTAACTCAGCCTGTGTTCTAACAGAATGTGGATTCAGATCAAAAATTACTAAGTCTGTGTTCTAACAGAATGTGGACTCAGATTTTGTTCAAAAATTACTCAGTCTGTTTCTAACAGAATATGGTCTCAGTCTATGTTTTAAGATTACTCACTCAGCCAGTATTTTACCAGAGTATGGACTCAGCCTGTGTTCTAACAGAATACTCACACAGCCTGTGTTCTAACAGAATATGGACTCAGTCTATATTTAAAGAATACTCACTAACCTCAGTATTCCAACAGAACACTCATGTAGCCAGTGTTCTAACAGAATACTAACTCAGCCTGTGTTCTAACGGAATGTGGATTCAGATCAAATATTACTAACTCAGTCTGTGTTCTAACAGAATGTGGACTCAGATTTTGTTCAAAAATTATTCAGCCTGTGTTCTAACAGAATGTGGATTCAGATCAAAAATTACTAACTCAGTCTGTGTTCTAACAGAATGTGGGTTCAGATCAAAAATTACTAACTCAGTCTGTGTTCTAACAGAATATGAACTCAGATTTTGTTCAAAAATTACTCAGTCTGTGTTCTAACAGAATATGGACTCAGTCTATATTTAAAGAATACTCACTCACCTCAGTATTCTAACAGAACACTCACGTAGCCAGTGTTCTAACAGAATACTAACTCATCCTGTGTTCTAACAGAATGTGGATTCAGATCAAAAATTACTAACTCAATCTGTGTTCTAACAGAATGTGGACTCAGATTTTGTTCAAAAATTACTCAGTCTGTTTCTAACAAAATATGGTCTCAGTCTTTGTTTAAAGAATACTCACTCAGCTCAGTGTTCTAACATAACACTCACTTAGCCTGTGTTCTAACAGAATGTGGTTTCAGATCAAAAATTACTAACTCAGTCTGTGTTCTAACAGAATATGAACTCAGATTTTGTTCAAAAATTACTCAGTCTGTGTTCTAACAGAATATGGACTCAGTCTATGTTTAAAGAATACTCACTCAGCCAGTGTTCTACCAGAATATGGATTCAGACTATTTTCAAGAATACTCACTCAGCCTGTGTTCTAGCAGAACGCTCACTTAGCCTGTATTCTAACAGAATGTGTACTCAGATATTGTTCAAAAATTACTTACTCAGTCTGTGTTCTAACAGAATTTGGACGCAGTCTCTGTTTAAAAAATACTCACTCACCTCAGTATTCTAACAGAACACTCACGTAGCCTGTGTTCTAACAGAACACTAACTCACCTGTTTTCTAACAAAATGTGGATTCAGATCAAAAATTACTAACGCAGTCTGTGTTCTAACAGAATATGGACTTAGATTTTGTTCAAAAATTACTCAGTCTGTGTTCTAACAGAATATGGACTCAGTCTATGTTTAAAGAATACTCACTCAGCCAGTATTTTACCAGAGTATGGACTCAGCCTGTGTTCTAACAGAATACTCACACAGCCTGTGTTCTAACAGAATATGTACTCAGTCTATATTTAAAGAATACTCACTCACCTCAGTATTCTAACAGAACACTCATGTAGCCAGTGTTCTAACAGAATACTAACTCAGCCTGTGTTCTAACAGAATGTGGACTCAGATTTTGTTCAAAAATTACTCAGTCTGTTTCTAACAGAATATGGAGTCAGTCTATGTTTAAAGAATACTCACTCAACCAGTATTTTACCAGAGTATGGACTCAGCCTTTGTTCTAACAGAATACTCACACAGCCTGTGTTCTAACAGAATATGGACTCAGTCTATATTTAAAGAATACTCACTCACCTCAGTATTCTAACAGAACACTCACGTAGCCAGTGTTCTAACAGAATACTAACTCAGCCTGTGTTCTAACAGAATGTGGATTCAGATCAAAAATTACTAAGTCTGTGTTCTAACAGAATGTGGACTCAGATTTTGTTCAAAAATTACTCAGTCTGTTTCTAACAGAATATGGTCTCAGTCTATGTTTTAAGATTACTCACTCAGCCAGTATTTTACCAGAGTATGGACTCAGCCTGTGTTCTAACAGAATACTCACACAGCCTGTGTTCTAACAGAATATGGACTCAGTCTATATTTAAAGAATACTCACTAACCTCAGTATTCCAACAGAACACTCACGTAGCCAGTGTTCTAACAGAATACTAACTCAGCCTGTGTTCTAACGGAATGTGGATTCAGATCAAATATTACTAACTCAGTCTGTGTTCTAACAGAATGTGGACTCAGATTTTGTTCAAAAATTATTCAGCCTGTGTTCTAACAGAATGTGGATTCAGATCAAAAATTACTAACTCAGTCTGTGTTCTAACAGAATGTGGGTTCAGATCAAAAATTACTAACTCAGTCTGTGTTCTAACAGAATATGAACTCAGATTTTGTTCAAAAATTACTCAGTCTGTGTTCTAACAGAATATGGACTCAGTCTATATTTAAAGAATACTCATTCACCTCAGTATTCTAACAGAACACTCACGTAGCCAGTGTTCTAACAGAATACTAACTCATCCTGTGTTCTAACAGAATGTGGATTCAGATCAAAAATTACTAACTCAGTCTGTGTTCTAACAGAATGTGGACTCAGATTTTGTTCAAAAATTACTCAGTCTGTTTCTAACAAAATATGGTCTCAGTCTTTGTTTAAAGAATACTCACTCAGCTCAGTGTTCTAACATAACACTCACTTAGCCTGTGTTCTAACAGAATGTGGTTTCAGATCAAAAATTACTAACTCAGTCTGTGTTCTAACAGAATTTGGACGCAGTCTCTGTTTAAAAAATACTCACTCACCTCAGTATTCTAACAGAACACTCACGTAGCCTGTGTTCTAACAGAACACTAACTCAGCCTGTTTTCTAACAAAATGTGGATTCAGATCAAAAATTACTAACGCAGTCTGTGTTCTAACAGAATATGGACTTAGATTTTGTTCAAAAATTACTCAGTCTGTGTTCTAACAGAATGTGGACTCAGATTTTGTTCAAAAATTACTCAGTCTGTTTCTAACAGAATATGGAGTCAGTCTATGTTTAAAGAATACTCACTCAACCAGTATTTTACCAGAGTATGGACTCAGCCTGTGTTCTAACAGAATACTCACACAGCCTGTGTTCTAACAGAATATGGACTCAGTCTATATTTAAAGAATACTCACTCACCTCAGTATTCTAACAGAACACTCACGTAGCCAGTGTTCTAACAGAATACTAACTCAGCCTGTGTTCTAACAGAATGTGGATTCAGATCAAAAATTACTAACTCAGTCTGTGTTCTAACAGAATGTGGACTCAGATTTTGTTCAAAAATTACTCAGTCTGTTTCTAACAGAATATGGTCTCAGTCTATGTTTAAAGATTACTCACTCAGCCAGTATTTTACCAGAGTATGGACTCAGCCTGTGTTCTAACAGAATACTCACACAGCCTGTGTTCTAACAGAATATGGACTCAGTCTATATTTAAAGAATACTCACTCACCTCAGTATTCTCACAGAACACTCACGTAGCCTGTGTTCTAACAGAACACTAACTCAGCCTGCTTTCTAACAGAATGTCGATTCAGATCAAATATTACTAACGCAGTCTGTGTTCTAACAGAATATGGACTCAGATTTTGTTCAAAAATTACTCAGTCTGTGTTCTAACAGAATATGGACTCAGTCTATGTTTAAAGAATACTCACTCAGCCAATATTTTACCAGAGTATGGACTCAGCCTGTGTTCTAACAGAATACTCACACAGCCTGTGTTCTAACAGAATATGGACTCAATCTATATTTAAAGAATACTCACTCACCTCAGTATTCCAACAGAACACTCATGTAGCCAGTGTTCTAACAGAATACTAACACAGCCTGTGTTCTAACGGAATGTGGATTCAGATCAAATATTACTAACTCAGTCTGTGTTCTAACAGAATGTGGACTCAGATTTTGTTCAAAAATTATTCAGCCTGTGTTCGAACAGAATGTGGATTCAGATCAAAAATTACTAACTCAGTCTGTGTTCTAACAGAATGTGGGTTCAGATCAAAAATTACTAACTCAGTCTGTGTTCTAACAGAATATGAACTCAGATTTTGTTCAAAAATTACTCAGTCTGTGTTCTAACAGAATATGCACTCAGTCTATATTTAAAGAATACTCACTCACCTCAGTATTCTAACAGAACACTCACGTAGCCAGTGTTCTAACAGAATACTAAGTCATCCTGTGTTCTAACAGAATGTGGATTCAGATCAAAAATTACTAACTCAGTCTGTGTTCTAACAGAATGTGGACTCAGATTTTGTTCAAAAATTACTCAGTTTGTTTCTAACAGAATATGGTCTCAGTCTTTGTTTAAAGAATACTCACTCAGCTCAGTGTTCTAACATAACACTCACTTAGCCTGTGTTCTAACAGAATGTGGGTTCAGATCAAAAATTACTAACTCAGTCTGTGTTCTACCAGAATATGAACTCAGATTTTGTTCAAAAATTACTCAGTCTGTGTTCTAACAGAATATGGACTCAGTCTATGTTTAAAGAATACTCACTCAGCCAGTGTTCTACCAGAATATGGATTCAGACTATTTTCAAGAATACTCACTCAGCCTGTGTTCTAGCAGAACGCTCACTTAGCCTGTGTTCTAACAGAATGTGTACTCAGATATTGTTCAAAAATTACTTACTCAGTCTGTGTTCTAACAGAATTTGGACGCAGTCTCTGTTTAAAAAATACTCACTCACCTCAGTATTCTAACAGAACACTCACGTAGCCTGTGTTCTAACAGAACACTAACTCAGCCTGTTTTCTAACAAAATGTGGATTCAGATCAAAAATTACTAACGCAGTCTGTGTTCTAACAGAATATGGACTTAGATTTTGTTCAAAAATTACTCAGTCTGTGTTCTAACAGAATATGGACTCAGTCTATGTTTAAAGAATACTCACTCAGCCAGTATTTTACCAGAGTATGGACTCAGCCTGTGTTCTAACAGAATACTCACACAGCCTGTGTTCTAAGAGAATATGTACTCAGTCTATATTTAAAGAATACTCACTCACCTCAGTATTCTAACAGAACACTCATGTAGCCAGTGTTCTAACAGAATACTAACTCAGCCTGTGTTCTAACAGAATGTGGACTCAGATTTTGTTCAAAAATTACTCAGTCTGTTTCTAACAGAATATGGAGTCAGTCTATGTTTAAAGAATACTCACTCAACCAGTATTTTACCAGAGTATGGACTCAGCCTTTGTTCTAACAGAATACTCACACAGCCTGTGTTCTAACAGAATATGGACTCAGTCTATATTTAAAGAATACTCACTCACCTCAGTATTCTAACAGAACACTCACGTAGCCAGTGTTCTAACAGAATACTAACTCAGCCTGTGTTCTAACAGAATGTGGATTCAGATCAAAAATTACTAAGTCTGTGTTCTAACAGAATGTGGACTCAGATTTTGTTCAAAAATTACTCAGTCTGTTTCTAACAGAATATGGTCTCAGTCTATGTTTTAAGATTACTCACTCAGCCAGTATTTTACCAGAGTATGGACTCAGCCTGTGTTCTAACAGAATACTCACACAGCCTGTGTTCTAACAGAATATGGACTCAGTCTATATTTAAAGAATACTCACTAACCTCAGTATTCCAACAGAACACTCATGTAGCCAGTGTTCTAACAGAATACTAACTCAGCCTGTGTTCTAACGGAATGTGGATTCAGATCAAATATTACTAACTCAGTCTGTGTTCTAACAGAATGTGGACTCAGATTTTGTTCAAAAATTATTCAGCCTGTGTTCTAACAGAATGTGGATTCAGATCAAAAATTACTAACTCAGTCTGTGTTCTAACAGAATGTGGGTTCAGATCAAAAATTACTAACTCAGTCTGTGTTCTAACAGAATATGAACTCAGATTTTGTTCAAAAATTACTCAGTCTGTGTTCTAACAGAATATGGACTCAGTCTATATTTAAAGAGTACTCACTCACCTCAGTATTCTAACAGAACACTCACGTAGCCAGTGTTCTAACAGAATACTAACTCATCCTGTGTTCTAACAGAATGTGGATTCAGATCAAAAATTACTAACTCAGTCTGTGTTCTAACAGAATGTGGACTCAGATTTTGTTCAAAAATTACTCAGTCTGTGTTCTAACAGAATATGGACTAAGTCTATGTTTAAAGAATACTCACTCAGCTCAGTGTTCTAACATAACACTCACTTAGCCTGTGTTCTAACAGAATGTGGGTTCAGATCAAAAATTACTAACTCAGTCTGTGTTCTAACAGAATATGAACTCAGATTTTGTTCAAAAATTACTCAGTCTGTGTTCTAACAGAATATGGACTCAGTCTATGTTTAAAGAATACTCACTCAGCCAGTGTTCTACCAGAATATGGATTCAGACTATTTTCAAGAATACTCACTCAGCCTGTGTTCTAGCAGAACGCTCACTTAGCCTGTATTCTAACAGAATGTGTACTCAGATATTGTTCAAAAATTACTTACTCAGTCTGTGTTCTAACAGAATTTGGACGCAGTCTCTGTTTAAAAAATACTCACTCACCTCAGTATTCTTACAGAACACTCACGTAGCCTGTGTTCTAACAGAACACTAACTCAGCCTGTTTTCTAACAAAATGTGGATTCAGATCAAAAATTACTAACGCAGTCTGTGTTCTAACAGAATATGGACTTAGATTTTGTTCAAAAATTACTCAGTCTGTGTTCTAACAGAATATGGACTCAGTCTATGTTTAAAGAATACTCACTCAGCCAGTATTTTACCAGAGTATGGACTCAGCCTGTGTTCTAACAGAATACTCACACAGCCTGTGTTCTAACAGAATATGTACTCAGTCTATATTTAAAGAATACTCACTCACCTCAGTATTCTAACAGAACACTCATGTAGCCAGTGTTCTAACAGAATACTAACTCAGCCTGTGTTCTAACAGAATGTGGACTCAGATTTTGTTCAAAAATTACTCAGTCTGTTTCTAACAGAATATGGAGTCAGTCTATGTTTAAAGAATACTCACTCAACCAGTATTTTACCAGAGTATGGACTCAGCCTGTGTTCTAACAGAATACTCACACAGCCTGTGTTCTAACAGAATATGGACTCAGTCTATATTTAAAGAATACTCACTCACCTCAGTATTCTAACAGAACACTCACGTAGCCAGTGTTCTAACAGAATACTAACTCAGCCTGTGTTCTAACAGAATGTGGATTCAGATCAAAAATTACTAAGTCTGTGTTCTAACAGAATGTGGACTCAGATTTTGTTCAAAAATTACTCAGTCTGTTTCTAACAGAATATGGTCTCAGTCTATGTTTTAAGATTACTCACTCAGCCAGTATTTTACCAGAGTATGGACTCAGCCTGTGTTCTAACAGAATACTCACACAGCCTGTGTTCTAACAGAATATGGACTCAGTCTATATTTAAAGAATACTCACTAACCTCAGTATTCCAACAGAACACTCATGTAGCCAGTGTTCTAACAGAATACTAACTCAGCCTGTGTTCTAACGGAATGTGGATTCAGATCAAATATTACTAACTCAGTCTGTGTTCTAACAGAATGTGGACTCAGATTTTGTTCAAAAATTATTCAGCCTGTGTTCTAACAGAATGTGGATTCAGATCAAAAATTACTAACTCAGTCTGTGTTCTAACAGAATGTGGGTTCAGATCAAAAATTACTAACTCAGTCTGTGTTCTAACAGAATATGAACTCAGATTTTGTTCAAAAATTACTCAGTCTGTGTTCTAACAGAATATGGACTCAGTCTATATTTAAAGAATACTCACTCACCTCAGTATTCTAACAGAACACTCACGTAGCCAGTGTTCTAACAGAATACTAACTCATCCTGTGTTCTAACAGAATGTGGATTCAGATCAAAAATTACTAACTCAATCTGTGTTCTAACAGAATGTGGACTCAGATTTTGTTCAAAAATTACTCAGTCTGTTTCTAACAAAATATGGTCTCAGTCTTTGTTTAAAGAATACTCACTCAGCTCAGTGTTCTAACATAACACTCACTTAGCCTGTGTTCTAACAGAATGTGGTTTCAGATCAAAAATTACTAACTCAGTCTGTGTTCTAACAGAATATGAACTCAGATTTTGTTCAAAAATTACTCAGTCTGTGTTCTAACAGAATATGGACTCAGTCTATGTTTAAAGAATACTCACTCAGCCAGTGTTCTACCAGAATATGGATTCAGACTATTTTCAAGAATACTCACTCAGCCTGTGTTCTAGCAGAACGCTCACTTAGCCTGTATTCTAACAGAATGTGTACTCAGATATTGTTCAAAAATTACTTACTCAGTCTGTGTTCTAACAGAATTTGGACGCAGTCTCTGTTTAAAAAATACTCACTCACCTCAGTATTCTAACAGAACACTCACGTAGCCTGTGTTCTAACAGAACACTAACTCACCTGTTTTCTAACAAAATGTGGATTCAGATCAAAAATTACTAACGCAGTCTGTGTTCTAACAGAATATGTACTTAGATTTTGTTCAAAAATTACTCAGTCTGTGTTCTAACAGAATATGGACTCAGTCTATGTTTAAAGAATACTCACTCAGCCAGTATTTTACCAGAGTATGGACTCAGCCTGTGTTCTAACAGAATACTCACACAGCCTGTGTTCTAACAGAATATGTACTCAGTCTATATTTAAAGAATACTCACTCACCTCAGTATTCTAACAGAACACTCATGTAGCCAGTGTTCTAACAGAATACTAACTCAGCCTGTGTTCTAACAGAATGTGGACTCAGATTTTGTTCAAAAATTACTCAGTCTGTTTCTAACAGAATATGGAGTCAGTCTATGTTTAAAGAATACTCACTCAACCAGTATTTTACCAGAGTATGGACTCAGCCTTTGTTCTAACAGAATACTCACACAGCCTGTGTTCTAACAGAATATGGACTCAGTCTATATTTAAAGAATACTCACTCACCTCAGTATTCTAACAGAACACTCACGTAGCCAGTGTTCTAACAGAATACTAACTCAGCCTGTGTTCTAACAGAATGTGGATTCAGATCAAAAATTACTAAGTCTGTGTTCTAACAGAATGTGGACTCAGATTTTGTTCAAAAATTACTCAGTCTGTTTCTAACAGAATATGGTCTCAGTCTATGTTTTAAGATTACTCACTCAGCCAGTATTTTACCAGAGTATGGACTCAGCCTGTGTTCTAACAGAATACTCACACAGCCTGTGTTCTAACAGAATATGGACTCAGTCTATATTTAAAGAATACTCACTAACCTCAGTATTCCAACAGAACACTCATGTAGCCAGTGTTCTAACAGAATACTAACTCAGCCTGTGTTCTAACGGAATGTGGATTCAGATCAAATATTACTAACTCAGTCTGTGTTCTAACAGAATGTGGACTCAGATTTTGTTCAAAAATTATTCAGCCTGTGTTCTAACAGAATGTGGATTCAGATCAAAAATTACTAACTCAGTCTGTGTTCTAACAGAATGTGGGTTCAGATCAAAAATTACTAACTCAGTCTGTGTTCTAACAGAATATGAACTCAGATTTTGTTCAAAAATTACTCAGTCTGTGTTCTAACAGAATATGGACTCAGTCTATATTTAAAGAATACTCATTCACCTCAGTATTCTAACAGAACACTCACGTAGCCAGTGTTCTAACAGAATACTAACTCATCCTGTGTTCTAACAGAATGTGGATTCAGATCAAAAATTACTAACTCAGTCTGTGTTCTAACAGAATGTGGACTCAGATTTTGTTCAAAAATTACTCAGTCTGTTTCTAACAAAATATGGTCTCAGTCTTTGTTTAAAGAATACTCACTCAGCTCAGTGTTCTAACATAACACTCACTTAGCCTGTGTTCTAACAGAATGTGGTTTCAGATCAAAAATTACTAACTCAGTCTGTGTTCTAACAGAATTTGGACGCAGTCTCTGTTTAAAAAATACTCACTCACCTCAGTATTCTAACAGAACACTCACGTAGCCTGTGTTCTAACAGAACACTAACTCAGCCTGTTTTCTAACAAAATGTGGATTCAGATCAAAAATTACTAACGCAGTCTGTGTTCTAACAGAATATGGACTTAGATTTTGTTCAAAAATTACTCAGTCTGTGTTCTAACAGAATGTGGACTCAGATTTTGTTCAAAAATTACTCAGTCTGTTTCTAACAGAATATGGAGTCAGTCTATGTTTAAAGAATACTCACTCAACCAGTATTTTACCAGAGTATGGACTCAGCCTGTGTTCTAACAGAATACTCACACAGCCTGTGTTCTAACAGAATATGGACTCAGTCTATATTTAAAGAATACTCACTCACCTCAGTATTCTAACAGAACACTCACGTAGCCAGTGTTCTAACAGAATACTAACTCAGCCTGTGTTCTAACAGAATGTGGATTCAGATCAAAAATTACTAACTCAGTCTGTGTTCTAACAGAATGTGGACTCAGATTTTGTTCAAAAATTACTCAGTCTGTTTCTAACAGAATATGGTCTCAGTCTATGTTTAAAGATTACTCACTCAGCCAGTATTTTACCAGAGTATGGACTCAGCCTGTGTTCTAACAGAATACTCACACAGCCTGTGTTCTAACAGAATATGGACTCAGTCTATATTTAAAGAATACTCACTCACCTCAGTATTCTCACAGAACACTCACGTAGCCTGTGTTCTAACAGAACACTAACTCAGCCTGCTTTCTAACAGAATGTCGATTCAGATCAAATATTACTAACGCAGTCTGTGTTCTAACAGAATATGGACTCAGATTTTGTTCAAAAATTACTCAGTCTGTGTTCTAACAGAATATGGACTCAGTCTATGTTTAAAGAATACTCACTCAGCCAATATTTTACCAGAGTATGGACTCAGCCTGTGTTCTAACAGAATACTCACACAGCCTGTGTTCTAACAGAATATGGACTCAATCTATATTTAAAGAATACTCACTCACCTCAGTATTCCAACAGAACACTCATGTAGCCAGTGTTCTAACAGAATACTAACACAGCCTGTGTTCTAACGGAATGTGGATTCAGATCAAATATTACTAACTCAGTCTGTGTTCTAACAGAATGTGGACTCAGATTTTGTTCAAAAATTATTCAGCCTGTGTTCGAACAGAATGTGGATTCAGATCAAAAATTACTAACTCAGTCTGTGTTCTAACAGAATGTGGGTTCAGATCAAAAATTACTAACTCAGTCTGTGTTCTAACAGAATATGAACTCAGATTTTGTTCAAAAATTACTCAGTCTGTGTTCTAACAGAATATGTACTCAGTCTATATTTAAAGAATACTCACTCACCTCAGTATTCTAACAGAACACTCACGTAGCCAGTGTTCTAACAGAATACTAAGTCATCCTGTGTTCTAACAGAATGTGGATTCAGATCAAAAATTACTAACTCAGTCTGTGTTCTAACAGAATGTGGACTCAGATTTTGTTCAAAAATTACTCAGTTTGTTTCTAACAGAATATGGTCTCAGTCTTTGTTTAAAGAATACTCACTCAGCTCAGTGTTCTAACATAACACTCACTTAGCCTGTGTTCTAACAGAATGTGGGTTCAGATCAAAAATTACTAACTCAGTCTGTGTTCTACCAGAATATGAACTCAGATTTTGTTCAAAAATTACTCAGTCTGTGTTCTAACAGAATATGGACTCAGTCTATGTTTAAAGAATACTCACTCAGCCAGTGTTCTACCAGAATATGGATTCAGACTATTTTCAAGAATACTCACTCAGCCTGTGTTCTAGCAGAACGCTCACTTAGCCTGTGTTCTAACAGAATGTGTACTCAGATATTGTTCAAAAATTACTTACTCAGTCTGTGTTCTAACAGAATTTGGACGCAGTCTCTGTTTAAAAAATACTCACTCACCTCAGTATTCTAACAGAACACTCACGTAGCCTGTGTTCTAACAGAACACTAACTCAGCCTGTTTTCTAACAAAATGTGGATTCAGATCAAAAATTACTAACGCAGTCTGTGTTCTAACAGAATATGGACTTAGATTTTGTTCAAAAATTACTCAGTCTGTGTTCTAACAGAATATGGACTCAGTCTATGTTTAAAGAATACTCACTCAGCCAGTATTTTACCAGAGTATGGACTCAGCCTGTGTTCTAACAGAATACTCACACAGCCTGTGTTCTAACAGAATATGTACTCAGTCTATATTTAAAGAATACTCACTCACCTCAGTATTCTAACAGAACACTCACGTAGCCAGTGTTCTAACAGAATACTAACTCAGCCTGTGTTCTAACAGAATGTGGACTCAGATTTTGTTCAAAAATTACTCAGTCTGTTTAGAACAGAATATGGACTCAGTCTATGTTTAAAGAATACTCACTCAACCAGTATTTTCCCAGAGTATGGACTCAGCCTGTGTTCTACCAGAATACTCACACAGCCTGTGTTCTAACAGAATATGGACTCAGTCTATATTTAAAGAATACTCACTGACCTCAGTATTCTAACAGAACACTCACGTACCCTGTGTTCTAACAGAACACTAACTCAGCCTGTTTTCTAACAGAATGTGGATTCAGATCAAAAATTACTAACGCAGTCTCTGTTCTAACAGAATATGGACTTAGATTTTGTTCAAAAATTACTCAGTCTGTGTTCTAACAGAATATGGACTCAGTCTATGTTTAAAGAATACTCACTCAGCCAGTATTTTACCAGAGTATGGACTCAGCCTGTGTTCTAACAGAATACTCACACAGCCTGTGTTCTAACAGAATATGTACTCAGTCTATATTTAAAGAATACTCACTCACCTCAGTATTCTAACAGAACACTCACGTAGCCAGTGTTCTAACAGAATACTAACTCAGCCTGTGTTCTAACAGAATGTGGACTCAGATTTTGTTCAAAAATTACTCAGTCTGTTTCGAACAGAATATGGACTCAGTCTATGTTTATAGAATATTCACTCAACCAGTATTTTACCAGAGTATGGACTCAGCCTGTGTTCTACCAGAATACTCACACAGCCTGTGTTCTAACAGAATATGGACTCAGTCTATATTTAAAGAATATTCACTGACCTCAGTATTCTAACAAAACACTCACGTACCCTGTGTTCTAACAGAACACTAACTCAGCCTGTTTTCTAACTGAATGTGGATTCAGATCAAAAATTACTAACGCAGTCTGTGTTCTAACAGAATATGGACTTAGATTTTGTTCAAAAATTACTCAGTCTGTGTTCTAACAGAATATGGACTCAGTCTATGTTTAAAGAATACTCACTCAGCCAGTATTTTACCAGAGTATGGACTCAGCCTGTGTTCTAACAGAATACTCACACAGCCTATGTTCTAACAGAATATGGACTCAGTCTATATTTAAAGAATACTCACTCACCTCAGTATTCCTACAGAACACTCACGTAGCCAGTGTTCTAACAGAATACTAACTCAGCCTGTGTTCTAACAGAATGTGGATTCAGATCAAATATTACTAACTCAGTCTGTGTTCTAACAGAATGTGGACTCAGATTTTGTTCAAAAATTACTCAGTCTGTGTTCTAACAGAATGTGGGTTCAGATCAAAAATTACTAACTCAGTCTGTGTTCTAACA
Organism: Furipterus horrens; assembly: GCF_987537825.1. Classification (NCBI taxonomy): domain Eukaryota; kingdom Metazoa; phylum Chordata; class Mammalia; order Chiroptera; family Furipteridae; genus Furipterus; species Furipterus horrens. Next base: position 39,527,514 of record NW_028327181.1, on the reverse strand, counting down.
GAATATGAACTCAGATTTTGTTCAAAAATTACTCAGTCTGTGTTCTAACAGAATATGCACTCAGTCTATATTTAAAGAATACTCACTCACCTCAGTATTCTAACAGAACACTCACGTAGCCAGTGTTCTAACAGAATACTAACTCATCCTGTGTTCTAACAGAATGTGGATTCAGATCAAAAATTACTAACTCAGTCTGTGTTCTAACAGAATGTGGACTCAGATTTTGTTCAAAAATTACTCAGTCTGTTTCTAACAGAATATGGTCTCAGTCTTTGTTTAAAGAATACTCACTCAGCTCAGTGTTCTAACATAACACTCACTTAGCCTGTGTTCTAACAGAATGTGGTTTCAGATCAAAAATTACTAACTCAGTCTGTGTTCTAACAGAATATGAACTCAGATTTTGTTCAAAAATTACTCAGTCTGTGTTCTAACAGAATATGGACTCAGTCTATGTTTAAAGAATACTCACTCAGCCAGTGTTCTACCAGAATATGGATTCAGACTATTTTCAAGAATACTCACTCAGCCTGTATTCTAGCAGAACGCTCACTTAGCCTGTGTTCTAACAGAATGTGTACTCAGATATTGTTCAAAAATTACTAACTCAGTCTGTGTTCTAACAGAATTTGGACGCAGTCTCTGTTTAAAAAATACTCACTCACCTCAGTGTTCTAACAGAACACTCACGTAGCCTGTGTTCTAACAGAACACTAACTCAGCCTGTTTTCTAACAGAATGTGGATTCAGATCAAAAATTACTAACGCAGTCTGTGTTCTAACAGAATATGGACTTAGATTTTGTTCAAAAATTACTCAGTCTGTGTTCTAACAGAATATGGACTCAGTCTATATTTAAAGAATACTCACTGACCTCAGTATTCTAACAGAACACTCACGTACCCTGTGTTCTAACAGAACACTAACTCAGCCTGTTTTCTAACAGAATGTGGATTCAGATCAAAAATTACTAACGCAGTCTGTGTTCTAACAGAATATGGACTTAGATTTTGTTCAAAAATTACTCAGTCTGTGTTCTAACAGAATATGGACTCAGTCTATGTTTAAAGAATACTCACTCAGCCAGTATTTTACCAGAGTATGGACTCAGCCTGTGTTCTAACAGAATACTCACACAGCCTGTGTTCTAACAGAATATGGACTCAGTCTATATTTAAAGAATACTCACTCACCTCAGTATTCCAACATAACACTCATGTAGCCAGTGTTCTAACAGAATACTAACTCAGCCTGTGTTCTAACGGAATGTGGATTCAGATCAAATATTACTAACTCAGTCTGTGTTCTAACAGAATGTGGACTCAGATTTTGTTCAAAAATTATTCAGCCTGTGTTCGAACAGAATGTGGATTCAGATCAAAAATTACTAACTCAGTCTGTGTTCTAACAGAATGTGGGTTCAGATCAAAAATTACTAACTCAGTCTGTGTTCTAACAGAATATGAACTCAGATTTTGTTCAAAAATTACTCAGTCTGTGTTCTAACAGAATATGCACTCAGTCTATATTTAAAGAATACTCACTCACCTCAGTATTCTAACAGAACACTCACGTAGCCAGTGTTCTAACAGAAAACTAACTCATCCTGTGTTCTAACAGAATGTGGATTCAGATCAAAAATTACTAACTCAGTCTGTGTTCTAACAGAATGTGGACTCAGATTTTGTTCAAAAATTACTCAGTCTGTTTCTAACAGAATATGGTCTCAGTCTTTGTTTAAAGAATACTCACTCAGCTCAGTGTTCTAACATAACACTCACTTAGCCTTTGTTCTAACAGAATGTGGTTTCAGATCAAAAATTACTAACTCAGTCTGTGTTCTAACAGAATATGAACTCAGATTTTGTTCAAAAATTACTCAGTCTGTGTTCTAACAGAATATGGACTCAGTCTATGTTTAAAGAATACTCACTCAGCCAGTGTTCTACCAGAATATGGATTCAGACTATTTTCAAGAATACTCACTCAGCCTGTGTTCTAGCAGAACGCTCACTTAGCCTGAGTTCTAGCAGAATGTGTACTCAGATATTGTTCAAAAATTACTAACTCAGTCTGTGTTCTAACAGAATTTGGACGCAGTCTCTGTTTAAAAAATACTCACTCACGTCAGTATTCTAACAGAACACTCACGTAGCCTGTGTTCTAACAGAACACTAACTCAGTCTGTTTTCTAACAAAATGTGGATTCAGATCAAAAATTACTAACGCAGTCTGTGTTCTAACAGAATATGGACTTAGATTTTGTTCAAAAATTACTCAGTCTGTGTTCTAACAGAATATGGACTCAGTCTATGTTTAAAGAATACTCACTCAGCCAGTATTTTACCAGAGTATGGACTCAGCCTGTGTTCTAACAGAATACTCACACAGCCTGTGTTCTAACAGAATATGTACTCAGTCTATATTTAAAGAATACTCACTCACCTCAGTATTCTAACAGAACACTCACGTAGCCAGTGTTCTAACAGAATACTAACTCATCCTGTGTTCTAACAGAATGTGGATTCAGATCAAAAATTACTAACTCAGTCTGTGTTCTAACAGAATGTGGACTCAGATTTTGTTCAAAAATTACTCAGTCTGTTTCTAACAGAATATGGTCTCAGTCTTTGTTTAAAGAATACTCACTCAGCTCAGTGTTCTAACATAACACTCACTTAGCCTGTGTTCTAACAGAATGTGGTTTCAGATCAAAAATTACTAACTCAGTCTGTGTTCTAACAGAATATGAACTCAGATTTTGTTCAAAAATTACTCAGTCTGTGTTCTAACAGAATATGGACTCAGTCTATGTTTAAAGAATACTCACTCAGCCAGTGTTCTACCAGAATATGGATTCAGACTATTTTCAAGAATACTCACTCAGCCTGTGTTCTAGCAGAACGCTCACTTAGCCTGAGTTCTAGCAGAATGTGTACTCAGATATTGTTCAAAAATTACTTACTCAGTCTGTGTTCTAACAGAATTTGGACGCAGTCTCTGTTTAAAAAATACTCACTCACCTCAGTATTCTAACAGAACACTCACGTAGCCTGTGTTCTAACAGAACACTAACTCAGCCTGTTTTCTAACAAAATGTGGATTCAGATCAAAAATTACTAACGCAGTCTGTGTTCTAACAGAATATGGACTTAGATTTTGTTCAAAAATTACTCAGTCTGTGTTCTAACAGAATATGGGCTGAGTCTATGTTTAAAGAATACTCACTCAGCCAGTATTTTACCAGAGTATGGACTCAGCCTGTGTTCTAACAGAATACTCACACAGCCTGTGTTCTAACAGAATATGTACTCAGTCTATATTTAAAGAATACTCACTCACCTCAGTATTCTAACAGAACACTCACGTAGCCAGTGTTCTAACAGAATACTAACTCAGCCTGTGTTCTAACACAATGTGGACTCAGATTTTGTTCAAAAATTACTCAGTCTGTTTCTAACAGAATATGGTCTCAGTCTATGTTTAAAGAATACTCACTCAGCCAGTATTTTACCAGAGTATGGACTCAGCCTGTGTTCTAACAGAATACTCACACAGCCTGTGTTCTAACAGAATATGGACTCAGTCTATATTTAAAGAATACTCACTCACCTCAGTATTCTAACAGAACACTCACGTAGCCTGTGTTCTAACAGTACACTAACTCAGCCTGCTTTCTAACAGAATGTGGATTCAGATCAAATATTACTAACGCAGTCTGTGTTCTAACAGAATATGGACTTAGATTTTGTTCAAAAATTACTCAGTCTGTGTTCTAACAGAATATGGACTCAGTCTATATTTAAAGAATACTGACTCACCTCAGTATTCCAACAGAACACTCACGTAGCCAGTGTTGTAACAGAATACTAACTCAGCCTGTGTTCTAACAGAATGTGGATTCAGATCAAATATTACTAACTCAGTCTGTGTTCTAACAGAATGTGGACTCAGATTTTGTTCAAAATTACTCAGTCTCTGTTCTAACAGAATATGGACTAAGTCTATGTTTAAAGAATACTCACTCAGCTCAGTGTTCTAACATAACACTCACTTAGCCTGTGTTCTAACAGAATGTGGGTTCAGATCAAATATTACTAACTCAGTCTGTGTTCTAACAGAATGTGGACTCAGATTTTGTTCAAAAATTACTCAGTCTGTTTCTAACAGAATATGGACTCAGTCTATGTTTAAAGAATACTCACTCAGCCAGTATTTTACCAGAGTATGGACTCAGCCTGTGTTCTAACAGAATACTCACACAGCCTGTGTTCTAACAGAATATGGACTCAGTCTATATTTAAAGAATACTCACTCACCTCAGTATTCTAACAGAACACTCACGTAGCCTGTGTTCTAACAGAACAGTAACTCAGCCTGTTTTCTAACAAAATGTGGATTCAGATCAAAAATTACTAACGCAGTCTGTGTTCTAACAGAATATGGACTTAGATTTTGTTCAAAAATTACTCAGTCTGTGTTCTAACAGAATATGGACTCAGTCTATGTTTAAAGAATACTCACTCAGCCAGTATTTTACCAGAGTATGGACTCAGCCTGTGTTCTAACAGAATACTCACACAGCCTGTGTTCTAACAGAATATGTACTCAGTCTATATTTAAAGAATACTCACTCACCTCAGTATTCTAACAGAACACTCACGTAGCCAGTGTTCTAACAGAATACTAACTCAGCCTGTGTTCTAATTGAATGTGGACTCAGATTTTGTTCAAAAATTACTCAGTCTGTTTCGAACAGAATATGGACTCAGTCTATGTTTAAAGAATACTCACTCAACCAGTATTTTACCAGAGTATGGACTCAGCCTGTGTTCTACCAGAATACTCACACAGCCTGTGTTCTAACAGAATATGGACTCAGTCTATATTTAAAGAATACTCACTGACCTCAGTATTCTAACAGAACACTCACGTACCCTGTGTTCTAACAGAACACTAACTCAGCCTGTTTTCTAACAGAATGTGGATTCAGATCAAAAATTACTAACGCAGTCTGTGTTCTAACAGAATATGGACTTAGATTTTGTTCAAAAATTACTCAGTCTGTGTTCTAACAGAATATGGACTCAGTCTATGTTTAAAGAATACTCACTCAGCCAGTATTTTACCAGAGTATGGACTCAGCCTGTGTTCTAACAGAATACTCACACAGCCTGTGTTCTAACAGAATATGGACTCAGTCTATATTTAAAGAATACTCACTCACCTCAGTATTCCTACAGAACACTCACGTAGCCAGTGTTCTAACAGAATACTAACTCAGCCTGTGTTCTAACAGAATGTGCATTCAGATCAAATATTACTAACTCAGTCTGTGTTCTAACAGAATGTGGACTCAGATTTTGTTCAAAAATTACTCAGTCTGTGTTCTAACAGAATGTGGATTCAGATCAAAAATTACTAACTCAGTCTGTGTTCTAACAGAATGTGGGTTCAGATCAAAAATTACTAACTCAGTCTGTGTTCTAACAGAATATGAACTCAGATTTTGTTCAAAAATTACTCAGTCTGTGTTCTAACAGAATATGCACTCAGTCTATATTTAAAGAATACTCACTCACCTCAGTATTCTAACAGAACACTCACGTAGCCAGTGTTCTAACAGAATACTAACTCATCCTGTGTTCTAACAGAATGTGGATTCAGATCAAAAATTACTAACTCAGTCTGTGTTCTAACAGAATGTGGACTCAGATTTTGTTGAAAAATTACTCAGTCTGTTTCTAACAGAATATGATCTCAATCTATGTTTAAAGAATACTCACTCAGCCAGTATTTTACCAGAGTATGGACTCAGCCTGTGTTCTAACAGAATACTCACACAGCCTGTGTTCTAACAGAATATGGACTCAGTCTATATTTAAAGAATACTCACTCACCTCAGTATTCTAACAGAACACTCACGTAGCCTGTGTTCTAACAGAACACTAACTCAGCCTGCTTTCTAACAGAATGTCGATTCAGATCAAAAATTACTAACGCAGTCTGTGTTCTAACAGAATATGGACTTAGATTTTGTTCAAAAGTTACTCAGTCTGTGTTCTAACAGAATATGGACTCAGTCTATGTTTAAAAAATACTCACTCAGCCAATATTTCAACAGAGTATGGACTCAGCCTGTGTTCTAACAGAATACTCACACAGCCTGTGTTCTAACAGAATATGGACTCAGTCTATATTTAAAGAATACTCACTCACCTCAGTATTCCTACAGAACACTCACGTAGCCAGTGTTCTAACAGAATACTAACTCAGCCTGTGTTCTAACAGAATGTGCATTCAGATCAAATATTACTAACTCAGTCTGTGTTCTAACAGAATGTGGACTCAGATTTTGTTCAAAAATTACTCAGTCTGTTTCTAACAGAATATGGTCTCAGTCTTTGTTTAAAGAATACTCACTCAGCTCAGTGTTCTAACATAACACTCACTTAGCCTGTGTTCTAACAGAATGTGGTTTCAGATCAAAAATTACTAACTCTGTCTGTGTTCTAACAGAATATGAACTCAGATTTTGTTCAAAAATTACTCAGTCTGTGTTCTAACAGAATATGGACTCAGTCTATGTTTAAAGAATACTCACTCAGCCAGTGTTCTACCAGAATATGGATTCAGACTATTTTCAAGGATACTCACTCAGCCTGTGTTCTAGCAGAACGCTCACTTAGCCTGTGTTCTAACAGAATGTGTACTCAGATATTGTTCAAAAATTACTAACTCAGTCTGTGTTCTAACAGAATTTGGACGCAGTCTCTGTTTAAAAAATACTCACTCACCTCAGTGTTCTAACAGAACACTCACGTAGCCTGTGTTCTAACAGAACACTAACTCAGCCTGTTTTCTAACAAAATGTGGATTCAGATCAAAAATTACTAACGCAGTCTGTGTTCTAACAGAATATGGACTTAGATTTTGTTCAAAAATTACTCAGTCTGTGTTCTAAAAGAATATGGACTCAGTCTATGTTTAAAGAATACTCACTCAGCCAATATTTGACCAGAGTATGGACTCAGCCTGTGTTCTAACAGAATACTCACACAGCCTGTGTTCTAACAGAATATGGACTCAGTCTATATTTAAAGAATACTCACTCACCTCAGTATTCCTACAGAACACTCACGTAGCCAGTGTTCTAACAGAATACTAACTCAGCCTGTGTTCTAACAGAATGTGGATTCAGATCAAATATTACTAACTCAGTCTGTGTTCTAACAGAATGTGGACTCAGATTTTGTTCAAAAATTACTCAGTCTGTGTTCTAACAGAATATGGACTAAGTCTATGTTTAAAGAATACTCACTCAGCTCAGTGTTCTAACATAACACTCACTTAGCCTGTGTTCTAACAGAATGTGGTTTCAGATCAAAAATTACTAACTCAGTCTGTGTTCTAAAAGAATGTGGACTCAGATTTTGTTCAAAAATTACTCAGTCTGTGTTCTAACAGAATATGGACTCAGTCTATGTTTAAAGAATACTCACTCAGCCAGTGTTCTACCAGAATATGGATTCAGACTATTTTCAAGAATACTCACTCAGCCTGTGTTCTAGCAGAACGCTCACTTAGCCTGTGTTCTAACAGAATATGGACTTAGATTTTGTTCAAAAATTACTCAGTCTGTGTTCTAACAGAATATGGACTCAGTCTATGTTTAAAGAATACTCACTCAGCCAGTATTTTACCAGAGTATGGACTCAGCCTGTGTTCTAACAGAATACTCACACAGCCTGTGTTCTAACAGAATATGTACTCAGTCTATATTTAAAGAATACTCACTCACCTCAGTATTCTAACAGAACACACACGTAGCCAGTGTTCTAACAGAATACTAACTCAGCCTGTGTTCTAACAGAATGTGGACTCAGATTTTGTTCAAAAATTACTCAGTCTGTTTCTAACAGAATATGGAGTCAGTCTATGTTTAAAGAATACTCACTCAACCAGTATTTTACCAGAGTATGGACTCAGCCTGTGTTCTAACAGAATACTCACACAGCCTGTGTTCTAAAAGAATATGGACTCAGTCTATATTTAAAGAATACTCACTCACCTCAGTTTTCTAACAGAACACTCACGTACCCTGTGTTCTAACAGAACACTAACTCAGCCTGTTTTCTAACAGAATGTGGATTCAGATCAAAAATTACTAACGCAGTCTGTGTTCTAACAGAATATGGACTTAGATTTTGTTCAAAAATTACTCAGTCTGTGTTCTAACAGAATATGGACTCAGTCTATGTTTAAAGAACACTAACTCAGCCAATATTTTACCAGAGTATGGACTCAGCCTGTGTTCTAACAGAATACTCACACAGCCTGTGTTCTAACAGAATATGTACTCAGTCTATATTTAAAGAATACTCACTCACCACAGTATTCCAACAGAACACTCACGTAGCCAGTGTTCTAACAGAATACTAACTCAGCCTGTGTTCTAACAGAATGTGGATTCAGATCAAATATTACTAACTCAGTCTGTGTTCTAACAGAATGTGGACTCAGATTTTGTTCAAAAATTACTCAGTCTGTTTCTAACAGAATATGGTCTCAATCTATGTTTAAAGAATACTCACTCAGCCAGTATTTTACCAGAGTATGGACTCAGCCTGTGTTCTAACAGAATACTCACACAGCCTGTGTTCTAACAGAATATGGACTTAGATTTTGTTCAAAAATTACTCAGTCTGTGTTCTAACAGAATATGGACTCAGTCTATGTTTAAAGAATACTCACTCAGCCAGTATTTTACCAGAGTATGGACTCAGCCTGTGTTCTAACAGAATACTCACACAGCCTGTGTTCTAACAGAATATGGACTCAGTCTATATTTAAAGAATACTCACTCACCTCAGTATTCCTACAGAACACTCACGTAGCCAGTGTTCTAACAGAATACTAACTCAGCCTGTGTTCTAACAGAATGTGGATTCAGATCAAATATTACTAACTCAGTCTGTGTTCTAACAGAATGTGGACGCAGATTTTGTTCAAAAATTATTCAGCCTGTGTTCTAACAGAATGTGGATTCAGATCAAAAATTACTAACTCAGTCTGTGTTCTAACAGAATGTGGACTCAGATTTTGTTCAAAAATTACTCAGTCTGTTTCTAACAGAATATGATCTCAATCTATGTTTAAAGAATACTCACTCAGCCAGTATTTTACCAGAGTATGGACTCAGCCTGTGTTCTAACAGAATACTCACACAGCCTGTGTTCTAACAGAATATGGACTCAGTCTATATTTAAAGAATACTCACTCACCTCAGTATTCTAACAGAACACTCACGTAGCCTGTGTTCTAACAGAACACTAACTCAGCCTGCTTTCTAACAGAATGTCGATTCAGATCAAAAATTACTAACGCAGTCTGTGTTCTAACAGAATATGGACTTAGATTTTGTTCAAAAATTACTCAGTCTGTGTTCTAACAGAATATGGACTCAGTCTATGTTTAAAGAATACTCACTCAGCCAGTATTTTACCAGAGTATGGACTCAGCCTGTGTTCTAACAGAATACTCACACAGCCTGTGTTCTAACAGAATATGTACTCAGTCTATATTTAAAGAATACTCACTCACCTCAGTATTCTAACAGAACACACACGTAGCCAGTGTTCTAACAGAATACTAACTCAGCCTGTGTTCTAACAGAATGTGGACTCAGATTTTGTTCAAAAATTACTCAGTCTGTTTCTAACAGAATATGGAGTCAGTCTATGTTTAAAGAATACTCACTCAACCAGTATTTTACCAGAGTATGGACTCAGCCTGTGTTCTAACAGAATACTCACACAGCCTGTGTTCTAAAAGAATATGGACTCAGTCTATATTTAAAGAATACTCACTCACCTCAGTTTTCTAACAGAACACTCACGTACCCTGTGTTCTAACAGAACACTAACTCAGCCTGTTTTCTAACAGAATGTGGATTCAGATCAAAAATTACTAACGCAGTCTGTGTTCTAACAGAATATGGACTTAGATTTTGTTCAAAAATTACTCAGTCTGTGTTCTAACAGAATATGGACTCAGTCTATGTTTAAAGAACACTAACTCAGCCAATATTTTACCAGAGTATGGACTCAGCCTGTGTTCTAACAGAATACTCACACAGCCTGTGTTCTAACAGAATATGTACTCAGTCTATATTTAAAGAATACTCACTCACCACAGTATTCCAACAGAACACTCACGTAGCCAGTGTTCTAACAGAATACTAACTCAGCCTGTGTTCTAACAGAATGTGGATTCAGATCAAATATTACTAACTCAGTCTGTGTTCTAACAGAATGTGGACTCAGATTTTGTTCAAAAATTACTCAGTCTGTTTCTAACAGAATATGGTCTCAATCTATGTTTAAAGAATACTCACTCAGCCAGTATTTTACCAGAGTATGGACTCAGCCTGTGTTCTAACAGAATACTCACACAGCCTGTGTTCTAACAGAATATGGACTTAGATTTTGTTCAAAAATTACTCAGTCTGTGTTCTAACAGAATATGGACTCAGTCTATGTTTAAAGAATACTCACTCAGCCAGTATTTTACCAGAGTATGGACTCAGCCTGTGTTCTAACAGAATACTCACACAGCCTGTGTTCTAACAGAATATGGACTCAGTCTATATTTAAAGAATACTCACTCACCTCAGTATTCCTACAGAACACTCACGTAGCCAGTGTTCTAACAGAATACTAACTCAGCCTGTGTTCTAACAGAATGTGGATTCAGATCAAATATTACTAACTCAGTCTGTGTTCTAACAGAATGTGGACGCAGATTTTGTTCAAAAATTATTCAGCCTGTGTTCTAACAGAATGTGGATTCAGATCAAAAATTACTAACTCAGTCTGTGTTCTAACAGAATGTGGACTCAGATTTTGTTCAAAAATTACTCAGTCTGTTTCTAACAGAATATGATCTCAATCTATGTTTAAAGAATACTCACTCAGCCAGTATTTTACCAGAGTATGGACTCAGCCTGTGTTCTAACAGAATACTCACACAGCCTGTGTTCTAACAGAATATGGACTCAGTCTATATTTAAAGAATACTCACTCACCTCAGTATTCTAACAGAACACTCACGTAGCCTGTGTTCTAACAGAACACTAACTCAGCCTGCTTTCTAACAGAATGTCGATTCAGATCAAAAATTACTAACGCAGTCTGTGTTCTAACAGAATATGGACTTAGATTTTGTTCAAAAGTTACTCAGTCTGTGTTCTAACAGAATATGGACTCAGTCTATGTTTAAAAAATACTCACTCAGCCAATATTTCAACAGAGTATGGACTCAGCCTGTGTTCTAACAGAATACTCACACAGCCTGTGTTCTAACAGAATATGGACTCAGTCTATATTTAAAGAATACTCACTCACCTCAGTATTCCTACAGAACACTCACGTAGCCAGTGTTCTAACAGAATACTAACTCAGCCTGTGTTCTAACAGAATGTGCATTCAGATCAAATATTACTAACTCAGTCTGTGTTCTAACAGAATGTGGACTCAGATTTTGTTCAAAAATTACTCAGTCTGTGTTCTAACAGAATGTGGATTCAGATCAAAAATTACTAACTCAGTCTGTGTTCTAACAGAATGTGGGTTCAGATCAAAAATTACTAACTCAGTCTGTGTTCTAACAGAATATGAACTCAGATTTTGTTCAAAAATTACTCCGTCTGTGTTCTAACAGAATATGGACTCAGTCTATATTTAAAGAATACTCACTCACCTCAGTATTCTAACAGAACAGTCACGTAGCCAGTGTTCTAACAGAATACTAACTCATCCTGTGTTCTAACAGAATGTGGATTCAGATCAAAAATTACTAACTCAGTCTGTGTTCTAACAGAATGTGGACTCAGATTTTGTTCAAAAATTACTCAGTCTGTTTCTAACAGAATATGGTCTCAGTCTTTGTTTAAAGAATACTCACTCAGCTCAGTGTTCTAACATAACACTCACTTAGCCTGTGTTCTAACAGAATGTGGTTTCAGATCAAAAATTACTAACTCAGTCTGTGTTCTAACAGAATATGAACTCAGATTTTGTTCAAAAATTACTCAGTCTGTGTTCTAACAGAATATGGACTCAGTCTATGTTTAAAGAATACTCACTCAGCCAGTGTTCTACCAGAATATGGATTCAGACTATTTTCAAGGATACTCACTCAGCCTGTGTTCTAGCAGAACGCTCACTTAGCCTGTGTTCTAACAGAATGTGTACTCAGATATTGTTCAAAAATTACTAACTCAGTCTGTGTTCTAACAGAATTTGGACGCAGTCTCTGTTTAAAAAATACTCACTCACCTCAGTGTTCTAACAGAACACTCACGTAGCCTGTGTTCTAACAGAACACTAACTCAGCCTGTTTTCTAACAAAATGTGGATTCAGATCAAAAATTACTAACGCAGTCTGTGTTCTAACAGAATATGGACTTAGATTTTGTTCAAAAATTACTCAGTCTGTGTTCTAACAGAATATGGACTCAGTCTATGTTTAAAGAATACTCACTCAGCCAATATTTGACCAGAGTATGGACTCAGCCTCTGTTCTAACAGAATACTCACACAGCCTGTGTTCTAACAGAATATGGACTCAGTCTATATTTAAAGAATACTTACTCACCTCAGTATTCCTACAGAACACTCACGTAGCCAGTGTTCTAACAGAATACTAACTCAGCCTGTGTTCTAACAGAATGTGGATTCAGATCAAATATTACTAACTCAGTCTGTGTTCTAACAGAATGTGGACTCAGATTTTGTTCAAAAATTACTCAGTCTGTGTTCTAACAGAATATGGACTAAGTCTATGTTTAAAGAATACTCACTCAGCTCAGTGTTCTAACATAACACTCACTTAGCCTGTGTTCTAACAGAATGTGGTTTCAGATCAAAAATTACTAACTCAGTCTGTGTTCTAAAAGAATGTGGACTCAGATTTTGTTCAAAAATTACTCAGTCTGTGTTCTAACAGAATATGGACTCAGTCTATGTTTAAAGAATACTAACTCAGCCAATATTTTACCAGAGTATGGACTCAGCCTGTGTTCTAACAGAATACTCACACAGCTTGTGTTCTAACAGATTATGTACTCAGTCTATATTTAAAGAATACTCACTCACCACAGTATTCCAACAGAACACTCACGTAGCCAGTGTTCTAACAGAATACTAACTCAGCCTGTGTTCTAACAGAATGTGGATTCAGATCAAATATTACTAACTCAGTCTGTGTTCTAACAGAATGAGGACGCAGATTTTGTTCAAAAATTATTCAGCCTGTGTTCTAACAGAATGTGGATTAAGATCAAAAATTACTAACTCAGTCTGTGTTCTAACAGAATGTGGACTCAGATTTTGTTCAAAAATTACTCAGTCTGTTTCTAACAGAATATGGTCTCAATCTATGTTTAAAGAATACTCACTCAGCCAGTATTTTACCAGAGTATGGACTCAGCCTGTGTTCTAACAGAATACTCACACAGCCTGTGTTCTAACAGAATATGGACTCAGTCTATATTTAAAGAATACTCACTCACCTCAGTATTCTAACAGAACACTCACGTAGCCTGTGTTCTAACAGAACACTAACTCAGCCTGCTTTCTAACAGAATGTCGATTCAGATCAAAAATTACTAACGCAGTCTGTGTTCTAACAGAATATGGACTTAGATTTTGTTCAAAAATTACTCAGTCTGTGTTCTAACAGAATATGGACTCAGTCTATGTTTAAAGAATACTCACTCAGCCAGTATTTTACCAGAGTATGGACTCAGCCTGTGTTCTAACAGAATACTCACACAGCCTGTGTTCTAACAGAATATGGACTCAGTCTATATTTAAAGAATACTCACTCACCTCAGTATTCCTACAGAACACTCACGTAGCCAGTGTTCTAACAGAATACTAACTCAGCCTGTGTTCTAACAGAATGTGGATTCAGATCAAATATTAATAACGCAGTCTGTGTTCTAACAGAATATGGACTTAGATTTTGTTCAAAAATTACTCAGTCTGTGTTCTAACAGAATATGGACTCAGTCTATGTTTAACGAATACTCACTCAGCCCATATTTTACCAGAGTATGGACTCAGCCTGTGTTCTAACAGAATACTCACACAGCCTGTGTTCTAACAGAATATGTACTCAGTCTATATTTAAAGAATACTCACTCACCTCAGTATTCCAACAGAACACTCACGTAGCCAGTGTTCTAACAGAATACTAACTCAGCCTGTGTTCTAACAGAATGTGGATTCAGATCAAATATTACTAACTCAGTCTGTGTTCTAACAGAATGTGGACGCAGATTTTGTTCAAAAATTATTCAGCCTGTGTTCTAACAGAATGTGGATTCAGATCAAAAATTACTAACTCAGTCTGTGTTCTAACAGAATGTGGACTCAGATTTTGTTCAAAAATTACTCAGTCTGTTTCTAACAGAATATGATCTCAATCTATGTTTAAAGAATACTCACTCAGCCAGTATTTTACCAGAGTATGGACTCAGCCTGTGTTCTAACAGAATACTCACACAGCCTGTGTTCTAACAGAATATGGACTCAGTCTATATTTAAAGAATACTCACTCACCTCAGTATTCTAACAGAACACTCACGTAGCCTGTGTTCTAACAGAACACTAACTCAGCCTGCTTTCTAACAGAATGTCGATTCAGATCAAAAATTACTAACGCAGTCTGTGTTCTAACAGAATATGGACTTAGATTTTGTTCAAAAATTACTCAGTCTGTGTTCTAACAGAATATGGACTCAGTCTATGTTTAAAGAATACTCACTCAGCCAGTATTTTACTAGAGTATGGACTCAGCCTGTGTTCTAACAGAATACTCACACAGCCTGTGTTCTAACAGAATATGTACTCAGTCTATATTTAAAGAATACTCACTCACCTCAGTATTCTAACAGAACACTCACGTAGCCAGTGTTCTAACAGAATACTAACTCAGCCTGTTTTCTAACAAAATGTGGATTCAGATCAAAAATTACTAACGCAGTCTGTGTTCTAACAGAATATGGACTTAGATTTTGTTCAAAAATTACTCAGTCTGTGTTCTAACAGAATATGGACTCAGTCTATGTTTAAAGAATACTCACTCAGCCAGTATTTTACCAGAGTATGGACTCAGCCTGTGTTCTAACAGAATACTCACACAGCCTGTGTTCTAACAGAATATGGACTCAGTCTATATTTAAAGAATACTCACTCACCTCAGTATTCCAACAGAACACTCATGTAGCCAGTGTTCTAACAGAATACTAACTCAGCCTGTGTTCTAACGGAATGTGGATTCAGATCAAATATTACTAACTCAGTCTGTGTTCTAACAGAATGTGGACTCAGATTTTGTTCAAAAATTATTCAGCCTGTGTTCGAACAGAATGTGGATTCAGATCAAAAATTACTAACTCAGTCTGTGTTCTAACAGAATGTGGGTTCAGATCAAAAATTACTAACTCAGTCTGTGTTCTAACAGAATGTGGGTTCAGATCAAAAATTACTAACTCAGTCTGTGTTCTAACAGAATATGCACTCAGTCTATATTTAAAGAATACTCACTCACCTCAGTATTCTAACAGAACACTCACGTAGCCAGTGTTCTAACAGAATACTAACTCATCCTGTGTTCTAACAGAATGTGGACTCAGATCAAAAATTACTAACTCAGTCTGTGTTCTAACAGAATGTGGACTCAGATTTTGTTCAAAAATTACTCAGTCTGTTTCTAACAGAATATGGTCTCAGTCTTTGTTTAAAGAATACTCACTCAGCTCAGTGTTCTAACATAACACTCACTTAGCCTGTGTTCTAACAGAATGTGGTTTCAGATCAAAAATTACTAACTCAGTCTGTGTTCTAACAGAATATGAACTCAGATTTTGTTCAAAAATTACTCAGTCTGTGTTCTAACAGAATATGGACTCAGTCTATGTTTAAAGAATACTCACTCAGCCAGTGTTCTACCAGAATATGGATTCAGACTATTTTCAAGGATACTCACTCAGCCTGTGTTCTAGCAGAACGCTCACTTAGCCTGTGTTCTAACAGAATGTGGACTCAGATATTGTTCAAAAATTACTAACTCAGTCTGTGTTCTAACAGAATTTGGACGCAGTCTCTGTTTAAAAAATACTCACTCACCTCAGTGTTCTAACAGAACACTCACGTAGCCTGTGTTCTAACAGAACACTAACTCAGCCTGTTTTCTAACAAAATGTGGATTCAGATCAAAAATTACTAACGCAGTCTGTGTTCTAACAGAATATGGACTTAGATTTTGTTCAAAATTTACTCAGTCTGTGTTCTAACAGAATATGGACTCAGTCTATGTTTAAAGAATACTCACTCAGCCAATATTTGACCAGAGTATGGACTCAGCCTGTGTTCTAACAGAATACTCACACAGCCTGTGTTCTAACAGAATATGGACTCATTCTATATTTAAAGAATACTCACTCACCTCAGTATTCCTACAGAACACTCACGTAGCCAGTGTTCTAACAGAATACTAACTCAGCCTGTGTTCTAACAGAATGTGGATTCAGATCAAATATTACTAACTCAGTCTGTGTTCTAACAGAATGTGGACTCAGATTTTGTTCAAAAATTACTCAGTCTGTGTTCTAACAGAATATGGACTAAGTCTATGTTTAAAGAATACTCACTCAGCTCAGTGTTCTAACATAACACTCACTTAGCCTGTGTTCTAACAGAATGTGGTTTCAGATCAAAAATTACTAACTCAGTCTGTGTTCTAAAAGAATGTGGACTCAGATTTTGTTCAAAAATTACTCAGTCTGTGTTCTAACAGAATATGGACTCAGTCTATGTTTAAAGAATACTCACTCAGCCAGTGTTCTACCAGAATATGGATTCAGACTATTTTCAAGAATACTCACTCAGCCTGTGTTCTAGCAGAACGCTCACTTAGCCTGTGTTCTAACAGAATATGGACTTAGATTTTGTTCAAAAATTACTCAGTCTGTGTTCTAACAGAATATGGACTCAGTCTATGTTTAAAGAATACTCACTCAGCCAGTATTTTACCAGAGTATGGACTCAGCCTGTGTTCTAACAGAATACTCACACAGCCTGTGTTCTAACAGAATATGTACTCAGTCTATATTTAAAGAATACTCACTCACCTCAGTATTCTAACAGAACACTCACGTAGCCAGTGTTCTAACAGAATACTAACTCAGCCTGTGTTCTAAGAGAATGTGGACTCAGATTTTGTTCAAAAATTACTCAGTCTGTTTCGAACAGAATATGGAGTCAGTCTATGTTTAAAGAATACTCACTCAACCAGTATTTTACCAGAGTATGGACTCAGCCTGTGTTCTAACAGAATACTCACACAGCCTGTGTTCTAAAAGAATATGGATTCAGTCTATATTTAAAGAATACTCACTCACCTCAGTTTTCTAACAGAACACTCACGTACCCTGTGTTCTAACAGAACACTAACTCAGCCTGTTTTCTAACAGAATGTGGATTCAGATCAAAAATTACTAACGCAGTCTGTGTTCTAACAGAATATGGACTTAGATTTTGTTCAAAAATTACTCAGTCTGTGTTCTAACAGAATATGGACTCAGTCTATGTTTAAAGAATACTAACTCAGCCAATATTTTACCAGAGTATGGACTCAGCCTGTGTTCTAACAGAATACTCACACAGCCTGTGTTCTAACAGAATATGTACTCAGTCTATATTTAAAGAATACTCACTCACCACAGTATTCCAACAGAACACTCACGTAGCCAGTGTTCTAACAGAATACTAACTCAGCCTGTTTTCTAACAGAATGTGGATTCAGATCAAATATTACTAACTCAGTCTGTGTTCTAACAGAATGAGGACGCAGATTTTGTTCAAAAATTATTCAGCCTGTGTTCTAACAGAATGTGGATTAAGATCAAAAATTACTAACTCAGTCTGTGTTCTAACAGAATGTGGACTCAGATTTTGTTCAAAAATTACTCAGTCTGTTTCTAACAGAATATGGTCTCAATCTATGTTTAAAGAATACTCACTCAGCCAGTATTTTACCAGAGTATGGACTCAGCCTGTGTTCTAACAGAATACTCACACAGCCTGTGTTCTTACAGAATATGTACTCAGTCTATATTTAAAGAATACTCACTCACCTCAGTATTCTAACAGAACACTCACGTAGCCTGTGTTCTAACAGAACACTAACTCAGCCTGCTTTCTAACAGAATGTGGATTCAGATCAAAAATTACTAACGCAGTCTGTGTTCTAACAGAATATGGACTTAGATTTTGTTCAAAAATTACTCAGTCTGTGTTCTAACAGAATATGGACTCAGTCTATGTTTAAAGAATACTCACTCAGCCAGTATTTTACCAGAGTATGGACTCAGCCTGTGTTCTAACAGAATACTCACACAGCCTGTGTTCTAACAGAATATGGACTCAGTCTATATTTAAAGAATACTCACTCACCTCAGTATTCCTACAGAACACTCACGTAGCCAGTGTTCTAACAGAATACTAACTCAGCCTGTGTTCTAACAGAATGTGGATTCAGATCAAATATTACTAACGCAGTCTGTGTTCTAACAGAATATGGACTTAGATTTTGTTAAAGAATTACTCAGTCTGTGTTCTAACAGAATATGGACTCAGTCTATGTTTAACGAATACTCACTCAGCCAATATTTTACCAGAGTATGGACTCAGCCTGTGTTCTAACAGAATACTCACACAGCCTGTGTTCTAACAGAATATGTACTCAGTCTATATTTAAAGAATACTCACTCACCTCAGTATTCCAACAGAACACTCACGTAGCCAGTGTTCTAACAGAATACTAACTCAGCCTGTGTTCTAACAGAATGTGGATTCAGATCAAATATTACTAACTCAGTCTGTGTTCTAACAGAATGTGGACGCAGATTTTGTTCAAAAATTATTCAGCCTGTGTTCTAACAGAATGTGGATTCAGATCAAAAATTACTAACTCAGTCTGTGTTCTAACAGAATGTGGACTCAGATTTTGTTCAAAAATTACTCAGTCTGTTTCTAACAGAATATGATCTCAATCTATGTTTAAAGAATACTCACTCAGCCAGTATTTTACCAGAGTATGGACTCAGCCTGTGTTCTAACAGAATACTCACACAGCCTGTGTTCTAACAGAATATGGACTCAGTCTATATTTAAAGAATACTCACTCACCTCAGTATTCTAACAGAACACTCACGTAGCCTGTGTTCTAACAGAACACTAACTCAGCCTGCTTTCTAACAGAATGTCGATTCAGATCAAAAATTACTAACGCAGTCTGTGTTCTAACAGAATATGGACTTAGATTTTGTTCAAAAATTACTCAGTCTGTGTTCTAACAGAATATGGACTCAGTCTATGTTTAAAAAATACTCACTCAGCCAATATTTGACCAGAGTATGGACTCAGCCTGTGTTCTAACAGAATACTCACACAGCCTGTGTTCTAACAGAATATGGACTCAGTCTATATTTAAAGAATACTCACTCTCCTCAGTATTCCTACAGAACACTCACGTAGCCAGTGTTCTAACAGAATACTAACTCAGCCTGTGTTCTAACAGAATGTGCATTCAGATCAAATATTACTAACTCAGTCTGTGTTCTAACAGAATGTGGACTCAGATTTTGATCAAAAATTACTCAGTCTGTGTTCTAACAGAATGTGGATTCAGATCAAAAATTACTAACTCAGTCTGTGTTCTAACAGAATGTGGGTTCAGATCAAAAATTACTAACTCAGTCTGTGTTCTAACAGAATATGAACTCAGATTTTGTTCAAAAATTACTCAGTCTGTGTTCTAACAGAATATGGACTCAGTCTATATTTAAAGAATACTCACTCACCTCAGTATTCTAACAGAACAGTCACGTAGCCAGTGTTCTAACAGAATACTAACTCATCCTGTGTTCTAACAGAATGTGGTTTCAGATCAAAAATTACTAACTCAGTCTGTGTTCTAACAGAATATGAACTCAGATTTTGTTCAAAAATTACTCAGTCTGTGTTCTAACAGAATATGGACTCAGTCTATGTTTAAAGAATACTCACTCAGCCAGTGTTCTACCAGAATATGGATTCAGACTATTTTCAAGGATACTCACTCAGCCTGTGTTCTAGCAG
This sequence comes from Furipterus horrens, assembly GCF_987537825.1. NCBI lineage: Eukaryota > Metazoa > Chordata > Mammalia > Chiroptera > Furipteridae > Furipterus > Furipterus horrens. The sequence continues at coordinate 39,507,301 of NW_028327181.1, read as the reverse complement.
AACGCTCACTTAGCCTGTGTTCTAACAGAATGTGGACTCAGATATTGTTCAAAAATTACTAACTCAGTCTGTGTTCTAACAGAATTTGGACGCAGTCTCTGTTTAAAAAATACTCACTCACCTCAGTGTTCTAACAGAACACTAACTCAGCCTGTTTTCTAACAAAATGTGGATTCAGATCAAAAATTACTAACGCAGTCTGTGTTCTAACAGAATATGGACTTAGATTTTGTTCAAAAATTACTCAGTCTGTGTTCTAACAGAATATGGACTCAGTCTATGTTTAAAGAATACTCACTCAGCCAGTATTTTACCAGAGTATGGACTCAGCCTGTGTTCTAACAGAATACTCACACAGCCTGTGTTCTAACAGAATATGTACTCAGTCTATATTTAAAGAATACTCACTCACCTCAGTATTCTAACAGAACACTCACGTAGCCAGTGTTCTAACAGAATACTAACTCAGCCTGTTTTCTAACAAAATGTGGATTCAGATCAAAAATTACTAACGCAGTCTGTGTTCTAACAGAATATGGACTTAGATTTTGTTCAAAAATTACTCAGTCTGTGTTCTAACAGAATATGGACTAAGTCTATGTTTAAAGAATACTCACTCAGCCAGTATTTTACCAGAGTATGGACTCAGCCTGTGTTCTAACAGAATACTCACACAGCCTGTGTTCTAACAGAATATGGACTCAGTCTATATTTAAAGAATACTCACTCACCTCAGTATTCCAACAGAACACTCATGTAGTCAGTGTTCTAACAGAATACTAACTCAGCCTGTGTTCTAACGGAATGTGGATTCAGATCAAATATTACTAACTCAGTCTGTGTTCTAACAGAATGTGGACTCAGATTTTGTTCAAAAATTATTCAGCCTGTGTTCGAACAGAATGTGGATTCAGATCAAAAATTACTAACTCAGTCTGTGTTCTAACAGAATGTGGGTTCAGATCAAAAATTACTAACTCAGTCTGTGTTCTAACAGAATATGAACTCAGATTTTGTTCAAAAATTACTCAGTCTGTGTTCTAACAGAATATGCACTCAGTCTATATTTAAAGAATACTCACTCACCTCAGTATTCTAACAGAACACTCACGTAGCCAGTGTTCTAACAGAATACTAACTCATCCTGTGTTCTAACAGAATGTGGATTCAGATCAAAAATTACTAACTCAGTCTGTGTTCTAACAGAATGTGGACTCAGATTTTGTTCAAAAATTACTCAGTCTGTTTCTAACAGAATATGGTCTCAGTCTTTGTTTAAAGAATACTCACTCAGCTCAGTGTTCTAACATAACACTCACTTAGCCTGTGTTCTAACAGAATGTGGTTTCAGATCAAAAATTACTAACTCAGTCTGTGTTCTAACAGAATATGAACTCAGATTTTGTTCAAAAATTACTCAGTCTGTGTTCTAACAGAATATGGACTCAGTCTATGTTTAAAGAATACTCACTCAGCCAGTGTTCTACCAGAATATGGATTCAGACTATTTTCAAGGATACTCACTCAGCCTGTGTTCTAGCAGAACGCTCACTTAGCCTGTGTTCTAACAGAATGTGTACTCAGATATTGTTCAAAAATTACTAACTCAGTCTGTGTTCTAACAGAATTTGGACGCAGTCTCTTTTTAAAAAATACTCACTCACCTCAGTGTTCTAACAGAACACTCACGTAGCCTGTGTTCTAACAGAACACTAACTCAGCCTGTTTTCTAACAAAATGTGGATTCAGATCAAAAATTACTAACGCAGTCTGTGTTCTAACAGAATATGGACTTAGATTTTGTTCAAAAATTACTCAGTCTGTGTTCTAACAGAATATGGACTCAGTCTATGTTTAAAGAATACTCACTCAGCCAATATTTGACCAGAGTATGGACTCAGCCTGTGTTCTAACAGAATACTCACACAGCCTGTGTTCTAACAGAATATGGACTCAGTCTATATTTAAAGAATACTCACTCACCTCAGTATTCCTACAGAACACTCACGTAGCCAGTGTTCTAACAGAATACTAACTCAGCCTGTGTTCTAACAGAATGTGGATTCAGATCAAATATTACTAACTCAGTCTGTGTTCTAACAGAATGTGGACTCAGATTTTGTTCAAAAATTACTCAGTCTGTGTTCTAACAGAATATGGACTAAGTCTATGTTTAAAGAATACTCACTCAGCTCAGTGTTCTAACATAACACTCACTTAGCCTGTGTTCTAACAGAATGTGGTTTCAGATCAAAAATTACTAACTCAGTCTGTGTTCTAAAAGAATGTGGACTCAGATTTTGTTCAAAAATTACTCAGTCTGTGTTCTAACAGAATATGGACTCAGTCTATGTTTAAAGAATACTCACTCAGCCAGTGTTCTACCAGAATATGGATTCAGACTATTTTCAAGAATACTCACTCAGCCTGTGTTCTAGCAGAACGCTCACTTAGCCTGTGTTCTAACAGAATATGGACTTAGATTTTGTTCAAAAATTACTCAGTCTGTGTTCTAACAGAATATGGACTCAGTCTATGTTTAAAGAATACTCACTCAGCCAGTATTTTACCAGAGTATGGACTCAGCCTGTGTTCTAACAGAATACTCACACAGCCTGTGTTCTAACAGAATATGGACTCAGTCTATATTTAAAGAATACTCACTCACCTCAGTATTCCTACAGAACACTCACGTAGCCAGTGTTCTAACAGAATAATAACTCAGCCTGTGTTCTAACAGAATGTGGATTCAGATCAAATATTACTAACGCAGTATGTGTTCTAACAGAATATGGACTTAGATTTTGTTCAAAAATTACTCAGTCTGTGTTCTAACAGAATATGGACTCAGTCTATGTTTAAAGAATACTCACTCAGCCAATATTTTACCAGAGTATGGACTCGGCCTGTGTTCTAACAGAATACTCACACAGCCTGTGTTCTAACAGAATATGGACTCAGTCTATATTTAAAGAATACTCACTCACCTCAGTATTCCTACAGAACACTCACGTAGCCAGTGTTCTAACAGAATACTAACTCAGCCTGTGTTCTAACAAAATGTGGATTCAGATCAAATATTACTAACTCAGTCAGTGTTCTAACAGAATGTGGACTCAGATTTTGTTCAAAAATTACTCAGTCTGTTTCTAACAGAATATGGTCTCAGTCTTTGTTTAAAGAATACTCACTCAGCTCAGTGTTCTAACATAACACTCACTTAGCCTGTGTTCTAACAGAATGTGGTTTCAGATCAAAAATTACTAACTCAGTCTGTGTTCTAACAGAATATGAACTCAGATTTTGTTCAAAAATTACTCAGTCTGTGTTCTAACAGAATATGGACTCAGTCTATGTTTAAAGAATACTCACTCAGCCAGTGTTCTACCAGAATATGGATTCAGACTATTTTCAAGGATACTCACTCAGCCTGTGTTCTAGCAGAACGCTCACTTAGCCTGTGTTCTAACAGAATGTGTACTCAGATATTGTTCAAAAATTACTAACTCAGTCTGTGTTCTAACAGAATTTGGACGCAGTCTCTTTTTAAAAAATACTCACTCACCTCAGTGTTCTAACAGAACACTCACGTAGCCTGTGTTCTAACAGAACACTAACTCAGCCTGTTTTCTAACAAAATGTGGATTCAGATCAAAAATTACTAACGCAGTCTGTGTTCTAACAGAATATGGACTTAGATTTTGTTCAAAAATTACTCAGTCTGTGTTCTAACAGAATATGGACTCAGTCTATGTTTAAAGAATACTCACTCAGCCAATATTTGACCAGAGTATGGACTCAGCCTGTGTTCTAACAGAATACTCACACAGCCTGTGTTCTAACAGAATATGGACTCAGTCTATATTTAAAGAATACTCACTCACCTCAGTATTCCTACAGAACACTCACGTAGCCAGTGTTCTAACAGAATACTAACTCAGCCTGTGTTCTAACAGAATGTGGATTCAGATCAAATATTACTAACTCAGTCTGTGTTCTAACAGAATGTGGACTCAGATTTTGTTCAAAAATTACTCAGTCTGTGTTCTAACAGAATATGGACTAAGTCTATGTTTAAAGAATACTCACTCAGCTCAGTGTTCTAACATAACACTCACTTAGCCTGTGTTCTAACAGAATGTGGTTTCAGATCAAAAATTACTAACTCAGTCTGTGTTCTAAAAGAATGTGGACTCAGATTTTGTTCAAAAATTACTCAGTCTGTGTTCTAACAGAATATGGACTCAGTCTATGTTTAAAGAATACTCACTCAGCCAGTGTTCTACCAGAATATGGATTCAGACTATTTTCAAGAATACTCACTCAGCCTGTGTTCTAGCAGAACGCTCACTTAGCCTGTGTTCTAACAGAATATGGACTTAGATTTTGTTCAAAAATTACTCAGTCTGTGTTCTAACAGAATATGGACTCAGTCTATGTTTAAAGAATACTCACTCAGCCAGTATTTTACCAGAGTATGGACTCAGCCTGTGTTCTAACAGAATACTCACACAGCCTGTGTTCTAACAGAATATGGACTCAGTCTATATTTAAAGAATACTCACTCACCTCAGTATTCCTACAGAACACTCACGTAGCCAGTGTTCTAACAGAATAATAACTCAGCCTGTGTTCTAACAGAATGTGGATTCAGATCAAATATTACTAACGCAGTATGTGTTCTAACAGAATATGGACTTAGATTTTGTTCAAAAATTACTCAGTCTGTGTTCTAACAGAATATGGACTCAGTCTATGTTTAAAGAATACTCACTCAGCCAATATTTTACCAGAGTATGGACTCGGCCTGTGTTCTAACAGAATACTCACACAGCCTGTGTTCTAACAGAATATGGACTCAGTCTATATTTAAAGAATACTCACTCACCTCAGTATTCCTACAGAACACTCACGTAGCCAGTGTTCTAACAGAATACTAACTCAGCCTGTGTTCTAACAGAATGTGGATTCAGATCAAATATTACTAACTCAGTCAGTGTTCTAACAGAATGTGGACTCAGATTTTGTTCAAAAATTACTCAGTCTGTGTTCTAACAGAATATGGACTAAGTCTATGTTTAAAGAATACTCACTCAGCTCAGTGTTCTAACATAACACTCACTTAGCTTGTGTTCTAACAGAATGTGGTTTCAGATCAAAAATTACTAACTCAGTCTGTGTTCTAACAGAATGTGGACTCAGATTTTGTTCAAAAATTACTCAGTCTGTGTTCTAACAGAATATGGACTCAGTCTATGTTTAAAGAATACTCACTCAGCCAGTGTTCTACCAGAATATGGATTCAGACTATTTTCAAGAATACTCACTCAGCCTGTGTTCTAGAAGAACGCTCACTTAGCCTGTGTTCTAACAGAATGTGGACTCAGATATTGTTCAAAAATTACTAACTCAGTCTGTGTTCTAACAGAATTTGGACGCAGTCTCTGTTTAAAAAATACTCACTCACCTCAGTGTTCTAACAGAACACTAACTCAGCCTGTTTTCTAACAAAATGTGGATTCAGATAAAAAATTACTAACGCAGTCTGTGTTCTAACAGAATATGGACTTAGATTTTGTTCAAAAATTACTCAGTCTGTGTTCTAACAGAATATGGACTCAGTCTATGTTTAAAGAATACTCACTCAGCCAGTATTTTACCAGAGTATGGACTCAGCCTGTGTTCTAACAGAATACTCACACAGCCTGTGTTCTAACAGAATATGTACTCAGTCTATATTTAAAGAATACTCACTCACCTCAGTATTCTAACAGAACACTCACGTAGCCAGTGTTCTAACAGAATACTAACTCAGCCTGTTTTCTAACAAAATGTGGATTCAGATCAAAAATTACTAACGCAGTCTGTGTTCTAACAGAATATGGACTTAGATTTTGTTCAAAAATTACTCAGTCTGTGTTCTAACAGAATATGGACTCAGTCTATGTTTAAAGAATACTCACTCAGCCAGTATTTTACCAGAGTATGGACTCAGCCTGTGTTCTAACAGAATACTCACACAGTCTGTGTTCTAACAGAATATGGACTCAGTCTATATTTAAAGAATACTCACTCACCTCAGTATTCCAACAGAACACTCATGTAGCCAGTGTTCTAACAGAATACTAACTCAGCCTGTGTTCTAACGGAATGTGGATTCAGATCAAATATTACTAACTCAGTCTGTGTTCTAACAGAATGTGGACTCAGATTTTGTTCAAAAATTATTCAGCCTGTGTTCGAACAGAATGTGGATTCAGATCAAAAATTACTAACTCAGTCTGTGTTCTAACAGAATGTGGGTTCAGATCAAAAATTACTAACTCAGTCTGTGTTCTAACAGAATATGAACTCAGATTTTGTTCAAAAATTACTCAGTCTGTGTTCTAACAGAATATGCACTCAGTCTATATTTAAAGAATACTCACTCACCTCAGTATTCTAACAGAACACTCACGTAGCCAGTGTTCTAACAGAATACTAACTCATCCTGTGTTCTAACAGAATGTGGATTCAGATCAAAAATTACTAACTCAGTCTGTGTTCTAACAGAATGTGGACTCAGATTTTGTTCAAAAATTACTCAGTCTGTTTCTAACAGAATATGGTCTCAGTCTTTGTTTAAAGAATACTCACTCAGCTCAGTGTTCTAACATAACACTCACTTAGCCTGTGTTCTAACAGAATGTGGTTTCAGATCAAAAATTACTAACTCAGTCTGTGTTCTAACAGAATATGAACTCAGATTTTGTTCAAAAATTACTCAGTCTGTGTTCTAACAGAATATGGACTCAGTCTATGTTTAAAGAATACTCACTCAGCCAGTGTTCTACCAGAATATGGATTCAGACTATTTTCAAGGATACTCACTCAGCCTGTGTTCTAGCAGAACGCTCACTTAGCCTGTGTTCTAACAGAATGTGTACTCAGATATTGTTCAAAAATTACTAACTCAGTCTGTGTTCTAACAGAATTTGGACGCAGTCTCTGTTTAAAAAATACTCACTCACCTCAGTGTTCTAACAGAACACTCACGTAGCCTGTGTTCTAACAGAACACTAACTCAGCCTGTTTTCTAACAAAATGTGGATTCAGATCAAAAATTACTAACGCAGTCTGTGTTCTAACAGAATATGGACTTAGATTTTGTTCAAAAATTACTCAGTCTGTGTTCTAACAGAATATGGACTCAGTCTATGTTTAAAGAATACTCACTCAGCCAATATTTGACCAGAGTATGGACTCAGCCTGTGTTCTAACAGAATACTCACACAGCCTGTGTTCTAACAGAATATGGACTCAGTCTATATTTAAAGAATACTCACTCACCTCAGTATTCCTACAGAACACTCACGTAGCCAGTGTTCTAACAGAATACTAACTCAGCCTGTGTTCTAACAGAATGTGGATTCAGATCAAATATTACTAACTCAGTCTGTGTTCTAACAGAATGTGGACTCAGATTTTGTTCAAAAATTACTCAGTCTGTGTTCTAACAGAATATGGACTAAGTCTATGTTTAAAGAATACTCACTCAGCTCAGTGTTCTAACATAACACTCACTTAGCCTGTGTTCTAACAGAATGTGGTTTCAGATCAAAAATTACTAACTCAGTCTGTGTTCTAAAAGAATGTGGACTCAGATTTTGTTCAAAAATTACTCAGTCTGTGTTCTAACAGAATATGGACTCAGTCTATGTTTAAAGAATACTCACTCAGCCAGTGTTCTACCAGAATATGGATTCAGACTATTTTCAAGAATACTCACTCAGCCTGTGTTCTAGCAGACCGCTCACTTAGCCTGTGTTCTAACAGAATATGGACTTAGATTTTGTTCAAAAATTACTCAGTCTGTGTTCTAACAGAATATGGACTCAGTCTATGTTTAAAGAATACTCACTCAGCCAGTATTTTACCAGAGTATGGACTCAGCCTGTGTTCTAACAGAATACTCACACAGCCTGTGTTCTAACAGAATATGTACTCAGTCTATATTTAAAAATACTCACTCACCTCAGTATTCTAACAGAACACTCACGTAGCCAGTGTTCTAACAGAATACTAACTCAGCCTGTGTTCTAACAGAATGTGGACTCAGATTTTGTTCAAAAATTACTCAGTCTGTTTCTAACAGAATATGGAGTCAGTCTATGTTTAAAGAATACTCACTCAACCAGTATTTTACCAGAGTATGGACTCAGCCTGTGTTCTAACAGAATACTCACACAGCCTGTGTTCTAAAAGAATATGGATTCAGTCTATATTTAAAGAATACTCACTCACCTCAGTTTTCTAACAGAACACTCACTTAGCCTGTTTTCTAACAGAATGTGGATTCAGATCAAAAATTACTAACGCAGTCTGTTTTCTAACAGAATATGGACTTAGATTTTGTTCAAAAATTACTCAGTCTGTGTTCTAACAGAATATGGACTCAGTCTATGTTTAAAGAATACTAACTCAGCCAATATTTTACCAGAGTATGGACTCAGCCTGTGTTCTAACAGAATACTCACACAGCCTGTGTTCTAACAGAATATGTACTCAGTCTATATTTAAAGAATACTCACTCACCACAGTATTCCAACAGAACACTCACGTAGCCAGTGTTCTAACAGAATACTAACTCAGCCTGTGTTCTAACAGAATGTGGATTCAGATCAAATATTACTAACTCAGTCTGTGTTCTAACAGAATGAGGACGCAGATTTTGTTCAAAAATTATTCAGCCTGTGTTCTAACAGAATGTGGATTAAGATCAAAAATTACTAACTCAGTCTGTGTTCTAACAGAATGTGGACTCAGATTTTGTTCAAAAATTACTCAGTCTGTTTCTAACAGAATATGGTCTCAATCTATGTTTAAAGAATACTCACTCAGCCAGTATTTTACCAGAGTATGGACTCAGCCTGTGTTCTAACAGAATACTCACACAGCCTGTGTTCTAACAGAATATGGACTCAGTCTATATTTAAAGAATACTCACTCACCTCAGTATTCTAACAGAACACTCACGTAGCCTGTGTTCTAACAGAACACTAACTCAGCCTGCTTTCTAACAGAATGTCGATTCAGATCAAAAATTACTAACGCAGTCTGTGTTCTAACAGAATATGGACTTAGATTTTGTTCAAAAATTACTCAGTCTGTGTTCTAACAGAATATGGACTCAGTCTATGTTTAAAGAATACTCACTCAGCCAGTATTTTACCAGAGTATGGACTCAGCCTGTGTTCTAACAGAATACTCACACAGCCTGTGTTCTAACAGAATATGGACTCAGTCTATATTTAAAGAATACTCACTCACCTCAGTATTCCTACAGAACACTCACGTAGCCAGTGTTCTAACAGAATACTAACTCAGCCTGTGTTCTAACAGAATGTGGATTCAGATCAAATATTACTAACGCAGTCTGTGTTCTAACAGAATATGGACTTAGATTTTGTTCAAAAATTACTCAGTCTGTGTTCTAACAGAATATGGACTCAGTCTATGTTTAACGAATACTCACTCAGCCAATATTTTACCAGAGTATGGACTCAGCCTGTGTTCTAACAGAATACTCACACAGCCTGTGTTCTAACAGAATATGTACTCAGTCTATATTTAAAGAATACTCACTCACCTCAGTATTCCAACAGAACACTCACGTAGCCAGTGTTCTAACAGAATACTAACTCAGCCTGTGTTCTAACAGAATGTGGATTCAGATCAAATATTACTAACTCAGTCTGTGTTCTAACAGAATGTGGACGCAGATTTTGTTCAAAAATTATTCAGCCTGTGTTCTAACAGAATGTGGATTCAGATCAAAAATTACTAACTCAGTCTGTGTTCTAACAGAATGTGGACTCAGATTTTGTTCAAAAATTACTCAGTCTGTTTCTAACAGAATATGATCTCAATCTATGTTTAAAGAATACTCACTCAGCCAGTATTTTACCAGAGTATGGACTCAGCCTGTGTTCTAACAGAATACTCACACAGCCTGTGTTCTAACAGAATATGGACTCAGTCTATATTTAAAGAATACTCACTCACCTCAGTATTCTAACAGAACACTCACGTAGCCTGTGTTCTAACAGAACACTAACTCAGCCTGCTTTCTAACAGAATGTCGATTCAGATCAAAAATTACTAACGCAGTCTGTGTTCTAACAGAATATGGACTTAGATTTTGTTCAAAAATTACTCAGTCTGTGTTCTAACAGAATATGGACTCAGTCTATGTTTAAAAAATACTCACTCAGCCAATATTTTACCAGAGTATGGACTCAGCCTGTGTTCTAACAGAATACTCACACAGCCTGTGTTCTAACAGAATATGGACTCAGTCTATATTTAAAGAATACTCACTCACCTCAGTATTCCTACAGAACACTCACGTAGCCAGTGTTCTAACAGAATACTAACTCAGCCTGGGTTCTAACAGAATGTGGATTCAGATCAAATATTACTAACGCAGTATGTGTTCTAACAGAATATGGACTTAGATTTTGTTCAAAAATTACTCAGTCTGTATTCTAACAGAATATGGACTCAGTCTATGTTTAAAGAATACTCACTCAGCCAATATTTTACCAGAGTATGGACTCGGCCTGTGTTCTAACAGAATACTCACACAGCCTGTGTTCTAACAGAATATGGACTCAGTCTATATTTAAAGAATACTCACTCACCTCAGTATTCCTACAGAACACTCACGTAGCCAGTGTTCTAACAGAATACTAACTCAGCCTGTGTTCTAACAGAATGTGGATTCAGATCAAATATTACTAACTCAGTCAGTGTTCTAACAGAATGTGGACTCAGATTTTGTTCAAAAATTACTCAGTCTGTGTTCTAACAGAATATGGACTAAGTCTATGTTTAAAGAATACTCACTCAGCTCAGTGTTCTAACATAACACTCACGTAGCTTGTGTTCTAACAGAATGTGGTTTCAGATCAAAAATTACTAACTCAGTCTTTGTTCTAACAGAATGTGGACTCAGATTTTGTTCAAAAATTACTCAGTCTGTGTTCTACCAGAATATGTATTCAGACTATTTTCAAGAATACTCACTCAGCCTGTGTTCTAGCAGAACGCTCACTTAGCCTGTGTTCTAACAGAATGTGTACTCAGATATTGTTCAAAAATTACTAACTCAGTCTGTGTTCTAACAGAATTTGGACGCAGTCTCTGTTTAAAAAATACTCACTCACCTCAGTGTTCTAACAGAACACTAACTCAGCCTGTGTTCTAACAGAATGTGGATTCAGATCAAAATTTACTAACGCAGTCTGTGTTCTAACAGAATATGGACTTAGATTTTGTTCAAAAATTACTCAGTCTGTGTTCTAACAGAATATGGACTCAGTCTATGTTTAAAGAATACTCACTCAGCCAGTATTTTACCAGAGTATGGACTCAGCCTGTGTTCTGACAGAATACTCACACAGCCTGTGTTCTAACAGAATATGGACTCAGTCTATATTTAAAGAATACTCACTCACCTCAGTATTCCTACAGAACACTCACGTAGCCAGTGTTCTAACAGAATACTAACTCAGCCTGTGTTCTAACAGAATGTGGATTCAGATCAAATATTACTAACTCAGTCAGTGTTCTAACAGAATGTGGACTCAGATTTTGTTCAAAAATTACTCAGTCTGTGTTCTAACAGAATATGGACTAAGTCTATGTTTAAAGAATACTCACTCACCTCAGTATTCTAACAGAACACTCACGTAGCCAGTGTTCTAACAGAATACTAACTCATCCTGTGTTCTAACAGAATGTGGATTCAGATCAAAAATTACTAATTCAGTCTGTGTTCTAACAGAATGTGGACTCAGATTTTGTTCAAAAATTACTCAGTCTGTTTCTAACAGAATATGGTCTCAGTCTTTGTTTAAAGATTACTCACTCAGCTCAGTGTTCTAACATAACACTCACTTAGCTTGTGTTCTAACAGAATGTGGTTTCAGATCAAAAATTACTAACTCAGTCTGTGTTCTAACAGAATGTGGACTCAGATTTTGTTCAAAAATTACTCAGTCTGTGTTCTAACAGAATATGGACTCAGTCTATGTTTAAAGAATACTCACTCAGCCAGTGTTCTACCAGAATATGGATTCAGACTATTTTCAAGAATACTCACTCAGCCTGTGTTCTAGCAGAACGCTCACTTAGCCTGTGTTCTAACATAATGTGGACTCAGATATTGTTCAAAAATTACTAACTCAGTCTGTGTTCTAACAGAATTTGGACGCAGTCTCTGTTTAAAAAATACTCACTCACCTCAGTGTTCTAACAGAACACTAACTCAGCCTGTTTTCTAACAAAATGCGGATTCAGATCAAAAATTACTAACGCAGTCTGTGTTCTAACAGAATATGGACTTAGATTTTGTTCAAAAATTACTCAGTCTGTGTTCTAACAGAATATGGACTCAGTCTATGTTTAAAGAATACTCACTCAGCCAGTATTTTACCAGAGTATGGACTCAGCCTGTGTTCTAACAGAATACTCACACAGCCTGTGTTCTAACAGAATATGGACTCAGTCTATATTTAAAGAATACTCACTCACCTCAGTATTCTAACAGAACACTCACGTAGCCAGTGTTCTAACAGAATACTAACTCAGCCTGTGTTCTAACAGAATGTGGACTCAGATTTTGTTCAAAAATTACTCAGTCTGTTTCGAACAGAATATGGACTCAGTCTATGTTTAAAGAATACTCACTCAACCAGTATTTTACCAGAGTATGGACTCAGCCTGTGTTCTACCAGAATACTCACACAGCCTGTGTTCTAACAGAATATGGACTCAGTCTATATTTAAAGAATACTCACTGACCTCAGTATTCTAACAGAACACTCACGTACCCTGTGTTCTAACAGAACACTAACTCAGCCTGTTTTCTAACAGAATGTGGATTCAGATCAAAAATTACTAACGCAGTCTGTGTTCTAACAGAATATGGACTTAGATTTTGTTCAAAAATTACTCAGTCTGTGTTCTAACAGAATATGGACTCAGTCTATGTTTAAAGAATACTCACTCAGCCAGTATTTTACCAGAGTATGGACTCAGCCTGTGTTCTAAGAGAATACTCATACAGCCTGTGTTCTAACAGAATATGGACTCAGTCTATATTTAAAGAATACTCACTCACCTCAGTATTCCTACAGAACACTCACGTAGCCAGTGTTCTAACAGAATACTAACTCAGCCTGTGTTCTAACAGAATGTGCATTCAGATCAAATATTACTAACTCAGTCTGTGTTCTAACAGAATGTGGACTCAGATTTTGTTCAAAAATTACTCAGTCTGTGTTCTAACAGAATGTGGATTCAGATCAAAAATTACTAACTCAGTCTGTGTTCTAACAGAATGTGGGTTCAGATCAAAAATTACTAACTCAGTCTGTGTTCTAACAGAATATGAACTCAGATTTTGTTCAAAAATTACTCAGTCTGTGTTCTAACAGAATATGGACTCAGTCTATATTTAAAGAATACTCACTCACCTCAGTATTCTAACAGAACAGTCACGTAGCCAGTGTTCTAACAGAATACTAACTCATCCTGTGTTCTAACAGAATGTGGATTCAGATCAAAAATTACTAACTCAGTCTGTGTTCTAACAGAATGTGGACTCAGATTTTGTTCAAAAATTACTCAGTCTGTTTCTAACAGAATATGGTCTCAGTCTTTGTTTAAAGAATACTCACTCAGCTCAGTGTTCTAACATAACACTCACTTAGCCTGTGTTCTAACAGAATGTGGTTTCAGATCAAAAATTACTAACTCAGTCTGTGTTCTAACAGAATATGAACTCAGATTTTGTTCAAAAATTACTCAGTCTGTGTTCTAACAGAATATGGACTCAGTCTATGTTTAAAGAATACTCACTCAGCCAGTGTTCTACCAGAATATGGATTCAGACTATTTTCAAGAATACTCACTCAGCCTGTGTTCTAGCAGAACGCTCACTTAGCCTGTGTTCTAACAGAATGTGTACTCAGATATTGTTCAAAAATTACTAACTCAGTCTGTGTTCTAACAGAATTTGGACGCAGTCTCTGTTTAAAAAATACTCACTCACCTCAGTGTTCTAACAGAACACTCACGTAGCCTGTGTTCTAACAGAACACTAACTCAGCCTGTTTTCTAACAAAATGTGGATTCAGATCAAAAATTACTAACGCAGTCTATGTTCTAACAGAATATGGACTTAGATTTTGTTCAAAAATTACTCAGTCTGTGTTCTAACAGAATATGGACTCAGTCTATGTTTAAAGAATACTCACTCAGCCAATATTTGACCAGAGTATGGACTCAGCCTGTGTTCTAACAGAACACTCACACAGCCTGTGTTCTAACAGAATATGGACTCAGTCTATATTTAAAGAATACTCACTCACCTCAGTATTCCTACAGAACACTCACGTAGCCAGTGTTCTAACAGAATACTAACTCAGTCTGTGTTCTAACAGAATGTGGACTCAGATTTTGTTCAAAAATTATTCAGCCTGTGTTCGAACAGAATGTGGATTCAGATCAAAAATTACTAACTCAGTCTGTGTTCTAACAGAATATGAACTCAGATTTTGTTCAAAAATTACTCAGTCTGTGTTCTAACAGAATATGCACTCAGTCTATATTTAAAGAATACTCACTCACCTCAGTATTCTAACAGAACACTCACGTAGCCAGTGTTCTAACAGAATACTAACTCAGCCTGTGTTCTAACAGAAAGTGGACTCAGATTTGTTCAAAAATTACTCAGTCTGTTTCTAACAGAATATGGTCTCAGTCTTTGTTTAAAGAATACTCACTCAGCTCAGTGTTCTAACATTACACTCACTTAGCCTGTGTTCTAACAGAATGTGGTTTCAGATCAAAAATTACTAACTCAGTCTGTGTTCTAACAGAATATGAACTCAGATTTTGTTCAAAAATTACTCAGTCTGTGTTCTAACAGAATATGGACTCAGTCTATGTTTAAAGAATACTCACTCAGCCAGTGTTCTACCAGAATATGGATTCAGACTATTTTCAAGAATACTCACTCAGCCTGTGTTCTAGCAGAACGCTCACTTAGCCTGTGTTCTAACAGAATGTGTACTCAGATATTGTTCAAAAATTACTTACTCAGTCTGTGTTCTAACAGAATTTGGACGCAGTCTCTGTTTAAAAAATACTCACTCACCTCAGTATTCTAACAGAACACTCACGTAGCCTGTGTTCTAACAGAACACTAACTCAGCCTGTTTTCTAACAAAATGTGGATTCAGATCAAAAATTACTAACGCAGTCTGTGTTCTAACAGAATATGGACTTAGATTTTGTTCAAAAATTACTCAGTCTGTGTTCTAACAGAATATGGACTCAGTCTATGTTTAAAGAATACTCACTCAGCCAGTATTTTACCAGAGTATGGACTCAGCCTGTGTTCTAACAGAATACTCACACAGCCTGTGTTCTAACAGAATATGTACTCAGTCTATATTTAAAGAATACTCACTCACCTCAGTATTCTAACAGAACACTCACGTAGCCAGTGTTCTAACAGAATACTAACTCAGCCTGTGTTCTAACAGAATGTGGACTCAGATTTTGTTCAAAAATTACTCAGTCTGTTTCGAACAGAATATGGACTCAGTCTATGTTTAAAGAATACTCACTCAACCAGTATTTTACCAGAGTATGGACTCAGCCTGTGTTCTACCAGAATACTCACACAGCCTGTGTTCTAACAGAATATGGACTCAGTCTATATTTAAAGAATACTAACTGACCTCAGTATTCTAACAGAACACTCACGTACCCTGTGTTCTAACAGAACACTAACTCAGCCTGTTTTCTAACAGAATGTGGATTCAGATCAAAAATTACTAACGCAGTCTGTGTTCTAACAGAATATGGACTTAGCTTTTGTTCAAAAATTACTTAGTCTGTGTTCTAACAGAATATGGACTCAGTCTATGTTTAAAGAATACTCACTCAGCCAGTATTTTACCAGAGTATGGACTCAGCCTGTGTTCTAACAGAATACTCACACAGCCTGTGTTCTAACAGAATATGGACTCAGTCTATATTTAAAGAATACTCACTCACCTCAGTATTCCTACAGAACACTCACGTAGCCAGTGTTCTAACAGAATACTAACTCAGCCTGTGTTCTAACAGAATGTGCATTCAGATCAAATATTACTAACTCAGTCTGTGTTCTAACAGAATGTGGACTCAGATTTTGTTCAAAAATTACTCAGTCTGTGTTCTAACAGAATGTGGATTCAGATCAAAAATTACTAACTCAGTCTGTGTTCTAACAGAATGTGGGTTCAGATCAAAAATTACTAACTCAGTCTGTGTTCTAACAGAATATGAACTCAGATTTTGTTCAAAAATTACTCAGTCTGTGTTCTAACAGAATATGCACTCAGTCTATATTTAAAGAATACTCACTCACCTCAGTATTCCTACAGAACACTCACGTAGCCAGTGTTCTAACAGAATACTAACTCAGTCTGTGTTCTAACAGAATGTGGACTCAGATTTTGTTCAAAAATTATTCAGCCTGTGTTCGAACATAATGTGGATTCAGATCAAAAATTACTAACTCAGTCTGTGTTCTAACAGAATGTGGGTTCAGATCAAAAATTACTAACTCAGTCTGTGTTCTAACAGAATATGAACTCAGATTTTGTTCAAAAATTACTCAGTCTGTGTTCTAACAGAATATGCACTCAGTCTATATTTAAAGAATACTCACTCACCTCAGTATTCTAACAGAACACTCACGTAGCCAGTGTTCTAACAGAATACTAACTCATCCTGTGTTCTAACAGAATGTGGATTCAGATCAAAAATTACTAACTCAGTCTGTGTTCTAACAGAATGTGGACTCAGATTTTGTTCAAAAATTACTCAGTCTGTTTCTAACAGAATATGGTCTCAGTCTTTGTTTAAAGAATACTCACTCAGCTCAGTGTTCTAACATAACACTCACTTAGCCTGTGTTCTAACAGAATGTGGTTTCAGATCAAAAATTACTAACTCAGTCTGTGTTCTAACAGAATATGAACTCAGATTTTGTTCAAAAATTACTCAGTCTGTGTTCTAACAGAATATGGACTCAGTCTATGTTTAAAGAATACTCACTCAGCCAGTGTTCTACCAGAATATGGATTCAGACTATTTTCAAGAATACTCACTCAGCCTGTGTTCTAGCAGAATGCTCACTTAGCCTGTGTTCTAACAGAATGTGTACTCAGATATTGTTCAAAAATTACTTACTCAGTCTGTGTTCTAACAGAATTTGGACGCAGTCTCTGTTTAAAAAATACTCACTCACCTCAGTATTCTAACAGAACACTCACGTAGCCTGTGTTCTAACAGAACACTAACTCAGCCTGTTTTCTAACAAAATGTGGATTCAGATCAAAAGTTACTAACGCAGTCTGTGTTCTAACAGAATATGGACTTAGATTTTGTTCAAAAATTACTCAGTCTGTGTTCTAACAGAATATGGACTCAGTCTATGTTTAAAGAATACTCACTCAGCCAGTATTTTACCAGAGTATGGACTCAGCCTGTGTTCTAACAGAATACTCACACAGCCTGTGTTCTAACAGAATATGGACTCAGTCTATATTTAAAGAATACTCACTCACCTCAGTATTCTAACAGAACACTCACGTAGCCAGTGTTCTAACAGAATACTAACTCAGCCTGTGTTCTAACAGAATGTGGACTCAGATTTTGTTCAAAAATTACTCAGTCTGTTTCGAACAGAATATGGACTCAGTCTATGTTTAAAGAATACTCACTCAACCAGTATTTTACCAGAGTATGGACTCAGCCTGTGTTCTACCAGAATACTCACACAGCCTGTGTTCTAACAGAATATGGACTCAGTCTATATTTAAAGAATACTCACTGACCTCAGTATTCTAACAGAACACTCACGTAGCCTGTGTTCTAACAGAACACTAACTCAGCCTGTTTTCTAACAAAATGTGGATTCAGATCAAAAATTACTAACGCAGTCTGTGTTCTAACAGAATATGGACTTAGATTTTGTTCAAAAATTACTCAGTCTGTGTTCTAACAGAATATGGACTCAGTCTATGTTTAAAGAATACTCACTCAGCCAGTATTTTACCAGAGTATGGACTCAGCCTGTGTTCTAACAGAATACTCACACAGCCTGTGTTCTAACAGAATATGTACTCAGTCTATATTTAAAGAATACTCACTCACCTCAGTATTCTAACAGAACACTCACGTAGCCAGTGTTCTAACAGAATACTAACTCAGCCTGTGTTCTAACAGAAAGTGGACTCAGATTTGTTCAAAAATTACTCAGTCTGTTTCTAACAGAATATGGTCTCAGTCTTTGTTTAAAGAATACTCACTCAGCTCAGTGTTCTAACATAACACTCACTTAGCCTGTGTTCTAACAGAATGTGGTTTCAGATCAAAAATTACTAACTCAGTCTGTGTTCTAACAGAATATGAACTCAGATTTTGTTCAAAAATTACTCAGTCTGTGTTCTAACAGAATATGGACTCAGTCTATGTTTAAAGAATACTCACTCAGCCAGTGTTCTACCAGAATATGGATTCAGACTATTTTCAAGAATACTCACTCAGCCTGTGTTCTAGCAGAACGCTCACTTAGCCTGTGTTCTAACAGAATGTGTACTCAGATATTGTTCAAAAATTACTTACTCAGTCTGTGTTCTAACAGAATTTGGACGCAGTCTCTGTTTAAAAAATACTCACTCACCTCAGTATTCTAACAGAACACTCACGTAGCCTGTGTTCTAACAGAACACTAACTCAGCCTGTTTTCTAACAAAATGTGGATTCAGATCAAAAATTACTAACGCAGTCTGTGTTCTAACAGAATATGGACTTAGATTTTGTTCAAAAATTACTCAGTCTGTGTTCTAACAGAATATGGACTCAGTCTATGTTTAAAGAATACTCACTCAGCCAGTATTTTACCAGAGTATGGACTCAGCCTGTGTTCTAACAGAATACTCACACAGCCTGTGTTCTAACAGAATATGTACTCAGTCTATATTTAAAGAATACTCACTCACCTCAGTATTCTAACAGAACACTCACGTAGCCAGTGTTCTAACAGAATACTAACTCAGCCTGTGTTCTAACAGAATGTGGACTCAGATTTTGTTCAAAAATTACTCAGTCTGTTTCGAACAGAATATGGACTCAGTCTATGTTTAAAGAATACTCACTCAACCAGTATTTTACCAGAGTATGGACTCAGCCTGTGTTCTACCAGAATACTCACACAGCCTGTGTTCTAACAGAATATGGACTCAGTCTATATTTAAAGAATACTAACTGACCTCAGTATTCTAACAGAACACTCACGTACCCTGTGTTCTAACAGAACACTAACTCAGCCTGTTTTCTAACAGAATGTGGATTCAGATCAAAAATTACTAACGCAGTCTGTGTTCTAACAGAATATGGACTTAGCTTTTGTTCAAAAATTACTTAGTCTGTGTTCTAACAGAATATGGACTCAGTCTATGTTTAAAGAATACTCACTCAGCCAGTATTTTACCAGAGTATGGACTCAGCCTGTGTTCTAACAGAATACTCACACAGCCTGTGTTCTAACAGAATATGGACTCAGTCTATATTTAAAGAATACTCACTCACCTCAGTATTCCTACAGAACACTCACGTAGCCAGTGTTCTAACAGAATACTAACTCAGCCTGTGTTCTAACAGAATGTGCATTCAGATCAAATATTACTAACTCAGTCTGTGTTCTAACAGAATGTGGACTCAGATTTTGTTCAAAAATTACTCAGTCTGTGTTCTAACAGAATGTGGATTCAGATCAAAAATTACTAACTCAGTCTGTGTTCTAACAGAATGTGGGTTCAGATCAAAAATTACTAACTCAGTCTGTGTTCTAACAGAATATGAACTCAGATTTTGTTCAAAAATTACTCAGTCTGTGTTCTAACAGAATATGCACTCAGTCTATATTTAAAGAATACTCACTCACCTCAGTATTCCTACAGAACACTCACGTAGCCAGTGTTCTAACAGAATACTAACTCAGTCTGTGTTCTAACAGAATGTGGACTCAGATTTTGTTCAAAAATTATTCAGCCTGTGTTCGAACATAATGTGGATTCAGATCAAAAATTACTAACTCAGTCTGTGTTCTAACAGAATGTGGGTTCAGATCAAAAATTACTAACTCAGTCTGTGTTCTAACAGAATATGAACTCAGATTTTGTTCAAAAATTACTCAGTCTGTGTTCTAACAGAATATGCACTCAGTCTATATTTAAAGAATACTCACTCACCTCAGTATTCTAACAGAACACTCACGTAGCCAGTGTTCTAACAGAATACTAACTCATCCTGTGTTCTAACAGAATGTGGATTCAGATCAAAAATTACTAACTCAGTCTGTGTTCTAACAGAATGTGGACTCAGATTTTGTTCAAAAATTACTCAGTCTGTTTCTAACAGAATATGGTCTCAGTCTTTGTTTAAAGAATACTCACTCAGCTCAGTGTTCTAACATAACACTCACTTAGCCTGTGTTCTAACAGAATGTGGTTTCAGATCAAAAATTACTAACTCAGTCTGTGTTCTAACAGAATATGAACTCAGATTTTGTTCAAAAATTACTCAGTCTGTGTTCTAACAGAATATGGACTCAGTCTATGTTTAAAGAATACTCACTCAGCCAGTGTTCTACCAGAATATGGATTCAGACTATTTTCAAGAATACTCACTCAGCCTGTGTTCTAGCAGAATGCTCACTTAGCCTGTGTTCTAACAGAATGTGTACTCAGATATTGTTCAAAAATTACTTACTCAGTCTGTGTTCTAACAGAATTTGGACGCAGTCTCTGTTTAAAAAATACTCACTCACCTCAGTATTCTAACAGAACACTCACGTAGCCTGTGTTCTAACAGAACACTAACTCAGCCTGTTTTCTAACAAAATGTGGATTCAGATCAAAAGTTACTAACGCAGTCTGTGTTCTAACAGAATATGGACTTAGATTTTGTTCAAAAATTACTCAGTCTGTGTTCTAACAGAATATGGACTCAGTCTATGTTTAAAGAATACTCACTCAGCCAGTATTTTACCAGAGTATGGACTCAGCCTGTGTTCTAACAGAATACTCACACAGCCTGTGTTCTAACAGAATATGGACTCAGTCTATATTTAAAGAATACTCACTCACCTCAGTATTCTAACAGAACACTCACGTAGCCAGTGTTCTAACAGAATACTAACTCAGCCTGTGTTCTAACAGAATGTGGACTCAGATTTTGTTCAAAAATTACTCAGTCTGTTTCGAACAGAATATGGACTCAGTCTATGTTTAAAGAATACTCACTCAACCAGTATTTTACCAGAGTATGGACTCAGCCTGTGTTCTACCAGAATACTCACACAGCCTGTGTTCTAACAGAATATGGACTCAGTCTATATTTAAAGAATACTCACTGACCTCAGTATTCTAACAGAACACTCACGTACCCTGTGTTCTAACAGAACACTAACTCAGCCTGTTTTCTAACAGAATGTGGATTCAGATCAAAAATTACTAACGCAGTCTGTGTTCTAACAGAATATGGACTTAGATTTTGTTCAAAAATTACTCAGTCTGTGTTCTAACAGAATATGGACTCAGTCTATGTTTAAAGAATACTCACTCAGCCAGTATTTTACCAGAGTATGGACTCAGCCTGTGTTCTAACAGAATACTCACACAGCCTGTGTTCTAACAGAATATGGACTCAGTCTATATTTAAAGAATACTCACTCACCTCAGTATTCCTACAGAACACTCACGTAGCCAGTGTTCTAACAGAATACTAACTCAGCCTGTGTTCTAACAGAATGTGCATTCAGATCAAATATTACTAACTCAGTCTGTGTTCTAACAGAATGTGGATTCAGATCAAAAATTACTAACTCAGTCTGTGTTCTAACAGAATGTGGGTTCAGATCAAAAATTACTAACTCAGTCTGTGTTCTAACAGAATATGAACTCAGATTTTGTTCAAAAATTACTCAGTCTGTGTTCTAACAGAATATGCACTCAGTCTATATTTAAAGAATACTCACTCACCTCAGTATTCTAACAGAACACTCACGTAGCCAGTGTTCTAACAGAATACTAACTCATCCTGTGTTCTAACAGAATGTGGATTCAGATCAAAAATTACTAACTCAGTCTGTGTTCTAACAGAATGTGGACTCAGATTTTGTTCAAAAATTACTCAGTCTGTTTCTAACAGAATATGGTCTCAGTCTTTGTTTAAAGAATACTCACTCAGCTCAGTGTTCTAACATAACACTCACTTAGCCTGTGTTCTAACAGAATGTGGTTTCAGATCAAAAATTACTAACTCAGTCTGTGTTCTAACAGAATATGAACTCAGATTTTGTTCAAAAATTACTCAGTCTGTGTTCTAACAGAATATGGACTCAGTCTATGTTTAAAGAATACTCACTCAGCCAGTGTTCTACCAGAATATGGATTCAGACTATTTTCAAGAATACTCACTCAGCCTGTGTTCTAGCAGAACGCTCACTTAGCCTGTGTTCTAACAGAATGTGTACTCAGATATTGTTCAAAAATTACTTACTCAGTCTGTGTTCTAACAGAATTTGGACGCAGTCTCTGTTTAAAAAATACTCACTCACCTCAGTATTCTAACAGAACACTCACGTAGCCTGTGTTCTAACAGAACACTAACTCAGCCTGTTTTCTAACAAAATGTGGATTCAGATCAAAAATTACTAACGCAGTCTGTGTTCTAACAGAATATGGACTTAGATTTTGTTCAAAAATTACTCAGTCTGTGTTCTAACAGAATATGGACTCAGTCTATGTTTAAAGAATACTCACTCAGCCAGTATTTTACCAGAGTATGGACTCAGCCTGTGTTCTAACAGAATACTCACACAGCCTGTGTTCTAACAGATTATGGACTCAGTCTATATTTAAAGAATACTCACTCACCTCAGTATTCTAACAGAACACTCACGTAGCCAGTGTTCTAACAGAATACTAACTCAGCCTGTGTTCTAACAGAATGTGGACTCAGATTTTGTTCAAAAATTACTCAGTCTGTTTCGAACAGAATATGGAGTCAGTCTATGTTTAAAGAATACTCACTCAACCAGTATTTTACCAGAGTATGGACTCAGCCTGTGTTCTACCAGAATACTCACACAGCCTGTGTTCTAACAGAATATGGACTCAGTCTATATTTAAAGAATACTCACTGACCTCAGTGTTCTAACAGAACACTCACGTACCCTGTGTTCTAACAGAACACTAACTCAGCCTGTTTTCTAACAGAATGTGGATTCAGATCAAAAATTACTAACGCAGTCTGTGTTCTAACAGAATATGGACTTAGATTTTGTTCAAAAATTACTCAGTCTGTGTTCTAACAGAATATGGACTCAGTCTATGTTTAAAGAATACTCACTCAGCCAGTATTTTACCAGAGTATGGACTCAGCCTGTGTTCTAACAGAATACTCACACAGCCTGTGTTCTAACAGAATATGTACTCAGTCTATATTTAAAGAATACTCACTCACCTCAGTATTCTAACAGAACACTCACGTAGCCAGTGTTCTAACAGAATACTAACTCAGCCTGTGTTCTAACAGAATGTGGACTCAGATTTTGTTCAAAAATTACTCAGTCTGTTTCGAACAGAATATGGACTCAGTCTATGTTTAAAGAATACTCACTCAACCAGTATTTTACCAGAGTATGGACTCAGCCTGTGTTCTACCAGAATACTCACACAGCCTGTGTTCTAACAGAATATGGACTCAGTCTATATTTAAAGAATACTCACTGACCTCAGTATTCTAACAGAACACTCACGTACCCTGTGTTCTAACTGAACACTAACTCAGCCTGTTTTCTAACAGAATGTGGATTCAGATCAAAAATTACTAACCCATCTGTGTTCTAACAGAATATGGACTTAGATTTTGTTCAAAAATTACTCACTCTGTGTTCTAACAGAATATGGTCTCAGTCTATGTTTAAAGAATACTCACTCAGCCAGTATTTTACCAGAGTATGGACTCAGCCTGTGTTCTACCAGAATACTCACACAGCCTGTGTTCTAACAGAATATGGACTCAGTCTATATTTAAAGAATACTCACTCACCTCAGTATTCCTACAGAACACTCACGTAGCCAGTGTTCTAACAGAATACTAACTCAGCCTGTGTTCTAACAGAATGTGCATTCAGATGAAATATTACTAACTCAGTGTGTGTTCTAACAGAATGTGGACTCAGATTTTGTTCAAAAATTACTCAATCTGTGTTCTAACAGAATGTGGATTCAGATCAAAAATTACTAACTCAGTCTGTGTTCTAACAGAATGTGGGTTCAGATCAAAAATTACTAACTCAGTCTGTGTTCTAACAGAATATGAACTCAGATTTTGTTCAAAAATTACTCAGTCTGTGTTCTAACAGAATATGGACTCAGTCTATATTTAAAGAATACTCACTCACCTCAGTATTCTAACAGAACAGTCACGTAGCCAGTGTTCTAACAGAATACTAACTCATCCTGTGTTCTAACAGAATGTGGATTCAGATCAAAAATTACTAACTCAGTCTGTGTTCTAACAGAATGTGGACTCAGATTTTGTTCAAAAATTACTCAGTCTGTTTCTAACAGAATATGGTCTCAGTCTTTGTTTAAAGAATACTCACTCAGCTCAGTGTTCTAACATAACACTCACTTAGCCTGTGTTCTAACAGAATGTGGTTTCAGATCAAAAATTACTAACTCAGTCTGTGTTCTAACAGAATATGAACTCAGATTTTGTTCAAAAATTACTCAGTCTGTGTTCTAACAGAATATGGACTCAGTCTATGTTTAAAGAATACTCACTCAGCCAGTGTTCTACCAGAATATGGATTCAGACTATTTTCAAGAATACTCACTCAGCCTGTGTTCTAGCAGAATGCTCACTTAGCCTGTGTTCTAACAGAATGTGTACTCAGATATTGTTCAAAAATTACTTACTCAGTCTGTGTTCTAACAGAATTTGGACGCAGTCTCTGTTTAAAAAATACTCACTCACCTCAGTATTCTAACAGAACACTCACGTAGCCTGTGTTCTAACAGAACACTAACTCAGCCTGTTTTCTAACAAAATGTGGATTCAGATCAAAAGTTACTAACGCAGTCTGTGTTCTAACAGAATATGGACTTAGATTTTGTTCAAAAATTACTCAGTCTGTGTTCTAACAGAATATGGACTCAGTCTATGTTTAAAGAATACTCACTCAGCCAGTATTTTACCAGAGTATGGACTCAGCCTGTGTTCTAACAGAATACTCACACAGCCTGTGTTCTAACAGAATATGGACTCAGTCTATATTTAAAGAATACTCACTCACCTCAGTATTCTAACAGAACACTCACGTAGCCAGTGTTCTAACAGAATACTAACTCAGCCTGTGTTCTAACAGAATGTGGACTCAGATTTTGTTCAAAAATTACTCAGTCTGTTTCGAACAGAATATGGACTCAGTCTATGTTTAAAGAATACTCACTCAACCAGTATTTTACCAGAGTATGGACTCAGCCTGTGTTCTACCAGAATACTCACACAGCCTGTGTTCTAACAGAATATGGACTCAGTCTATATTTAAAGAATACTCACTGACCTCAGTATTCTAACAGAACACTCACGTACCCTGTGTTCTAACAGAACACTAACTCAGCCTGTTTTCTAACAGAATGTGGATTCAGATCAAAAATTACTAACGCAGTCTGTGTTCTAACAGAATATGGACTTAGATTTTGTTCAAAAATTACTCAGTCTGTGTTCTAACAGAATATGGACTCAGTCTATGTTTAAAGAATACTCACTCAGCCAGTATTTTACCAGAGTATGGACTCAGCCTGTGTTCTAACAGAATACTCACACAGCCTGTGTTCTAACAGAATATGGACTCAGTCTATATTTAAAGAATACTCACTCACCTCAGTATTCCTACAGAACACTCACGTAGCCAGTGTTCTAACAGAATACTAACTCAGCCTGTGTTCTAACAGAATGTGCATTCAGATCAAATATTACTAACTCAGTCTGTGTTCTAACAGAATGTGGATTCAGATCAAAAATTACTAACTCAGTCTGTGTTCTAACAGAATGTGGGTTCAGATCAAAAATTACTAACTCAGTCTGTGTTCTAACAGAATATGAACTCAGATTTTGTTCAAAAATTACTCAGTCTGTGTTCTAACAGAATATGCACTCAGTCTATATTTAAAGAATACTCACTCACCTCAGTATTCTAACAGAACACTCACGTAGCCAGTGTTCTAACAGAATACTAACTCATCCTGTGTTCTAACAGAATGTGGATTCAGATCAAAAATTACTAACTCAGTCTGTGTTCTAACAGAATGTGGACTCAGATTTTGTTCAAAAATTACTCAGTCTGTTTCTAACAGAATATGGTCTCAGTCTTTGTTTAAAGAATACTCACTCAGCTCAGTGTTCTAACATAACACTCACTTAGCCTGTGTTCTAACAGAATGTGGTTTCAGATCAAAAATTACTAACTCAGTCTGTGTTCTAACAGAATATGAACTCAGATTTTGTTCAAAAATTACTCAGTCTGTGTTCTAACAGAATATGGACTCAGTCTATGTTTAAAGAATACTCACTCAGCCAGTGTTCTACCAGAATATGGATTCAGACTATTTTCAAGAATACTCACTCAGCCTGTGTTCTAGCAGAACGCTCACTTAGCCTGTGTTCTAACAGAATGTGTACTCAGATATTGTTCAAAAATTACTTACTCAGTCTGTGTTCTAACAGAATTTGGACGCAGTCTCTGTTTAAAAAATACTCACTCACCTCAGTATTCTAACAGAACACTCACGTAGCCTGTGTTCTAACAGAACACTAACTCAGCCTGTTTTCTAACAAAATGTGGATTCAGATCAAAAATTACTAACGCAGTCTGTGTTCTAACAGAATATGGACTTAGATTTTGTTCAAAAATTACTCAGTCTGTGTTCTAACAGAATATGGACTCAGTCTATGTTTAAAGAATACTCACTCAGCCAGTATTTTACCAGAGTATGGACTCAGCCTGTGTTCTAACAGAATACTCACACAGCCTGTGTTCTAACAGATTATGGACTCAGTCTATATTTAAAGAATACTCACTCACCTCAGTATTCTAACAGAACACTCACGTAGCCAGTGTTCTAACAGAATACTAACTCAGCCTGTGTTCTAACAGAATGTGGACTCAGATTTTGTTCAAAAATTACTCAGTCTGTTTCGAACAGAATATGGAGTCAGTCTATGTTTAAAGAATACTCACTCAACCAGTATTTTACCAGAGTATGGACTCAGCCTGTGTTCTACCAGAATACTCACACAGCCTGTGTTCTAACAGAATATGGACTCAGTCTATATTTAAAGAATACTCACTGACCTCAGTATTCTAACAGAACACTCACGTACCCTGTGTTCTAACTGAACACTAACTCAGCCTGTTTTCTAACAGAATGTGGATTCAGATCAAAAATTACTAACCCATCTGTGTTCTAACAGAATATGGACTTAGATTTTGTTCAAAAATTACTCACTCTGTGTTCTAACAGAATATGGTCTCAGTCTATGTTTAAAGAATACTCACTCAGCCAGTATTTTACCAGAGTATGGACTCAGCCTGTGTTCTACCAGAATACTCACACAGCCTGTGTTCTAACAGAATATGGACTCAGTCTATATTTAAAGAATACTCACTCACCTCAGTATTCCTACAGAACACTCACGTAGCCAGTGTTCTAACAGAATACTAACTCAGCCTGTGTTCTAACAGAATGTGCATTCAGATGAAATATTACTAACTCAGTGTGTGTTCTAACAGAATGTGGACTCAGATTTTGTTCAAAAATTACTCAATCTGTGTTCTAACAGAATGTGGATTCAGATCAAAAATTACTAACTCAGTCTGTGTTCTAACAGAATGTGGGTTCAGATCAAAAATTACTAACTCAGTCTGTGTTCTAACAGAATATGAACTCAGATTTTGTTCAAAAATTACTCAGTCTGTGTTCTAACAGAATATGGACTCAGTCTATATTTAAAGAATACTCACTCACCTCAGTATTCTAACAGAACAGTCACGTAGCCAGTGTTCTAACAGAATACTAACTCATCCTGTGTTCTAACAGAATGTGGATTCAGATCAAAAATTACTAACTCAGTCTGTGTTCTAACAGAATGTGGACTCAGATTTTGTTCAAAAATTACTCAGTCTGTTTCTAACAGAATATGGTCTCAGTCTTTGTTTAAAGAATACTCACTCAGCTCAGTGTTCTAACATAACACTCACTTAGCCTGTGTTCTAACAGAATGTGGTTTCAGATCAAAAATTACTAACTCAGTCTGTGTTCTAACAGAATATGAACTCAGATTTTGTTCAAAAATTACTCAGTCTGTGTTCTAACAGAATATGGACTCAGTCTATGTTTAAAGAATACTCACTCAGCCAGTGTTCTACCAGAATATGGATTCAGACTATTTTCAAGAATACTCACTCAGCCTGTGTTCTAGCAGAACGCTCACTTAGCCTGTGTTCTAACAGAATGTGTACTCAGATATTGTTCAAAAATTACTTACTCAGTCTGTGTTCTAACAGAATTTGGACGCAGTCTCTGTTTAAAAAATACTCACTCACCTCAGTATTCTAACAGAACACTCACGTAGCCTGTGTTCTAACAGAACACTAACTCAGCCTGTTTTCTAACAAAATGTGGATTCAGATCAAAAGTTACTAACGCAGTCTGTGTTCTAACAGAATATGGACTTAGATTTTGTTCAAAAATTACTCAGTCTGTGTTCTAACAGAATATGGACTCAGTCTATGTTTAAAGAATACTCACTCAGCCAGTATTTTACCAGAGTATGGACTCAGCCTGTGTTCTAACAGAATACTCACACAGCCTGTGTTCTAACAGAATATGGACTCAGTCTATATTTAAAGAATACTCACTCACCTCAGTATTCTAACAGAACACTCACGTAGCCAGTGTTCTAACAGAATACTAACTCAGCCTGTGTTCTAACAGAATGTGGACTCAGATTTTGTTCAAAAATTACTCAGTCTGTTTCGAACAGAATATGGACTCAGTCTATGTTTAAAGAATACTCACTCAACCAGTATTTTACCAGAGTATGGACTCAGCCTGTGTTCTACCAGAATACTCACACAGCCTGTGTTCTAACAGAATATGGACTCAGTCTATATTTAAAGAATACTCACTGACCTCAGTATTCTAACAGAACACTCACGTACCCTGTGTTCTAACAGAACACTAACTCAGCCTGTTTTCTAACAGAATGTGGATTCAGATCAAAAATTACTAACGCAGTCTGTGTTCTAACAGAATATGGACTTAGATTTTGTTCAAAAATTACTCAGTCTGTGTTCTAACAGAATATGGACTCAGTCTATGTTTAAAGAATACTCACTCAGCCAGTATTTTACCAGAGTATGGACTCAGCCTGTGTTCTAACAGAATACTCACACAGCCTGTGTTCTAACAGAATATGGACTCAGTCTATATTTAAAGAATACTCACTCACCTCAGTATTCCTACAGAACACTCACGTAGCCAGTTTTCTAACAGAATACTAACTCAGCCTGTGTTCTAACAGAATGTGCATTCAGATCAAATATTACTAACTCAGTCTGTGTTCTAACAGAATGTGGATTCAGATCAAAAATTACTAACTCAGTCTGTGTTCTAACAGAATGTGGGTTCAGATCAAAAATTACTAACTCAGTCTGTGTTCTAACAGAATATGAACTCAGATTTTGTTCAAAAATTACTCAGTCTGTGTTCTAACAGAATATGCACTCAGTCTATATTTAAAGAATACTCACTCACCTCAGTATTCTAACAGAACACTCACGTAGCCAGTGTTCTAACAGAATACTAACTCATCCTGTGTTCTAACAGAATGTGGATTCAGATCAAAAATTACTAACTCAGTCTGTGTTCTAACAGAATGTGGACTCAGATTTTGTTCAAAAATTACTCAGTCTGTTTCTAACAGAATATGGTCTCAGTCTTTGTTTAAAGAATACTCACTCAGCTCAGTGTTCTAACATAACACTCACTTAGCCTGTGTTCTAACAGAATGTGGTTTCAGATCAAAAATTACTAACTCAGTCTGTGTTCTAACAGAATATGAACTCAGATTTTGTTCAAAAATTACTCAGTCTGTGTTCTAACAGAATATGGACTCAGTCTATGTTTAAAGAATACTCACTCAGCCAGTGTTCTACCAGAATATGGATTCAGACTATTTTCAAGAATACTCACTCAGCCTGTGTTCTAGCAGAACGCTCACTTAGCCTGTGTTCTAACAGAATGTGTACTCAGATATTGTTCAAAAATTACTTACTCAGTCTGTGTTCTAACAGAATTTGGACGCAGTCTCTGTTTAAAAAATACTCACTCACCTCAGTATTCTAACAGAACACTCACGTAGCCTGTGTTCTAACAGAACACTAACTCAGCCTGTTTTCTAACAAAATGTGGATTCAGATCAAAAATTACTAACGCAGTCTGTGTTCTAACAGAATATGGACTTAGATTTTGTTCAAAAATTACTCAGTCTGTGTTCTAACAGAATATGGACTCAGTCTATGTTTAAAGAATACTCACTCAGCCAGTATTTTACCAGAGTATGGACTCAGCCTGTGTTCTAACAGAATACTCACACAGCCTGTGTTCTAACAGATTATGGACTCAGTCTATATTTAAAGAATACTCACTCACCTCAGTATTCTAACAGAACACTCACGTAGCCAGTGTTCTAACAGAATACTAACTCAGCCTGTGTTCTAACAGAATGTGGACTCAGATTTTGTTCAAAAATTACTCAGTCTGTTTCGAACAGAATATGGAGTCAGTCTATGTTTAAAGAATACTCACTCAACCAGTATTTTACCAGAGTATGGACTCAGCCTGTGTTCTACCAGAATACTCACACAGCCTGTGTTCTAACAGAATATGGACTCAGTCTATATTTAAAGAATACTCACTGACCTCAGTGTTCTAACAGAACACTCACGTACCCTGTGTTCTAACAGAACACTAACTCAGCCTGTTTTCTAACAGAATGTGGATTCAGATCAAAAATTACTAACGCAGTCTGTGTTCTAACAGAATATGGACTTAGATTTTGTTCAAAAATTACTCAGTCTGTGTTCTAACAGAATATGGACTCAGTCTATGTTTAAAGAATACTCACTCAGCCAGTATTTTACCAGAGTATGGACTCAGCCTGTGTTCTAACAGAATACTCACACAGCCTGTGTTCTAACAGAATATGTACTCAGTCTATATTTAAAGAATACTCACTCACCTCAGTATTCTAACAGAACACTCACGTAGCCAGTGTTCTAACAGAATACTAACTCAGCCTGTGTTCTAACAGAATGTGGACTCAGATTTTGTTCAAAAATTACTCAGTCTGTTTCGAACAGAATATGGACTCAGTCTATGTTTAAAGAATACTCACTCAACCAGTATTTTACCAGAGTATGGACTCAGCCTGTGTTCTACCAGAATACTCACACAGCCTGTGTTCTAACAGAATATGGACTCAGTCTATATTTAAAGAATACTCACTGACCTCAGTATTCTAACAGAACACTCACGTACCCTGTGTTCTAACTGAACACTAACTCAGCCTGTTTTCTAACAGAATGTGGATTCAGATCAAAAATTACTAACCCATCTGTGTTCTAACAGAATATGGACTTAGATTTTGTTCAAAAATTACTCACTCTGTGTTCTAACAGAATATGGTCTCAGTCTATGTTTAAAGAATACTCACTCAGCCAGTATTTTACCAGAGTATGGACTCAGCCTGTGTTCTACCAGAATACTCACACAGCCTGTGTTCTAACAGAATATGGACTCAGTCTATATTTAAAGAATACTCACTCACCTCAGTATTCCTACAGAACACTCACGTAGCCAGTGTTCTAACAGAATACTAACTCAGCCTGTGTTCTAACAGAATGTGCATTCAGATGAAATATTACTAACTCAGTGTGTGTTCTAACAGAATGTGGACTCAGATTTTGTTCAAAAATTACTCAATCTGTGTTCTAACAGAATGTGGATTCAGATCAAAAATTACTAACTCAGTCTGTGTTCTAACAGAATGTGGGTTCAGATCAAAAATTACTAACTCAGTCTGTGTTCTAACAGAATATGAACTCAGATTTTGTTCAAAAATTACTCAGTCTGTGTTCTAACAGAATATGGACTCAGTCTATATTTAAAGAATACTCACTCACCTCAGTATTCTAACAGAACAGTCACGTAGCCAGTGTTCTAACAGAATACTAACTCATCCTGTGTTCTAACAGAATGTGGATTCAGATCAAAAATTACTAACTCAGTCTGTGTTCTAACAGAATGTGGACTCAGATTTTGTTCAAAAATTACTCAGTCTGTTTCTAACAGAATATGGTCTCAGTCTTTGTTTAAAGAATACTCACTCAGCTCAGTGTTCTAACATAACACTCACTTAGCCTGTGTTCTAACAGAATGTGGTTTCAGATCAAAAATTACTAACTCAGTCTGTGTTCTAACAGAATATGAACTCAGATTTTGTTCAAAAATTACTCAGTCTGTGTTCTAACAGAATATGGACTCAGTCTATGTTTAAAGAATACTCACTCAGCCAGTGTTCTACCAGAATATGGATTCAGACTATTTTCAAGAATACTCACTCAGCCTGTGTTCTAGCAGAACGCTCACTTAGCCTGTGTTCTAACAGAATGTGTACTCAGATATTGTTCAAAAATTACTAACTCAGTCTGTGTTCTAACAGAATTTGGACGCAGTCTCTGTTTAAAAAATACTCACTCACCTCAGTGTTCTAACAGAACACTCACGTAGCCTGTGTTCTAACAGAACACTAACTCAGCCTGTTTTCTAACAAAATGTGGATTCAGATCAAAAATTACTAACGCAGTCTATGTTCTAACAGAATATGGACTTAGATTTTGTTCAAAAATTACTCAGTCTGTGTTCTAACAGAATATGGACTCAGTCTATGTTTAAAGAATACTCACTCAGCCAATATTTGACCAGAGTATGGACTCAGCCTGTGTTCTAACAGAACACTCACACAGCCTGTGTTCTAACAGAATATGGACTCAGTCTATATTTAAAGAATACTCACTCACCTCAGTATTCCTACAGAACACTCACGTAGCCAGTGTTCTAACAGAATACTAACTCAGTCTGTGTTCTAACAGAATGTGGACTCAGATTTTGTTCAAAAATTACTCAGTCTGTGTTCTAACAGAATATGCACTCAGTCTATATTTAAAGAATACTCACTCACCTCAGTATTCTAACAGAACACTCACGTAGCCAGTGTTCTAACAGAATACTAACTCATCCTGTGTTCTAACAGAATGTGGATTCAGATAAAAAATTACTAACTCAGTCTGTGTTCTAACAGAATGTGGACTCAGATTTTGTTCAAAAATTACTCAGTCTGTTTCTAACAGAATATGGTCTCAGTCTTTGTTTAAAGAATACTTACTCAGCTCAGTGTTCTAACATAACACTCACTTAGCCTGTGTTCTAACAGAATGTGGTTTCAGATCAAAAATTACTAACTCAGTCTGTGTTCTAACAGAATATGAACTCAGATTTTGTTCAAAAATTACTCAGTCTGTGTTCTAACAGAATATGGACTCAGTCTATGTTTAAAGAATACTCACTCAGCCAGTGTTCTACCAGAATATGGATTCAGACTATTTTCAAGAATACTCACTCAGCCTGTGTTCTAGCAGAACGCTCACTTAGCCTGTGTTCTAACAGAATGTGTACTCAGATATTGTTCAAAAATTACTTACTCAGTCTGTGTTCTAACAGAATTTGGACGCAGTCTCTGTTTAAAAAATACTCACTCACCTCAGTATTCTAACAGAACACTCACGTAGCCTGTGTTCTAACAGAACACTAACTCAGCCTGTTTTCTAACAAAATGTGGATTCAGATCAAAAATTACTAACGCAGTCTGTGTTCTAACAGAATATGGACTTAGATTTTGTTCAAAAATTACTCAGTCTGTGTTCTAACAGAATATGGACTCAGTCTATGTTTAAAGAATACTCAC
This sequence comes from Furipterus horrens, assembly GCF_987537825.1. Lineage (NCBI taxonomy): Eukaryota > Metazoa > Chordata > Mammalia > Chiroptera > Furipteridae > Furipterus > Furipterus horrens. The sequence continues at coordinate 39,473,029 of NW_028327181.1, read as the reverse complement.
TCAGCCAGTATTTTACCAGAGTATGGACTCAGCCTGTGTTCTAACAGAATACTCACACAGCCTGTGTTCTAACAGAATATGTACTCAGTCTATATTTAAAGAATACTCACTCACCTCAGTATTCTAACAGAACACTCACGTAGCCAGTGTTCTAACAGAATACTAACTCAGCCTGTGTTCTAACAGAATGTGGACTCAGATTTGTTCAAAAATTACTCAGTCTGTTTCTAACAGAATATGGTCTCAGTCTTTGTTTAAAGAATACTCACTCAGCTCAGTGTTCTAACATAACACTCACTTAGCCTGTGTTCTAACAGAATGTGGTTTCAGATCAAAAATTACTAACTCAGTCTGTGTTCTAACAGAATATGAACTCAGATTTTGTTCAAAAATTACTCAGTCTGTGTTCTAACAGAATATGGACTCAGTCTATGTTTAAAGAATACTCACTCAGCCAGTGTTCTACCAGAATATGGATTCAGACTATTTTCAAGAATACTCACTCAGCCTGTGTTCTAGCAGAACGCTCACTTAGCCTGTGTTCTAACAGAATGTGTACTCAGATATTGTTCAAAAATTACTTACTCAGTCTGTGTTCTAACAGAATTTGGACGCAGTCTCTGTTTAAAAAATACTCACTCACCTCAGTATTCTAACAGAACACTCACGTAGCCTGTGTTCTAACAGAACACTAACTCAGCCTGTTTTCTAACAAAATGTGGATTCAGATCAAAAATTACTAACGCAGTCTGTGTTCTAACAGAATATGGACTTAGATTTTGTTCAAAAATTACTCAGTCTGTGTTCTAACAGAATATGGACTCAGTCTATGTTTAAAGAATACTCACTCAGCCAGTATTTTACCAGAGTATGGACTCAGCCTGTGTTCTAACAGAATACTCACACAGCCTGTGTTCTAACAGAATATGTACTCAGTCTATATTTAAAGAATACTCACTCACCTCAGTATTCTAACAGAACACTCACGTAGCCAGTGTTCTAACAGAATACTAACTCAGCCTGTGTTCTAACAGAATGTGGACTCAGATTTTGTTCAAAAATTACTCAGTCTGTTTCGAACAGAATATGGACTCAGTCTATGTTTAAAGAATACTCACTCAACCAGTATTTTACCAGAGTATGGACTCAGCCTGTGTTCTACCAGAATACTCACACAGCCTGTGTTCTAACAGAATATGGACTCAGTCTATATTTAAAGAATACTAACTGACCTCAGTATTCTAACAGAACACTCACGTACCCTGTGTTCTAACAGAACACTAACTCAGCCTGTTTTCTAACAGAATGTGGATTCAGATCAAAAATTACTAACGCAGTCTGTGTTCTAACAGAATATGGACTTAGCTTTTGTTCAAAAATTACTCAGTCTGTGTTCTAACAGAATATGGACTCAGTCTATGTTTAAAGAATACTCACTCAGCCAGTATTTTACCAGAGTATGGACTCAGCCTGTGTTCTAACAGAATACTCACACAGCCTGTGTTCTAACAGAATATGGACTCAGTCTATATTTAAAGAATACTCACTCACCTCAGTATTCCTACAGAACACTCACGTAGCCAGTGTTCTAACAGAATACTAACTCAGCCTGTGTTCTAACAGAATGTGCATTCAGATCAAATATTACTAACTCAGTCTGTGTTCTAACAGAATGTGGACTCAGATTTTGTTCAAAAATTACTCAGTCTGTGTTCTAACAGAATGTGGATTCAGATCAAAAATTACTAACTCAGTCTGTGTTCTAACAGAATGTGGGTTCAGATCAAAAATTACTAACTCAGTCTGTGTTCTAACAGAATATGAACTCAGATTTTGTTCAAAAATTACTCAGTCTGTGTTCTAACAGAATATGCACTCAGTCTATATTTAAAGAATACTCACTCACCTCAGTATTCCTACAGAACACTCACGTAGCCAGTGTTCTAACAGAATACTAACTCAGTCTGTGTTCTAACAGAATGTGGACTCAGATTTTGTTCAAAAATTATTCAGCCTGTGTTCGAACATAATGTGGATTCAGATCAAAAATTACTAACTCAGTCTGTGTTCTAACAGAATGTGGGTTCAGATCAAAAATTACTAACTCAGTCTGTGTTCTAACAGAATATGAACTCAGATTTTGTTCAAAAATTACTCAGTCTGTGTTCTAACAGAATATGCACTCAGTCTATATTTAAAGAATACTCACTCACCTCAGTATTCTAACAGAACACTCACGTAGCCAGTGTTCTAACAGAATACTAACTCATCCTGTGTTCTAACAGAATGTGGATTCAGATCAAAAATTACTAACTCAGTCTGTGTTCTAACAGAATGTGGACTCAGATTTTGTTCAAAAATTACTCAGTCTGTTTCTAACAGAATATGGTCTCAGTCTTTGTTTAAAGAATACTCACTCAGCTCAGTGTTCTAACATAACACTCACTTAGCCTGTGTTCTAACAGAATGTGGTTTCAGATCAAAAATTACTAACTCAGTCTGTGTTCTAACAGAATATGAACTCAGATTTTGTTCAAAAATTACTCAGTCTGTGTTCTAACAGAATATGGACTCAGTCTATGTTTAAAGAATACTCACTCAGCCAGTGTTCTACCAGAATATGGATTCAGACTATTTTCAAGAATACTCACTCAGCCTGTGTTCTAGCAGAATGCTCACTTAGCCTGTGTTCTAACAGAATGTGTACTCAGATATTGTTCAAAAATTACTTACTCAGTCTGTGTTCTAACAGAATTTGGACGCAGTCTCTGTTTAAAAAATACTCACTCACCTCAGTATTCTAACAGAACACTCACGTAGCCTGTGTTCTAACAGAACACTAACTCAGCCTGTTTTCTAACAAAATGTGGATTCAGATCAAAAATTACTAACGCAGTCTGTGTTCTAACAGAATATGGACTTAGATTTTGTTCAAAAATTACTCAGTCTGTGTTCTAACAGAATATGGACTCAGTCTATGTTTAAAGAATACTCACTCAGCCAGTATTTTACCAGAGTATGGACTCAGCCTGTGTTCTGACAGAATACTCACACAGCCTGTGTTCTAACAGAATATGGACTCAGTCTATATTTAAAGAATACTCACTCACCTCAGTATTCCTACAGAACACTCACGTAGCCAGTGTTCTAACAGAATACTAACTCAGCCTGTGTTCTAACAGAATGTGGATTCAGATCAAATATTACTAACTCAGTCAGTGTTCTAACAGAATGTGGACTCAGATTTTGTTCAAAAATTACTCAGTCTGTGTTCTAACAGAATATGGACTAAGTCTATGTTTAGAGAATACTCACTCACCTCAGTATTCTAACAGAACACTCACGTAGCCAGTGTTCTAACAGAATACTAACTCATCCTGTGTTCTAACAGAATGTGGATTCAGATCAAAAATTACTAATTCAGTCTGTGTTCTAACAGAATGTGGACTCAGATTTTGTTCAAAAATTACTCAGTCTGTTTCTAACAGAATATGGTCTCAGTCTTTGTTTAAAGATTACTCACTCAGCTCAGTGTTCTAACATAACACTCACTTAGCTTGTGTTCTAACAGAATGTGGTTTCAGATCAAAAATTACTAACTCAGTCTGTGTTCTAACAGAATGTGGACTCAGATTTTGTTCAAAAATTACTCAGTCTGTGTTCTAACAGAATATGGACTCAGTCTATGTTTAAAGAATACTCACTCAGCCAGTGTTCTACCAGAATATGGATTCAGACTATTTTCAAGAATACTCACTCAGCCTGTGTTCTAGCAGAACGCTCACTTAGCCTGTGTTCTAACATAATGTGGACTCAGATATTGTTCAAAAATTACTAACTCAGTCTGTGTTCTAACAGAATTTGGACGCAGTCTCTGTTTAAAAAATACTCACTCACCTCAGTGTTCTAACAGAACACTAACTCAGCCTGTTTTCTAACAAAATGTGGATTCAGATCAAAAATTACTAACGCAGTCTGTGTTCTAACAGAATATGGACTTAGATTTTGTTCAAAAATTACTCAGTCTGTGTTCTAACAGAATATGGACTCAGTCTATGTTTAAAGAATACTCACTCAGCCAGTATTTTACCAGAGTATGGACTCAGCCTGTGTTCTAACAGAATACTCACACAGCCTGTGTTCTAACAGAATATGGACTCAGTCTATATTTAAAGAATACTCACTCACCTCAGTATTCTAACAGAACACTCACGTAGCCAGTGTTCTAACAGAATACTAACTCAGCCTGTGTTCTAACAGAATGTGGACTCAGATTTTGTTCAAAAATTACTCAGTCTGTTTCGAACAGAATATGGACTCAGTCTATGTTTAAAGAATACTCACTCAACCAGTATTTTACCAGAGTATGGACTCAGCCTGTGTTCTACCAGAATACTCACACAGCCTGTGTTCTAACAGAATATGGACTCAGTCTATATTTAAAGAATACTCACTGAACTCAGTATTCTAACAGAACACTCACGTACCCTGTGTTCTAACAGAACACTAACTCAGCCTGTTTTCTAACAGAATGTGGATTCAGATCAAAAATTACTAACGCAGTCTGTGTTCTAACAGAATATGGACTTAGATTTTGTTCAAAAATTACTCAGTCTGTGTTCTAACAGAATATGGACTCAGTCTATGTTTAAAGAATACTCACTCAGCCAGTATTTTACCAGAGTATGGACTCAGCCTGTGTTCTAACAGAATACTCATACAGCCTGTGTTCTAACAGAATATGGACTCAGTCTATATTTAAAGAATACTCACTCACCTCAGTATTCCTACAGAACACTCACGTAGCCAGTGTTCTAACAGAATACTAACTCAGCCTGTGTTCTAACAGAATGTGCATTCAGATCAAATATTACTAACTCAGTCTGTGTTCTAACAGAATGTGGACTCAGATTTTGTTCAAAAATTACTCAGTCTGTGTTCTAACAGAATGTGGATTCAGATCAAAAATTACTAACTCAGTCTGTGTTCTAACAGAATGTGGGTTCAGATCAAAAATTACTAACTCAGTCTGTGTTCTAACAGAATATGAACTCAGATTTTGTTCAAAAATTACTCAGTCTGTGTTCTAACAGAATATGGACTCAGTCTATATTTAAAGAATACTCACTCACCTCAGTATTCTAACAGAACAGTCACGTAGCCAGTGTTCTAACAGAATACTAACTCATCCTGTGTTCTAACAGAATGTGGATTCAGATCAAAAATTACTAACTCAGTCTGTGTTCTAACAGAATGTGGACTCAGATTTTGTTCAAAAATTACTCAGTCTGTTTCTAACAGAATATGGTCTCAGTCTTTGTTTAAAGAATACTCACTCAGCTCAGTGTTCTAACATAACACTCACTTAGCCTGTGTTCTAACAGAATGTGGTTTCAGATCAAAAATTACTAACTCAGTCTGTGTTCTAACAGAATATGAACTCAGATTTTGTTCAAAAATTACTCAGTCTGTGTTCTAACAGAATATGGACTCAGTCTATGTTTAAAGAATACTCACTCAGCCAGTGTTCTACCAGAATATGGATTCAGACTATTTTCAAGAATACTCACTCAGCCTGTGTTCTAGCAGAACGCTCACTTAGCCTGTGTTCTAACAGAATGTGTACTCAGATATTGTTCAAAAATTACTAACTCAGTCTGTGTTCTAACAGAATTTGGACGCAGTCTCTGTTTAAAAAATACTCACTCACCTCAGTGTTCTAACAGAACACTCACGTAGCCTGTGTTCTAACAGAACACTAACTCAGCCTGTTTTCTAACAAAATGTGGATTCAGATCAAAAATTACTAACGCAGTCTATGTTCTAACAGAATATGGACTTAGATTTTGTTCAAAAATTACTCAGTCTGTGTTCTAACAGAATATGGACTCAGTCTATGTTTAAAGAATACTCACTCAGCCAATATTTGACCAGAGTATAGACTCAGCCTGTGTTCTAACAGAACACTCACACAGCCTGTGTTCTAACAGAATATGGACTCAGTCTATATTTAAAGAATACTCACTCACCTCAGTATTCCTACAGAACACTCACGTAGCCAGTGTTCTAACAGAATACTAACTCAGTCTGTGTTCTAACAGAATGTGGACTCAGATTTTGTTCAAAAATTATTCAGCCTGTGTTCGAACAGAATGTGGATTCAGATCAAAAATTACTAACTCAGTCTGTGTTCTAACAGAATATGAACTCAGATTTTGTTCAAAAATTACTCAGTCTGTGTTCTAACAGAATATGCACTCAGTCTATATTTAAAGAATACTCACTCACCTCAGTATTCTAACAGAACACTCACGTAGCCAGTGTTCTAACAGAATACTAACTCATCCTGTGTTCTAACAGAATGTGGATTCAGATAAAAAATTACTAACTCAGTCTGTGTTCTAACAGAATGTGGACTCAGATTTTGTTCAAAAATTACTCAGTCTGTTTCTAACAGAATATGGTCTCAGTCTTTGTTTAAAGAATACTTACTCAGCTCAGTGTTCTAACATAACACTCACTTAGCCTGTGTTCTAACAGAATGTGGTTTCAGATCAAAAATTACTAACTCAGTCTGTGTTCTAACAGAATATGAACTCAGATTTTGTTCAAAAATTACTCAGTCTGTGTTCTAACAGAATATGGACTCAGTCTATGTTTAAAGAATACTCACTCAGCCAGTGTTCTACCAGAATATGGATTCAGACTATTTTCAAGAATACTCACTCAGCCTGTGTTCTAGCAGAACGCTCACTTAGCCTGTGTTCTAACAGAATGTGTACTCAGATATTGTTCAAAAATTACTTACTCAGTCTGTGTTCTAACAGAATTTGGACGCAGTCTCTGTTTAAAAAATACTCACTCACCTCAGTATTCTAACAGAACACTCACGTAGCCTGTGTTCTAACAGAACACTAACTCAGCCTGTTTTCTAACAAAATGTGGATTCAGATCAAAAATTACTAACGCAGTCTGTGTTCTAACAGAATATGGACTTAGATTTTGTTCAAAAATTACTCAGTCTGTGTTCTAACAGAATATGGACTCAGTCTATGTTTAAAGAATACTCACTCAGCCAGTATTTTACCAGAGTATGGACTCAGCCTGTGTTCTAACAGAATACTCACACAGCCTGTGTTCTAACAGAATATGTACTCAGTCTATATTTAAAGAATACTCACTCACCTCAGTATTCTAACAGAACACTCACGTAGCCAGTGTTCTAACAGAATACTAACTCAGCCTGTGTTCTAACAGAATGTGGACTCAGATTTGTTCAAAAATTACTCAGTCTGTTTCTAACAGAATATGGTCTCAGTCTTTGTTTAAAGAATACTCACTCAGCTCAGTGTTCTAACATAACACTCACTTAGCCTGTGTTCTAACAGAATGTGGTTTCAGATCAAAAATTACTAACTCAGTCTGTGTTCTAACAGAATATGAACTCAGATTTTGTTCAAAAATTACTCAGTCTGTGTTCTAACAGAATATGGACTCAGTCTATGTTTAAAGAATACTCACTCAGCCAGTGTTCTACCAGAATATGGATTCAGACTATTTTCAAGAATACTCACTCAGCCTGTGTTCTAGCAGAACGCTCACTTAGCCTGTGTTCTAACAGAATGTGTACTCAGATATTGTTCAAAAATTACTTACTCAGTCTGTGTTCTAACAGAATTTGGACGCAGTCTCTGTTTAAAAAATACTCACTCACCTCAGTATTCTAACAGAACACTCACGTAGCCTGTGTTCTAACAGAACACTAACTCAGCCTGTTTTCTAACAAAATGTGGATTCAGATCAAAAATTACTAACGCAGTCTGTGTTCTAACAGAATATGGACTTAGATTTTGTTCAAAAATTACTCAGTCTGTGTTCTAACAGAATATGGACTCAGTCTATGTTTAAAGAATACTCACTCAGCCAGTATTTTACCAGAGTATGGACTCAGCCTGTGTTCTAACAGAATACTCACACAGCCTGTGTTCTAACAGAATATGTACTCAGTCTATATTTAAAGAATACTCACTCACCTCAGTATTCTAACAGAACACTCACGTAGCCAGTGTTCTAACAGAATACTAACTCAGCCTGTGTTCTAACAGAATGTGGACTCAGATTTTGTTCAAAAATTACTCAGTCTGTTTCGAACAGAATATGGACTCAGTCTATGTTTAAAGAATACTCACTCAACCAGTATTTTACCAGAGTATGGACTCAGCCTGTGTTCTACCAGAATACTCACACAGCCTGTGTTCTAACAGAATATGGACTCAGTCTATATTTAAAGAATACTAACTGACCTCAGTATTCTAACAGAACACTCACGTACCCTGTGTTCTAACAGAACACTAACTCAGCCTGTTTTCTAACAGAATGTGGATTCAGATCAAAAATTACTAACGCAGTCTGTGTTCTAACAGAATATGGACTTAGATTTTGTTCAAAAATTACTCAGTCTGTGTTCTAACAGAATATGGACTCAGTCTATGTTTAAAGAATACTCACTCAGCCAGTATTTTACCAGAGTATGGACTCAGCCTGTGTTCTAACAGAATACTCACACAGCCTGTGTTCTAACAGAATATGTACTCAGTCTATATTTAAAGAATACTCACTCACCTCAGTATTCTAACAGAACACTCACGTAGCCAGTGTTCTAACAGAATACTAACTCAGCCTGTGTTCTAACAGAATGTGGACTCAGATTTTGTTCAAAAATTACTCAGTCTGTTTCGAACAGAATATGGACTCAGTCTATGTTTAAAGAATACTCACTCAACCAGTATTTTACCAGAGTATGGACTCAGCCTGTGTTCTACCAGAATACTCACACAGCCTGTGTTCTAACAGAATATGGACTCAGTCTATATTTAAAGAATACTCACTGACCTCAGTATTCTAACAGAACACTCACGTACCCTGTGTCCTAACTGAACACTAACTCAGCCTGTTTTCTAACAGAATGTGGATTCAGATCAAAAATTACTAACCCATCTGTGTTCTAACAGAATATGGACTTAGATTTTGTTCAAAAATTACTCACTCTGTGTTCTAACAGAATATGGTCTCAGTCTATGTTTAAAGAATACTCACTCAGCCAGTATTTTACCAGAGTATGGACTCAGCCTGTGTTCTACCAGAATACTCACACAGCCTGTGTTCTAACAGAATATGGACTCAGTCTATATTTAAAGAATACTCACTCACCTCAGTATTCCTACAGAACACTCACGTAGCCAGTGTTCTAACAGAATACTAACTCAGCCTGTGTTCTAACAGAATGTGCATTCAGATGAAATATTACTAACTCAGTGTGTGTTCTAACAGAATGTGGACTCAGATTTTGTTCAAAAATTACTCAATCTGTGTTCTAACAGAATGTGGATTCAGATCAAAAATTACTAACTCAGTCTGTGTTCTAACAGAATGTGGGTTCAGATCAAAAATTACTAACTCAGTCTGTGTTCTAACAGAATATGAACTCAGATTTTGTTCAAAAATTACTCAGTCTGTGTTCTAACAGAATATGGACTCAGTCTATATTTAAAGAATACTCACTCACCTCAGTATTCTAACAGAACAGTCACGTAGCCAGTGTTCTAACAGAATACTAACTCATCCTGTGTTCTAACAGAATGTGGATTCAGATCAAAAATTACTAACTCAGTCTGTGTTCTAACAGAATGTGGACTCAGATTTTGTTCAAAAATTACTCAGTCTGTTTCTAACAGAATATGGTCTCAGTCTTTGTTTAAAGAATACTCACTCAGCTCAGTGTTCTAACATAACACTCACTTAGCCTGTGTTCTAACAGAATGTGGTTTCAGATCAAAAATTACTAACTCAGTCTGTGTTCTAACAGAATATGAACTCAGATTTTGTTCAAAAATTACTCAGTCTGTGTTCTAACAGAATATGGACTCAGTCTATGTTTAAAGAATACTCACTCAGCCAGTGTTCTACCAGAATATGGATTCAGACTATTTTCAAGAATACTCACTCAGCCTGTGTTCTAGCAGAACGCTCACTTAGCCTGTGTTCTAACAGAATGTGTACTCAGATATTGTTCAAAAATTACTAACTCAGTCTGTGTTCTAACAGAATTTGGACGCAGTCTCTGTTTAAAAAATACTCACTCACCTCAGTGTTCTAACAGAACACTCACGTAGCCTGTGTTCTAACAGAACACTAACTCAGCCTGTTTTCTAACAAAATGTGGATTCAGATCAAAAATTACTAACGCAGTCTATGTTCTAACAGAATATGGACTTAGATTTTGTTCAAAAATTACTCAGTCTGTGTTCTAACAGAATATGGACTCAGTCTATGTTTAAAGAATACTCACTCAGCCAATATTTGACCAGAGTATGGACTCAGCCTGTGTTCTAACAGAACACTCACACAGCCTGTGTTCTAACAGAATATGGACTCAGTCTATATTTAAAGAATACTCACTCACCTCAGTATTCCTACAGAACACTCACGTAGCCAGTGTTCTAACAGAATACTAACTCAGTCTGTGTTCTAACAGAATGTGGACTCAGATTTTGTTCAAAAATTACTCAGTCTGTGTTCTAACAGAATATGCACTCAGTCTATATTTAAAGAATACTCACTCACCTCAGTATTCTAACAGAACACTCACGTAGCCAGTGTTCTAACAGAATACTAACTCATCCTGTGTTCTAACAGAATGTGGATTCAGATAAAAAATTACTAACTCAGTCTGTGTTCTAACAGAATGTGGACTCAGATTTTGTTCAAAAATTACTCAGTCTGTTTCTAACAGAATATGGTCTCAGTCTTTGTTTAAAGAATACTTACTCAGCTCAGTGTTCTAACATAACACTCACTTAGCCTGTGTTCTAACAGAATGTGGTTTCAGATCAAAAATTACTAACTCAGTCTGTGTTCTAACAGAATATGAACTCAGATTTTGTTCAAAAATTACTCAGTCTGTGTTCTAACAGAATATGGACTCAGTCTATGTTTAAAGAATACTCACTCAGCCAGTGTTCTACCAGAATATGGATTCAGACTATTTTCAAGAATACTCACTCAGCCTGTGTTCTAGCAGAACGCTCACTTAGCCTGTGTTCTAACAGAATGTGTACTCAGATATTGTTCAAAAATTACTTACTCAGTCTGTGTTCTAACAGAATTTGGACGCAGTCTCTGTTTAAAAAATACTCACTCACCTCAGTATTCTAACAGAACACTCACGTAGCCTGTGTTCTAACAGAACACTAACTCAGCCTGTTTTCTAACAAAATGTGGATTCAGATCAAAAATTACTAACGCAGTCTGTGTTCTAACAGAATATGGACTTAGATTTTGTTCAAAAATTACTCAGTCTGTGTTCTAACAGAATATGGACTCAGTCTATGTTTAAAGAATACTCACTCAGCCAGTATTTTACCAGAGTATGGACTCAGCCTGTGTTCTAACAGAATACTCACACAGCCTGTGTTCTAACAGAATATGTACTCAGTCTATATTTAAAGAATACTCACTCACCTCAGTATTCTAACAGAACACTCACGTAGCCAGTGTTCTAACAGAATACTAACTCAGCCTGTGTTCTAACAGAATGTGGACTCAGATTTGTTCAAAAATTACTCAGTCTGTTTCTAACAGAATATGGTCTCAGTCTTTGTTTAAAGAATACTCACTCAGCTCAGTGTTCTAACATAACACTCACTTAGCCTGTGTTCTAACAGAATGTGGTTTCAGATCAAAAATTACTAACTCAGTCTGTGTTCTAACAGAATATGAACTCAGATTTTGTTCAAAAATTACTCAGTCTGTGTTCTAACAGAATATGGACTCAGTCTATGTTTAAAGAATACTCACTCAGCCAGTGTTCTACCAGAATATGGATTCAGACTATTTTCAAGAATACTCACTCAGCCTGTGTTCTAGCAGAACGCTCACTTAGCCTGTGTTCTAACAGAATGTGTACTCAGATATTGTTCAAAAATTACTTACTCAGTCTGTGTTCTAACAGAATTTGGATGCAGTCTCTGTTTAAAAAATACTCACTCACCTCAGTATTCTAACAGAACACTCACGTAGCCTGTGTTCTAACAGAACACTAACTCAGCCTGTTTTCTAACAAAATGTGGATTCAGATCAAAAATTACTAACGCAGTCTGTGTTCTAACAGAATATGGACTTAGATTTTGTTCAAAAATTACTCAGTCTGTGTTCTAACAGAATATGGACTCAGTCTATGTTTAAAGAATACTCACTCAGCCAGTATTTTACCAGAGTATGGACTCAGCCTGTGTTCTAACAGAATACTCACACAGCCTGTGTTCTAACAGAATATGTACTCAGTCTATATTTAAAGAATACTCACTCACCTCAGTATTCTAACAGAACACTCACGTAGCCAGTGTTCTAACAGAATACTAACTCAGCCTGTGTTCTAACAGAATGTGGACTCAGATTTTGTTCAAAAATTACTCAGTCTGTTTCGAACAGAATATGGACTCAGTCTATGTTTAAAGAATACTCACTCAACCAGTATTTTACCAGAGTATGGACTCAGCCTGTGTTCTACCAGAATACTCACACAGCCTGTGTTCTAACAGAATATGGACTCAGTCTATATTTAAAGAATACTAACTGACCTCAGTATTCTAACAGAACACTCACGTACCCTGTGTTCTAACAGAACACTAACTCAGCCTGTTTTCTAACAGAATGTGGATTCAGATCAAAAATTACTAACGCAGTCTGTGTTCTAACAGAATATGGACTTAGCTTTTGTTCAAAAATTACTCAGTCTGTGTTCTAACAGAATATGGACTCAGTCTATGTTTAAAGAATACTCACTCAGCCAGTATTTTACCAGAGTATGGACTCAGCCTGTGTTCTAACAGAATACTCACACAGCCTGTGTTCTAACAGAATATGGACTCAGTCTATATTTAAAGAATACTCACTCACCTCAGTATTCCTACAGAACACTCACGTAGCCAGTGTTCTAACAGAATACTAACTCAGCCTGTGTTCTAACAGAATGTGCATTCAGATCAAATATTACTAACTCAGTCTGTGTTCTAACAGAATGTGGACTCAGATTTTGTTCAAAAATTACTCAGTCTGTGTTCTAACAGAATGTGGATTCAGATCAAAAATTACTAACTCAGTCTGTGTTCTAACAGAATGTGGGTTCAGATCAAAAATTACTAACTCAGTCTGTGTTCTAACAGAATATGAACTCAGATTTTGTTCAAAAATTACTCAGTCTGTGTTCTAACAGAATATGCACTCAGTCTATATTTAAAGAATACTCACTCACCTCAGTATTCCTACAGAACACTCACGTAGCCAGTGTTCTAACAGAATACTAACTCAGTCTGTGTTCTAACAGAATGTGGACTCAGATTTTGTTCAAAAATTATTCAGCCTGTGTTCGAACATAATGTGGATTCAGATCAAAAATTACTAACTCAGTCTGTGTTCTAACAGAATGTGGGTTCAGATCAAAAATTACTAACTCAGTCTGTGTTCTAACAGAATATGAACTCAGATTTTGTTCAAAAATTACTCAGTCTGTGTTCTAACAGAATATGCACTCAGTCTATATTTAAAGAATACTCACTCACCTCAGTATTCTAACAGAACACTCACGTAGCCAGTGTTCTAACAGAATACTAACTCATCCTGTGTTCTAACAGAATGTGGATTCAGATCAAAAATTACTAACTCAGTCTGTGTTCTAACAGAATGTGGACTCAGATTTTGTTCAAAAATTACTCAGTCTGTTTCTAACAGAATATGGTCTCAGTCTTTGTTTAAAGAATACTCACTCAGCTCAGTGTTCTAACATAACACTCACTTAGCCTGTGTTCTAACAGAATGTGGTTTCAGATCAAAAATTACTAACTCAGTCTGTGTTCTAACAGAATATGAACTCAGATTTTGTTCAAAAATTACTCAGTCTGTGTTCTAACAGAATATGGACTCAGTCTATGTTTAAAGAATACTCACTCAGCCAGTGTTCTACCAGAATATGGATTCAGACTATTTTCAAGAATACTCACTCAGCCTGTGTTCTAGCAGAATGCTCACTTAGCCTGTGTTCTAACAGAATGTGTACTCAGATATTGTTCAAAAATTACTTACTCAGTCTGTGTTCTAACAGAATTTGGACGCAGTCTCTGTTTAAAAAATACTCACTCACCTCAGTATTCTAACAGAACACTCACGTAGCCTGTGTTCTAACAGAACACTAACTCAGCCTGTTTTCTAACAAAATGTGGATTCAGATCAAAAATTACTAACGCAGTCTGTGTTCTAACAGAATATGGACTTAGATTTTGTTCAAAAATTACTCAGTCTGTGTTCTAACAGAATATGGACTCAGTCTATGTTTAAAGAATACTCACTCAGCCAGTATTTTACCAGAGTATGGACTCAGCCTGTGTTCTGACAGAATACTCACACAGCCTGTGTTCTAACAGAATATGGACTCAGTCTATATTTAAAGAATACTCACTCACCTCAGTATTCCTACAGAACACTCACGTAGCCAGTGTTCTAACAGAATACTAACTCAGCCTGTGTTCTAACAGAATGTGGATTCAGATCAAATATTACTAACTCAGTCAGTGTTCTAACAGAATGTGGACTCAGATTTTGTTCAAAAATTACTCAGTCTGTGTTCTAACAGAATATGGACTAAGTCTATGTTTAAAGAATACTCACTCACCTCAGTATTCTAACAGAACACTCACGTAGCCAGTGTTCTAACAGAATACTAACTCATCCTGTGTTCTAACAGAATGTGGATTCAGATCAAAAATTACTAATTCAGTCTGTGTTCTAACAGAATGTGGACTCAGATTTTGTTCAAAAATTACTCAGTCTGTTTCTAACAGAATATGGTCTCAGTCTTTGTTTAAAGATTACTCACTCAGCTCAGTGTTCTAACATAACACTCACTTAGCTTGTGTTCTAACAGAATGTGGTTTCAGATCAAAAATTACTAACTCAGTCTGTGTTCTAACAGAATGTGGACTCAGATTTTGTTCAAAAATTACTCAGTCTGTGTTCTAACAGAATATGGACTCAGTCTATGTTTAAAGAATACTCACTCAGCCAGTGTTCTACCAGAATATGGATTCAGACTATTTTCAAGAATACTCACTCAGCCTGTGTTCTAGCAGAACGCTCACTTAGCCTGTGTTCTAACATAATGTGGACTCAGATATTGTTCAAAAATTACTAACTCAGTCTGTGTTCTAACAGAATTTGGACGCAGTCTCTGTTTAAAAAATACTCACTCACCTCAGTGTTCTAACAGAACACTAACTCAGCCTGTTTTCTAACAAAATGTGGATTCAGATCAAAAATTACTAACGCAGTCTGTGTTCTAACAGAATATGGACTTAGATTTTGTTCAAAAATTACTCAGTCTGTGTTCTAACAGAATATGGACTCAGTCTATGTTTAAAGAATACTCACTCAGCCAGTATTTTACCAGAGTATGGACTCAGCCTGTGTTCTAACAGAATACTCACACAGCCTGTGTTCTAACAGAATATGGACTCAGTCTATATTTAAAGAATACTCACTCACCTCAGTATTCTAACAGAACACTCACGTAGCCAGTGTTCTAACAGAATACTAACTCAGCCTGTGTTCTAACAGAATGTGGACTCAGATTTTGTTCAAAAATTACTCAGTCTGTTTCGAACAGAATATGGACTCAGTCTATGTTTAAAGAATACTCACTCAACCAGTATTTTACCAGAGTATGGACTCAGCCTGTGTTCTACCAGAATACTCACACAGCCTGTGTTCTAACAGAATATGGACTCAGTCTATATTTAAAGAATACTCACTGAACTCAGTATTCTAACAGAACACTCACGTACCCTGTGTTCTAACAGAACACTAACTCAGCCTGTTTTCTAACAGAATGTGGATTCAGATCAAAAATTACTAACGCAGTCTGTGTTCTAACAGAATATGGACTTAGATTTTGTTCAAAAATTACTCAGTCTGTGTTCTAACAGAATATGGACTCAGTCTATGTTTAAAGAATACTCACTCAGCCAGTATTTTACCAGAGTATGGACTCAGCCTGTGTTCTAACAGAATACTCATACAGCCTGTGTTCTAACAGAATATGGACTCAGTCTATATTTAAAGAATACTCACTCACCTCAGTATTCCTACAGAACACTCACGTAGCCAGTGTTCTAACAGAATACTAACTCAGCCTGTGTTCTAACAGAATGTGCATTCAGATCAAATATTACTAACTCAGTCTGTGTTCTAACAGAATGTGGACTCAGATTTTGTTCAAAAATTACTCAGTCTGTGTTCTAACAGAATGTGGATTCAGATCAAAAATTACTAACTCAGTCTGTGTTCTAACAGAATGTGGGTTCAGATCAAAAATTACTAACTCAGTCTGTGTTCTAACAGAATATGAACTCAGATTTTGTTCAAAAATTACTCAGTCTGTGTTCTAACAGAATATGGACTCAGTCTATATTTAAAGAATACTCACTCACCTCAGTATTCTAACAGAACAGTCACGTAGCCAGTGTTCTAACAGAATACTAACTCATCCTGTGTTCTAACAGAATGTGGATTCAGATCAAAAATTACTAACTCAGTCTGTGTTCTAACAGAATGTGGACTCAGATTTTGTTCAAAAATTACTCAGTCTGTTTCTAACAGAATATGGTCTCAGTCTTTGTTTAAAGAATACTCACTCAGCTCAGTGTTCTAACATAACACTCACTTAGCCTGTGTTCTAACAGAATGTGGTTTCAGATCAAAAATTACTAACTCAGTCTGTGTTCTAACAGAATATGAACTCAGATTTTGTTCAAAAATTACTCAGTCTGTGTTCTAACAGAATATGGACTCAGTCTATGTTTAAAGAATACTCACTCAGCCAGTGTTCTACCAGAATATGGATTCAGACTATTTTCAAGAATACTCACTCAGCCTGTGTTCTAGCAGAACGCTCACTTAGCCTGTGTTCTAACAGAATGTGTACTCAGATATTGTTCAAAAATTACTAACTCAGTCTGTGTTCTAACAGAATTTGGACGCAGTCTCTGTTTAAAAAATACTCACTCACCTCAGTGTTCTAACAGAACACTCACGTAGCCTGTGTTCTAACAGAACACTAACTCAGCCTGTTTTCTAACAAAATGTGGATTCAGATCAAAAATTACTAACGCAGTCTATGTTCTAACAGAATATGGACTTAGATTTTGTTCAAAAATTACTCAGTCTGTGTTCTAACAGAATATGGACTCAGTCTATGTTTAAAGAATACTCACTCAGCCAATATTTGACCAGAGTATGGACTCAGCCTGTGTTCTAACAGAACACTCACACAGCCTGTGTTCTAACAGAATATGGACTCAGTCTATATTTAAAGAATACTCACTCACCTCAGTATTCCTACAGAACACTCACGTAGCCAGTGTTCTAACAGAATACTAACTCAGTCTGTGTTCTAACAGAATGTGGACTCAGATTTTGTTCAAAAATTATTCAGCCTGTGTTCGAACAGAATGTGGATTCAGATCAAAAATTACTAACTCAGTCTGTGTTCTAACAGAATATGAACTCAGATTTTGTTCAAAAATTACTCAGTCTGTGTTCTAACAGAATATGCACTCAGTCTATATTTAAAGAATACTCACTCACCTCAGTATTCTAACAGAACACTCACGTAGCCAGTGTTCTAACAGAATACTAACTCATCCTGTGTTCTAACAGAATGTGGATTCAGATAAAAAATTACTAACTCAGTCTGTGTTCTAACAGAATGTGGACTCAGATTTTGTTCAAAAATTACTCAGTCTGTTTCTAACAGAATATGGTCTCAGTCTTTGTTTAAAGAATACTTACTCAGCTCAGTGTTCTAACATAACACTCACTTAGCCTGTGTTCTAACAGAATGTGGTTTCAGATCAAAAATTACTAACTCAGTCTGTGTTCTAACAGAATATGAACTCAGATTTTGTTCAAAAATTACTCAGTCTGTGTTCTAACAGAATATGGACTCAGTCTATGTTTAAAGAATACTCACTCAGCCAGTGTTCTACCAGAATATGGATTCAGACTATTTTCAAGAATACTCACTCAGCCTGTGTTCTAGCAGAACGCTCACTTAGCCTGTGTTCTAACAGAATGTGTACTCAGATATTGTTCAAAAATTACTTACTCAGTCTGTGTTCTAACAGAATTTGGACGCAGTCTCTGTTTAAAAAATACTCACTCACCTCAGTATTCTAACAGAACACTCACGTAGCCTGTGTTCTAACAGAACACTAACTCAGCCTGTTTTCTAACAAAATGTGGATTCAGATCAAAAATTACTAACGCAGTCTGTGTTCTAACAGAATATGGACTTAGATTTTGTTCAAAAATTACTCAGTCTGTGTTCTAACAGAATATGGACTCAGTCTATGTTTAAAGAATACTCACTCAGCCAGTATTTTACCAGAGTATGGACTCAGCCTGTGTTCTAACAGAATACTCACACAGCCTGTGTTCTAACAGAATATGTACTCAGTCTATATTTAAAGAATACTCACTCACCTCAGTATTCTAACAGAACACTCACGTAGCCAGTGTTCTAACAGAATACTAACTCAGCCTGTGTTCTAACAGAATGTGGACTCAGATTTGTTCAAAAATTACTCAGTCTGTTTCTAACAGAATATGGTCTCAGTCTTTGTTTAAAGAATACTCACTCAGCTCAGTGTTCTAACATAACACTCACTTAGCCTGTGTTCTAACAGAATGTGGTTTCAGATCAAAAATTACTAACTCAGTCTGTGTTCTAACAGAATATGAACTCAGATTTTGTTCAAAAATTACTCAGTCTGTGTTCTAACAGAATATGGACTCAGTCTATGTTTAAAGAATACTCACTCAGCCAGTGTTCTACCAGAATATGGATTCAGACTATTTTCAAGAATACTCACTCAGCCTGTGTTCTAGCAGAACGCTCACTTAGCCTGTGTTCTAACAGAATGTGTACTCAGATATTGTTCAAAAATTACTTACTCAGTCTGTGTTCTAACAGAATTTGGACGCAGTCTCTGTTTAAAAAATACTCACTCACCTCAGTATTCTAACAGAACACTCACGTAGCCTGTGTTCTAACAGAACACTAACTCAGCCTGTTTTCTAACAAAATGTGGATTCAGATCAAAAATTACTAACGCAGTCTGTGTTCTAACAGAATATGGACTTAGATTTTGTTCAAAAATTACTCAGTCTGTGTTCTAACAGAATATGGACTCAGTCTATGTTTAAAGAATACTCACTCAGCCAGTATTTTACCAGAGTATGGACTCAGCCTGTGTTCTAACAGAATACTCACACAGCCTGTGTTCTAACAGAATATGTACTCAGTCTATATTTAAAGAATACTCACTCACCTCAGTATTCTAACAGAACACTCACGTAGCCAGTGTTCTAACAGAATACTAACTCAGCCTGTGTTCTAACAGAATGTGGACTCAGATTTTGTTCAAAAATTACTCAGTCTGTTTCGAACAGAATATGGACTCAGTCTATGTTTAAAGAATACTCACTCAACCAGTATTTTACCAGAGTATGGACTCAGCCTGTGTTCTACCAGAATACTCACACAGCCTGTGTTCTAACAGAATATGGACTCAGTCTATATTTAAAGAATACTAACTGACCTCAGTATTCTAACAGAACACTCACGTACCCTGTGTTCTAACAGAACACTAACTCAGCCTGTTTTCTAACAGAATGTGGATTCAGATCAAAAATTACTAACGCAGTCTGTGTTCTAACAGAATATGGACTTAGCTTTTGTTCAAAAATTACTCAGTCTGTGTTCTAACAGAATATGGACTCAGTCTATGTTTAAAGAATACTCACTCAGCCAGTATTTTACCAGAGTATGGACTCAGCCTGTGTTCTAACAGAATACTCACACAGCCTGTGTTCTAACAGAATATGGACTCAGTCTATATTTAAAGAATACTCACTCACCTCAGTATTCCTACAGAACACTCACGTAGCCAGTGTTCTAACAGAATACTAACTCAGCCTGTGTTCTAACAGAATGTGCATTCAGATCAAATATTACTAACTCAGTCTGTGTTCTAACAGAATGTGGACTCAGATTTTGTTCAAAAATTACTCAGTCTGTGTTCGAACATAATGTGGATTCAGATCAAAAATTACTAACTCAGTCTGTGTTCTAACAGAATGTGGGTTCAGATCAAAAATTACTAACTCAGTCTGTGTTCTAACAGAATATGAACTCAGATTTTGTTCAAAAATTACTCAGTCTGTGTTCTAACAGAATATGCACTCAGTCTATATTTAAAGAATACTCACTCACCTCAGTATTCTAACAGAACACTCACGTAGCCAGTGTTCTAACAGAATACTAACTCATCCTGTGTTCTAACAGAATGTGGATTCAGATCAAAAATTACTAACTCAGTCTGTGTTCTAACAGAATGTGGACTCAGATTTTGTTCAAAAATTACTCAGTCTGTTTCTAACAGAATATGGTCTCAGTCTTTGTTTAAAGAATACTCACTCAGCTCAGTGTTCTAACATAACACTCACTTAGCCTGTGTTCTAACAGAATGTGGTTTCAGATCAAAAATTACTAACTCAGTCTGTGTTCTAACAGAATATGAACTCAGATTTTGTTCAAAAATTACTCAGTCTGTGTTCTAACAGAATATGGACTCAGTCTATGTTTAAAGAATACTCACTCAGCCAGTGTTCTACCAGAATATGGATTCAGACTATTTTCAAGAATACTCACTCAGCCTGTGTTCTAGCAGAATGCTCACTTAGCCTGTGTTCTAACAGAATGTGTACTCAGATATTGTTCAAAAATTACTTACTCAGTCTGTGTTCTAACAGAATTTGGACGCAGTCTCTGTTTAAAAAATACTCACTCACCTCAGTATTCTAACAGAACACTCACGTAGCCTGTGTTCTAACAGAACACTAACTCAGCCTGTTTTCTAACAAAATGTGGATTCAGATCAAAAATTACTAACGCAGTCTGTGTTCTAACAGAATATGGACTTAGATTTTGTTCAAAAATTACTCAGTCTGTGTTCTAACAGAATATGGACTCAGTCTATGTTTAAAGAATACTCACTCAGCCAGTATTTTACCAGAGTATGGACTCAGCCTGTGTTCTGACAGAATACTCACACAGCCTGTGTTCTAACAGAATATGGACTCAGTCTATATTTAAAGAATACTCACTCACCTCAGTATTCCTACAGAACACTCACGTAGCCAGTGTTCTAACAGAATACTAACTCAGCCTGTGTTCTAACAGAATGTGGATTCAGATCAAATATTACTAACTCAGTCAGTGTTCTAACAGAATGTGGACTCAGATTTTGTTCAAAAATTACTCAGTCTGTGTTCTAACAGAATATGGACTAAGTCTATGTTTAAAGAATACTCACTCACCTCAGTATTCTAACAGAACACTCACGTAGCCAGTGTTCTAACAGAATACTAACTCATCCTGTGTTCTAACAGAATGTGGATTCAGATCAAAAATTACTAATTCAGTCTGTGTTCTAACAGAATGTGGACTCAGATTTTGTTCAAAAATTACTCAGTCTGTTTCTAACAGAATATGGTCTCAGTCTTTGTTTAAAGATTACTCACTCAGCTCAGTGTTCTAACATAACACTCACTTAGCTTGTGTTCTAACAGAATGTGGTTTCAGATCAAAAATTACTAACTCAGTCTGTGTTCTAACAGAATGTGGACTCAGATTTTGTTCAAAAATTACTCAGTCTGTGTTCTAACAGAATATGGACTCAGTCTATGTTTAAAGAATACTCACTCAGCCAGTGTTCTACCAGAATATGGATTCAGACTATTTTCAAGAATACTCACTCAGCCTGTGTTCTAGCAGAACGCTCACTTAGCCTGTGTTCTAACATAATGTGGACTCAGATATTGTTCAAAAATTACTAACTCAGTCTGTGTTCTAACAGAATTTGGACGCAGTCTCTGTTTAAAAAATACTCACTCACCTCAGTGTTCTAACAGAACACTAACTCAGCCTGTTTTCTAACAAAATGTGGATTCAGATCAAAAATTACTAACGCAGTCTGTGTTCTAACAGAATATGGACTTAGATTTTGTTCAAAAATTACTCAGTCTGTGTTCTAACAGAATATGGACTCAGTCTATGTTTAAAGAATACTCACTCAGCCAGTATTTTACCAGAGTATGGACTCAGCCTGTGTTCTAACAGAATACTCACACAGCCTGTGTTCTAACAGAATATGGACTCAGTCTATATTTAAAGAATACTCACTCACCTCAGTATTCTAACAGAACACTCACGTAGCCAGTGTTCTAACAGAATACTAACTCAGCCTGTGTTCTAACAGAATGTGGACTCAGATTTTGTTCAAAAATTACTCAGTCTGTTTCGAACAGAATATGGACTCAGTCTATGTTTAAAGAATACTCACTCAACCAGTATTTTACCAGAGTATGGACTCAGCCTGTGTTCTACCAGAATACTCACACAGCCTGTGTTCTAACAGAATATGGACTCAGTCTATATTTAAAGAATACTCACTGACCTCAGTATTCTAACAGAACATTCACGTACCCTGTGTTCTAACAGAACACTAACTCAGCCTGTTTTCTAACAGAATGTGGATTCAGATCAAAAATTACTAACGCAGTCTGTGTTCTAACAGAATATGGACTTAGATTTTGTTCAAAAATTACTCAGTCTGTGTTCTAACAGAATATGGACTCAGTCTATGTTTAAAGAATACTCACTCAGCCAGTATTTTACCAGAGTATGGACTCAGCCTGTGTTCTAACAGAATACTCATACAGCCTGTGTTCTAACAGAATATGGACTCAGTCTATATTTAAAGAATACTCACTCACCTCAGTATTCCTACAGAACACTCACGTAGCCAGTGTTCTAACAGAATACTAACTCAGCCTGTGTTCTAACAGAATGTGCATTCAGATCAAATATTACTAACTCAGTCTGTGTTCTAACAGAATGTGGACTCAGATTTTGTTCAAAAATTACTCAGTCTGTGTTCTAACAGAATGTGGATTCAGATCAAAAATTACTAACTCAGTCTGTGTTCTAACAGAATGTGGGTTCAGATCAAAAATTACTAACTCAGTCTGTGTTCTAACAGAATATGAACTCAGATTTTGTTCAAAAATTACTCAGTCTGTGTTCTAACAGAATATGGACTCAGTCTATATTTAAAGAATACTCACTCACCTCAGTATTCTAACAGAACAGTCACGTAGCCAGTGTTCTAACAGAATACTAACTCATCCTGTGTTCTAACAGAATGTGGATTCAGATCAAAAATTACTAACTCAGTCTGTGTTCTAACAGAATGTGGACTCAGATTTTGTTCAAAAATTACTCAGTCTGTTTCTAACAGAATATGGTCTCAGTCTTTGTTTAAAGAATACTCACTCAGCTCAGTGTTCTAACATAACACTCACTTAGCCTGTGTTCTAACAGAATGTGGTTTCAGATCAAAAATTACTAACTCAGTCTGTGTTCTAACAGAATATGAACTCAGATTTTGTTCAAAAATTACTCAGTCTGTGTTCTAACAGAATATGGACTCAGTCTATGTTTAAAGAATACTCACTCAGCCAGTGTTCTACCAGAATATGGATTCAGACTATTTTCAAGAATACTCACTCAGCCTGTGTTCTAGCAGAACGCTCACTTAGCCTGTGTTCTAACAGAATGTGTACTCAGATATTGTTCAAAAATTACTAACTCAGTCTGTGTTCTAACAGAATTTGGACGCAGTCTCTGTTTAAAAAATACTCACTCACCTCAGTGTTCTAACAGAACACTCACGTAGCCTGTGTTCTAACAGAACACTAACTCAGCCTGTTTTCTAACAAAATGTGGATTCAGATCAAAAATTACTAACGCAGTCTATGTTCTAACAGAATATGGACTTAGATTTTGTTCAAAAATTACTCAGTCTGTGTTCTAACAGAATATGGACTCAGTCTATGTTTAAAGAATACTCACTCAGCCAATATTTGACCAGAGTATGGACTCAGCCTGTGTTCTAACAGAACACTCACACAGCCTGTGTTCTAACAGAATATGGACTCAGTCTATATTTAAAGAATACTCACTCACCTCAGTATTCCTACAGAACACTCACGTAGCCAGTGTTCTAACAGAATACTAACTCAGTCTGTGTTCTAACAGAATGTGGACTCAGATTTTGTTCAAAAATTATTCAGCCTGTGTTCGAACAGAATGTGGATTCAGATCAAAAATTACTAACTCAGTCTGTGTTCTAACAGAATATGAACTCAGATTTTGTTCAAAAATTACTCAGTCTGTGTTCTAACAGAATATGCACTCAGTCTATATTTAAAGAATACTCACTCACCTCAGTATTCTAACAGAACACTCACGTAGCCAGTGTTCTAACAGAATACTAACTCATCCTGTGTTCTAACAGAATGTGGATTCAGATAAAAAATTACTAACTCAGTCTGTGTTCTAACAGAATGTGGACTCAGATTTTGTTCAAAAATTACTCAGTCTGTTTCTAACAGAATATGGTCTCAGTCTTTGTTTAAAGAATACTTACTCAGCTCAGTGTTCTAACATAACACTCACTTAGCCTGTGTTCTAACAGAATGTGGTTTCAGATCAAAAATTACTAACTCAGTCTGTGTTCTAACAGAATATGAACTCAGATTTTGTTCAAAAATTACTCAGTCTGTGTTCTAACAGAATATGGACTCAGTCTATGTTTAAAGAATACTCACTCAGCCAGTGTTCTACCAGAATATGGATTCAGACTATTTTCAAGAATACTCACTCAGCCTGTGTTCTAGCAGAACGCTCACTTAGCCTGTGTTCTAACAGAATGTGTACTCAGATATTGTTCAAAAATTACTTACTCAGTCTGTGTTCTAACAGAATTTGGACGCAGTCTCTGTTTAAAAAATACTCACTCACCTCAGTATTCTAACAGAACACTCACGTAGCCTGTGTTCTAACAGAACACTAACTCAGCCTGTTTTCTAACAAAATGTGGATTCAGATCAAAAATTACTAACGCAGTCTGTGTTCTAACAGAATATGGACTTAGATTTTGTTCAAAAATTACTCAGTCTGTGTTCTAACAGAATATGGACTCAGTCTATGTTTAAAGAATACTCACTCAGCCAGTATTTTACCAGAGTATGGACTCAGCCTGTGTTCTAACAGAATACTCACACAGCCTGTGTTCTAACAGAATATGTACTCAGTCTATATTTAAAGAATACTCACTCACCTCAGTATTCTAACAGAACACTCACGTAGCCAGTGTTCTAACAGAATACTAACTCAGCCTGTGTTCTAACAGAATGTGGACTCAGATTTGTTCAAAAATTACTCAGTCTGTTTCTAACAGAATATGGTCTCAGTCTTTGTTTAAAGAATACTCACTCAGCTCAGTGTTCTAACATAACACTCACTTAGCCTGTGTTCTAACAGAATGTGGTTTCAGATCAAAAATTACTAACTCAGTCTGTGTTCTAACAGAATATGAACTCAGATTTTGTTCAAAAATTACTCAGTCTGTGTTCTAACAGAATATGGACTCAGTCTATGTTTAAAGAATACTCACTCAGCCAGTGTTCTACCAGAATATGGATTCAGACTATTTTCAAGAATACTCACTCAGCCTGTGTTCTAGCAGAACGCTCACTTAGCCTGTGTTCTAACAGAATGTGTACTCAGATATTGTTCAAAAATTACTTACTCAGTCTGTGTTCTAACAGAATTTGGACGCAGTCTCTGTTTAAAAAATACTCACTCACCTCAGTATTCTAACAGAACACTCACGTAGCCTGTGTTCTAACAGAACACTAACTCAGCCTGTTTTCTAACAAAATGTGGATTCAGATCAAAAATTACTAACGCAGTCTGTGTTCTAACAGAATATGGACTTAGATTTTGTTCAAAAATTACTCAGTCTGTGTTCTAACAGAATATGGACTCAGTCTATGTTTAAAGAATACTCACTCAGCCAGTATTTTACCAGAGTATGGACTCAGCCTGTGTTCTAACAGAATACTCACACAGCCTGTGTTCTAACAGAATATGTACTCAGTCTATATTTAAAGAATACTCACTCACCTCAGTATTCTAACAGAACACTCACGTAGCCAGTGTTCTAACAGAATACTAACTCAGCCTGTGTTCTAACAGAATGTGGACTCAGATTTTGTTCAAAAATTACTCAGTCTGTTTCGAACAGAATATGGACTCAGTCTATGTTTAAAGAATACTCACTCAACCAGTATTTTACCAGAGTATGGACTCAGCCTGTGTTCTACCAGAATACTCACACAGCCTGTGTTCTAACAGAATATGGACTCAGTCTATATTTAAAGAATACTAACTGACCTCAGTATTCTAACAGAACACTCACGTACCCTGTGTTCTAACAGAACACTAACTCAGCCTGTTTTCTAACAGAATGTGGATTCAGATCAAAAATTACTAACGCAGTCTGTGTTCTAACAGAATATGGACTTAGCTTTTGTTCAAAAATTACTCAGTCTGTGTTCTAACAGAATATGGACTCAGTCTATGTTTAAAGAATACTCACTCAGCCAGTATTTTACCAGAGTATGGACTCAGCCTGTGTTCTAACAGAATACTCACACAGCCTGTGTTCTAACAGAATATGGACTCAGTCTATATTTAAAGAATACTCACTCACCTCAGTATTCCTACAGAACACTCACGTAGCCAGTGTTCTAACAGAATACTAACTCAGCCTGTGTTCTAACAGAATGTGCATTCAGATCAAATATTACTAACTCAGTCTGTGTTCTAACAGAATGTGGACTCAGATTTTGTTCAAAAATTACTCAGTCTGTGTTCTAACAGAATGTGGATTCAGATCAAAAATTACTAACTCAGTCTGTGTTCTAACAGAATGTGGGTTCAGATCAAAAATTACTAACTCAGTCTGTGTTCTAACAGAATATGAACTCAGATTTTGTTCAAAAATTACTCAGTCTGTGTTCTAACAGAATATGCACTCAGTCTATATTTAAAGAATACTCACTCACCTCAGTATTCCTACAGAACACTCACGTAGCCAGTGTTCTAACAGAATACTAACTCAGTCTGTGTTCTAACAGAATGTGGACTCAGATTTTGTTCAAAAATTATTCAGCCTGTGTTCGAACAGAATGTGGATTCAGATCAAAAATTACTAACTCAGTCTGTGTTCTAACAGAATATGAACTCAGATTTTGTTCAAAAATTACTCAGTCTGTGTTCTAACAGAATATGCACTCAGTCTATATTTAAAGAATACTCACTCACCTCAGTATTCTAACAGAACACTCACGTAGCCAGTGTTCTAACAGAATACTAACTCATCCTGTGTTCTAACAGAATGTGGATTCAGATAAAAAATTACTAACTCAGTCTGTGTTCTAACAGAATGTGGACTCAGATTTTGTTCAAAAATTACTCAGTCTGTTTCTAACAGAATATGGTCTCAGTCTTTGTTTAAAGAATACTTACTCAGCTCAGTGTTCTAACATAACACTCACTTAGCCTGTGTTCTAACAGAATGTGGTTTCAGATCAAAAATTACTAACTCAGTCTGTGTTCTAACAGAATATGAACTCAGATTTTGTTCAAAAATTACTCAGTCTGTGTTCTAACAGAATATGGACTCAGTCTATGTTTAAAGAATACTCACTCAGCCAGTGTTCTACCAGAATATGGATTCAGACTATTTTCAAGAATACTCACTCAGCCTGTGTTCTAGCAGAACGCTCACTTAGCCTGTGTTCTAACAGAATGTGTACTCAGATATTGTTCAAAAATTACTTACTCAGTCTGTGTTCTAACAGAATTTGGACGCAGTCTCTGTTTAAAAAATACTCACTCACCTCAGTATTCTAACAGAACACTCACGTAGCCTGTGTTCTAACAGAACACTAACTCAGCCTGTTTTCTAACAAAATGTGGATTCAGATCAAAAATTACTAACGCAGTCTGTGTTCTAACAGAATATGGACTTAGATTTTGTTCAAAAATTACTCAGTCTGTGTTCTAACAGAATATGGACTCAGTCTATGTTTAAAGAATACTCACTCAGCCAGTATTTTACCAGAGTATGGACTCAGCCTGTGTTCTAACAGAATACTCACACAGCCTGTGTTCTAACAGAATATGTACTCAGTCTATATTTAAAGAATACTCACTCACCTCAGTATTCTAACAGAACACTCACGTAGCCAGTGTTCTAACAGAATACTAACTCAGCCTGTGTTCTAACAGAATGTGGACTCAGATTTGTTCAAAAATTACTCAGTCTGTTTCTAACAGAATATGGTCTCAGTCTTTGTTTAAAGAATACTCACTCAGCTCAGTGTTCTAACATAACACTCACTTAGCCTGTGTTCTAACAGAATGTGGTTTCAGATCAAAAATTACTAACTCAGTCTGTGTTCTAACAGAATATGAACTCAGATTTTGTTCAAAAATTACTCAGTCTGTGTTCTAACAGAATATGGACTCAGTCTATGTTTAAAGAATACTCACTCAGCCAGTGTTCTACCAGAATATGGATTCAGACTATTTTCAAGAATACTCACTCAGCCTGTGTTCTAGCAGAACGCTCACTTAGCCTGTGTTCTAACAGAATGTGTACTCAGATATTGTTCAAAAATTACTTACTCAGTCTGTGTTCTAACAGAATTTGGACGCAGTCTCTGTTTAAAAAATACTCACTCACCTCAGTATTCTAACAGAACACTCACGTAGCCTGTGTTCTAACAGAACACTAACTCAGCCTGTTTTCTAACAAAATGTGGATTCAGATCAAAAATTACTAACGCAGTCTGTGTTCTAACAGAATATGGACTTAGATTTTGTTCAAAAATTACTCAGTCTGTGTTCTAACAGAATATGGACTCAGTCTATGTTTAAAGAATACTCACTCAGCCAGTATTTTACCAGAGTATGGACTCAGCCTGTGTTCTAACAGAATACTCACACAGCCTGTGTTCTAACAGAATATGTACTCAGTCTATATTTAAAGAATACTCACTCACCTCAGTATTCTAACAGAACACTCACGTAGCCAGTGTTCTAACAGAATACTAACTCAGCCTGTGTTCTAACAGAATGTGGACTCAGATTTTGTTCAAAAATTACTCAGTCTGTTTCGAACAGAATATGGACTCAGTCTATGTTTAAAGAATACTCACTCAACCAGTATTTTACCAGAGTATGGACTCAGCCTGTGTTCTACCAGAATACTCACACAGCCTGTGTTCTAACAGAATATGGACTCAGTCTATATTTAAAGAATACTAACTGACCTCAGTATTCTAACAGAACACTCACGTACCCTGTGTTCTAACAGAACACTAACTCAGCCTGTTTTCTAACAGAATGTGGATTCAGATCAAAAATTACTAACGCAGTCTGTGTTCTAACAGAATATGGACTTAGCTTTTGTTCAAAAATTACTCAGTCTGTGTTCTAACAGAATATGGACTCAGTCTATGTTTAAAGAATACTCACTCAGCCAGTATTTTACCAGAGTATGGACTCAGCCTGTGTTCTAACAGAATACTCACACAGCCTGTGTTCTAACAGAATATGGACTCAGTCTATATTTAAAGAATACTCACTCACCTCAGTATTCCTACAGAACACTCACGTAGCCAGTGTTCTAACAGAATACTAACTCAGCCTGTGTTCTAACAGAATGTGCATTCAGATCAAATATTACTAACTCAGTCTGTGTTCTAACAGAATGTGGACTCAGATTTTGTTCAAAAATTACTCAGTCTGTGTTCTAACAGAATGTGGATTCAGATCAAAAATTACTAACTCAGTCTGTGTTCTAACAGAATGTGGGTTCAGATCAAAAATTACTAACTCAGTCTGTGTTCTAACAGAATATGAACTCAGATTTTGTTCAAAAATTACTCAGTCTGTGTTCTAACAGAATATGCACTCAGTCTATATTTAAAGAATACTCACTCACCTCAGTATTCCTACAGAACACTCACGTAGCCAGTGTTCTAACAGAATACTAACTCAGTCTGTGTTCTAACAGAATGTGGACTCAGATTTTGTTCAAAAATTATTCAGCCTGTGTTCGAACATAATGTGGATTCAGATCAAAAATTACTAACTCAGTCTGTGTTCTAACAGAATGTGGGTTCAGATCAAAAATTACTAACTCAGTCTGTGTTCTAACAGAATGTGGGTTCAGATCAAAAATTACTAACTCAGTCTGTGTTCTAACAGAATATGAACTCAGATTTTGTTCAAAAATTACTCAGTCTGTGTTCTAACAGAATATGCACTCAGTCTATATTTAAAGAATACTCACTCACCTCAATATTCTAACAGAACACTCACGTAGCCAGTGTTCTAACAGAATACTAACTCATCCTGTGTTCTAACAGAATGTGGATTCAGATCAAAAATTACTAACTCAGTCTGTGTTCTAACAGAATGTGGACTCAGATTTTGTTCAAAAATTACTCAGTCTGTTTCTAACAGAATATGGTCTCAGTCTTTGTTTAAAGAATACTCACTCAGCTCAGTGTTCTAACATAACACTCACTTAGCCTGTGTTCTAACAGAATGTGGTTTCAGATCAAAAATTACTAACTCAGTCTGTGTTCTAACAGAATATGAACTCAGATTTTGTTCAAAAATTACTCAGTCTGTGTTCTAACAGAATATGGACTCAGTCTATGTTTAAAGAATACTCACTCAGCCAGTGTTCTACCAGAATATGGATTCAGACTATTTTCAAGAATACTCACTCAGCCTGTGTTCTAGCAGAATGCTCACTTAGCCTGTGTTCTAACAGAATGTGTACTCAGATATTGTTCAAAAATTACTTACTCAGTCTGTGTTCTAACAGAATTTGGACGCAGTCTCTGTTTAAAAAATACTCACTCACCTCAGTATTCTAACAGAACACTCACGTAGCCTGTGTTCTAACAGAACACTAACTCAGCCTGTTTTCTAACAAAATGTGGATTCAGATCAAAAATTACTAACGCAGTCTGTGTTCTAACAGAATATGGACTTAGATTTTGTTCAAAAATTACTCAGTCTGTGTTCTAACAGAATATGGACTCAGTCTATGTTTAAAGAATACTCACTCAGCCAGTATTTTACCAGAGTATGGACTCAGCCTGTGTTCTGACAGAATACTCACACAGCCTGTGTTCTAACAGAATATGGACTCAGTCTATATTTAAAGAATACTCACTCACCTCAGTATTCCTACAGAACACTCACGTAGCCAGTGTTCTAACAGAATACTAACTCAGCCTGTGTTCTAACAGAATGTGGATTCAGATCAAATATTACTAACTCAGTCAGTGTTCTAACAGAATGTGGACTCAGATTTTGTTCAAAAATTACTCAGTCTGTGTTCTAACAGAATATGGACTAAGTCTATGTTTAAAGAATACTCACTCACCTCAGTATTCTAACAGAACACTCACGTAGCCAGTGTTCTAACAGAATACTAACTCATCCTGTGTTCTAACAGAATGTGGATTCAGATCAAAAATTACTAATTCAGTCTGTGTTCTAACAGAATGTGGACTCAGATTTTGTTCAAAAATTACTCAGTCTGTTTCTAACAGAATATGGTCTCAGTCTTTGTTTAAAGATTACTCACTCAGCTCAGTGTTCTAACATAACACTCACTTAGCTTGTGTTCTAACAGAATGTGGTTTCAGATCAAAAATTACTAACTCAGTCTGTGTTCTAACAGAATGTGGACTCAGATTTTGTTCAAAAATTACTCAGTCTGTGTTCTAACAGAATATGGACTCAGTCTATGTTTAAAGAATACTCACTCAGCCAGTGTTCTACCAGAATATGGATTCAGACTATTTTCAAGAATACTCACTCAGCCTGTGTTCTAGCAGAACGCTCACTTAGCCTGTGTTCTAACATAATGTGGACTCAGATATTGTTCAAAAATTACTAACTCAGTCTGTGTTCTAACAGAATTTGGACGCAGTCTCTGTTTAAAAAATACTCACTCACCTCAGTGTTCTAACAGAACACTAACTCAGCCTGTTTTCTAACAAAATGTGGATTCAGATCAAAAATTACTAACGCAGTCTGTGTTCTAACAGAATATGGACTTAGATTTTGTTCAAAAATTACTCAGTCTGTGTTCTAACAGAATATGGACTCAGTCTATGTTTAAAGAATACTCACTCAGCCAGTATTTTACCAGAGTATGGACTCAGCCTGTGTTCTAACAGAATACTCACACAGCCTGTGTTCTAACAGAATATGGACTCAGTCTATATTTAAAGAATACTCACTCACCTCAGTATTCTAACAGAACACTCACGTAGCCAGTGTTCTAACAGAATACTAACTCAGCCTGTGTTCTAACAGAATGTGGACTCAGATTTTGTTCAAAAATTACTCAGTCTGTTTCGAACAGAATATGGACTCAGTCTATGTTTAAAGAATACTCACTCAACCAGTATTTTACCAGAGTATGGACTCAGCCTGTGTTCTACCAGAATACTCACACAGCCTGTGTTCTAACAGAATATGGACTCAGTCTATATTTAAAGAATACTCACTGACCTCAGTATTCTAACAGAACACTCACGTACCCTGTGTTCTAACAGAACACTAACTCAGCCTGTTTTCTAACAGAATGTGGATTCAGATCAAAAATTACTAACGCAGTCTGTGTTCTAACAGAATATGGACTTAGATTTTGTTCAAAAATTACTCAGTCTGTGTTCTAACAGAATATGGACTCAGTCTATGTTTAAAGAATACTCACTCAGCCAGTATTTTACCAGAGTATGGACTCAGCCTGTGTTCTAACAGAATACTCATACAGCCTGTGTTCTAACAGAATATGGACTCAGTCTATATTTAAAGAATACTCACTCACCTCAGTATTCCTACAGAACACTCACGTAGCCAGTGTTCTAACAGAATACTAACTCAGCCTGTGTTCTAACAGAATGTGCATTCAGATCAAATATTACTAACTCAGTCTGTGTTCTAACAGAATGTGGACTCAGATTTTGTTCAAAAATTACTCAGTCTGTGTTCTAACAGAATGTGGATTCAGATCAAAAATTACTAACTCAGTCTGTGTTCTAACAGAATGTGGGTTCAGATCAAAAATTACTAACTCAGTCTGTGTTCTAACAGAATATGAACTCAGATTTTGTTCAAAAATTACTCAGTCTGTGTTCTAACAGAATATGGACTCAGTCTATATTTAAAGAATACTCACTCACCTCAGTATTCTAACAGAACAGTCACGTAGCCAGTGTTCTAACAGAATACTAACTCATCCTGTGTTCTAACAGAATGTGGATTCAGATCAAAAATTACTAACTCAGTCTGTGTTCTAACAGAATGTGGACTCAGATTTTGTTCAAAAATTACTCAGTCTGTTTCTAACAGAATATGGTCTCAGTCTTTGTTTAAAGAATACTCACTCAGCTCAGTGTTCTAACATAACACTCACTTAGCCTGTGTTCTAACAGAATGTGGTTTCAGATCAAAAATTACTAACTCAGTCTGTGTTCTAACAGAATATGAACTCAGATTTTGTTCAAAAATTACTCAGTCTGTGTTCTAACAGAATATGGACTCAGTCTATGTTTAAAGAATACTCACTCAGCCAGTGTTCTACCAGAATATGGATTCAGACTATTTTCAAGAATACTCACTCAGCCTGTGTTCTAGCAGAACGCTCACTTAGCCTGTGTTCTAACAGAATGTGTACTCAGATATTGTTCAAAAATTACTAACTCAGTCTGTGTTCTAACAGAATTTGGACGCAGTCTCTGTTTAAAAAATACTCACTCACCTCAGTGTTCTAACAGAACACTCACGTAGCCTGTGTTCTAACAGAACACTAACTCAGCCTGTTTTCTAACAAAATGTGGATTCAGATCAAAAATTACTAACGCAGTCTGTGTTCTAACAGAATATGGACTTAGATTTTGTTCAAAAATTACTCAGTCTGTGTTCTAACAGAATATGGACTCAGTCTATGTTTAAAGAATACTCACTCAGCCAGTATTTTACCAGAGTATGGACTCAGCCTGTGTTCTAACAGAATACTCACACAGCCTGTGTTCTAACAGAATATGTACTCAGTCTATATTTAAAGAATACTCACTCACCTCAGTATTCTAACAGAACACTCACGTAGCCAGTGTTCTAACAGAATACTAACTCAGCCTGTGTTCTAACAGAATGTGGACTCAGATTTGTTCAAAAATTACTCAGTCTGTTTCTAACAGAATATGGTCTCAGTCTTTGTTTAAAGAATACTCACTCAGCTCAGTGTTCTAACATAACACTCACTTAGCCTGTGTTCTAACAGAATGTGGTTTCAGATCAAAAATTACTAACTCAGTCTGTGTTCTAACAGAATATGAACTCAGATTTTGTTCAAAAATTACTCAGTCTGTGTTCTAACAGAATATGGACTCAGTCTATGTTTAAAGAATACTCACTCAGCCAGTGTTCTACCAGAATATGGATTCAGACTATTTTCAAGAATACTCACTCAGCCTGTGTTCTAGCAGAACGCTCACTTAGCCTGTGTTCTAACAGAATGTGTACTCAGATATTGTTCAAAAATTACTTACTCAGTCTGTGTTCTAACAGAATTTGGACGCAGTCTCTGTTTAAAAAATACTCACTCACCTCAGTATTCTAACAGAACACTCACGTAGCCTGTGTTCTAACAGAACACTAACTCAGCCTGTTTTCTAACAAAATGTGGATTCAGATCAAAAATTACTAACGCAGTCTGTGTTCTAACAGAATATGGACTTAGATTTTGTTCAAAAATTACTCAGTCTGTGTTCTAACAGAATATGGACTCAGTCTATGTTTAAAGAATACTCACTCAGCCAGTATTTTACCAGAGTATGGACTCAGCCTGTGTTCTGACAGAATACTCACACAGCCTGTGTTCTAACAGAATATGGACTCAGTCTATATTTAAAGAATACTCACTCACCTCAGTATTCTAACAGAACACTCACGTAGCCAGTGTTCTAACAGAATACTAACTCAGCCTGTGTTCTAACAGAATGTGGACTCAGATTTTGTTCAAAAATTACTCAGTCTGTTTCGAACAGAATATGGACTCAGTCTATGTTTAAAGAATACTCACTCAACCAGTATTTTACCAGAGTATGGACTCAGCCTGTGTTCTACCAGAATACTCACATAGCCTGTGTTCTAACAGAATATGGACTCAGTCTATATTTAAAGAATACTCACTGACCTCAGTATTCTAACAGAACACTCACGTACCCTGTGTTCTAACAGAACACTAACTCAGCCTGTTTTCTAACAGAATGTGGATTCAGATCAAAAATTACTAACGCAGTCTGTGTTCTAACAGAATATGGACTTAGATTTTGTTCAAAAATTACTCAGTCTGTGTTCTAACAGAATATGGACTCAGTCTATGTTTAAAGAATACTCACTCAGCCAGTATTTTACCAGAGTATGGACTCAGCCTGTGTTCTAACAGAATACTCACACAGCCTGTGTTCTAACAGAATATGGACTCAGTCTATATTTAAAGAATACTCACTCACCTCAGTATTCCTACAGAACACTCACGTAGCCAGTGTTCTAACAGAATACTAACTCAGCCTGTGTTCTAACAGAATGTGCATTCAGATCAAATATTACTAACTCAGTCTGTGTTCTAACAGAATGTGGATTCAGATCAAAAATTACTAACTCAGTCTGTGTTCTAACAGAATGTGGGTTCAGATCAAAAATTACTAACTCAGTCTGTGTTCTAACAGAATATGAACTCAGATTTTGTTCAAAAACTACTCAGTCTGTGTTCTAACAGAATATGGACTCAGTCTATATTTAAAGAATACTCACTCACCTCAGTATTCTAACAGAACACTCACGTAGCCAGTGTTCTAACAGAATACTAACTCATCCTGTGTTCTAACAGAATGTGTATTCAGATCAAAAATTACTAACTCAGTCTGTGTTCTAACAGAATGTGGACTCAGATTTTGTTCAAAAATTACTCAGTCTGTTTCTAACAGAATATGGTCTCAGTCTTTGTTTAAAGAATACTCACTCAGCTCAGTGTTCTAACATAACACTCACTTAGCCTGTGTTCTAACAGAATGTGGTTTCAGATCAAAAATTACTAACTCAGTCTGTGTTCTAACAGAATATGAACTCAGATTTTGTTCAAAAATTACTCAGTCTGTGTTCTAACAGAATATGGACTCAGTCTATGTTTAAAGAATACTCACTCAGCCAGTGTTCTACCAGAATATGGATTCAGACTATTTTCAAGAATACTCACTCAGCCTGTGTTCTAGCAGAACGCTCACTTAGCCTGTGTTCTAACAGAATGTGTACTCAGATATTGTTCAAAAATTACTTACTCAGTCTGTGTTCTAACAGAATTTGGACGCAGTCTCTGTTTAAAAAATACTCACTCACCTCAGTATTCTAACAGAACACTCACGTAGCCTGTGTTCTAACAGAACACTAACTCAGCCTGTTTTCTAACAAAATGTGGATTCAGATCAAAAATTACTAACGCAGTCTGTGTTCTAACAGAATATGGACTTAGATTTTGTTCAAAAATTACTCAGTCTGTGTTCTAACAGAATATGGACTCAGTCTATGTTTAAAGAATACTCACTCAGCCAGTATTTTACCAGAGTATGGACTCAGCCTGTGTTCTAACAGAATACTCACACAGCCTGTGTTCTAACAGATTATGGACTCAGTCTATATTTAAAGAATACTCACTCACCTCAGTATTCTAACAGAACACTCACGTAGCCAGTGTTCTAACAGAATACTAACTCAGCCTGTGTTCTAACAGAATGTGGACTCAGATTTTGTTCAAAAATTACTCAGTCTGTTTCGAACAGAATATGGAGTCAGTCTATGTTTAAAGAATACTCACTCAACCAGTATTTTACCAGAGTATGGACTCAGCCTGTGTTCTACCAGAATACTCACACAGCCTGTGTTCTAACAGAATATGGACTCAGTCTATATTTAAAGAATACTCACTGACCTCAGTGTTCTAACAGAACACTCACGTACCCTGTGTTCTAACAGAACACTAACTCAGCCTGTTTTCTAACAGAATGTGGATTCAGATCAAAAATTACTAACGCAGTCTGTGTTCTAACAGAATATGGACTTAGATTTTGTTCAAAAATTACTCAGTCTGTGTTCTAACAGAATATGGACTCAGTCTATGTTTAAAGAATACTCACTCAGCCAGTATTTTACCAGAGTATGGACTCAGCCTGTGTTCTAACAGAATACTCACACAGCCTGTGTTCTAACAGAATATGTACTCAGTCTATATTTAAAGAATACTCACTCACCTCAGTATTCTAACAGAACACTCACGTAGCCAGTGTTCTAACAGAATACTAACTCAGCCTGTGTTCTAACAGAATGTGGACTCAGATTTTGTTCAAAAATTACTCAGTCTGTTTCGAACAGAATATGGACTCAGTCTATGTTTAAAGAATACTCACTCAACCAGTATTTTACCAGAGTATGGACTCAGCCTGTGTTCTACCAGAATACTCACACAGCCTGTGTTCTAACAGAATATGGACTCAGTCTATATTTAAAGAATACTCACTGACCTCAGTGTTCTAACAGAACACTCACGTACCCTGTGTTCTAACAGAACACTAACTCAGCCTGTTTTCTAACAGAATGTGGATTCAGATCAAAAATTACTAACGAAGTCTGTGTTCTAACAGAATATGGACTTAGATTTTGTTCAAAAATTACTCAGTCTGTGTTCTAACAGAATATGGTCTCAGTCTATGTTTAAAGAATACTCACTCAGCCAGTATTTTACCAGAGTATGGACTCAGCCTGTGTTCTAACAGAATACTCACACAGCCTGTGTTCTAACAGAATATGGACTCAGTCTATATTTAAAGAATACTCACTCACCTCAGTATTCCTACAGAACACTCACGTAGCCAGTGTTCTAACAGAATACTAACTCAGCCTGTGTTCTAACAGAATGTGCATTCAGATGAAATATTACTAACTCAGTGTGTGTTCTAACAGAATGTGGACTCAGATTTTGTTCAAAAATTACTCAATCTGTGTTCTAACAGAATGTGGATTCAGATCAAAAATTACTAACTCAGTCTGTGTTCTAACAGAATGTGGGTTCAGATCAAAAATTACTAACTCAGTCTGTGTTCTAACAGAATATGAACTCAGATTTTGTTCAAAAATTACTCAGTCTGTGTTCTAACAGAATATGGACTCAGTCTATATTTAAAGAATACTCACTCACCTCTGTATTCTAACAGAACAGTCACGTAGCCAGTGTTCTAACAGAATACTAACTCATCCTGTGTTCTAACAGAATGTGGATTCAGATCAAAAATTACTAACTCAGTCTGTGTTCTAACAGAATGTGGACTCAGATTTTGTTCAAAAATTACTCAGTCTGTTTCTAACAGAATATGGTCTCAGTCTTTGTTTAAAGAATACTCACTCAGCTCAGTGTTCTAACATAACACTCACTTAGCCTGTGTTCTAACAGAATGTGGTTTCAGATCAAAAATTACTAACTCAGTCTGTGTTCTAACAGAATATGAACTCAGATTTTGTTCAAAAATTACTCAGTCTGTGTTCTAACAGAATATGGACTCAGTCTATGTTTAAAGAATACTCACTCAGCCAGTGTTCTACCAGAATATGGATTCAGACTATTTTCAAGAATACTCACTCAGCCTGTGTTCTAGCAGAACGCTCACTTAGCCTGTGTTCTAACAGAATGTGTACTCAGATATTGTTCAAAAATTACTAACTCAGTCTGTGTTCTAACAGAATTTGGACGCAGTCTCTGTTTAAAAAATACTCACTCACCTCAGTGTTCTAACAGAACACTCACGTAGCCTGTGTTCTAACAGAACACTAACTCAGCCTGTTTTCTAACAAAATGTGGATTCAGATCAAAAATTACTAACGCAGTCTATGTTCTAACAGAATATGGACTTAGATTTTGTTCAAAAATTACTCAGTCTGTGTTCTAACAGAATATGGACTCAGTCTATGTTTAAAGAATACTCACTCAGCCAATATTTGACCAGAGTATGGACTCAGCCTGTGTTCTAACAGAACACTCACACAGCCTGTGTTCTAACAGAATATGGACTCAGTCTATATTTAAAGAATACTCACTCACCTCAGTATTCCTACAGAACACTCACGTAGCCAGTGTTCTAACAGAATACTAACTCAGTCTGTGTTCTAACAGAATGTGGACTCAGATTTTGTTCAAAAATTATTCAGCCTGTGTTCGAACAGAATGTGGATTCAGATCAAAAATTACTAACTCAGTCTGTGTTCTAACAGAATATGAACTCAGATTTTGTTCAAAAATTACTCAGTCTGTGTTCTAACAGAATATGCACTCAGTCTATATTTAAAGAATACTCACTCACCTCAGTATTCTAACAGAACACTCACGTAGCCAGTGTTCTAACAGAATACTAACTCATCCTGTGTTCTAACAGAATGTGGATTCAGATAAAAAATTACTAACTCAGTCTGTGTTCTAACAGAATGTGGACTCAGATTTTGTTCAAAAATTACTCAGTCTGTTTCTAACAGAATATGGTCTCAGTCTTTGTTTAAAGAATACTTACTCAGCTCAGTGTTCTAACATAACACTCACTTAGCCTGTGTTCTAACAGAATGTGGTTTCAGATCAAAAATTACTAACTCAGTCTGTGTTCTAACAGAATATGAACTCAGATTTTGTTCAAAAATTACTCAGTCTGTGTTCTAACAGAATATGGACTCAGTCTATGTTTAAAGAATACTCACTCAGCCAGTGTTCTACCAGAATATGGATTCAGACTATTTTCAAGAATACTCACTCAGCCTGTGTTCTAGCAGAACGCTCACTTAGCCTGTGTTCTAACAGAATGTGTACTCAGATATTGTTCAAAAATTACTTACTCAGTCTGTGTTCTAACAGAATTTGGACGCAGTCTCTGTTTAAAAAATACTCACTCACCTCAGTATTCTAACAGAACACTCACGTAGCCTGTGTTCTAACAGAACACTAACTCAGCCTGTTTTCTAACAAAATGTGGATTCAGATCAAAAATTACTAACGCAGTCTGTGTTCTAACAGAATATGGACTTAGATTTTGTTCAAAAATTACTCAGTCTGTGTTCTAACAGAATATGGACTCAGTCTATGTTTAAAGAATACTCACTCAGCCAGTATTTTACCAGAGTATGGACTCAGCCTGTGTTCTAACAGAATACTCACACAGCCTGTGTTCTAACAGAATATGTACTCAGTCTATATTTAAAGAATACTCACTCACCTCAGTATTCTAACAGAACACTCACGTAGCCAGTGTTCTAACAGAATACTAACTCAGCCTGTGTTCTAACAGAATGTGGACTCAGATTTGTTCAAAAATTACTCAGTCTGTTTCTAACAGAATATGGTCTCAGTCTTTGTTTAAAGAATACTCACTCAGCTCAGTGTTCTAACATAACACTCACTTAGCCTGTGTTCTAACAGAATGTGGTTTCAGATCAAAAATTACTAACTCAGTCTGTGTTCTAACAGAATATGAACTCAGATTTTGTTCAAAAATTACTCAGTCTGTGTTCTAACAGAATATGGACTCAGTCTATGTTTAAAGAATACTCACTCAGCCAGTGTTCTACCAGAATATGGATTCAGACTATTTTCAAGAATACTCACTCAGCCTGTGTTCTAGCAGAACGCTCACTTAGCCTGTGTTCTAACAGAATGTGTACTCAGATATTGTTCAAAAATTACTTACTCAGTCTGTGTTCTAACAGAATTTGGACGCAGTCTCTGTTTAAAAAATACTCACTCACCTCAGTATTCTAACAGAACACTCACGTAGCCTGTGTTCTAACAGAACACTAACTCAGCCTGTTTTCTAACAAAATGTGGATTCAG
The DNA here is from genome assembly GCF_987537825.1 of Furipterus horrens. Lineage (NCBI taxonomy): Eukaryota > Metazoa > Chordata > Mammalia > Chiroptera > Furipteridae > Furipterus > Furipterus horrens. Next base: position 39,431,924 of record NW_028327181.1, on the reverse strand, counting down.
ATCAAAAATTACTAACGCAGTCTGTGTTCTAACAGAATATGGACTTAGATTTTGTTCAAAAATTACTCAGTCTGTGTTCTAACAGAATATGGACTCAGTCTATGTTTAAAGAATACTCACTCAGCCAGTATTTTACCAGAGTATGGACTCAGCCTGTGTTCTAACAGAATACTCACACAGCCTGTGTTCTAACAGAATATGTACTCAGTCTATATTTAAAGAATACTCACTCACCTCAGTATTCTAACAGAACACTCACGTAGCCAGTGTTCTAACAGAATACTAACTCAGCCTGTGTTCTAACAGAATGTGGACTCAGATTTTGTTCAAAAATTACTCAGTCTGTTTCGAACAGAATATGGACTCAGTCTATGTTTAAAGAATACTCACTCAACCAGTATTTTACCAGAGTATGGACTCAGCCTGTGTTCTACCAGAATACTCACACAGCCTGTGTTCTAACAGAATATGGACTCAGTCTATATTTAAAGAATACTAACTGACCTCAGTATTCTAACAGAACACTCACGTACCCTGTGTTCTAACAGAACACTAACTCAGCCTGTTTTCTAACAGAATGTGGATTCAGATCAAAAATTACTAACGCAGTCTGTGTTCTAACAGAATATGGACTTAGCTTTTGTTCAAAAATTACTCAGTCTGTGTTCTAACAGAATATGGACTCAGTCTATGTTTAAAGAATACTCACTCAGCCAGTATTTTACCAGAGTATGGACTCAGCCTGTGTTCTAACAGAATACTCACACAGCCTGTGTTCTAACAGAATATGGACTCAGTCTATATTTAAAGAATACTCACTCACCTCAGTATTCCTACAGAACACTCACGTAGCCAGTGTTCTAACAGAATACTAACTCAGCCTGTGTTCTAACAGAATGTGCATTCAGATCAAATATTACTAACTCAGTCTGTGTTCTAACAGAATGTGGACTCAGATTTTGTTCAAAAATTACTCAGTCTGTGTTCTAACAGAATGTGGATTCTGATCAAAAATTACTAACTCAGTCTGTGTTCTAACAGAATGTGGGTTCAGATCAAAAATTACTAACTCAGTCTGTGTTCTAACAGAATATGAACTCAGATTTTGTTCAAAAATTACTCAGTCTGTGTTCTAACAGAATATGCACTCAGTCTATATTTAAAGAATACTCACTCACCTCAGTATTCCTACAGAACACTCACGTAGCCAGTGTTCTAACAGAATACTAACTCAGTCTGTGTTCTAACAGAATGTGGACTCAGATTTTGTTCAAAAATTATTCAGCCTGTGTTCGAACAGAATGTGGATTCAGATCAAAAATTACTAACTCAGTCTGTGTTCTAACAGAATGTGGGTTCAGATCAAAAATTACTAACTCAGTCTGTGTTCTAACAGAATATGAACTCAGATTTTGTTCAAAAATTACTCAGTCTGTGTTCTAACAGAATATGCACTCAGTCTATATTTAAAGAATACTCACTCACCTCAGTATTCTAACAGAACACTCACGTAGCCAGTGTTCTAACAGAATACTAACTCATCCTGTGTTCTAACAGAATGTGGATTCAGATCAAAAATTACTAACTCAGTCTGTGTTCTAACAGAATGTGGACTCAGATTTTGTTCAAAAATTACTCAGTCTGTTTCTAACAGAATATGGTCTCAGTCTTTGTTTAAAGAATACTCACTCAGCTCAGTGTTCTAACATAACACTCACTTAGCCTGTGTTCTAACAGAATGTGGTTTCAGATCAAAAATTACTAACTCAGTCTGTGTTCTAACAGAATATGAACTCAGATTTTGTTCAAAAATTACTCAGTCTGTGTTCTAACAGAATATGGACTCAGTCTACGTTTAAAGAATACTCACTCAGCCAGTGTTCTACCAGAATATGGATTCAGACTATTTTCAAGAATACTCACTCAGCCTGTGTTCTAGCAGAACGCTCACTTAGCCTGTGTTCTAACAGAATGTGTACTCAGATATTGTTCAAAAATTACTTACTCAGTCTGTGTTCTAACAGAATTTGGACGCAGTCTCTGTTTAAAAAATACTCACTCACCTCAGTATTCTAACAGAACACTCACGTAGCCTGTGTTCTAACAGAACACTAACTCAGCCTGTTTTCTAACAAAATGTGGATTCAGATCAAAAATTACTAACGCAGTCTGTGTTCTAACAGAATATGGACTTAGATTTTGTTCAAAAATTACTCAGTCTGTGTTCTAACAGAATATGGACTCAGTCTATGTTTAAAGAATACTCACTCAGCCAGTATTTTACCAGAGTATGGACTCAGCCTGTGTTCTAACAGAATACTCACACAGCCTGTGTTCTAACAGAATATGGACTCAGTCTATATTTAAAGAATACTCACTCACCTCAGTATTCTAACAGAACACTCACGTAGCCAGTGTTCTAACAGAATACTAACTCAGCCTGTGTTCTAACAGAATGTGGACTCAGATTTTGTTCAAAAATTACTCAGTCTGTTTCGAACAGAATATGGACTCAGTCTATGTTTAAAGAATACTCACTCAACCAGTATTTTACCAGAGTATGGACTCAGCCTGTGTTCTACCAGAATACTCACACAGCCTGTGTTCTAACAGAATATGGACTCAGTCTATATTTAAAGAATACTCACTGACCTCAGTATTCTAACAGAACACTCACGTACCCTGTGTTCTAACAGAACACTAACTCAGCCTGTTTTCTAACAGAATGTGGATTCAGATCAAAAATTACTAACGCAGTCTGTGTTCTAACAGAATATGGACTTAGATTTTGTTCAAAAATTACTCAGTCTGTGTTCTAACTGAATATGGACTCAGTCTATGTTTAAAGAATACTCACTCAGCCAGTATTTTACCAGAGTATGGACTCAGCCTGTGTTCTAACAGAATACTCACACAGCCTGTGTTCTAACAGAATATGTACTCAGTCTATATTTAAAGAATACTCACTCACCTCAGTATTCTAACAGAACACTCACGTAGCCAGTGTTCTAACAGAATACTAACTCAGCCTGTGTTCTAAAAGAATGTGGACTCAGATTTTGTTCAAAAATTACTCAGTCTGTTTCGAACAGAATATGGACTCAGTCTATGTTTAAAGAATACTCACTCAACCAGTATTTTACCAGAGTATGGACTCAGCCTGTGTTCTACCAGAATACTCACACAGCCTGTGTTCTAACAGAATATGGACTCAGTCTATATTTAAAGAATACTCACTGACCTCAGTATTCTAACAGAACACTCACGTACCCTGTGTTCTAACAGAACACTAACTCAGCCTGTTTTCTTACAGAATGTGGATTCAGATCAAAAATTACTAACGCAGTCTGTGTTCTAACAGAATATGGACTTAGATTTTGTTCAAAAATTACTCAGTCTGTGTTCTAACAGAATATGGACTCAGTCTATGTTTAAAGAATACTCACTCAGCCAGTATTTTACCAGAGTATGGACTCAGCCTGTGTTCTAACAGAATACTCACACAGCCTGTGTTCTAACAGAATATGGACTCAGTCTATATTTAAAGAATACTCACTCACCTCAGTATTCCTACAGAACACTCACGTAGCCAGTGTTCTAACAGAATACTAACTCAGCCTGTGTTCTAACAGAATGTGCATTCAGATCAAATATTACTAACTCAGTCTGTGTTCTAACAGAATGTGGATTCAGATCAAAAATTACTAACTCAGTCTGTGTTCTAACAGAATGTGGGTTCAGATCAAAAATTACTAACTCAGTCTGTGTTCTAACAGAATATGAACTCAGATTTTGTTCAAAAATTACTCAGTCTGTGTTCTAACAGAATATGGACTCAGTCTATATTTAAAGAATACTCACTCACCTCAGTATTCTAACAGAACACTCACGTAGCCAGTGTTCTAACAGAATACTAACTCATCCTGTGTTCTAACAGAATGTGGATTCAGATCAAAAATTACTAACTCAGTCTGTGTTCTAACAGAATGTGGACTCAGATTTTGTTCAAAAATTACTCAGTCTGTTTCTAACAGAATATGGTCTCAGTCTTTGTTTAAAGAATACTCACTCAGCTCAGTGTTCTAACATAACACTCACTTAGCCTGTGTTCTAACAGAATGTGGTTTCAGATCAAAAATTACTAACTCAGTCTGTGTTCTAACAGAATATGAACTCAGATTTTGTTCAAAAATTACTCAGTCTGTGTTCTAACAGAATATGGACTCAGTCTATGTTTAAAGAATACTCACTCAGCCAGTGTTCTACCAGAATATGGATTCAGACTATTTTCAAGAATACTCACTCAGCCTGTGTTCTAGCAGAACGCTCACTTAGCCTGTGTTCTAACAGAATGTGGACTCAGATATTGTTCAAAAATTACTTACTCAGTCTGTGTTCTAACAGAATTTGGACGCAGTCTCTGTTTAAAAAATACTCACTCACCTCAGTATTCTAACAGAACACTCACGTAGCCTGTGTTCTAACAGAACACTAACTCAGCCTGTTTTCTAACAAAATGTGGATTCAGATCAAAAATTACTAACGCAGTCTGTGTTCTAACAGAATATGGACTTAGATTTTGTTCAAAAATTACTCAGTCTGTGTTCTAACAGAATATGGACTCAGTCTATGTTTAAAGAATACTCACTCAGCCAGTATTTTACCAGAGTATGGACTCAGCCTGTGTTCTAACAGAATACTCACACAGCCTGTGTTCTAACAGATTATGGACTCAGTCTATATTTAAAGAATACTCACTCACCTCAGTATTCTAACAGAACACTCACGTAGCCAGTGTTCTAACAGAATACTAACTCAGCCTGTGTTCTAACAGAATGTGGACTCAGATTTTGTTCAAAAATTACTCAGTCTGTTTCGAACAGAATATGGAGTCAGTCTATGTTTAAAGAATACTCACTCAACCAGTATTTTACCAGAGTATGGACTCAGCCTGTGTTCTACCAGAATACTCACACAGCCTGTGTTCTAACAGAATATGGACTCAGTCTATATTTAAAGAATACTCACTGACCTCAGTGTTCTAACAGAACACTCACGTACCCTGTGTTCTAACAGAACACTAACTCAGCCTGTTTTCTAACAGAATGTGGATTCAGATCAAAAATTACTAACGCAGTCTGTGTTCTAACAGAATATGGACTTAGATTTTGTTCAAAAATTACTCAGTCTGTGTTCTAACAGAATATGGACTCAGTCTATGTTTAAAGAATACTCACTCAGCCAGTATTTTACCAGAGTATGGACTCAGCCTGTGTTCTAACAGAATACTCACACAGCCTGTGTTCTAACAGAATATGGACTCAGTCTATATTTAAAGAATACTCACTCACCTCAGTATTCTAACAGAACACTCACGTAGCCAGTGTTCTAACAGAATACTAACTCAGCCTGTGTTCTAACAGAATGTGGACTCAGATTTTGTTCAAAAATTACTCAGTCTGTTTCGAACAGAATATGGACTCAGTCTATGTTTAAAGAATACTCACTCAACCAGTATTTTACCAGAGTATGGACTCAGCCTGTGTTCTACCAGAATACTCACACAGCCTGTGTTCTAACAGAATATGGACTCAGTCTATATTTAAAGAATACTCACTGACCTCAGTATTCTAACAGAACACTCACGTACCCTGTGTTCTAACAGAACACTAACTCAGCCTGTTTTCTAACAGAATGTGGATTCAGATCAAAAATTACTAACGCAGTCTGTGTTCTAACAGAATATGGACTTAGATTTTGTTCAAAAATTACTCAGTCTGTGTTCTAACAGAATATGGACTCAGTCTATGTTTAAAGAATACTCACTCAGCCAGTATTTTACCAGAGTATGGACTCAGCCTGTGTTCTAACAGAATACTCACACAGCCTGTGTTCTAACAGAATATGGACTCAGTCTATATTTAAAGAATACTCACTCACCTCAGTATTCCTACAGAACACTCACGTAGCCAGTGTTCTAACAGAATACTAACTCAGCCTGTGTTCTAACAGAATGTGCATTCAGATCAAATATTACTAACTCAGTCTGTGTTCTAACAGAATGTGGACTCAGATTTTGTTCAAAAATTACTCAGTCTGTGTTCTAACAGAATGTGGATTCAGATCAAAAATTACTAACTCAGTCTGTGTTCTAACAGAATGTGGGTTCAGATCAAAAATTACTAACTCAGTCTGTGTTCTAACAGAATATGAACTCAGATTTTGTTCAAAAATTACTCAGTCTGTGTTCTAACAGAATATGGACTCAGTCTATATTTAAAGAATACTCACTCACCTCAGTATTCTAACAGAACAGTCACGTAGCCAGTGTTCTAACAGAATACTGACTCATCCTGTGTTCTAACAGAATGTGGATTCAGATCAAAAATTACTAACTCAGTCTGTGTTCTAACAGAATGTGGACTCAGATTTTGTTCAAAAATTACTCAGTCTGTTTCTAACAGAATATGGTCTCAGTCTTTGTTTAAAGAATACTCACTCAGCTCAGTGTTCTAACATAACACTCACTTAGCCTGTGTTCTAACAGAATGTGGTTTCAGATCAAAAATTACTAACTCAGTCTGTGTTCTAACAGAATATGAACTCAGATTTTGTTCAAAAATTACTCAGTCTGTGTTCTAACAGAATATGGACTCAGTCTATGTTTAAAGAATACTCACTCAGCCAGTGTTCTACCAGAATATGGATTCAGACTATTTTCAAGAATACTCACTCAGCCTGTGTTCTAGCAGAACGCTCACTTAGCCTGTGTTCTAACAGAATGTGTACTCAGATATTGTTCAAAAATTACTTACTCAGTCTGTGTTCTAACAGAATTTGGACGCAGTCTCTGTTTAAAAAATACTCACTCACCTCAGTATTCTAACAGAACACTCACGTAGCCTGTGTTCTAACAGAACACTAACTCAGCCTGTTTTCTAACAAAATGTGGATTCAGATCAAAAATTACTAACGCAGTCTGTGTTCTAACAGAATATGGACTTAGATTTTGTTCAAAAATTACTCAGTCTGTGTTCTAACAGAATATGGACTCAGTCTATGTTTAAAGAATACTCACTCAGCCAGTATTTTACCAGAGTATGGACTCAGCCTGTGTTCTAACAGAATACTCACACAGCCTGTGTTCTAACAGAATATGTACTCAGTCTATATTTAAAGAATACTCACTCACCTCAGTATTCTAACAAAACAGTCACGTAGCCAGTGTTCTAACAGAATACTAACTCAGCCTGTGTTCTAACAGAATGTGGACTCAGATTTTGTTCAAAAATTACTCAGTCTGTTTCGAACAGAATATGGACTCAGTCTATGTTTAAAGAATACTCACTCAACCAGTATTTTACCAGAGTATGGACTCAGCCTGTGTTCTACCAGAATATTCACACAGCCTGTGTTCTAACAGAATATGGACTCAGTCTATATTTAAAGAATACTCACTGACCTCAGTATTCTAACAGAACACTCACGTACCCTGTGTTCTAACAGAACACTAACTCAGCCTGTTTTCTAACAGAATGTGGATTCAGATCAAAAATTACTAACGCAGTCTGTGTTCTAACAGAATATGGACTTAGATTTTGTTCAAAAATTACTCAGTCTGTGTTCTAACTGAATATGGACTCAGTCTATGTTTAAAGAATACTCACTCAGCCAGTATTTTACCAGAGTATGGACTCAGCCTGTGTTCTAACAGAATACTCACACAGCCTGTGTTCTAACAGAATATGTACTCAGTCTATATTTAAAGAATACTCACTCACCTCAGTATTCTAACAGAACACTCACGTAGCCAGTGTTCTAACAGAATACTAACTCAGCCTGTGTTCTAACAGAATGTGGACTCAGATTTTGTTCAAAAATTACTCAGTCTGTTTCGAACAGAATATGGACTCAGTCTATGTTTAAAGAATACTCACTCAACCAGTATTTTACCAGAGTATGGACTCAGCCTGTGTTCTACCAGAATACTCACACAGCCTGTGTTCTAACAGAATATGGACTCAGTCTATATTTAAAGAATACTCACTGACCTCAGTATTCTAACAGAACACTCACGTACCCTGTGTTCTAACAGAACACTAACTCAGCCTGTTTTCTAACAGAATGTGGATTCAGATCAAAAATTACTAACGCAGTCTGTGTTCTAACAGAATATGGACTTAGATTTTGTTCAAAAATTAGTCTGTGTTCTAACAGAATATGGACTCAGTCTATGTTTAAAGAATACTCACTCAGCCAGTATTTTACCAGAGTATGGACTCAGCCTGTGTTCTAACAGAATATGGACTCAGTCTATATTTAAAGAATACTCACTCACCTCAGTATTCCTACAGAACACTCACGTAGCCAGTGTTCTAACAGAATACTAACTCAGCCTGTGTTCTAACAGAATGTGCATTCAGATCAAATATTACTAACTCAGTCTGTGTTCTAACAGAATGTGGACTCAGATTTTGTTCAAAAATTACTCAGTCTGTGTTCTAACAGAATGTGGATTCAGATCAAAAATTACTAACTCAGTCTGTGTTCTAACAGAATGTGGGTTCAGATTTTGTTCAAAAATTACTCAGTCTGTTTCTAACAGAATATGGTCTCAGTCTTTGTTTAAAGAATACTCACTCAGCTCAGTGTTCTAACATAACACTCACTTAGCCTGTGTTCTAACAGAATGTGGTTTCAGATCAAAAATTACTAACTCAGTCTGTGTTCTAACAGAATGTGGGTTCAGATCAAAAATTACTAACTCAGTCTGTGTTCTAACAGAATATGAACTCAGATTTTGTTCAAAAATTACTCAGTCTGTGTTCTAACAGAATATGCACTCAGTCTATATTTAAATAATACTCACTCACCTCAGTATTCTAACAGAACACTCACGTAGCCAGTGTTCTAACAGAATACTAACTCATCCTGTGTTCTAACAGAATGTGGATTCAGATCAAAAATTACTAACTCAGTCTGTGTTCTAACAGAATGTGGACTCAGATTTTGTTCAAAAATTACTCAGTCTGTTTCTAACAGAATATGGTCTCAGTCTTTGTTTAAAGAATACTCACTCAGCTCAGTGTTCTAACATAACACTCACTTAGCCTGTGTTCTAACAGAATGTGGTTTCAGATCAAAAATTACTAACTCAGTCTGTGTTCTAACAGAATATGAACTCAGATTTTGTTCAAAAATTACTCAGTCTGTGTTCTAACAGAATATGGACTCAGTCTATGTTTAAAGAATACTCACTCAGCCAGTGTTCTACCAGAATATGGATTCAGACTATTTTCAAGAATACTCACTCAGCCTGTGTTCTAGCAGAACGCTCACTTAGCCTGTGTTCTAACAGAATGTGTACTCAGATATTGTTCAAAAATTACTTACTCAGTCTGTGTTCTAACAGAATTTGGACGCAGTCTCTGTTTAAAAAATACTCACTCACCTCAGTATTCTAACAGAACACTCACGTAGCCTGTGTTCTAACAGAACACTAACTCAGCCTGTTTTCTAACAAAATGTGGATTCAGATCAAAAATTACTAACGCAGTCTGTGTTCTAACAGAATATGGACTTAGATTTTGTTCAAAAATTACTCAGTCTGTGTTCTAACAGAATATGGACTCAGTCTATGTTTAAAGAATACTCACTCAGCCAGTATTTTACCAGAGTATGGACTCAGCCTGTGTTCTAACAGAATACTCACACAGCCTGTGTTCTAACAGAATATGTACTCAGTCTATATTTAAAGAATACTCACTCACCTAAGTATTCTAACAGAACACTCACGTAGCCAGTGTTCTAACAGAATACTAACTCAGCCTGTGTTCTAACAGAATGTGGACTCAGATTTTGTTCAAAAATTACTCAGTCTGTTTCTAACAGAATATGGTCTCAGTCTTTGTTTAAAGAATACTCACTTAGCTCAGTGTTCTAACATAACACTCACTTAGCCTGTGTTCTAACAGAATGTGGTTTCAGATCAAAAATTACTAACTCAGTCTGTGTTCTAACAGAATATGAACTCAGATTTTGTTCAAAAATTACTCAGTCCGTGTTCTAACAGAATATGGACTCAGTCTATATTTAAAGAATACTCACTCACCTCAGTATTCTAACAGAACACTCACGTAGCCTGTGTTCTAACAGAACACTAACTCAGCCTTCTTTCTAACAGAATGTGGATTCAGATCAAATATTACTAACGCAGTCTGTGTTCTAACAGAATGTGGACTCAGTCTATGTTTAAAGAATACTCACTCAGCCAGTGTTCTACCAGAATATGGATTCAGACTATTTTCAAGAATACTCACTCAGCCTGTGTTCTAGCAGAACGCTCACTTAGCCTGTGTTCTAACAGAATGTGGACTCAGATATTGTTCAAAAATTACTAACTCAGTCTGTGTTCTAACAGAATTTGGACGCAGTCTCTGTTTAAAAAATACTCACTCACCTCAGTGTTCTAACTGAACACTCACGTAGCCTGTGTTCTAACAGAACACTAACTCAGCCTGTTTTCTAACAAAATGTGGATTCAGATCAAAAATTACTAACGCAGTCTGTGTTCTAACAGAATATGGACTTAGATTTTGTTCAAAAATTACTCAGTCTGTGTTCTAACAGAATATGGACTCAGTCTATGTTTAAAGAATACTCACTCAGCCAGTATTTTACCAGAGTATGGACTCAGCCTGTGTTCTAACAGAATACTCACACAGCCTGTGTTCTAACAGAATATGTACTCAGTCTATATTTAAAGAATACTCACTCACCTCAGTATTCTAACAGAACACTCACGTAGCCAGTGTTCTAACAGAATACTAACTCAGCCTGTGTTCTAACAGAATGTGGACTCAGATTTTGTTCAAAAATTACTCAGTCTGTTTCGAACAGAATATGGACTCAGTCTATGTTTAAAGAATACTCACTCAACCAGTATTTTAACAGAGTATGGACTCAGCCTGTGTTCTACCAGAATACTCACACAGCCTGTGTTCTAACAGAATATGGACTCAGTCTATATTTAAAGAATACTAACTGACCTCAGTATTCTAACAGAACACTCACGTACCCTGTGTTCTAACAGAACACTAACTTAGCCTGTTTTCTAACAGAATGTGGATTCAGATCAAAAATTACTAACGCAGTCTGTGTTCTAACAGAATATGGACTTAGATTTTGTTCAAAAATTACTCAGTCTGTGTTCTAACAGCATATGGACTCAGTCTATGTTTAAAGAATACTCACTCAGCCAGTATTTTACCAGAGTATGGACTCAGCCTGTGTTCTAACAGAATACTCACACAGCCTGTGTTCTAACAGAATATGGACTCAGTCTATATTTAAAGAATACTCACTCACCTCAGTATTCCTACAGAACACTTACGTAGCCAGTGTTCTAACAGAATACTAACTCAGCCTGTGTTCTAACAGAATGTGCATTCAGATCAAATATTACTAACTCAGTCTGTGTTCTAACAGAATGTGGACTCAGATTTTGTTCAAAAATTACTCAGTCTGTGTTCTAACAGAATGTGGATTCAGATCAAAAATTACTAACTCAGTCTGTGTTCTAACAGAATGTGGGTTCAGATCAAAAATTACTAACTCAGTCTGTGTTCTAACAGAATGTGGACTCAGATTTTGTTCAAAAATTACTCAGTCTGTTTCTAACAGAATATGGTCTCAGTCTTTGTTTAAAGAATACTCACTCAGCTCAGTGTTCTAACATAACACTCACTTAGCCTGTGTTCTAACAGAATGTGGTTTCAGATCAAAAATTACTAACTCAGTCTGTGTTCTAACAGAATATGAACTCAGATTTTGTTCAAAAATTACTCAGTCTGTGTTCTAACAGAATATGGACTCAGTCTATGTTTAAAGAATACTCACTCAGCCAGTGTTCTACCAGAATATGGATTCAGACTATTTTCAAGAATACTCACTCAGCCTGTGTTCTAGCAGAACGCTCACTTAGCCTGTGTTCTAAAAGAATGTGTACTCAGATATTGTTCAAAAATTACTAACTCAGTCTGTGTTCTAACAGAATTTGGACGCAGTCTCTGTTTAAAAAATACTCACTCACCTCAGTGTTCTAACAGAACACTCACGTAGCCTGTGTTCTAAGAGAACACTAACTCAGCCTGTTTTCTAACAAAATGTGGATTCAGATCAAAAATTACTAACGCAGTCTGTGTTCTAACAGAATATGGACTTAGATTTTGTTCAAAAATTACTCAGTCTGTGTTCTAACAGAATATGGACTCAGTCTATGTTTAAAGAATACTCACTCAGCCAGTATTTTACCAGAGTATGGACTCAGCCTGTGTTCTAACAGAATACTCACACAGCCTGTGTTCTAACAGAATATGGACTCAGTCTATATTTAAAGAATACTCACTCACCTCAGTATTCCAACAGAACACTCATGTAGCCAGTGTTATAACAGAATACTAACTCAGCCTGTGTTCTAACGGAATGTGGATTCAGATCAAATATTACTAACTCAGTCTGTGTTCTAACAGAATGTGGACTCAGATTTTGTTCAAAAATTATTCAGTCTGTTTCTAACAGAATATGGTCTCAGTCTTTGTTTAAAGAATACTCACTCAGCTCAGTGTTCTAACATAACACTCACTTAGCCTGTGTTCTAACAGAATGTGGTTTCAGATCAAAAATTACTAACTCAGTCTGTGTTCTAACAGAATATGAACTCAGATTTTGTTCAAAAATTACTCAGTCTGTGTTCTAACAGAATATGGACTCAGTCTATGTTTAAAGAATACTCACTCAGCCAGTGTTCTACCAGAATATGGATTCAGACTATTTTCAAGAATACTCACTCAGCCTGTGTTCTAGCAGAACGCTCACTTAGCCTGTGTTCTAACAGAATGTGGACTCAGATATTGTTCAAAAATTACTTACTCAGTCTGTGTTCTAACAGAATTTGGACGCAGTCTCTGTTTAAAAAATACTCACTCACCTCAGTATTCTAACAGAACACTCACGTAGCCTGTGTTCTAACAGAACACTAACTCAGCCTGTTTTCTAACAAAATGTGGATTCAGATCAAAAATTACTAACGCAGTCTGTGTTCTAACAGAATATGGACTTAGATTTTGTTCAAAAATTACTCAGTCTGTGTTCTAACAGAATATGGACTCAGTCTATGTTTAAAGAATACTCACTCAGCCAGTATTTTACCAGAGTATGGACTCAGCCTGTGTTCTAACAGAATACTCACACAGCCTGTGTTCTAACAGAATATGGACTCAGTCTATATTTAAAGAATACACACTCACCTCAGTATTCTAACAGAACACTCACGTAGCCAGTGTTCTAACAGAATACTAACTCAGCCTGTGTTCTAACAGAATGTGGTTTCAGATCAAAAATTACTAACTCAGTCTGTGTTCTAACAGAATATGAACTCAGATTTTGTTCAAAAATTACTCAGTCTGTGTTCTAACAGAATATGGACTCAGTCTATGTTTAAAGAATACTCACTCAGCCAGTGTTCTACCAGAATATGGATTCAGACTATTTTCAAGAATACTCACTCAGCCTGTGTTCTAGCAGAACGCTCACTTAGCCTGTGTTCTAACAGAATGTGTACTCAGATATTGTTCAAAAATTACTTACTCAGTCTGTGTTCTAACAGAATTTGGACGCAGTCTCTGTTTAAAAAATACTCACTCACCTCAGTATTCTAACAGAACACTCACGTAGCCTGTGTTCTAACAGAACACTAACTCAGCCTGTTTTCTAACAAAATGTGGATTCAGATCAAAAATTACTAACGCAGTCTGTGTTCTAACAGAATATGGACTTAGATTTTGTTCAAAAATTACTCAGTCTGTGTTCTAACAGAATATGGACTCAGTGTATGTTTAAAGAATACTCACTCAGCCAGTATTTTACCAGAGTATGGACTCAGCCTGTGTTCTAACAGAATACTCACACAGCCTGTGTTCTAACAGAATATGTACTCAGTCTATATTTAAAGAATACTCACTCACCTCAGTATTCTAACAGAACACTCACGTAGCCAGTGTTCTAACAGAATACTAACTCAGCCTGTGTTCTAACAGAATGTGGACTCAGATTTTGTTCAAAAATTACTCAGTCTGTTTCTAACAGAATATGGACTCAGTCTATGTTTAAAGAATACTCACTCAACCAGTATTTTACCAGAGTATGGACTCAGCCTGTGTTTTACCAGAATACTCACACAGCCTGTGTTCTAACAGAATATGGACTCAGTCTATATTTAAAGAATACTCACTGACCTCAGTATTCTAACAGAACACTCACGTACCCTGTGTTCTAACAGAACACTAACTCAGCCTGTTTTCTAACAGAATGTGGATTCAGATCAAAAATTACTAACGCAGTCTGTGTTCTAACAGAATATGGACTTAGATTTTGTTCAAAAATTACTCAGTCTGTGTTCTAACAGCATATGGACTCAGTCTATGTTTAAAGAATACTCACTCAGCCAGTATTTTACCAGAGTATGGACTCAGCCTGTGTTCTAACAGAATACTCACACAGCCTGTGTTCTAACAGAATATGGACTCAGTCTATATTTAAAGAATACTCACTCACCTCAGTATTCCTACAGAACACTCACGTAGCCAGTGTTCTAACAGAATACTAACTCAGCCTGTGTTCTAACAGAATGTGCATTCAGATCAAATATTACTAACTCAGTCTGTGTTCTAACAGAATGTGGACTCAGATTTTGTTCAAAAATTACTCAGTCTGTGTTCTAACAGAATGTGGATTCAGATCAAAAATTACTAACTCAGTCTGTGTTCTAACAGAATGTGGGTTCAGATCAAAAATTACTAACTCAGTCTGTGTTCTAACAGAATATGAACTCAGATTTTGTTCAAAAATTACTCAGTCTGTGTTCTAACAGAATATGCACTCAGTCTATATTTAAAGAATACTCACTCACCTCAGTATTCTAACAGAACACTCACGTAGCCAGTGTTCTAACAGAATACTAACTCATCCTGTGTTCTAACAGAATGTGGATTCAGATCAAAAATTACTAACTCAGTCTGTGTTCTAACAGAATGTGGACTCAGATTTTGTTCAAAAGTTACTCAGTCTGTTTCTAACAGAATATGGTCTCAGTCTTTGTTTAAATAATACTCACTCAGCTCAGTGTTCTAACATAACACTCACTTAGCCTTTGTTCTAACAGAATGTGGTTTCAGATCAAAAATTACTAACTCAGTCTGTGTTCTAACAGAATATGAACTCAGATTTTGTTCAAAAATTACTCAGTCTGTGTTCTAACAGAATATGGACTCAGTCTATGTTTAAAGAATACTCACTCAGCCAGTGTTCTACCAGAATATGGATTCAGACTATTTTCAAGAATACTCACTCAGCCTGTGTTCTAGCAGAACGCTCACTTAGCCTGTGTTCTAACAGAATGTGTACTCAGATATTGTTCAAAAATTACTAACTCAGTCTGTGTTCTAACAGAATTTGGACGCAGTCTCTGTTTAAAAAATACTCACTCACCTCAGTGTTCTAACAGAACACTCACGTAGCCTGTGTTCTAAGAGAACACTAACTCAGCCTGTTTTCTAACAAAATGTGGATTCAGATCAAAAATTACTAACGCAGTCTGTGTTCTAACAGAATATGGACTTAGATTTTGTTCAAAAATTACTCAGTCTGTGTTCTAACAGAATATGGACTCAGTCTATGTTTAAAGAATACTCACTCAGCCAGTATTTTACCAGAGTATGGACTCAGCCTGTGTTCTAACAGAATACTCACACAGCCTGTGTTCTAACAGAATATGGACTCAGTCTATATTTAAAGAATACTCACTCACCTCAGTATTCCAACAGAACACTCATGTAGCCAGTGTTATAACAGAATACTAACTCAGCCTGTGTTCTAACGGAATGTGGATTCAGATCAAATATTACTAACTCAGTCTGTGTTCTAACAGAATGTGGACTCAGATTTTGTTCAAAAATTATTCAGCCTGTGTTCAAACAGAATGTGGATTCAGATAAAAATTACTAACTCAGTCTGTGTTCTAACAGAATGTGGGTTCAGATCAAAAATTACTAACTCAGTCTGTGTTCTAACAGAATATGAACTCAGATTTTGTTCAAAAATTACTCAGTCTGTGTTCTAACAGAATATGGACTCAGTCTATATTTAAAGAATATTCACTCACCTAAGTATTCTAACAGAACACTCACGTAGCCAGTGTTCTAACAGAATACTAACTCATCCTGTGTTCTAACAGAATGTGGACTCAGATTTTGTTCAAAAATTACTCAGTCTGTTTCTAACAGAATATGGTCTCAGTCTTTGTTTAAAGAATACTCACTCAGCTCAGTGTTCTAACATAACACTCACTTAGCCTGTGTTCTAACAGAATGTGGTTTCAGATCAAAAATTACTAACTCAGTCTGTGTTCTAACAGAATGTGGGTTCAGATCAAAAATTACTAACTCAGTCTGTGTTCTAACAGAATATGAACTCAGATTTTGTTCAAAAATTACTCAGTCTGTGTTCTAACAGAATATGGACTCAGTCTATGTTTAAAGAATACTCACTCAGCCAGTATTTTACCAGAGTATGGACTCAGCCTGTGTTCTAACAGAATACTCACACAGCCTGTGTTCTAACAGAATATGGACTCAGTCTATATTTAAAGAATACTCACTCACCTCAGTATTCCTACAGAACACTCACGTAGCCAGTGTTCTAACAGAATACTAACTCAGCCTGTGTTCTAACAGAATGTGCATTCAGATCAAATATTACTAACTCAGTCTGTGTTCTAACAGAATGTGGACTCAGATTTTGTTCAAAAATTACTCAGTCTGTGTTCTAACAGAATGTGGATTCAGATCAAAAATTACTAACTCAGTCTGTGTTCTAACAGAATGTGGATTCAGATCAAAAATTACTAACTCAGTCTGTGTTCTAACAGAATATGAACTCAGATTTTGTTCAAAAATTACTCAGTCTGTGTTCTAACAGAATATGGACTCAGTCTATATTTAAAGAATACTCACTCACCTCAGTATTCTAACAGAACACTCACGTAGCCAGTGTTCTAACAGAATACTAACTCATCCTGTGTTCTAACAGAATGTGGATTCAGATCAAAAATTACTAACTCAGTCTGTGTTCTAACAGAATGTGGACTCAGATTTTGTTCAAAAATTACTCAGTCTGTTTCTAACAGAATATGGTCTCAGTCTTTGTTTAAAGAATACTCACTCAGCTCAGTGTTCTAACATAACACTCACTTAGCCTGTGTTCTAACAGAATGTGGTTTCAGATCAAAAATTACTAACTCAGTCTGTGTTCTAACAGAATATGAACTCAGATTTTGTTCAAAAATTACTCAGTCTGTGTTCTAACAGAATATGGACTCAGTCTATGTTTAAAGAATACTCACTCAGCCAGTGTTCTACCAGAATATGGATTCAGACTATTTTCAAGAATACTCACTCAGCCTGTGTTCTAGCAGAACGCTCACTTAGCCTGTGTTCTAACAGAATGTGTACTCAGATATTGTTCAAAAATTACTTACTCAGTCTGTGTTCTAACAGAATTTGGACGCAGTCTCTGTTTAAAAAATACTCACTCACCTCAGTATTCTAACAGAACACTCACGTAGCCTGTGTTCTAACAGAATACTCACACAGCCTGTGTTCTAACAGAATATGTACTCAGTCTATATTTAAAGAATACTCACTCACCTCAGTATTCTAACAGAACACTCACGTAGCCAGTGTTCTAACAGAATACTAACTCAGCCTGTGTTCTAACAGAATGTGGACTCAGATTTTGTTCAAAAATTACTCAGTCTGTTTCGAACAGAATATGGACTCAGTCTATGTTTAAAGAATACTCACTCAACCAGTATTTTACCAGAGTATTGACTCAGCCTGTGTTCTAACAGAATACTCACACAGCCTGTGTTCTAACAGAATATGGACTCAGTCTATATTTAAAGAATACTCACTGACCTCAGTATTCTAACAGAACACTCACGTACCCTGTGTTCTAACAGAACACTAACTCAGCCTGTTTTCTAACAGAATGTGGATTCAGATCAAAAATTACTAACGCAGTCTGTGTTCTAACAGAATATGGACTTAGATTTTGTTCAAAAATTACTCAGTCTGTGTTCTAACAGAATATGGACTCAGTCTATGTTTAAAGAATACTCACTCAGCCAGTATTTTACCAGAGTATGGACTCAGCCTGTGTTCTAACAGAATACTCACACAGCCTGTGTTCTAACAGAGTATGTACTCAGTCTATATTTAAAGAATACTCACTCACCTCAGTATTCTAACAGAACACTCACGTAGCCAGTGTTCTAACAGAATACTAACTCAGCCTGTGTTCTAACAGAATGTGGACTCAGATTTTGTTCAAAAATTACTCAGTCTGTTTCGAACAGAATATGGACTCAGTCTATGTTTAAAGAATACTCACTCAACCAGTATTTTACCAGAGTATGGACTCAGCCTGTGTTCTACCAGAATACTCACACAGCCTGTGTTCTAACAGAATATGGACTCAGTCTATATTTAAAGAATACTCACTGACCTCAGTATTCTAACAGAACACTCACGTACCCTGTGTTCTAACAGAACACTAACTCAGCCTGTTTTCTAACAGAATGTGGATTCAGATCAAAAATTACTAACGCAGTCTGTGTTCTAACAGAATATGGACTTAGATTTTGTTCAAAAATTACTCAGTCTGTGTTCTAACAGAATATGGACTCAGTCTATGTTTAAAGAATACTCACTCAGCCAGTATTTTACCAGAGTATGGACTCAGCCTGTGTTCTAACAGAATACTCACACAGCCTGTGTTCTAACAGAATATGGACTCAGTCTATATTTAAAGAATACTCACTCACCTCAGTATTCCTACAGAACACTCACGTAGCCAGTGTTCTAACAGAATACTAACTCAGCCTGTGTTCTAACAGAATGTGCATTCAGATCAAATATTACTAACTCAGTCTGTGTTCTAACAGAATGTGGACTCAGATTTTGTTCAAAAATTACTCAGTCTGTGTTCTAACAGAATGTGGATTCAGATCAAAAATTACTAACTCAGTCTGTGTTCTAACAGAATATGAACTCAGATTTTGTTCAAAAATTACTCAGTCTGTGTTCTAACAGAATATGGACTCAGTCTATATTTAAAGAATACTCACTCACCTCAGTATTCTAACAGAACACTCACGTAGCCAGTGTTCTAACAGAATACTAACTCATCCTGTGTTCTAACAGAATGTGGATTCAGATCAAAAATTACTAACTCAGTCTGTGTTCTAACAGAATGTGGACTCAGATTTTGTTCAAAAATTACTCAGTCTGTTTCTAACAGAATATGGTCTCAGTCTTTGTTTAAAGAATACTCACTCAGCTCAGTGTTCTAACATAACACTCACTTAGCCTGTGTTCTAACAGAATGTGGTTTCAGATCAAAAATTACTAACTCAGTCTGTGTTCTAACAGAATATGAACTCAGATTTTGTTCAAAAATTACTCAGTCTGTGTTCTAACAGAATATGGACTCAGTCTATGTTTAAAGAATACTCACTCAGCCAGTGTTCTACCAGAATATGGATTCAGACTATTTTCAAGAATACTCACTCAGCCTGTGTTCTAGCAGAACGCTCACTTAGCCTGTGTTCTAACAGAATGTGTACTCAGATATTGTTCAAAAATTACTAACTCAGTCTGTGTTCTAACAGAATTTGGACGCAGTCTCTGTTTAAAAAATACTCACTCACCTCAGTGTTCTAACAGAACACTCACGTAGCCTGTGTTCTAACAGAACACTAACTCAGCCTGTTTTCTAACAAAATGTGGATTCAGATCAAAAATTACTAACGCAGTCTGTGTTCTAACAGAATATGGACTTAGATTTTGTTCAAAAATTACTCAGTCTGTGTTCTAACAGAATATGGACTCAGTCTATGTTTAAAGAATACTCACTCAGCCAATATTTGACCAGAGTATGGACTCAGCCTGTGTTCTAACAGAATACTCACACAGCCTGTGTTCTAACAGAATATGGACTCAGTCTATATTTAAAGAATACTCACTCACCTCAGTATTCCTACAGAACACTCACGTAGCCAGTGTTCTAACAGAATATTAACTCAGCCTGTGTTCTAACAGAATGTGGATTCAGATCAAATATTACTAACTCAGTCTGTGTTCTAACAGAATGTGGACTCAGATTTTGTTCAAAAATTACTCAGTCTGTGTTCTAACAGAATATGGACTAAGTCTATGTTTAAAGAATACTCACTCAGCTCAGTGTTCTAACATAACACTCACTTAGCCTGTGTTCTAACAGAATGTGGTTTCAGATCAAAAATTACTAACTCAGTCTGTGTTCTAAAAGAATGTGGACTCAGATTTTGTTCAAAAATTACTCAGTCTGTGTTCTAACAGAATATGGACTCAGTCTATGTTTAAAGAATACTCACTCAGCCAGTGTTCTACCAGAATATGGATTCAGACTATTTTCAAGAATACTCACTCAGCCTGTGTTCTAGCAGAACGCTCACTTAGCCTGTGTTCTAACAGAATATGGACTTAGATTTTGTTCAAAAATTACTCAGTCTGTGTTCTAACAGAATATGGACTCAGTCTATGTTTAAAGAATACTCACTCAGCCAGTATTTTACCAGAGTATGGACTCAGCCTGTGTTCTAACAGAATACTCACACAGCCTGTGTTCTAACAGAATATGTACTCAGTCTATATTTAAAGAATACTCACTCACCTCAGTATTCTAACAGAACACTCACGTAGCCAGTGTTCTAACAGAATACTAACTCAGCCTGTGTTCTAACAGAATGTGGACTCAGATTTTGTTCAAAAATTACTCAGTCTGTTTCTAACAGAATATGGAGTCAGTCTATGTTAAAAGAATACTCACTCAACCAGTATTTTACCAGAGTATGGACTCAGCCTTTGTTCTACCAGAATACTCACACAGCCTGTGTTCTAACAGAATATGGACTCAGTCTATATTTAAAGAATACTCACTCACCTCAGTATTCCTACAGAACACTCACGTAGCCAGTGTTCTAACAGAATACTAACTCAGTCTGTGTTCTAACAGAATGTGGACTCAGATTTTGTTCAAAAATTATTCAGCCTGTGTTCGAACAGAATGTGGATTCAGATCAAAAATTACTAACTCAGTCTGTGTTCTAACAGAATATGAACTCAGATTTTGTTCAAAAATTACTCAGTCTGTGTTCTAACAGAATATGCACTCAGTCTATATTTAAAGAATACTCACTCACCTCAGTATTCTAACAGAACACTCACGTAGCCAGTGTTCTAACAGAATACTAACTCATCCTGTGTTCTAACAGAATGTGGATTCAGATAAAAAATTACTAACTCAGTCTGTGTTCTAACAGAATGTGGACTCAGATTTTGTTCAAAAATTACTCAGTCTGTTTCTAACAGAATATGGTCTCAGTCTTTGTTTAAAGAATACTTACTCAGCTCAGTGTTCTAACATAACACTCACTTAGCCTGTGTTCTAACAGAATGTGGTTTCAGATCAAAAATTACTAACTCAGTCTGTGTTCTAACAGAATATGAACTCAGATTTTGTTCAAAAATTACTCAGTCTGTGTTCTAACAGAATATGGACTCAGTCTATGTTTAAAGAATACTCACTCAGCCAGTGTTCTACCAGAATATGGATTCAGACTATTTTCAAGAATACTCACTCAGCCTGTGTTCTAGCAGAACGCTCACTTAGCCTGTGTTCTAACAGAATGTGTACTCAGATATTGTTCAAAAATTACTTACTCAGTCTGTGTTCTAACAGAATTTGGACGCAGTCTCTGTTTAAAAAATACTCACTCACCTCAGTATTCTAACAGAACACTCACGTAGCCTGTGTTCTAACAGAACACTAACTCAGCCTGTTTTCTAACAAAATGTGGATTCAGATCAAAAATTACTAACGCAGTCTGTGTTCTAACAGAATATGGACTTAGATTTTGTTCAAAAATTACTCAGTCTGTGTTCTAACAGAATATGGACTCAGTCTATGTTTAAAGAATACTCACTCAGCCAGTATTTTACCAGAGTATGGACTCAGCCTGTGTTCTAACAGAATACTCACACAGCCTGTGTACTAACAGAATATGTACTCAGTCTATATTTAAAGAATACTCACTCACCTCAGTATTCTAACAGAACACTCACGTAGCCAGTGTTCTAACAGAATACTAACTCAGCCTGTGTTCTAACAGAATGTGGACTCAGATTTGTTCAAAAATTACTCAGTCTGTTTCTAACAGAATATGGTCTCAGTCTTTGTTTAAAGAATACTCACTCAGCTCAGTGTTCTAACATAACACTCACTTAGCCTGTGTTCTAACAGAATGTGGTTTCAGATCAAAAATTACTAACTCAGTCTGTGTTCTAACAGAATATGAACTCAGATTTTGTTCAAAAATTACTCAGTCTGTGTTCTAACAGAATATGGACTCAGTCTATGTTTAAAGAATACTCACTCAGCCAGTGTTCTACCAGAATATGGATTCAGACTATTTTCAAGAATACTCACTCAGCCTGTGTTCTAGCAGAACGCTCACTTAGCCTGTGTTCTAACAGAATGTGTACTCAGATATTGTTCAAAAATTACTTACTCAGTCTGTGTTCTAACAGAATTTGGACGCAGTCTCTGTTTAAAAAATACTCACTCACCTCAGTATTCTAACAGAACACTCACGTAGCCTGTGTTCTAACAGAACACTAACTCAGCCTGTTTTCTAACAAAATGTGGATTCAGATCAAAAATTACTAACTCAGTCTGTGTTCTAACAGAATATGAACTCAGATTTTGTTCAAAAATTACTCAGTCTGTGTTCTAACAGAATATGCACTCAGTCTATATTTAAAGAATACTCACTCACCTCAGTATTCTAACAGAACACTCACGTAGCCAGTGTTCTAACAGAATACTAACTCATCCTGTGTTCTAACAGAATGTGGATTCAGATAAAAAATTACTAACTCAGTCTGTGTTCTAACAGAATGTGGACTCAGATTTTGTTCAAAAATTACTCAGTCTGTTTCTAACAGAATATGGTCTCAGTCTTTGTTTAAAGAATACTTACTCAGCTCAGTGTTCTAACATAACACTCACTTAGCCTGTGTTCTAACAGAATGTGGTTTCAGATCAAAAATTACTAACTCAGTCTGTGTTCTAACAGAATATGAACTCAGATTTTGTTCAAAAATTACTCAGTCTGTGTTCTAACAGAATATGGACTCAGTCTATGTTTAAAGAATACTCACTCAGCCAGTGTTCTACCAGAATATGGATTCAGACTATTTTCAAGAATACTCACTCAGCCTGTGTTCTAGCAGAACGCTCACTTAGCCTGTGTTCTAACAGAATGTGTACTCAGATATTGTTCAAAAATTACTTACTCAGTCTGTGTTCTAACAGAATTTGGACGCAGTCTCTGTTTAAAAAATACTCACTCACCTCAGTATTCTAACAGAACACTCACGTAGCCTGTGTTCTAACAGAACACTAACTCAGCCTGTTTTCTAACAAAATGTGGATTCAGATCAAAAATTACTAACGCAGTCTGTGTTCTAACAGAATATGGACTTAGATTTTGTTCAAAAATTACTCAGTCTGTGTTCTAACAGAATATGGACTCAGTCTATGTTTAAAGAATACTCACTCAGCCAGTATTTTACCAGAGTATGGACTCAGCCTGTGTTCTAACAGAATACTCACACAGCCTGTGTACTAACAGAATATGTACTCAGTCTATATTTAAAGAATACTCACTCACCTCAGTATTCTAACAGAACACTCACGTAGCCAGTGTTCTAACAGAATACTAACTCAGCCTGTGTTCTAACAGAATGTGGACTCAGATTTGTTCAAAAATTACTCAGTCTGTTTCTAACAGAATATGGTCTCAGTCTTTGTTTAAAGAATACTCACTCAGCTCAGTGTTCTAACATAACACTCACTTAGCCTGTGTTCTAACAGAATGTGGTTTCAGATCAAAAATTACTAACTCAGTCTGTGTTCTAACAGAATATGAACTCAGATTTTGTTCAAAAATTACTCAGTCTGTGTTCTAACAGAATATGGACTCAGTCTATGTTTAAAGAATACTCACTCAGCCAGTGTTCTACCAGAATATGGATTCAGACTATTTTCAAGAATACTCACTCAGCCTGTGTTCTAGCAGAACGCTCACTTAGCCTGTGTTCTAACAGAATGTGTACTCAGATATTGTTCAAAAATTACTTACTCAGTCTGTGTTCTAACAGAATTTGGACGCAGTCTCTGTTTAAAAAATACTCACTCACCTCAGTATTCTAACAGAACACTCACGTAGCCTGTGTTCTAACAGAACACTAACTCAGCCTGTTTTCTAACAAAATGTGGATTCAGATCAAAAATTACTAACGCAGTCTGTGTTCTAACAGAATATGGACTTAGATTTTGTTCAAAAATTACTCAGTCTGTGTTCTAACAGAATATGGACTCAGTCTATGTTTAAAGAATACTCACTCAGCCAGTATTTTACCAGAGTATGGACTCAGCCTGTGTTCTAACAGAATACTCACACAGCCTGTGTTCTAACAGAATATGTACTCAGTCTATATTTAAAGAATACTCA
The DNA here is from genome assembly GCF_987537825.1 of Furipterus horrens. Classification (NCBI taxonomy): domain Eukaryota; kingdom Metazoa; phylum Chordata; class Mammalia; order Chiroptera; family Furipteridae; genus Furipterus; species Furipterus horrens. The sequence goes on along the minus strand of NW_028327181.1, from coordinate 39,407,191 downwards.
CTCACCTCAGTATTCTAACAGAACACTCACGTAGCCAGTGTTCTAACAGAATACTAACTCAGCCTGTGTTCTAACAGAATGTGGACTCAGATTTTGTTCAAAAATTACTCAGTCTGTTTCGAACAGAATATGGACTCAGTCTATGTTTAAAGAATACTCACTCAACCAGTATTTTACCAGAGTATGGACTCAGCCTGTGTTCTACCAGAATACTCACACAGCCTGTGTTCTAACAGAATATGGACTCAGTCTATATTTAAAGAATACTAACTGACCTCAGTATTCTAACAGAACACTCACGTACCCTGTGTTCTAACAGAACACTAACTCAGCCTGTTTTCTAACAGAATGTGGATTCAGATCAAAAATTACTATCGCAGTCTGTGTTCTAACAGAATATGGACTTAGCTTTTGTTCAAAAATTACTCAGTCTGTGTTCTAACAGAATATGGACTCAGTCTATGTTTAAAGAATACTCACTCAGCCAGTATTTTACCAGAGTATGGACTCAGCCTGTGTTCTAACAGAATACTCACACAGCCTGTGTTCTAACAGAATATGGACTCAGTCTATATTTAAAGAATACTCACTCACCTCAGTATTCCTACAGAACACTCACGTAGCCAGTGTTCTAACAGAATACTAACTCAGCCTGTGTTCTAACAGAATGTGCATTCAGATCAAATATTACTAACTCAGTCTGTGTTCTAACAGAATGTGGACTCAGATTTTGTTCAAAAATTACTCAGTCTGTGTTCTAACAGAATGTGGATTCTGATCAAAAATTACTAACTCAGTCTGTGTTCTAACAGAATGTGGGTTCAGATCAAAAATTACTAACTCAGTCTGTGTTCTAACAGAATATGAACTCAGATTTTGTTCAAAAATTACTCAGTCTGTGTTCTAACAGAATATGCACTCAGTCTATATTTAAAGAATACTCACTCACCTCAGTATTCCTACAGAACACTCACGTAGCCAGTGTTCTAACAGAATACTAACTCAGTCTGTGTTCTAACAGAATGTGGACTCAGATTTTGTTCAAAAATTATTCAGCCTGTGTTCGAACAGAATGTGGATTCAGATCAAAAATTACTAACTCAGTCTGTGTTCTAACAGAATGTGGGTTCAGATCAAAAATTACTAACTCAGTCTGTGTTCTAACAGAATATGAACTCAGATTTTGTTCAAAAATTACTCAGTCTGTGTTCTAACAGAATATGCACTCAGTCTATATTTAAAGAATACTCACTCACCTCAGTATTCTAACAGAACACTCACGTAGCCAGTGTTCTAACAGAATACTAACTCATCCTGTGTTCTAACAGAATGTGGATTCAGATCAAAAATTACTAACTCAGTCTGTGTTCTAACAGAATGTGGACTCAGATTTTGTTCAAAAATTACTCAGTCTGTTTCTAACAGAATATGGTCTCAGTCTTTGTTTAAAGAATACTCACTCAGCTCAGTGTTCTAACATAACACTCACTTAGCCTGTGTTCTAACAGAATGTGGTTTCAGATCAAAAATTACTAACTCAGTCTGTGTTCTAACAGAATATGAACTCAGATTTTGTTCAAAAATTACTCAGTCTGTGTTCTAACAGAATATGGACTCAGTCTACGTTTAAAGAATACTCACTCAGCCAGTGTTCTACCAGAATATGGATTCAGACTATTTTCAAGAATACTCACTCAGCCTGTGTTCTAGCAGAACGCTCACTTAGCCTGTGTTCTAACAGAATGTGTACTCAGATATTGTTCAAAAATTACTTACTCAGTCTGTGTTCTAACAGAATTTGGACGCAGTCTCTGTTTAAAAAATACTCACTCACCTCAGTATTCTAACAGAACACTCACGTAGCCTGTGTTCTAACAGAACACTAACTCAGCCTGTTTTCTAACAAAATGTGGATTCAGATCAAAAATTACTAACGCAGTCTGTGTTCTAACAGAATATGGACTTAGATTTTGTTCAAAAATTACTCAGTCTGTGTTCTAACAGAATATGGACTCAGTCTATGTTTAAAGAATACTCACTCAGCCAGTATTTTACCAGAGTATGGACTCAGCCTGTGTTCTAACAGAATACTCACACAGCCTGTGTTCTAACAGAATATGGACTCAGTCTATATTTAAAGAATACTCACTCACCTCAGTATTCTAACAGAACACTCACGTAGCCAGTGTTCTAACAGAATACTAACTCAGCCTGTGTTCTAACAGAATGTGGACTCAGATTTTGTTCAAAAATTACTCAGTCTGTTTCGAACAGAATATGGACTCAGTCTATGTTTAAAGAATACTCACTCAACCAGTATTTTACCAGAGTATGGACTCAGCCTGTGTTCTACCAGAATACTCACACAGCCTGTGTTCTAACAGAATATGGACTCAGTCTATATTTAAAGAATACTCACTGACCTCAGTATTCTAACAGAACACTCACGTACCCTGTATTCTAACAGAACACTAACTCAGCCTGTTTTCTAACAGAATGTGGATTCAGATCAAAAATTACTAACGCAGTCTGTGTTCTAACAGAATATGGACTTAGATTTTGTTCAAAAATTACTCAGTCTGTGTTCTAACTGAATATGGACTCAGTCTATGTTTAAAGAATACTCACTCAGCCAGTATTTTACCAGAGTATGGACTCAGCCTGTGTTCTAACAGAATACTCACACAGCCTGTGTTCTAACAGAATATGTACTCAGTCTATATTTAAAGAATACTCACTCACCTCAGTATTCTAACAGAACACTCACGTAGCCAGTGTTCTAACAGAATACTAACTCAGCCTGTGTTCTAAAAGAATGTGGACTCAGATTTTGTTCAAAAATTACTCAGTCTGTTTCGAACAGAATATGGACTCAGTCTATGTTTAAAGAATACTCACTCAACCAGTATTTTACCAGAGTATGGACTCAGCCTGTGTTCTACCAGAATACTCACACAGCCTGTGTTCTAACAGAATATGGACTCAGTCTATATTTAAAGAATACTCACTGACCTCAGTATTCTAACAGAACACTCACGTACCCTGTGTTCTAACAGAACACTAACTCAGCCTGTTTTCTTACAGAATGTGGATTCAGATCAAAAATTACTAACGCAGTCTGTGTTCTAACAGAATATGGACTTAGATTTTGTTCAAAAATTACTCAGTCTGTGTTCTAACAGAATATGGACTCAGTCTATGTTTAAAGAATACTCACTCAGCCAGTATTTTACCAGAGTATGGACTCAGCCTGTGTTCTAACAGAATACTCACACAGCCTGTGTTCTAACAGAATATGGACTCAGTCTATATTTAAAGAATACTCACTCACCTCAGTATTCCTACAGAACACTCACGTAGCCAGTGTTCTAACAGAATACTAACTCAGCCTGTGTTCTAACAGAATGTGCATTCAGATCAAATATTACTAACTCAGTCTGTGTTCTAACAGAATGTGGATTCAGATCAAAAATTACTAACTCAGTCTGTGTTCTAACAGAATGTGGGTTCAGATCAAAAATTACTAACTCAGTCTGTGTTCTAACAGAATATGAACTCAGATTTTGTTCAAAAATTACTCAGTCTGTGTTCTAACAGAATATGCACTCAGTCTATATTTAAAGAATACTCACTCACCTCAGTATTCTAACAGAACACTCACGTAGCCAGTGTTCTAACAGAATACTAACTCATCCTGTGTTCTAACAGAATGTGGATTCAGATCAAAAATTACTAACTCAGTCTGTGTTCTAACAGAATGTGGACTCAGATTTTGTTCAAAAATTACTCAGTCTGTTTCTAACAGAATATGGTCTCAGTCTTTGTTTAAAGAATACTCACTCAGCTCAGTGTTCTAACATAACACTCACTTAGCCTGTGTTCTAACAGAATGTGGTTTCAGATCAAAAATTACTAACTCAGTCTGTGTTCTAACAGAATATGAACTCAGATTTTGTTCAAAAATTACTCAGTCTGTGTTCTAACAGAATATGGACTCAGTCTATGTTTAAAGAATACTCACTCAGCCAGTGTTCTACCAGAATATGGATTCAGACTATTTTCAAGAATACTCACTCAGCCTGTGTTCTAGCAGAACGCTCACTTAGCCTGTGTTCTAACAGAATGTGGACTCAGATATTGTTCAAAAATTACTTACTCAGTCTGTGTTCTAACAGAATTTGGACGCAGTCTCTGTTTAAAAAATACTCACTCACCTCAGTATTCTAACAGAACACTCACGTAGCCTGTGTTCTAACAGAACACTAACTCAGCCTGTTTTCTAACAAAATGTGGATTCAGATCAAAAATTACTAACGCAGTCTGTGTTCTAACAGAATATGGACTTAGATTTTGTTCAAAAATTACTCAGTCTGTGTTCTAACAGAATATGGACTCAGTCTATGTTTAAAGAATACTCACTCAGCCAGTATTTTACCAGAGTATGGACTCAGCCTGTGTTCTAACAGAATACTCACACAGCCTGTGTTCTAACAGATTATGGACTCAGTCTATATTTAAAGAATACTCACTCACCTCAGTATTCTAACAGAACACTCACGTAGCCAGTGTTCTAACAGAATACTAACTCAGCCTGTGTTCTAACAGAATGTGGACTCAGATTTTGTTCAAAAATTACTCAGTCTGTTTCGAACAGAATATGGAGTCAGTCTATGTTTAAAGAATACTCACTCAACCAGTATTTTACCAGAGTATGGACTCAGCCTGTGTTCTACCAGAATACTCACACAGCCTGTGTTCTAACAGAATATGGACTCAGTCTATATTTAAAGAATACTCACTGACCTCAGTGTTCTAACAGAACACTCACGTACCCTGTGTTCTAACAGAACACTAACTCAGCCTGTTTTCTAACAGAATGTGGATTCAGATCAAAAATTACTAACGCAGTCTGTGTTCTAACAGAATATGGACTTAGATTTTGTTCAAAAATTACTCAGTCTGTGTTCTAACAGAATATGGACTCAGTCTATGTTTAAAGAATACTCACTCAGCCAGTATTTTACCAGAGTATGGACTCAGCCTGTGTTCTAACAGAATACTCACACAGCCTGTGTTCTAACAGAATATGTACTCAGTCTATATTTAAAGAATACTCACTCACCTCAGTATTCTAACAGAACACTCACGTAGCCAGTGTTCTAACAGAATACTAACTCAGCCTGTGTTCTAACAGAATGTGGACTCAGATTTTGTTCAAAAATTACTCAGTCTGTTTCGAACAGAATATGGACTCAGTCTATGTTTAAAGAATACTCACTCAACCAGTATTTTACCAGAGTATGGACTCAGCCTGTGTTCTACCAGAATACTCACACAGCCTGTGTTCTAACAGAATATGGACTCAGTCTATATTTAAAGAATACTCACTGACCTCAGTATTCTAACAGAACACTCACGTACCCTGTGTTCTAACAGAACACTAACTCAGCCTGTTTTCTAACAGAATGTGGATTCAGATCAAAAATTACTAACGCAGTCTGTGTTCTAACAGAATATGGACTTAGATTTTGTTCAAAAATTACTCAGTCTGTGTTCTAACAGAATATGGACTCAGTCTATGTTTAAAGAATACTCACTCAGCCAGTATTTTACCAGAGTATGGACTCAGCCTGTGTTCTAACAGAATACTCACACAGCCTGTGTTCTAACAGAATATGGACTCAGTCTATATTTAAAGAATACTCACTCACCTCAGTATTCCTACAGAACACTCACGTAGCCAGTGTTCTAACAGAATACTAACTCAGCCTGTGTTCTAACAGAATGTGCATTCAGATCAAATATTACTAACTCAGTCTGTGTTCTAACAGAATGTGGACTCAGATTTTGTTCAAAAATTACTCAGTATGTGTTCTAACAGAATGTGGATTCAGATCAAAAATTACTAACTCAGTCTGTGTTCTAACAGAATGTGGGTTCAGATCAAAAATTACTAACTCAGTCTGTGTTCTAACAGAATATGAACTCAGATTTTGTTCAAAAATTACTCAGTCTGTGTTCTAACAGAATATGGACTCAGTCTATATTTAAAGAATACTCACTCACCTCAGTATTCTAACAGAACAGTCACGTAGCCAGTGTTCTAACAGAATACTGACTCATCCTGTGTTCTAACAGAATGTGGATTCAGATCAAAAATTACTAACTCAGTCTGTGTTCTAACAGAATGTGGACTCAGATTTTGTTCAAAAATTACTCAGTCTGTTTCTAACAGAATATGGTCTCAGTCTTTGTTTAAAGAATACTCACTCAGCTCAGTGTTCTAACATAACACTCACTTAGCCTGTGTTCTAACAGAATGTGGTTTCAGATCAAAAATTACTAACTCAGTCTGTGTTCTAACAGAATATGAACTCAGATTTTGTTCAAAAATTACTCAGTCTGTGTTCTAACAGAATATGGACTCAGTCTATGTTTAAAGAATACTCACTCAGCCAGTGTTCTACCAGAATATGGATTCAGACTATTTTCAAGAATACTCACTCAGCCTGTGTTCTAGCAGAACGCTCACTTAGCCTGTGTTCTAACAGAATGTGTACTCAGATATTGTTCAAAAATTACTTACTCAGTCTGTGTTCTAACAGAATTTGGACGCAGTCTCTGTTTAAAAAATACTCACTCACCTCAGTATTCTAACAGAACACTCACGTAGCCTGTGTTCTAACAGAACACTAACTCAGCCTGTTTTCTAACAAAATGTGGATTCAGATCAAAAATTACTAACGCAGTCTGTGTTCTAACAGAATATGGACTTAGATTTTGTTCAAAAATTACTCAGTCTGTGTTCTAACAGAATATGGACTCAGTCTATGTTTAAAGAATACTCACTCAGCCAGTATTTTACCAGAGTATGGACTCAGCCTGTGTTCTAACAGAATACTCACACAGCCTGTGTTCTAACAGAATATGTACTCAGTCTATATTTAAAGAATACTCACTCACCTCAGTATTCTAACAAAACAGTCACGTAGCCAGTGTTCTAACAGAATACTAACTCAGCCTGTGTTCTAACAGAATGTGGACTCAGATTTTGTTCAAAAATTACTCAGTCTGTTTCGAACAGAATATGGACTCAGTCTATGTTTAAAGAATACTCACTCAACCAGTATTTTACCAGAGTATGGACTCAGCCTGTGTTCTACCAGAATACTCACACAGCCTGTGTTCTAACAGAATATGGACTCAGTCTATATTTAAAGAATACTCACTGACCTCAGTATTCTAACAGAACACTCACGTACCCTGTGTTCTAACAGAACACTAACTCAGCCTGTTTTCTAACAGAATGTGGATTCAGATCAAAAATTACTAACGCAGTCTGTGTTCTAACAGAATATGGACTTAGATTTTGTTCAAAAATTACTCAGTCTGTGTTCTAACTGAATATGGACTCAGTCTATGTTTAAAGAATACTCACTCAGCCAGTATTTTACCAGAGTATGGACTCAGCCTGTGTTCTAACAGAATACTCACACAGCCTGTGTTCTAACAGAATATGTACTCAGTCTATATTTAAAGAATACTCACTCACCTCAGTATTCTAACAGAACACTCACGTAGCCAGTGTTCTAACAGAATACTAACTCAGCCTGTGTTCTAACAGAATGTGGACTCAGATTTTGTTCAAAAATTACTCAGTCTGTTTCGAACAGAATATGGACTCAGTCTATGTTTAAAGAATACTCACTCAACCAGTATTTTACCAGAGTATGGACTCAGCCTGTGTTCTACCAGAATACTCACACAGCCTGTGTTCTAACAGAATATGGACTCAGTCTATATTTAAAGAATACTCACTGACCTCAGTATTCTAACAGAACACTCACGTACCCTGTGTTCTAACAGAACACTAACTCAGCCTGTTTTCTAACAGAATGTGGATTCAGATCAAAAATTACTAACGCAGTCTGTGTTCTAACAGAATATGGACTTAGATTTTGTTCAAAAATTACTCAGTCTGTGTTCTAACAGAATATGGACTCAGTCTATGTTTAAAGAATACTCACTCAGCCAGTATTTTACCAGAGTATGGACTCAGCCTGTGTTCTAACAGAATATGGACTCAGTCTATATTTAAAGAATACTCACTCACCTCAGTATTCCTACAGAACACTCACGTAGCCAGTGTTCTAACAGAATACTAACTCAGCCTGTGTTCTAACAGAATGTGCATTCAGATCAAATATTACTAACTCAGTCTGTGTTCTAACAGAATGTGGACTCAGATTTTGTTCAAAAATTACTCAGTCTGTGTTCTAACAGAATGTGGATTCAGATCAAAAATTACTAACTCAGTCTGTGTTCTAACAGAATGTGGGTTCAGATCAAAAATTACTAACTCAGTCTGTGTTCTAACAGAATATGAACTCAGATTTTGTTCAAAAATTACTCAGTCTGTGTTCTAACAGAATATGGACTCAGTCTATATTTAAAGAATACTCACTCACCTCAGTATTCTAACAGAACAGTCACGTAGCCAGTGTTCTAACAGAATACTAACTCATCCTGTGTTCTAACAGAATGTGGATTCAGATCAAAAATTACTAACTCAGTCTGTGTTCTAACAGAATGTGGACTCAGATTTTGTTCAAAAATTACTCAGTCTGTTTCTAACAGAATATGGTCTCAGTCTTTGTTTAAAGAATACTCACTCAGCTCAGTGTTCTAACATAACACTCACTTAGCCTGTGTTCTAACAGAATGTGGTTTCAGATCAAAAATTACTAACTCAGTCTGTGTTCTAACAGAATGTGGGTTCAGATCAAAAATTACTAACTCAGTCTGTGTTCTAACAGAATATGAACTCAGATTTTGTTCAAAAATTACTCAGTCTGTGTTCTAACAGAATATGCACTCAGTCTATATTTAAATAATACTCACTCACCTCAGTATTCTAACAGAACACTCACGTAGCCAGTGTTCTAACAGAATACTAACTCATCCTGTGTTCTAACAGAATGTGGATTCAGATCAAAAATTACTAACTCAGTCTGTGTTCTAACAGAATGTGGACTCAGATTTTGTTCAAAAATTACTCAGTCTGTTTCTAACAGAATATGGTCTCAGTCTTTGTTTAAAGAATACTCACTCAGCTCAGTGTTCTAACATAACACTCACTTAGCCTGTGTTCTAACAGAATGTGGTTTCAGATCAAAAATTACTAACTCAGTCTGTGTTCTAACAGAATATGAACTCAGATTTTGTTCAAAAATTACTCAGTCTGTGTTCTAACAGAATATGGACTCAGTCTATGTTTAAAGAATACTCACTCAGCCAGTGTTCTACCAGAATATGGATTCAGACTATTTTCAAGAATACTCACTCAGCCTGTGTTCTAGCAGAACGCTCACTTAGCCTGTGTTCTAACAGAATGTGTACTCAGATATTGTTCAAAAATTACTTACTCAGTCTGTGTTCTAACAGAATTTGGACGCAGTCTCTGTTTAAAAAATACTCACTCACCTCAGTATTCTAACAGAACACTCACGTAGCCTGTGTTCTAACAGAACACTAACTCAGCCTGTTTTCTAACAAAATGTGGATTCAGATCAAAAATTACTAACGCAGTCTGTGTTCTAACAGAATATGGACTTAGATTTTGTTCAAAAATTACTCAGTCTGTGTTCTAACAGAATATGGACTCAGTCTATGTTTAAAGAATACTCACTCAGCCAGTATTTTACCAGAGTATGGACTCAGCCTGTGTTCTAACAGAATACTCACACAGCCTGTGTTCTAACAGAATATGTACTCAGTCTATATTTAAAGAATACTCACTCACCTAAGTATTCTAACAGAACACTCACGTAGCCAGTGTTCTAACAGAATACTAACTCAGCCTGTGTTCTAACAGAATGTGGACTCAGATTTTGTTCAAAAATTACTCAGTCTGTTTCTAACAGAATATGGTCTCAGTCTTTGTTTAAAGAATACTCACTTAGCTCAGTGTTCTAACATAACACTCACTTAGCCTGTGTTCTAACAGAATGTGGTTTCAGATCAAAAATTACTAACTCAGTCTGTGTTCTAACAGAATATGAACTCAGATTTTGTTCAAAAATTACTCAGTCCGTGTTCTAACAGAATATGGACTCAGTCTATATTTAAAGAATACTCACTCACCTCAGTATTCTAACAGAACACTCACGTAGCCTGTGTTCTAACAGAACACTAACTCAGCCTTCTTTCTAACAGAATGTGGATTCAGATCAAATATTACTAACGCAGTCTGTGTTCTAACAGAATGTGGACTCAGTCTATGTTTAAAGAATACTCACTCAGCCAGTGTTCTACCAGAATATGGATTCAGACTATTTTCAAGAATACTCACTCAGCCTGTGTTCTAGCAGAACGCTCACTTAGCCTGTGTTCTAACAGAATGTGGACTCAGATATTGTTCAAAAATTACTAACTCAGTCTGTGTTCTAACAGAATTTGGACGCAGTCTCTGTTTAAAAAATACTCACTCACCTCAGTGTTCTAACTGAACACTCACGTAGCCTGTGTTCTAACAGAACACTAACTCAGCCTGTTTTCTAACAAAATGTGGATTCAGATCAAAAATTACTAACGCAGTCTGTGTTCTAACAGAATATGGACTTAGATTTTGTTCAAAAATTACTCAGTCTGTGTTCTAACAGAATATGGACTCAGTCTATGTTTAAAGAATACTCACTCAGCCAGTATTTTACCAGAGTATGGACTCAGCCTGTGTTCTAACAGAATACTCACACAGCCTGTGTTCTAACAGAATATGTACTCAGTCTATATTTAAAGAATACTCACTCACCTCAGTATTCTAACAGAACACTCACGTAGCCAGTGTTCTAACAGAATACTAACTCAGCCTGTGTTCTAACAGAATGTGGACTCAGATTTTGTTCAAAAATTACTCAGTCTGTTTCGAACAGAATATGGACTCAGTCTATGTTTAAAGAATACTCACTCAACCAGTATTTTAACAGAGTATGGACTCAGCCTGTGTTCTACCAGAATACTCACACAGCCTGTGTTCTAACAGAATATGGACTCAGTCTATATTTAAAGAATACTAACTGACCTCAGTATTCTAACAGAACACTCACGTACCCTGTGTTCTAACAGAACACTAACTTAGCCTGTTTTCTAACAGAATGTGGATTCAGATCAAAAATTACTAACGCAGTCTGTGTTCTAACAGAATATGGACTTAGATTTTGTTCAAAAATTACTCAGTCTGTGTTCTAACAGCATATGGACTCAGTCTATGTTTAAAGAATACTCACTCAGCCAGTATTTTACCAGAGTATGGACTCAGCCTGTGTTCTAACAGAATACTCACACAGCCTGTGTTCTAACAGAATATGGACTCAGTCTATATTTAAAGAATACTCACTCACCTCAGTATTCCTACAGAACACTTACGTAGCCAGTGTTCTAACAGAATACTAACTCAGCCTGTGTTCTAACAGAATGTGCATTCAGATCAAATATTACTAACTCAGTCTGTGTTCTAACAGAATGTGGACTCAGATTTTGTTCAAAAATTACTCAGTCTGTGTTCTAACAGAATGTGGATTCAGATCAAAAATTACTAACTCAGTCTGTGTTCTAACAGAATGTGGGTTCAGATCAAAAATTACTAACTCAGTCTGTGTTCTAACAGAATGTGGACTCAGATTTTGTTCAAAAATTACTCAGTCTGTTTCTAACAGAATATGGTCTCAGTCTTTGTTTAAAGAATACTCACTCAGCTCAGTGTTCTAACATAACACTCACTTAGCCTGTGTTCTAACAGAATGTGGTTTCAGATCAAAAATTACTAACTCAGTCTGTGTTCTAACAGAATATGAACTCAGATTTTGTTCAAAAATTACTCAGTCTGTGTTCTAACAGAATATGGACTCAGTCTATGTTTAAAGAATACTCACTCAGCCAGTGTTCTACCAGAATATGGATTCAGACTATTTTCAAGAATACTCACTCAGCCTGTGTTCTAGCAGAACGCTCACTTAGCCTGTGTTCTAAAAGAATGTGTACTCAGATATTGTTCAAAAATTACTAACTCAGTCTGTGTTCTAACAGAATTTGGACGCAGTCTCTGTTTAAAAAATACTCACTCACCTCAGTGTTCTAACAGAACACTCACGTAGCCTGTGTTCTAAGAGAACACTAACTCAGCCTGTTTTCTAACAAAATGTGGATTCAGATCAAAAATTACTAACGCAGTCTGTGTTCTAACAGAATATGGACTTAGATTTTGTTCAAAAATTACTCAGTCTGTGTTCTAACAGAATATGGACTCAGTCTATGTTTAAAGAATACTCACTCAGCCAGTATTTTACCAGAGTATGGACTCAGCCTGTGTTCTAACAGAATACTCACACAGCCTGTGTTCTAACAGAATATGGACTCAGTCTATATTTAAAGAATACTCACTCACCTCAGTATTCCAACAGAACACTCATGTAGCCAGTGTTATAACAGAATACTAACTCAGCCTGTGTTCTAACGGAATGTGGATTCAGATCAAATATTACTAACTCAGTCTGTGTTCTAACAGAATGTGGACTCAGATTTTGTTCAAAAATTATTCAGTCTGTTTCTAACAGAATATGGTCTCAGTCTTTGTTTAAAGAATACTCACTCAGCTCAGTGTTCTAACATAACACTCACTTAGCCTGTGTTCTAACAGAATGTGGTTTCAGATCAAAAATTACTAACTCAGTCTGTGTTCTAACAGAATATGAACTCAGATTTTGTTCAAAAATTACTCAGTCTGTGTTCTAACAGAATATGGACTCAGTCTATGTTTAAAGAATACTCACTCAGCCAGTGTTCTACCAGAATATGGATTCAGACTATTTTCAAGAATACTCACTCAGCCTGTGTTCTAGCAGAACGCTCACTTAGCCTGTGTTCTAACAGAATGTGGACTCAGATATTGTTCAAAAATTACTTACTCAGTCTGTGTTCTAACAGAATTTGGACGCAGTCTCTGTTTAAAAAATACTCACTCACCTCAGTATTCTAACAGAACACTCACGTAGCCTGTGTTCTAACAGAACACTAACTCAGCCTGTTTTCTAACAAAATGTGGATTCAGATCAAAAATTACTAACGCAGTCTGTGTTCTAACAGAATATGGACTTAGATTTTGTTCAAAAATTACTCAGTCTGTGTTCTAACAGAATATGGACTCAGTCTATGTTTAAAGAATACTCACTCAGCCAGTATTTTACCAGAGTATGGACTCAGCCTGTGTTCTAACAGAATACTCACACAGCCTGTGTTCTAACAGAATATGGACTCAGTCTATATTTAAAGAATACACACTCACCTCAGTATTCTAACAGAACACTCACGTAGCCAGTGTTCTAACAGAATACTAACTCAGCCTGTGTTCTAACAGAATGTGGTTTCAGATCAAAAATTACTAACTCAGTCTGTGTTCTAACAGAATATGAACTCAGATTTTGTTCAAAAATTACTCAGTCTGTGTTCTAACAGAATATGGACTCAGTCTATGTTTAAAGAATACTCACTCAGCCAGTGTTCTACCAGAATATGGATTCAGACTATTTTCAAGAATACTCACTCAGCCTGTGTTCTAGCAGAACGCTCACTTAGCCTGTGTTCTAACAGAATGTGTACTCAGATATTGTTCAAAAATTACTTACTCAGTCTGTGTTCTAACAGAATTTGGACGCAGTCTCTGTTTAAAAAATACTCACTCACCTCAGTATTCTAACAGAACACTCACGTAGCCTGTGTTCTAACAGAACACTAACTCAGCCTGTTTTCTAACAAAATGTGGATTCAGATCAAAAATTACTAACGCAGTCTGTGTTCTAACAGAATATGGACTTAGATTTTGTTCAAAAATTACTCAGTCTGTGTTCTAACAGAATATGGACTCAGTCTATGTTTAAAGAATACTCACTCAGCCAGTATTTTACCAGAGTATGGACTCAGCCTGTGTTCTAACAGAATACTCACACAGCCTGTGTTCTAACAGAATATGTACTCAGTCTATATTTAAAGAATACTCACTCACCTCAGTATTCTAACAGAACACTCACGTAGCCAGTGTTCTAACAGAATACTAACTCAGCCTGTGTTCTAACAGAATGTGGACTCAGATTTTGTTCAAAAATTACTCAGTCTGTTTCGAACAGAATATGGACTCAGTCTATGTTTAAAGAATACTCACTCAACCAGTATTTTACCAGAGTATGGACTCAGCCTGTGTTCTACCAGAATACTCACACAGCCTGTGTTCTAACAGAATATGGACTCAGTCTATATTTAAAGAATACTAACTGACCTCAGTATTCTAACAGAACACTCACGTACCCTGTGTTCTAACAGAACACTAACTCAGCCTGTTTTCTAACAGAATGTGGATTCAGATCAAAAATTACTAACGCAGTCTGTGTTCTAACAGAATATGGACTTAGATTTTGTTCAAAAATTACTCAGTCTGTGTTCTAACAGCATATGGACTCAGTCTATGTTTAAAGAATACTCACTCAGCCAGTATTTTACCAGAGTATGGACTCAGCCTGTGTTCTAACAGAATACTCACACAGCCTGTGTTCTAACAGAATATGGACTCAGTCTATATTTAAAGAATACTCACTCACCTCAGTATTCCTACAGAACACTCACGTAGCCAGTGTTCTAACAGAATACAAACTCAGCCTGTGTTCTAACAGAATGTGCATTCAGATCAAATATTACTAACTCAGTCTGTGTTCTAACAGAATGTGGACTCAGATTTTGTTCAAAAATTACTCAGTCTGTGTTCTAACAGAATGTGGATTCAGATCAAAAATTACTAACTCAGTCTGTGTTCTAACAGAATGTGGGTTCAGATCAAAAATTACTAACTCAGTCTGTGTTCTAACAGAATATGAACTCAGATTTTGTTCAAAAATTACTCAGTCTGTGTTCTAACAGAATATGCACTCAGTCTATATTTAAAGAATACTCACTCACCTCAGTATTCTAACAGAACACTCACGTAGCCAGTGTTCTAACAGAATACTAACTCATCCTGTGTTCTAACAGAATGTGGATTCAGATCAAAAATTACTAACTCAGTCTGTGTTCTAACAGAATGTGGACTCAGATTTTGTTCAAAAGTTACTCAGTCTGTTTCTAACAGAATATGGTCTCAGTCTTTGTTTAAATAATACTCACTCAGCTCAGTGTTCTAACATAACACTCACTTAGCCTTTGTTCTAACAGAATGTGGTTTCAGATCAAAAATTACTAACTCAGTCTGTGTTCTAACAGAATATGAACTCAGATTTTGTTCAAAAATTACTCAGTCTGTGTTCTAACAGAATATGGACTCAGTCTATGTTTAAAGAATACTCACTCAGCCAGTGTTCTACCAGAATATGGATTCAGACTATTTTCAAGAATACTCACTCAGCCTGTGTTCTAGCAGAACGCTCACTTAGCCTGTGTTCTAACAGAATGTGTACTCAGATATTGTTCAAAAATTACTAACTCAGTCTGTGTTCTAACAGAATTTGGACGCAGTCTCTGTTTAAAAAATACTCACTCACCTCAGTGTTCTAACAGAACACTCACGTAGCCTGTGTTCTAAGAGAACACTAACTCAGCCTGTTTTCTAACAAAATGTGGATTCAGATCAAAAATTACTAACGCAGTCTGTGTTCTAACAGAATATGGACTTAGATTTTGTTCAAAAATTACTCAGTCTGTGTTCTAACAGAATATGGACTCAGTCTATGTTTAAAGAATACTCACTCAGCCAGTATTTTACCAGAGTATGGACTCAGCCTGTGTTCTAGCAGAATACTCACACAGCCTGTGTTCTAACAGAATATGGACTCAGTCTATATTTAAAGAATACTCACTCACCTCAGTATTCCAACAGAACACTCATGTAGCCAGTGTTATAACAGAATACTAACTCAGCCTGTGTTCTAACGGAATGTGGATTCAGATCAAATATTACTAACTCAGTCTGTGTTCTAACAGAATGTGGACTCAGATTTTGTTCAAAAATTATTCAGCCTGTGTTCAAACAGAATGTGGATTCAGATAAAAATTACTAACTCAGTCTGTGTTCTAACAGAATGTGGGTTCAGATCAAAAATTACTAACTCAGTCTGTGTTCTAACAGAATATGAACTCAGATTTTGTTCAAAAATTACTCAGTCTGTGTTCTAACAGAATATGGACTCAGTCTATATTTAAAGAATATTCACTCACCTAAGTATTCTAACAGAACACTCACGTAGCCAGTGTTCTAACAGAATACTAACTCATCCTGTGTTCTAACAGAATGTGGACTCAGATTTTGTTCAAAAATTACTCAGTCTGTTTCTAACAGAATATGGTCTCAGTCTTTGTTTAAAGAATACTCACTCAGCTCAGTGTTCTAACATAACACTCACTTAGCCTGTGTTCTAACAGAATGTGGTTTCAGATCAAAAATTACTAACTCAGTCTGTGTTCTAACAGAATGTGGGTTCAGATCAAAAATTACTAACTCAGTCTGTGTTCTAACAGAATATGAACTCAGATTTTGTTCAAAAATTACTCAGTCTGTGTTCTAACAGAATATGGACTCAGTCTATGTTTAAAGAATACTCACTCAGCCAGTATTTTACCAGAGTATGGACTCAGCCTGTGTTCTAACAGAATACTCACACAGCCTGTGTTCTAACAGAATATGGACTCAGTCTATATTTAAAGAATACTCACTCACCTCAGTATTCCTACAGAACACTCACGTAGCCAGTGTTCTAACAGAATACTAACTCAGCCTGTGTTCTAACAGAATGTGCATTCAGATCAAATATTACTAACTCAGTCTGTGTTCTAACAGAATGTGGACTCAGATTTTGTTCAAAAATTACTCAGTCTGTGTTCTAACAGAATGTGGATTCAGATCAAAAATTACTAACTCAGTCTGTGTTCTAACAGAATGTGGATTCAGATCAAAAATTACTAACTCAGTCTGTGTTCTAACAGAATATGAACTCAGATTTTGTTCAAAAATTACTCAGTCTGTGTTCTAACAGAATATGGACTCAGTCTATATTTAAAGAATACTCACTCACCTCAGTATTCTAACAGAACACTCACGTAGCCAGTGTTCTAACAGAATACTAACTCATCCTGTGTTCTAACAGAATGTGGATTCAGATCAAAAATTACTAACTCAGTCTGTGTTCTAACAGAATGTGGACTCAGATTTTGTTCAAAAATTACTCAGTCTGTTTCTAACAGAATATGGTCTCAGTCTTTGTTTAAAGAATACTCACTCAGCTCAGTGTTCTAACATAACACTCACTTAGCCTGTGTTCTAACAGAATGTGGTTTCAGATCAAAAATTACTAACTCAGTCTGTGTTCTAACAGAATATGAACTCAGATTTTGTTCAAAAATTACTCAGTCTGTGTTCTAACAGAATATGGACTCAGTCTATGTTTAAAGAATACTCACTCAGCCAGTGTTCTACCAGAATATGGATTCAGACTATTTTCAAGAATACTCACTCAGCCTGTGTTCTAGCAGAACGCTCACTTAGCCTGTGTTCTAACAGAATGTGTACTCAGATATTGTTCAAAAATTACTTACTCAGTCTGTGTTCTAACAGAATTTGGACGCAGTCTCTGTTTAAAAAATACTCACTCACCTCAGTATTCTAACAGAACACTCACGTAGCCTGTGTTCTAACAGAATACTCACACAGCCTGTGTTCTAACAGAATATGTACTCAGTCTATATTTAAAGAATACTCACTCACCTCAGTATTCTAACAGAACACTCACGTAGCCAGTGTTCTAACAGAATACTAACTCAGCCTGTGTTCTAACAGAATGTGGACTC
This sequence comes from Furipterus horrens, assembly GCF_987537825.1. NCBI lineage: Eukaryota > Metazoa > Chordata > Mammalia > Chiroptera > Furipteridae > Furipterus > Furipterus horrens. The sequence continues at coordinate 39,389,314 of NW_028327181.1, read as the reverse complement.
AGATTTTGTTCAAAAATTACTCAGTCTGTTTCGAACAGAATATGGACTCAGTCTATGTTTAAAGAATACTCACTCAACCAGTATTTTACCAGAGTATTGACTCAGCCTGTGTTCTAACAGAATACTCACACAGCCTGTGTTCTAACAGAATATGGACTCAGTCTATATTTAAAGAATACTCACTGACCTCAGTATTCTAACAGAACACTCACGTACCCTGTGTTCTAACAGAACACTAACTCAGCCTGTTTTCTAACAGAATGTGGATTCAGATCAAAAATTACTAACGCAGTCTGTGTTCTAACAGAATATGGACTTAGATTTTGTTCAAAAATTACTCAGTCTGTGTTCTAACAGAATATGGACTCAGTCTATGTTTAAAGAATACTCACTCAGCCAGTATTTTACCAGAGTATGGACTCAGCCTGTGTTCTAACAGAATACTCACACAGCCTGTGTTCTAACAGAGTATGTACTCAGTCTATATTTAAAGAATACTCACTCACCTCAGTATTCTAACAGAACACTCACGTAGCCAGTGTTCTAACAGAATACTAACTCAGCCTGTGTTCTAACAGAATGTGGACTCAGATTTTGTTCAAAAATTACTCAGTCTGTTTCGAACAGAATATGGACTCAGTCTATGTTTAAAGAATACTCACTCAACCAGTATTTTACCAGAGTATGGACTCAGCCTGTGTTCTACCAGAATACTCACACAGCCTGTGTTCTAACAGAATATGGACTCAGTCTATATTTAAAGAATACTCACTGACCTCAGTATTCTAACAGAACACTCACGTACCCTGTGTTCTAACAGAACACTAACTCAGCCTGTTTTCTAACAGAATGTGGATTCAGATCAAAAATTACTAACGCAGTCTGTGTTCTAACAGAATATGGACTTAGATTTTGTTCAAAAATTACTCAGTCTGTGTTCTAACAGAATATGGACTCAGTCTATGTTTAAAGAATACTCACTCAGCCAGTATTTTACCAGAGTATGGACTCAGCCTGTGTTCTAACAGAATACTCACACAGCCTGTGTTCTAACAGAATATGGACTCAGTCTATATTTAAAGAATACTCACTCACCTCAGTATTCCTACAGAACACTCACGTAGCCAGTGTTCTAACAGAATACTAACTCAGCCTGTGTTCTAACAGAATGTGCATTCAGATCAAATATTACTAACTCAGTCTGTGTTCTAACAGAATGTGGACTCAGATTTTGTTCAAAAATTACTCAGTCTGTGTTCTAACAGAATGTGGATTCAGATCAAAAATTACTAACTCAGTCTGTGTTCTAACAGAATATGAACTCAGATTTTGTTCAAAAATTACTCAGTCTGTGTTCTAACAGAATATGGACTCAGTCTATATTTAAAGAATACTCACTCACCTCAGTATTCTAACAGAACACTCACGTAGCCAGTGTTCTAACAGAATACTAACTCATCCTGTGTTCTAACAGAATGTGGATTCAGATCAAAAATTACTAACTCAGTCTGTGTTCTAACAGAATGTGGACTCAGATTTTGTTCAAAAATTACTCAGTCTGTTTCTAACAGAATATGGTCTCAGTCTTTGTTTAAAGAATACTCACTCAGCTCAGTGTTCTAACATAACACTCACTTAGCCTGTGTTCTAACAGAATGTGGTTTCAGATCAAAAATTACTAACTCAGTCTGTGTTCTAACAGAATATGAACTCAGATTTTGTTCAAAAATTACTCAGTCTGTGTTCTAACAGAATATGGACTCAGTCTATGTTTAAAGAATACTCACTCAGCCAGTGTTCTACCAGAATATGGATTCAGACTATTTTCAAGAATACTCACTCAGCCTGTGTTCTAGCAGAACGCTCACTTAGCCTGTGTTCTAACAGAATGTGTACTCAGATATTGTTCAAAAATTACTAACTCAGTCTGTGTTCTAACAGAATTTGGACGCAGTCTCTGTTTAAAAAATACTCACTCACCTCAGTGTTCTAACAGAACACTCACGTAGCCTGTGTTCTAACAGAACACTAACTCAGCCTGTTTTCTAACAAAATGTGGATTCAGATCAAAAATTACTAACGCAGTCTGTGTTCTAACAGAATATGGACTTAGATTTTGTTCAAAAATTACTCAGTCTGTGTTCTAACAGAATATGGACTCAGTCTATGTTTAAAGAATACTCACTCAGCCAATATTTGACCAGAGTATGGACTCAGCCTGTGTTCTAACAGAATACTCACACAGCCTGTGTTCTAACAGAATATGGACTCAGTCTATATTTAAAGAATACTCACTCACCTCAGTATTCCTACAGAACACTCACGTAGCCAGTGTTCTAACAGAATATTAACTCAGCCTGTGTTCTAACAGAATGTGGATTCAGATCAAATATTACTAACTCAGTCTGTGTTCTAACAGAATGTGGACTCAGATTTTGTTCAAAAATTACTCAGTCTGTGTTCTAACAGAATATGGACTAAGTCTATGTTTAAAGAATACTCACTCAGCTCAGTGTTCTAACATAACACTCACTTAGCCTGTGTTCTAACAGAATGTGGTTTCAGATCAAAAATTACTAACTCAGTCTGTGTTCTAAAAGAATGTGGACTCAGATTTTGTTCAAAAATTACTCAGTCTGTGTTCTAACAGAATATGGACTCAGTCTATGTTTAAAGAATACTCACTCAGCCAGTGTTCTACCAGAATATGGATTCAGACTATTTTCAAGAATACTCACTCAGCCTGTGTTCTAGCAGAACGCTCACTTAGCCTGTGTTCTAACAGAATATGGACTTAGATTTTGTTCAAAAATTACTCAGTCTGTGTTCTAACAGAATATGGACTCAGTCTATGTTTAAAGAATACTCACTCAGCCAGTATTTTACCAGAGTATGGACTCAGCCTGTGTTCTAACAGAATACTCACACAGCCTGTGTTCTAACAGAATATGTACTCAGTCTATATTTAAAGAATACTCACTCACCTCAGTATTCTAACAGAACACTCACGTAGCCAGTGTTCTAACAGAATACTAACTCAGCCTGTGTTCTAACAGAATGTGGACTCAGATTTTGTTCAAAAATTACTCAGTCTGTTTCTAACAGAATATGGAGTCAGTCTATGTTTAAAGAATACTCACTCAACCAGTATTTTACCAGAGTATGGACTCAGCCTTTGTTCTACCAGAATACTCACACAGCCTGTGTTCTAACAGAATATGGACTCAGTCTATATTTAAAGAATACTCACTCACCTCAGTTTTCTAACACAACACTCACGTACCCTGTGTTCTAACAGAACACTAACTCAGCCTGTTTTCTAACAGAATGTGGATTCAGATCAAAAATTACTAACGCAGTCTGTGTTCTAACAGAATATGGACTTAGATTTTGTTCAAAAATTACTCAGTCTGTGTTCTAACAGAATATGGACTCAGTCTATGTTTAAAGAATACTCACTCAGCCAATATTTTACCAGAGTATGGACTCAGCCTGTGTTCTAACAGAATACTCACACAGCCTGTGTTCTAACAGAATATGTACTCAGTCTATATTTAAAGAATACTCACTCACCACAGTATTCCAACAGAACACTCACGTAGCCAGTGTTCTAACAGAATACTAACTCAGCCTGTGTTCTAACAGAATGTGGATTCAGATCAAATATTACTAACTCAGTCTGTGTTCTAACAGAATGTGGACGCAGATTTTGTTCAAAAATTATTCAGCCTGTGTTCTAACAGAATGTGGATTCAGATCAAAAATTACTAACTCAGTCTGTGTTCTAACAGAATGTGGACTCAGATTTTGTTCAAAAATTACTCAGTCTGTGTTCTAACAGAATATGGACTAAGTCTATGTTTAAAGAATACTCACTCAGCTCAGTGTTCTAACATAACACTCACTTAGCCTGTGTTCTAACAGAATGTGGTTTCAGATCAAAAATTACTAACTCAGTCTGTGTTCTAAAAGAATGTGGACTCAGATTTTGTTCAAAAATTACTCAGTCTGTGTTCTAACAGAATATGGACTCAGTCTATGTTTAAAGAATACTCACTCAGCCAGTGTTCTACCAGAATATGGATTCAGACTATTTTCAAGAATACTCACTCAGCCTGTGTTCTAGCAGAACGCTCACTTAGCCTGTGTTCTAACAGAATATGGACTTAGATTTTGTTCAAAAATTACTCAGTCTGTGTTCTAACAGAATATGGACTCAGTCTATGTTTAAAGAATACTCACTCAGCCAGTATTTTACCAGAGTATGGACTCAGCCTGTGTTCTAACAGAATACTCACACAGCCTGTGTTCTAACAGAATATGTACTCAGTCTATATTTAAAGAATACTCACTCACCTCAGTATTCTAACAGAACACTCACGTAGCCAGTGTTCTAACAGAATACTAACTCAGCCTGTGTTCTAACAGAATGTGGACTCAGATTTTGTTCAAAAATTACTCAGTCTGTTTCTAACAGAATATGGAGTCAGTCTATGTTTAAAGAATACTCACTCAACCAGTATTTTACCAGAGTATGGACTCAGCCTTTGTTCTACCAGAATACTCACACAGCCTGTGTTCTAACAGAATATGGACTCAGTCTATATTTAAAGAATACTCACTCACCTCAGTTTTCTAACACAACACTCACGTACCCTGTGTTCTAACAGAACACTAACTCAGCCTGTTTTCTAACAGAATGTGGATTCAGATCAAAAATTACTAACGCAGTCTGTGTTCTAACAGAATACGGACTTAGATTTTGTTCAAAAATTACTCAGTCTGTGTTCTAACAGAATATGGACTCAGTCTATGTTTAAAGAATACTCACTCAGCCAATATTTTACCAGAGTATGGACTCAGCCTGTGTTCTAACAGAATACTCACACAGCCTGTGTTCTAACAGAATATGTACTCAGTCTATATTTAAAGAATACTCACTCACCACAGTATTCCAACAGAACACTCACGTAGCCAGTGTTCTAACAGAATACTAACTCAGCCTGTGTTCTAACAGAATGTGGATTCAGATCAAATATTACTAACTCAGTCTGTGTTCTAACAGAATGTGGACGCAGATTTTGTTCAAAAATTATTCAGCCTGTGTTCTAACAGAATGTGGATTCAGATCAAAAATTACTAACTCAGTCTGTGTTCTAACAGAATGTGGACTCAGATTTTGTTCAAAAATTACTCAGTCTGTTTCTAACAGAATATGGTCTCAATCTATGTTTAAAGAATACTCACTCAGCCAGTATTTTACCAGAGTATGGACTCAGCCTGTGTTCTAACAGAATACTCACACAGCCTGTGTTCTAACAGAATATGGACTCAGTCTATATTTAAAGAATACTCACTCACCTCAGTATTCTAACAGAACACTCACGTAGCCTGTGTTCTAACAGAACACTAACTCAGCCTGCTTTCTAACAGAATGTCGATTCAGATCAAAAATTACTAACGCAGTCTGTGTTCTAACAGAATATGGACTTAGATTTTGTTCAAAAATTACTCAGTCTGTGTTCTAACAGAATATGGACTCAGTCTATGTTTAAAGAATACTCACTCAGCCAGTGTTCTACCAGAATATGGATTCAGACTATTTTCAAGAATACTCACTCAGCCTGTGTTCTAGCAGAACGCTCACTTAGCCTGAGTTCTAGCAGAATGTGTACTCAGATATTGTTCAAAAATTACTTACTCAGTCTGTGTTCTAACAGAATTTGGACGCAGTCTCTGTTTAAAAAATACTCACTCACCTCAGTATTCTAACAGAACACTCACGTAGCCTGTGTTCTAACAGAACACTAACTCAGCCTGTTTTCTAACAAAATGTGGATTCAGATCAAAAATTACTAACGCAGTCTGTGTTCTAACAGAATATGGACTTAGATTTTGTTCAAAAATTACTCAGTCTGTGTTCTAACAGAATATGGACTCAGTCTATGTTTAAAGAATACTCACTCAGCCAGTATTTTACCAGAGTATGGACTCAGCCTGTGTTCTAACAGAATACTCACACAGCCTGTGTTCTAACAGAATATGTACTCAGTCTATATTTAAAGAATACTCACTCACCTCAGTATTCTAACAGAACACTCACGTAGCCAGTGTTCTAACAGAATACTAACTCAGCCTGTGTTCTAACAGAATGTGGACTCAGATTTTGTTCAAAAATTACTCAGTCTGTTTCTAACAGAATATGGTCTCAATCTATGTTTAAAGAATACTCACTCAGCCAGTATTTTACCAGAGTATGGACTCAGCCTGTGTTCTAACAGAATACTCACACAGCCTGTGTTCTAACAGAATATGGACTCAGTCTATATTTAAAGAATACTCACTCACCTCAGTATTCTAACAGAACACTCACGTAGCCTGTGTTCTAACAGAACACTAACTCAGCCTGCTTTCTAACAGAATGTCGATTCAGATCAAAAATTACTAACGCAGTCTGTGTTCTAACAGAATATGGACTTAGATTTTGTTCAAAAATTACTCAGTCTGTGTTCTAACAGAATATGGACTCAGTCTATGTTTAAAGAATACTCACTCAGCCAATATTTTACCAGAGTATGGACTCAGCCTGTGTTCTAACAGAATACTCACACAGCCTGTGTTCTAACAGAATATGTACTCAGTCTATATTTAAAGAATACTCACTCAACACAGTATTCCAACAGAACACTCACGTAGCCAGTGTTCTAACAGAATACTAACTCAGCCTGTGTTCTAACAGAATGTGGATTCAGATCAAATATTACTAACTCAGTCTGTGTTCTAACAGAATGTGGACGCAGATTTTGTTCAAAAATTATTCAGCCTGTGTTCTAACAGAATGTGGATTCAGATCAAAAATTACTAACTCAGTCTGTGTTCTAACAGAATGTGGACTCAGATTTTGTTCAAAAATTACTCAGTCTGTTTCTAACAGAATATGGTCTCAATCTATGTTTAAAGAATACTCACTCAGCCAGTATTTTACCAGAGTATGGACTCAGCATGTGTTCTAACAGAATACTCACACAGCCTGTGTTCTAACAGAATATGGACTCAGTCTATATTTAAAGAATACTCACTCACCTCAGTATTCTAACAGAACACTCACGTAGCCTGTGTTCTAACAGAACACTAACTCAGCCTGCTTTCTAACAGAATGTCGATTCAGATCAAAAATTACTAACGCAGTCTGTGTTCTAACAGAATATGGACTTAGATTTTGTTCAAAAATTACTCAGTCTGTGTTCTAACAGAATATTGACTCAGTCTATGTTTAAAGAATACTCACTCAGCCAGTATTTTACCAGAGTATGGACTCAGCCTGTGTTCTAACAGAATACTCACACAGCCTGTGTTCTAACAGAGTATGTACTCAGTCTATATTTAAAGAATACTCACTCACCTCAGTATTCTAACAGAACACTCACGTAGCCAGTGTTCTAACAGAATACTAACTCAGCCTGTGTTCTAACAGAATGTGGACTCAGATTTTGTTCAAAAATTACTCAGTCTGTTTCGAACAGAATATGGACTCAGTCTATGTTTAAAGAATACTCACTCAACCAGTATTTTACCAGAGTATGGACTCAGCCTGTGTTCTACCAGAATACTCACACAGCCTGTGTTCTAACAGAATATGGACTCAGTCTATATTTAAAGAATACTCACTGACCTCAGTATTCTAACAGAACACTCACGTACCCTGTGTTCTAACAGAACACTAACTCAGCCTGTTTTCTAACAGAATGTGGATTCAGATCAAAAATTACTAACGCAGTCTGTGTTCTAACAGAATATGGACTTAGATTTTGTTCAAAAATTACTCAGTCTGTGTTCTAACAGAATATGGACTCAGTCTATGTTTAAAGAATACTCACTCAGCCAGTATTTTACCAGAGTATGGACTCAGCCTGTGTTCTAACAGAATACTCACACAGCCTGTGTTCTAACAGAATATGGACTCAGTCTATATTTAAAGAATACTCACTCACCTCAGTATTCCTACAGAACACTCACGTAGCCAGTGTTCTAACAGAATACTAACTCAGCCTGTGTTCTAACAGAATGTGCATTCAGATCAAATATTACTAACTCAGTCTGTGTTCAAACAGAATGTGGACTCAGATTTTGTTCAAAAATTACTCAGTCTGTGTTCTAACAGAATGTGGATTCAGATCAAAAATTACTAACTCAGTCTGTGTTCTAACAGAATGTGGATTCAGATCAAAAATTACTAACTCAGTCTGTGTTCTAACAGAATATGAACTCAGATTTTGTTCAAAAATTACTCAGTCTGTGTTCTAACAGAATATGGACTCAGTCTATATTTAAAGAATACTCACTCACCTCAGTATTCTAACAGAACACTCACGTAGCCAGTGTTCTAACAGAATACTAACTCATCCTGTGTTCTAACAGAATGTGGATTCAGATCAAAAATTACTAACTCAGTCTGTGTTCTAACAGAATGTGGACTCAGATTTTGTTCAAAAATTACTCAGTCTGTTTCTAACAGAATATGGTCTCAGTCTTTGCTTAAAGAATACTCACTCAGCTCAGTGTTCTAACATAACACTCACTTAGCCTGTGTTCTAACAGAATGTGGTTTCAGATCAAAAATTACTAACTCAGTCTGTGTTCTAACAGAATATGAACTCAGATTTTGTTCAAAAATTACTCAGTCTGTGTTCTAACAGAATATGGACTCAGTCTATGTTTAAAGAATACTCACTCAGCCAGTGTTCTACCAGAATATGGATTCAGACTATTTTCAAGAATACTCACTCAGCCTGTGTTCTAGCAGAACGCTCACTTAGCCTGTGTTCTAACAGAATGTGTACTCAGATATTGTTCAAAAATTACTAACTCAGTCTGTGTTCTAACAGAATTTGGACGCAGTCTCTGTTTAAAAAATACTCACTCACCTCAGTGTTCTAACAGAACACTCACGTAGCCTGTGTTCTAACAGAACACTAACTCAGCCTGTTTTCTAACAAAATGTGGATTCAGATCAAAAATTACTAACGCAGTCTGTGTTCTAACAGAATATGGACTTAGATTTTGTTCAAAAATTACTCAGTCTGTGTTCTAACAGAATATGGACTCAGTCTATGTTTAAAGAATACTCACTCAGCCAATATTTGACCAGAGTATGGACTCAGCCTGTGTTCTAACAGAATACTCACACAGCCTGTGTTCTAACAGAATATGGACTCAGTCTATATTTAAAGAATACTCACTCACCTCAGTATTCCTACAGAACACTCACGTAGCCAGTGTTCTAACAGAATATTAACTCAGCCTGTGTTCTAACAGAATGTGGATTCAGATCAAATATTACTAACTCAGTCTGTGTTCTAACAGAATGTGGACTCAGATTTTGTTCAAAAATTACTCAGTCTGTGTTCTAACAGAATATGGACTAAGTCTATGTTTAAAGAATACTCACTCAGCTCAGTGTTCTAACATAACACTCACTTAGCCTGTGTTCTAACAGAATGTGGTTTCAGATCAAAAATTACTAACTCAGTCTGTGTTCTAAAAGAATGTGGACTCAGATTTTGTTCAAAAATTACTCAGTCTGTGTTCTAACAGAATATGGACTCAGTCTATGTTTAAAGAATACTCACTCAGCCAGTGTTCTACCAGAATATGGATTCAGACTATTTTCAAGAATACTCACTCAGCCTGTGTTCTAGCAGAACGCTCACTTAGCCTGTGTTCTAACAGAATATGGACTTAGATTTTGTTCAAAAATTACTCAGTCTGTGTTCTAACAGAATATGGACTCAGTCTATGTTTAAAGAATACTCACTCAGCCAGTATTTTACCAGAGTATGGACTCAGCCTGTGTTCTAACAGAATACTCACACAGCCTGTGTTCTAACAGAATATGTACTCAGTCTATATTTAAAGAATACTCACTCACCTCAGTATTCTAACAGAACACTCACGTAGCCAGTGTTCTAACAGAATACTAACTCAGCCTGTGTTCTAACAGAATGTGGACTCAGATTTTGTTCAAAAATTACTCAGTCTGTTTCTAACAGAATATGGAGTCAGTCTATGTTTAAAGAATACTCACTCAACCAGTATTTTACCAGAGTATGGACTCAGCCTTTGTTCTACCAGAATACTCACACAGCCTGTGTTCTAACAGAATATGGACTCAGTCTATATTTAAAGAATACTCACTCACCTCAGTTTTCTAACACAACACTCACGTACCCTGTGTTCTAACAGAACACTAACTCAGCCTGTTTTCTAACAGAATGTGGATTCAGATCAAAAATTACTAACGCAGTCTGTGTTCTAACAGAATATGGACTTAGATTTTGTTCAAAAATTACTCAGTCTGTGTTCTAACAGAATATGGACTCAGTCTATGTTTAAAGAATACTCACTCAGCCAATATTTTACCAGAGTATGGACTCAGCCTGTGTTCTAACAGAATACTCACACAGCCTGTGTTCTAACAGAATATGTACTCAGTCTATATTTAAAGAATACTCACTCACCACAGTATTCCAACAGAACACTCACGTAGCCAGTGTTCTAACAGAATACTAACTCAGCCTGTGTTCTAACAGAATGTGGATTCAGATCAAATATTACTAACTCAGTCTGTGTTCTAACAGAATGTGGACGCAGATTTTGTTCAAAAATTATTCAGCCTGTGTTCTAACAGAATGTGGATTCAGATCAAAAATTACTAACTCAGTCTGTGTTCTAACAGAATGTGGACTCAGATTTTGTTCAAAAATTACTCAGTCTGTTTCTAACAGAATATGGTCTCAATCTATGTTTAAAGAATACTCACTCAGCCAGTATTTTACCAGAGTATGGACTCAGCCTGTGTTCTAACAGAATACTCACACAGCCTGTGTTCTAACAGAATATGGACTCAGTCTATATTTAAAGAATACTCACTCACCTCAGTATTCTAACAGAACACTCACGTAGCCTGTGTTCTAACAGAACACTAACTCAGCCTGCTTTCTAACAGAATGTCGATTCAGATCAAAAATTACTAACGCAGTCTGTGTTCTAACAGAATATGGACTTAGATTTTGTTCAAAAATTACTCAGTCTGTGTTCTAACAGAATATGGACTCAGTCTATGTTTAAAGAATACTCACTCAGCCAGTGTTCTACCAGAATATGGATTCAGACTATTTTCAAGAATACTCACTCAGCCTGTGTTCTAGCAGAACGCTCACTTAGCCTGAGTTCTAGCAGAATGTGTACTCAGATATTGTTCAAAAATTACTTACTCAGTCTGTGTTCTAACAGAATTTGGACGCAGTCTCTGTTTAAAAAATACTCACTCACCTCAGTATTCTAACAGAACACTCACGTAGCCTGTGTTCTAACAGAACACTAACTCAGCCTGTTTTCTAACAAAATGTGGATTCAGATCAAAAATTACTAACGCAGTCTGTGTTCTAACAGAATATGGACTTAGATTTTGTTCAAAAATTACTCAGTCTGTGTTCTAACAGAATATGGACTCAGTCTATGTTTAAAGAATACTCACTCAGCCAGTATTTTACCAGAGTATGGACTCAGCCTGTGTTCTAACAGAATACTCACACAGCCTGTGTTCTAACAGAATATGTACTCAGTCTATATTTAAAGAATACTCACTCACCTCAGTATTCTAACAGAACACTCACGTAGCCAGTGTTCTAACAGAATACTAACTCAGCCTGTGTTCTAACAGAATGTGGACTCAGATTTTGTTCAAAAATTACTCAGTCTGTTTCTAACAGAATATTGTCTCAGTCTATGTTTAAAGAATACTCACTCAGCCAGTATTTTACCAGAGTATGGACTCAGCCTGTGTTCTAACAGAATACTCACACAGCCTGTGTTCTAACAGAATATGGACTCAGTCTATATTTAAAGAATACTCACTCACCTCAGTATTCTAACAGAACACTCACGTAGCCTGTGTTCTAACAGTACACTAACTCAGCCTGCTTTCTAACAGAATGTGGATTCAGATCAAATATTACTAACGCAGTCTGTGTTCTAACAGAATATGGACTTAGATTTTGTTCAAAAATTACTCAGTCTGTGTTCTAACAGAATATGGACTCAGTCTATATTTAAAGAATACTGACTCACCTCAGTATTCCAACAGAACACTCACGTAGCCAGTGTTGTAACAGAATACTAACTCAGCCTGTGTTCTAACAGAATGTGGATTCAGATCAAATATTACTAACTCAGTCTGTGTTCTAACAGAATGTGGACTCAGATTTTGTTCAAAATTACTCAGTCTCTGTTCTAACAGAATATGGACTAAGTCTATGTTTAAAAAATACTCACTCAGCTCAGTGTTCTAACATAACACTCACTTAGCCTGTGTTCTAACAGAATGTGGATTCAGATCAAATATTACTAACGCAGTCTGTGTTCTAACAGAATATGGACTTAGATTTTGTTCAAAAATTACTCAGTCTGTTTCTAACAGAATATGGACTCAGTCTATGTTTAAAGAATACTCACTCAGCCAGTATTTTACCAGAGTATGGACTCAGCCTGTGTTCTACCAGAATACTCACACAGCCTGTGTTCTAACAGAATATGGACTCAGTCTATATTTAAAGAATACTCACTCACCTCAGTTTTCTAACACAACACTCACGTACCCTGTGTTCTAACAGAACACTAACTCAGCCTGTTTTCTAACAGAATGTGGATTCAGATCAAAAATTACTAACGCAGTCTGTGTTCTAACAGAATATGGACTTAGATTTTGTTCAAAAATTACTCAGTCTGTGTTCTAACAGAATATGGACTCAGTCTATGTTTAAAGAATACTCACTCAGCCAATATTTTACCAGAGTATGGACTCAGCCTGTGTTCTAACAGAATACTCACACAGCCTGTGTTCTAACAGAATATGTACTCAGTCTATATTTAAAGAATACTCACTCAACACAGTATTCCAACAGAACACTCACGTAGCCAGTGTTCTAACAGAATACTAACTCAGCCTGTGTTCTAACAGAATGTGGATTCAGATCAAATATTACTAACTCAGTCTGTGTTCTAACAGAATGTGGACGCAGATTTTGTTCAAAAATTATTCAGCCTGTGTTCTAACAGAATGTGGATTCAGATCAAAAATTACTAACTCAGTCTGTGTTCTAACAGAATGTGGACTCAGATTTTGTTCAAAAATTACTCAGTCTGTTTCTAACAGAATATGGTCTCAATCTATGTTTAAAGAATACTCACTCAGCCAGTATTTTACCAGAGTATGGACTCAGCCTGTGTTCTAACAGAATACTCACACAGCCTGTGTTCTAACAGAATATGGACTCAGTCTATATTTAAAGAATACTCACTCACCTCAGTATTCTAACAGAACACTCACGTTGCCTGTGTTCTAACAGAACACTAACTCAGCCTGCTTTCTAACAGAATGTCGATTCAGATCAAAAATTACTAACGCAGTCTGTGTTCTAACAGAATATGGACTTAGATTTTGTTCAAAAATTACTCAGTCTGTGTTCTAACAGAATATGGACTCAGTCTATGTTTAAAGAATACTCACTCAGCCAGTGTTCTACCAGAATATGGATTCAGACTATTTTCAAGAATACTCACTCAGCCTGTGTTCTAGCAGAACGCTCACTTAGCCTGAGTTCTAGCAGAATGTGTACTCAGATATTGTTCAAAAATTACTTACTCAGTCTGTGTTCTAACAGAATTTGGACGCAGTCTCTGTTTAAAAAATACTCACTCACCTCAGTATTCTAACAGAACACTCACGTAGCCTGTGTTCTAACAGAACACTAACTCAGCCTATTTTCTAACAAAATGTGGATTCAGATCAAAAATTACTAACGCAGTCTGTGTTCTAACAGAATATGGACTTAGATTTTGTTCAAAAATTACTCAGTCTGTGTTCTAACAGAATATGGACTCAGTCTATGTTTAAAGAATACTCACTCAGCCAGTATTTTACCAGAGTATGGACTCAGCCTGTGTTCTAACAGAATACTCACACAGCCTGTGTTCTAACAGAATATGTACTCAGTCTATATTTAAAGAATACTCACTCACCTCAGTATTCTAACAGAACACTCACGTAGCCAGTGTTCTAACAGAATACTAACTCAGCCTGTGTTCTAACAGAATGTGGACTCAGATTTTGTTCAAAAATTACTCAGTCTGTTTCTAACAGAATATTGTCTCAGTCTATGTTTAAAGAATACTCACTCAGCCAGTATTTTACCAGAGTATGGACTCAGCCTGTGTTCTAACAGAATACTCACACAGCCTGTGTTCTAACAGAATATGGACTCAGTCTATATTTAAAGAATACTCACTCACCTCAGTATTCTAACAGAACACTCACGTAGCCTGTGTTCTAACAGTACACTAACTCAGCCTGCTTTCTAACAGAATGTGGATTCAGATCAAATATTACTAACGCAGTCTGTGTTCTAACAGAATATGGACTTAGATTTTGTTCAAAAATTACTCAGTCTGTGTTCTAACAGAATATGGACTCAGTCTATATTTAAAGAATACTGACTCACCTCAGTATTCCAACAGAACACTCACGTAGCCAGTGTTGTAACAGAATACTAACTCAGCCTGTGTTCTAACAGAATGTGGATTCAGATCAAATATTACTAACTCAGTCTGTGTTCTAACAGAATGTGGACTCAGATTTTGTTCAAAATTACTCAGTCTCTGTTCTAACAGAATATGGACTAAGTCTATGTTTAAAAAATACTCACTCAGCTCAGTGTTCTAACATAACACTCACTTAGCCTGTGTTCTAACAGAATGTGGGTTCAGATCAAATATTACTAACTCAGTCTGTGTTCTAACAGAATGTGGACTCAGATTTTGTTCAAAAATTACTCAGTCTGTTTCTAACAGAATATGGACTCAGTCTATGTTTAAAGAATACTCACTCAGCCAGTATTTTACCAGAGTATGGACTCAGCCTGTGTTCTACCAGAATACTCACACAGCCTGTGTTCTAACAGAATATGGACTCAGTCTATATTTAAAGAATACTCACTCACCTCAGTTTTCTAACACAACACTCACGTACCCTGTGTTCTAACAGAACACTAACTCAGCCTGTTTTCTAACAGAATGTGGATTCAGATCAAAAATTACTAACGCAGTCTGTGTTCTAACAGAATATGGACTTAGATTTTGTTCAAAAATTACTCAGTCTGTGTTCTAACAGAATATGGACTCAGTCTATGTTTAAAGAATACTCACTCAGCCAATATTTTACCAGAGTATGGACTCAGCCTGTGTTCTAACAGAATACTCACACAGCCTGTGTTCTAACAGAATATGTACTCAGTCTATATTTAAAGAATACTCACTCAACACAGTATTCCAACAGAACACTCACGTAGCCAGTGTTCTAACAGAATACTAACTCAGCCTGTGTTCTAACAGAATGTGGATTCAGATCAATTATTACTAACTCAGTCTGTGTTCTAACAGAATGTGGACGCAGATTTTGTTCAAAAATTATTCAGCCTGTGTTCTAACAGAATGTGGATTCAGATCAAAAATTACTAACTCAGTCTGTGTTCTAACAGAATGTGGACTCAGATTTTGTTCAAAAATTACTCAGTCTGTTTCTAACAGAATATGGTCTCAATCTATGTTTAAAGAATACTCACTCAGCCAGTATTTTACCAGAGTATGGACTCAGCATGTGTTCTAACAGAATACTCACACAGCCTGTGTTCTAACAGAATATGGACTCAGTCTATATTTAAAGAATACTCACTCACCTCAGTATTCTAACAGAACACTCACGTAGCCTGTGTTCTAACAGAACACTAACTCAGCCTGCTTTCTAACAGAATGTCGATTCAGATCAAAAATTACTAACGCAGTCTGTGTTCTAACAGAATATGGACTTAGATTTTGTTCAAAAATTACTCAGTCTGTGTTCTAACAGAATATGGACTCAGTCTATGTTTAAAGAATACTCACTCAGCCAGTATTTTACCAGAGTATGGACTCAGCCTGTGTTCTAACAGAATACTCACACAGCCTGTGTTCTAACAGAGTATGTACTCAGTCTATATTTAAAGAATACTCACTCACCTCAGTATTCTAACAGAACACTCACGTAGCCAGTGTTCTAACAGAATACTAACTCAGCCTGTGTTCTAACAGAATGTGGACTCAGATTTTGTTCAAAAATTACTCAGTCTGTTTCGAACAGAATATGGACTCAGTCTATGTTTAAAGAATACTCACTCAACCAGTATGTTACCAGAGTATGGACTCAGCCTGTGTTCTACCAGAATACTCACACAGCCTGTGTTCTAACAGAATATGGACTCAGTCTATATTTAAAGAATACTCACTGACCTCAGTATTCTAACAGAACACTCACGTACCCTGTGTTCTAACAGAACACTAACTCAGCCTGTTTTCTAACAGAATGTGGATTCAGATCAAAAATTACTAACGCAGTCTGTGTTCTAACAGAATATGGACTTAGATTTTGTTCAAAAATTACTCAGTCTGTGTTCTAACAGAATATGGACTCAGTCTATGTTTAAAGAATACTCACTCTGCCAGTATTTTACCAGAGTATGGACTCAGCCTGTGTTCTACCAGAATACTCACACAGCCTGTGTTCTAACAGAATATGGACTCAGTCTATATTGAAAGAATACTCACTGACCTCAGTATTCTAACAGAACACTCACGTACCCTGTGTTCTAACAGAACACTAACTCAGCCTGTTTTCTAACAGAATGTGGATTCAGATCAAAAATTACTAACGCAGTCTGTGTTCTAACAGAATATGGACTTAGATTTTGTTCAAAAATTACTCAGTCTGTGTTCTAACAGAATATGGACTCAGTCTATGTTTAAAGAATACTCACTCTGCCAGTATTTTACCAGAGTATGGACTCAGCCTGTGTTCTAACAGAATACTCACACAGCCTGTGTTCTAACAGAATATGGACTCAGTCTATATTTAAAGAATACTCACTCACCTCAGTATTCCTACAGAACACTCACGTAGCCAGTGTTCTAACAGAATACTAACTCAGCCTGTGTTCTAACAGAATGTGCATTCAGATCAAATATTACTAACTCAGTCTGTGTTCTAACAGAATGTGGACTCAGATTTTGTTCAAAAATTACTCAGTCTGTGTTCTAACAGAATGTGGATTCAGATCAAAAATTACTAACTCAGTCTGTGTTCTAACAGAATGTGGATTCAGATCAAAAATTACTAACTCAGTCTGTGTTCTAACAGAATATGAACTCAGATTTTGTTCAAAAATTACTCAGTCTGTGTTCTAACAGAATATGGACTCAGTCTATATTTAAAGAATACTCACTCACCTCAGTATTCTAACAGAACACTCACGTAGCCAGTGTTCTAACAGAATACTAACTCATCCTGTGTTCTAACAGAATGTGGATTCAGATCAAAAATTACTAACTCAGTCTGTGTTCTAACAGAATGTGGACTCAGATTTTGTTCAAAAATTACTCAGTCTGTTTCTAACAGAATATGGTCTCAGTCTTTGTTTAAAGAATACTCACTCAGCTCAGTGTTCTAACATAACACTCACTTAGCCTGTGTTCTAACAGAATGTGGTTTCAGATCAAAAATTACTAACTCAGTCTGTGTTCTAACAGAATATGAACTCAGATTTTGTTCAAAAATTACTCAGTCTGTGTTCTAACAGAATATGGACTCAGTCTATGTTTAAAGAATACTCACTCAGCCAGTGTTCTACCAGAATATGGATTCAGACTATTTTCAAGAATACTCACTCAGCCTGTGTTCTAGCAGAACGCTCACTTAGCCTGTGTTCTAACAGAATGTGTACTCAGATATTGTTCAAAAATTACTAACTCAGTCTGTGTTCTAACAGAATTTGGACGCAGTCTCTGTTTAAAAAATACTCACTCACCTCAGTGTTCTAACAGAACACTCACGTAGCCTGTGTTCTAACAGAACACTAACTCAGCCTGTTTTCTAACAAAATGTGGATTCAGATCAAAAATTACTAACGCAGTCTGTGTTCTAACAGAATATGGACTTAGATTTTGTTCAAAAATTACTCAGTCTGTGTTCTAACAGAATATGGACTCAGTCTATGTTTAAAGAATACTCACTCAGCCAATATTTGACCAGAGTATGGACTCAGCCTGTGTTCTAACAGAATACTCACACAGCCTGTGTTCTAACAGAATATGGACTCAGTCTATATTTAAAGAATACTCACTCACCTCAGTATTCCTACAGAACACTCACGTAGCCAGTGTTCTAACAGAATATTAACTCAGCCTGTGTTCTAACAGAATGTGGATTCAGATCAAATATTACTAACTCAGTCTGTGTTCTAACAGAATGTGGACTCAGATTTTGTTCAAAAATTACTCAGTCTGTGTTCTAACAGAATATGGACTCAGTCTATGTTTAAAGAATACTCACTCAGCCAGTGTTCTACCAGAATATGGATTCAGACTATTTTCAAGAGTACTCACTCAGCCTGTGTTCTAGCAGAACGCTCACTTAGCCTGTGTTCTAACAGAATATGGACTTAGATTTTGTTCAAAAATTACTCAGTCTGTGTTCTAACAGAATATGGACTCAGTCTATGTTTAAAGAATACTCACTCAGCCAGTATTTTACCAGAGTATGGACTCAGCCTGTGTTCTAACAGAATACTCACACAGCCTGTGTTCTAACAGAATATGTACTCAGTCTATATTTAAAGAATACTCACTCACCTCAGTATTCTAACAGAACACTCACGTAGCCAGTGTTCTAACAGAATACTAACTCAGCCTGTGTTCTAACAGAATGTGGACTCAGATTTTGTTCAAAAATTACTCAGTCTGTTTCTAACAGAATATGGAGTCAGTCTATGTTTAAAGAATACTCACTCAACCAGTATTTTACCAGAGTATGGACTCAGCCTTTGTTCTACCAGAATACTCACACAGCCTGTGTTCTAACAGAATATGGACTCAGTCTATATTTAAAGAATACTCACTCACCTCAGTTTTCTAACACAACACTCACGTACCCTGTGTTCTAACAGAACACTAACTCAGCCTGTTTTCTAACAGAATGTGGATTCAGATCAAAAATTACTAACGCAGTCTGTGTTCTAACAGAATATGGACTTAGATTTTGTTCAAAAATTACTCAGTCTGTGTTCTAACAGAATATGGACTCAGTCTATGTTTAAAGAATACTCACTCAGCCAATATTTTACCAGAGTATGGACTCAGCCTGTGTTCTAACAGAATACTCACACAGCCTGTGTTCTAACAGAATATGTACTCAGTCTATATTTAAAGAATACTCACTCACCACAGTATTCCAACAGAACACTCACGTAGCCAGTGTTCTAACAGAATACTAACTCAGCCTGTGTTCTAACAGAATGTGGATTCAGATCAAATATTACTAACTCAGTCTGTGTTCTAACAGAATGTGGACGCAGATTTTGTTCAAAAATTATTCAGCCTGTGTTCTAACAGAATGTGGATTCAGATCAAAAATTACTAACTCAGTCTGTGTTCTAACAGAATGTGGACTCAGATTTTGTTCAAAAATTACTCAGTCTGTTTCTAACAGAATATGGTCTCAATCTATGTTTAAAGAATACTCACTCAGCCAGTATTTTACCAGAGTATGGACTCAGCCTGTGTTCTAACAGAATACTCACACAGCCTGTGTTCTAACAGAATATGGACTCAGTCTATATTTAAAGAATACTCACTCACCTCAGTATTCTAACAGAACACTCACGTAGCCTGTGTTCTAACAGAACACTAACTCAGCCTGCTTTCTAACAGAATGTCGATTCAGATCAAAAATTACTAACGCAGTCTGTGTTCTAACAGAATATGGACTTAGATTTTGTTCAAAAATTACTCAGTCTGTGTTCTAACAGAATATGGACTCAGTCTATGTTTAAAGAATACTCACTCAGCCAGTGTTCTACCAGAATATGGATTCAGACTATTTTCAAGAATACTCACTCAGCCTGTGTTCTAGCAGAACGCTCACTTAGCCTGAGTTCTAGCAGAATGTGTACTCAGATATTGTTCAAAAATTACTTACTCAGTCTGTGTTCTAACAGAATTTGGACGCAGTCTCTGTTTAAAAAATACTCACTCACCTCAGTATTCTAACAGAACACTCACGTAGCCTGTGTTCTAACAGAACACTAACTCAGCCTGTTTTCTAACAAAATGTGGATTCAGATCAAAAATTACTAACGCAGTCTGTGTTCTAACAGAATATGGACTTAGATTTTGTTCAAAAATTACTCAGTCTGTGTTCTAACAGAATATGGACTCAGTCTATGTTTAAAGAATACTCACTCAGCCAGTATTTTACCAGAGTATGGACTCAGCCTGTGTTCTAACAGAATACTCACACAGCCTGTGTTCTAACAGAATATGTACTCAGTCTATATTTAAAGAATACTCACTCACCTCAGTATTCTAACAGAACACTCACGTAGCCAGTGTTCTAACAGAATACTAACTCAGCCTGTGTTCTAACAGAATGTGGACTCAGATTTTGTTCAAAAATTACTCAGTCTGTTTCTAACAGAATATTGTCTCAGTCTATGTTTAAAGAATACTCACTCAGCCAGTATTTTACCAGAGTATGGACTCAGCCTGTGTTCTAACAGAATACTCACACAGCCTGTGTTCTAACAGAATATGGACTCAGTCTATATTTAAAGAATACTCACTCACCTCAGTATTCTAACAGAACACTCACGTAGCCTGTGTTCTAACAGTACACTAACTCAGCCTGCTTTCTAACAGAATGTGGATTCAGATCAAATATTACTAACGCAGTCTGTGTTCTAACAGAATATGGACTTAGATTTTGTTCAAAAATTACTCAGTCTGTGTTCTAACAGAATATGGACTCAGTCTATATTTAAAGAATACTGACTCACCTCAGTATTCCAACAGAACACTCACGTAGCCAGTGTTGTAACAGAATACTAACTCAGCCTGTGTTCTAACAGAATGTGGATTCAGATCAAATATTACTAACTCAGTCTGTGTTCTAACAGAATGTGGACTCAGATTTTGTTCAAAATTACTCAGTCTCTGTTCTAACAGAATATGGACTAAGTCTATGTTTAAAAAATACTCACTCAGCTCAGTGTTCTAACATAACACTCACTTAGCCTGTGTTCTAACAGAATGTGGGTTCAGATCAAATATTACTAACTCAGTCTGTGTTCTAACAGAATGTGGACTCAGATTTTGTTCAAAAATTACTCAGTCTGTTTCTAACAGAATATGGACTCAGTCTATGTTTAAAGAATACTCACTCAGCCAGTATTTTACCAGAGTATGGACTCAGCCTGTGTTCTACCAGAATACTCACACAGCCTGTGTTCTAACAGAATATGGACTCAGTCTATATTTAAAGAATACTCACTCACCTCAGTTTTCTAACACAACACTCACGTACCCTGTGTTCTAACAGAACACTAACTCAGCCTGTTTTCTAACAGAATGTGGATTCAGATCAAAAATTACTAACGCAGTCTGTGTTCTAACAGAATATGGACTTAGATTTTGTTCAAAAATTACTCAGTCTGTGTTCTAACAGAATATGGACTCAGTCTATGTTTAAAGAATACTCACTCAGCCAATATTTTACCAGAGTATGGACTCAGCCTGTGTTCTAACAGAATACTCACACAGCCTGTGTTCTAACAGAATATGTACTCAGTCTATATTTAAAGAATACTCACTCAACACAGTATTCCAACAGAACACTCACGTAGCCAGTGTTCTAACAGAATACTAACTCAGCCTGTGTTCTAACAGAATGTGGACGCAGATTTTGTTCAAAAATTATTCAGCCTGTGTTCTAACAGAATGTGGATTCAGATCAAAAATTACTAACTCAGTCTGTGTTCTAACAGAATGTGGACTCAGATTTTGTTCAAAAATTACTCAGTCTGTTTCTAACAGAATATGGTCTCAATCTATGTTTAAAGAATACTCACTCAGCCAGTATTTTACCAGAGTATGGACTCAGCATGTGTTCTAACAGAATACTCACACAGCCTGTGTTCTAACAGAATATGGACTCAGTCTATATTTAAAGAATACTCACTCACCTCAGTATTCTAACAGAACACTCACGTAGCCTGTGTTCTAACAGAACACTAACTCAGCCTGCTTTCTAACAGAATGTCGATTCAGATCAAAAATTACTAACGCAGTCTGTGTTCTAACAGAATATGGACTTAGATTTTGTTCAAAAATTACTCAGTCTGTGTTCTAACAGAATATGGACTCAGTCTATGTTTAAAGAATACTCACTCAGCCAGTATTTTACCAGAGTATGGACTCAGCCTGTGTTCTAACAGAATACTCACACAGCCTGTGTTCTAACAGAGTATGTACTCAGTCTATATTTAAAGAATACTCACTCACCTCAGTATTCTAACAGAACACTCACGTAGCCAGTGTTCTAACAGAATACTAACTCAGCCTGTGTTCTAACAGAATGTGGACTCAGATTTTGTTCAAAAATTACTCAGTCTGTTTCGAACAGAATATGGACTCAGTCTATGTTTAAAGAATACTCACTCAACCAGTATGTTACCAGAGTATGGACTCAGCCTGTGTTCTACCAGAATACTCACACAGCCTGTGTTCTAACAGAATATGGACTCAGTCTATATTTAAAGAATACTCACTGACCTCAGTATTCTAACAGAACACTCACGTACCCTGTGTTCTAACAGAACACTAACTCAGCCTGTTTTCTAACAGAATGTGGATTCAGATCAAAAATTACTAACGCAGTCTGTGTTCTAACAGAATATGGACTTAGATTTTGTTCAAAAATTACTCAGTCTGTGTTCTAACAGAATATGGACTCAGTCTATGTTTAAAGAATACTCACTCTGCCAGTATTTTACCAGAGTATGGACTCAGCCTGTGTTCTAACAGAATACTCACACAGCCTGTGTTCTAACAGAATATGGACTCAGTCTATATTTAAAGAATACTCACTCACCTCAGTATTCCTACAGAACACTCACGTAGCCAGTGTTCTAACAGAATACTAACTCAGCCTGTGTTCTAACAGAATGTGCATTCAGATCAAATATTACTAACTCAGTCTGTGTTCTAACAGAATGTGGACTCAGATTTTGTTCAAAAATTACTCAGTCTGTGTTCTAACAGAATGTGGATTCAGATCAAAAATTACTAACTCAGTCTGTGTTCTAACAGAATGTGGATTCAGATCAAAAATTACTAACTCAGTCTGTGTTCTAACAGAATATGAACTCAGATTTTGTTCAAAAATTACTCAGTCTGTGTTCTAACAGAATATGGACTCAGTCTATATTTAAAGAATACTCACTCACCTCAGTATTCTAACAGAACACTCATGTAGCCAGTGTTCTAACAGAATACTAACTCATCCTGTGTTCTAACAGAATGTGGATTCAGATCAAAAATTACTAACTCAGTCTGTGTTCTAACAGAATGTGGACTCAGATTTTGTTCAAAAATTACTCAGTCTGTTTCTAACAGAATATGGTCTCAGTCTTTGTTTAAAGAATACTCACTCAGCTCAGTGTTCTAACATAACACTCACTTAGCCTGTGTTCTAACAGAATGTGGTTTCAGATCAAAAATTACTAACTCAGTCTGTGTTCTAACAGAATATGAACTCAGATTTTGTTCAAAAATTACTCAGTCTGTGTTCTAACAGAATATGGACTCAGTCTATGTTTAAAGAATACTCACTCAGCCAGTGTTCTACCAGAATATGGATTCAGACTATTTTCAAGAATACTCACTCAGCCTGTGTTCTAGCAGAACGCTCACTTAGCCTGTGTTCTAACAGAATGTGTACTCAGATATTGTTCAAAAATTACTAACTCAGTCTGTGTTCTAACAGAATTTGGACGCAGTCTCTGTTTAAAAAATACTCACTCACCTCAGTGTTCTAACAGAACACTCACGTAGCCTGTGTTCTAACAGAACACTAACTCAGCCTGTTTTCTAACAAAATGTGGATTCAGATCAAAAATTACTAACGCAGTCTGTGTTCTAACAGAATATGGACTTAGATTTTGTTCAAAAATTACTCAGTCTGTGTTCTAACAGAATATGGACTCAGTCTATGTTTAAAGAATACTCACTCAGCCAATATTTGACCAGAGTATGGACTCAGCCTGTGTTCTAACAGAATACTCACACAGCCTGTGTTCTAACAGAATATGGACTCAGTCTATATTTAAAGAATACTCACTCACCTCAGTATTCCTACAGAACACTCACGTAGCCAGTGTTCTAACAGAATATTAACTCAGCCTGTGTTCTAACAGAATGTGGATTCAGATCAAATATTACTAACTCAGTCTGTGTTCTAACAGAATGTGGACTCAGATTTTGTTCAAAAATTACTCAGTCTGTGTTCTAACAGAATATGGACTCAGTCTATGTTTAAAGAATACTCACTCAGCCAGTGTTCTACCAGAATATGGATTCAGACTATTTTCAAGAATACTCACTCAGCCTGTGTTCTAGCAGAACGCTCACTTAGCCTGTGTTCTAACAGAATATGGACTTAGATTTTGTTCAAAAATTACTCAGTCTGTGTTCTAACAGAATATGGACTCAGTCTATGTTTAAAGAATACTCACTCAGCCAGTATTTTACCAGAGTATGGACTCAGCCTGTGTTCTAACAGAATACTCACACAGCCTGTGTTCTAACAGAATATGTACTCAGTCTATATTTAAAGAATACTCACTCACCTCAGTATTCTAACAGAACACTCACGTAGCCAGTGTTCTAACAGAATACTAACTCAGCCTGTGTTCTAACAGAATGTGGACTCAGATTTTGTTCAAAAATTACTCAGTCTGTTTCTAACAGAATATGGAGTCAGTCTATGTTTAAAGAATACTCACTCAACCAGTATTTTACCAGAGTATGGACTCAGCCTTTGTTCTACCAGAATACTCACACAGCCTGTGTTCTAACAGAATATGGACTCAGTCTATATTTAAAGAATACTCACTCACCTCAGTTTTCTAACACAACACTCACGTACCCTGTGTTCTAACAGAACACTAACTCAGCCTGTTTTCTAACAGAATGTGGATTCAGATCAAAAATTACTAACACAGTCTGTGTTCTAACAGAATATGGACTTAGATTTTGTTCAAAAATTACTCAGTCTGTGTTCTAACAGAATATGGACTCAGTCTATGTTTAAAGAATACTCACTCAGCCAATATTTTACCAGAGTATGGACTCAGCCTGTGTTCTAACAGAATACTCACACAGCCTGTGTTCTAACAGAATATGTACTCAGTCTATATTTAAAGAATACTCACTCACCACAGTATTCCAACAGAACACTCACGTAGCCAGTGTTCTAACAGAATACTAACTCAGCCTGTGTTCTAACAGAATGTGGATTCAGATCAAATATTACTAACTCAGTCTGTGTTCTAACAGAATGTGGACGCAGATTTTGTTCAAAAATTATTCAGCCTGTGTTCTAACAGAATGTGGATTCAGATCAAAAATTACTAACTCAGTCTGTTTTCTAACAGAATGTGGACTCAGATTTTGTTCAAAAATTACTCAGTCTGTTTCTAACAGAATATGGTCTCAATCTATGTTTAAAGAATACTCACTCAGCCAGTATTTTACCAGAGTATGGACTCAGCCTGTGTTCTAACAGAATACTCACACAGCCTGTGTTCTAACAGAATATGGACTCAGTCTATATTTAAAGAATACTCACTCACCTCAGTATTCTAACAGAACACTCACGTAGCCTGTGTTCTAACAGAACACTAACTCAGCCTGCTTTCTAACAGAATGTCGATTCAGATCAAAAATTACTAACGCAGTCTGTGTTCTAACAGAATATGGACTTAGATTTTGTTCAAAAATTACTCAGTCTGTGTTCTAACAGAATATGGACTCAGTCTATGTTTAAAGAATACTCACTCAGCCAGTGTTCTACCAGAATATGGATTCAGACTATTTTCAAGAATACTCACTCAGCCTGTGTTCTAGCAGAACGCTCACTTAGCCTGAGTTCTAGCAGAATGTGTACTCAGATATTGTTCAAAAATTACTTACTCAGTCTGTGTTCTAACAGAATTTGGACGCAGTCTCTGTTTAAAAAATACTCACTCACCTCAGTATTCTAACAGAACACTCACGTAGCCTGTGTTCTAACAGAACACTAACTCAGCCTGTTTTCTAACAAAATGTGGATTCAGATCAAAAATTACTAACGCAGTCTGTGTTCTAACAGAATATGGACTTAGATTTTGTTCAAAAATTACTCAGTCTGTGTTCTAACAGAATATGGACTCAGTCTATGTTTAAAGAATACTCACTCAGCCAGTATTTTACCAGAGTATGGACTCAGCCTGTGTTCTAACAGAATACTCACACAGCCTGTGTTCTAACAGAATATGTACTCAGTCTATATTTAAAGAATACTCACTCACCTCAGTATTCTAACAGAACACTCACGTAGCCAGTGTTCTAACAGAATACTAACTCAGCCTGTGTTCTAACAGAATGTGGACTCAGATTTTGTTCAAAAATTACTCAGTCTGTTTCTAACAGAATATTGTCTCAGTCTATGTTTAAAGAATACTCACTCAGCCAGTATTTTACCAGAGTATGGACTCAGCCTGTGTTCTAACAGAATACTCACACAGCCTGTGTTCTAACAGAATATGGACTCAGTCTATATTTAAAGAATACTCACTCACCTCAGTATTCTAACAGAACACTCACGTAGCCTGTGTTCTAACAGTACACTAACTCAGCCTGCTTTCTAACAGAATGTGGATTCAGATCAAATATTACTAACGCAGTCTGTGTTCTAACAGAATATGGACTAAGATTTTGTTCAAAAATTACTCAGTCTGTGTTCTAACAGAATATGGACTCAGTCTATATTTAAAGAATACTGACTCACCTCAGTATTCCAACAGAACACTCACGTAGCCAGTGTTGTAACAGAATACTAACTCAGCCTGTGTTCTAACAGAATGTGGATTCAGATCAAATATTACTAACTCAGTCTGTGTTCTAACAGAATGTGGACTCAGATTTTGTTCAAAATTACTCAGTCTCTGTTCTAACAGAATATGGACTAAGTCTATGTTTAAAAAATACTCACTCAGCTCAGTGTTCTAACATAACACTCACTTAGCCTGTGTTCTAACAGAATGTGGGTTCAGATCAAATATTACTAACTCAGTCTGTGTTCTAACAGAATGTGGACTCAGATTTTGTTCAAAAATTACTCAGTCTGTTTCTAACAGAATATGGACTCAGTCTATGTTTAAAGAATACTCACTCAGCCAGTATTTTACCAGAGTATGGACTCAGCCTGTGTTCTACCAGAATACTCACACAGCCTGTGTTCTAACAGAATATGGACTCAGTCTATATTTAAAGAATACTCACTCACCTCAGTTTTCTAACACAACACTCACGTACCCTGTGTTCTAACAGAACACTAACTCAGCCTGTTTTCTAACAGAATGTGGATTCAGATCAAAAATTACTAACGCAGTCTGTGTTCTAACAGAATATGGACTTAGATTTTGTTCAAAAATTACTCAGTCTGTGTTCTAACAGAATATGGACTCAGTCTATGTTTAAAGAATACTCACTCAGCCAATATTTTACCAGAGTATGGACTCAGCCTGTGTTCTAACAGAATACTCACACAGCCTGTGTTCTAACAGAATATGTACTCAGTCTATATTTAAAGAATACTCACTCAACACAGTATTCCAACAGAACACTCACGTAGCCAGTGTTCTAACAGAATACTAACTCAGCCTGTGTTCTAACAGAATGTGGATTCAGATCAAATATTACTAACTCAGTCTGTGTTCTAACAGAATGTGGACGCAGATTTTGTTCAAAAATTATTCAGCCTGTGTTCTAACAGAATGTGGATTCAGATCAAAAATTACTAACTCAGTCTGTGTTCTAACAGAATGTGGACTCAGATTTTGTTCAAAAATTACTCAGTCTGTTTCTAACAGAATATGGTCTCAATCTATGTTTAAAGAATACTCACTCAGCCAGTATTTTACCAGAGTATGGACTCAGCATGTGTTCTAACAGAATACTCACACAGCCTGTGTTCTAACAGAATATGGACTCAGTCTATATTTAAAGAATACTCACTCACCTCAGTATTCTAACAGAACACTCACGTAGCCTGTGTTCTAACAGAACACTAACTCAGCCTGCTTTCTAACAGAATGTCGATTCAGATCAAAAATTACTAACGCAGTCTGTGTTCTAACAGAATATGGACTTAGATTTTGTTCAAAAATTACTCAGTCTGTGTTCTAACAGAATATGGACTCAGTCTATGTTTAAAGAATACTCACTCAGCCAGTATTTTACCAGAGTATGGACTCAGCCTGTGTTCTAACAGAATACTCACACAGCCTGTGTTCTAACAGAGTATGTACTCAGTCTATATTTAAAGAATACTCACTCACCTCAGTATTCTAACAGAACACTCACGTAGCCAGTGTTCTAACAGAATACTAACTCAGCCTGTGTTCTAACAGAATGTGGACTCAGATTTTGTTCAAAAATTACTCAGTCTGTTTCGAACAGAATATGGACTCAGTCTATGTTTAAAGAATACTCACTCAACCAGTATGTTACCAGAGTATGGACTCAGCCTGTGTTCTACCAGAATACTCACACAGCCTGTGTTCTAACAGAATATGGACTCAGTCTATATTTAAAGAATACTCACTGACCTCAGTATTCTAACAGAACACTCACGTACCCTGTGTTCTAACAGAACACTAACTCAGCCTGTTTTCTAACAGAATGTGGATTCAGATCAAAAATTACTAACGCAGTCTGTGTTCTAACAGAATATGGACTTAGATTTTGTTCAAAAATTACTCAGTCTGTGTTCTAACAGAATATGGACTCAGTCTATGTTTAAAGAATACTCACTCTGCCAGTATTTTACCAGAGTATGGACTCAGCCTGTGTTCTAACAGAATACTCACACAGCCTGTGTTCTAACAGAATATGGACTCAGTCTATATTTAAAGAATACTCACTCACCTCAGTATTCCTACAGAACACTCACGTAGCCAGTGTTCTAACAGAATACTAACTCAGCCTGTGTTCTAACAGAATGTGCATTCAGATCAAATATTACTAACTCAGTCTGTGTTCTAACAGAATGTGGACTCAGATTTTGTTCAAAAATTACTCAGTCTGTGTTCTAACAGAATGTGGATTCAGATCAAAAATTACTAACTCAGTCTGTGTTCTAACAGAATGTGGATTCAGATCAAAAATTACTAACTCAGTCTGTGTTCTAACAGAATATGAACTCAGATTTTGTTCAAAAATTACTCAGTCTGTGTTCTAACAGAATATGGACTCAGTCTATATTTAAAGAATACTCACTCACCTCAGTATTCTAACAGAACACTCATGTAGCCAGTGTTCTAACAGAATACTAACTCATCCTGTGTTCTAACAGAATGTGGATTCAGATCAAAAATTACTAACTCAGTCTGTGTTCTAACAGAATGTGGACTCAGATTTTGTTCAAAAATTACTCAGTCTGTTTCTAACAGAATATGGACTCAGTCTATGTTTAAAGAATACTCACTCAGCCAGTATTTTACCAGAGTATGGACTCAGCCTGTGTTCTACCAGAATACTCACACAGCCTGTGTTCTAACAGAATATGGACTCAGTCTATATTTAAAGAATACTCACTCACCTCAGTTTTCTAACACAACACTCACGTACCCTGTGTTCTAACAGAACACTAACTCAGCCTGTTTTCTAACAGAATGTGGATTCAGATCAAAAATTACTAACGCAGTCTGTGTTCTAACAGAATATGGACTTAGATTTTGTTCAAAAATTACTCAGTCTGTGTTCTAACAGAATATGGACTCAGTCTATGTTTAAAGAATACTCACTCAGCCAATATTTTACCAGAGTATGGACTCAGCCTGTGTTCTAACAGAATACTCACACAGCCTGTGTTCTAACAGAATATGTACTCAGTCTATATTTAAAGAATACTCACTCAACACAGTATTCCAACAGAACACTCACGTAGCCAGTGTTCTAACAGAATACTAACTCAGCCTGTGTTCTAACAGAATGTGGATTCAGATCAAATATTACTAACTCAGTCTGTGTTCTAACAGAATGTGGACGCAGATTTTGTTCAAAAATTATTCAGCCTGTGTTCTAACAGAATGTGGATTCAGATCAAAAATTACTAACTCAGTCTGTGTTCTAACAGAATGTGGACTCAGATTTTGTTCAAAAATTACTCAGTCTGTTTCTAACAGAATATGGTCTCAATCTATGTTTAAAGAATACTCACTCAGCCAGTATTTTACCAGAGTATGGACTCAGCATGTGTTCTAACAGAATACTCACACAGCCTGTGTTCTAACAGAATATGGACTCAGTCTATATTTAAAGAATACTCACTCACCTCAGTATTCTAACAGAACACTCACGTAGCCTGTGTTCTAACAGAACACTAACTCAGCCTGCTTTCTAACAGAATGTCGATTCAGATCAAAAATTACTAACGCAGTCTGTGTTCTAACAGAATATGGACTTAGATTTTGTTCAAAAATTACTCAGTCTGTGTTCTAACAGAATATGGACTCAGTCTATGTTTAAAGAATACTCACTCAGCCAGTATTTTACCAGAGTATGGACTCAGCCTGTGTTCTAACAGAATACTCACACAGCCTGTGTTCTAACAGAGTATGTACTCAGTCTATATTTAAAGAATACTCACTCACCTCAGTATTCTAACAGAACACTCACGTAGCCAGTGTTCTAACAGAATACTAACTCAGCCTGTGTTCTAACAGAATGTGGACTCAGATTTTGTTCAAAAATTACTCAGTCTGTTTCGAACAGAATATGGACTCAGTCTATGTTTAAAGAATACTCACTCAACCAGTATGTTACCAGAGTATGGACTCAGCCTGTGTTCTACCAGAATACTCACACAGCCTGTGTTCTAACAGAATATGGACTCAGTCTATATTTAAAGAATACTCACTGACCTCAGTATTCTAACAGAACACTCACGTACCCTGTGTTCTAACAGAACACTAACTCAGCCTGTTTTCTAACAGAATGTGGATTCAGATCAAAAATTACTAACGCAGTCTGTGTTCTAACAGAATATGGACTTAGATTTTGTTCAAAAATTACTCAGTCTGTGTTCTAACAGAATATGGACTCAGTCTATGTTTAAAGAATACTCACTCTGCCAGTATTTTACCAGAGTATGGACTCAGCCTGTGTTCTAACAGAATACTCACACAGCCTGTGTTCTAACAGAATATGGACTCAGTCTATATTTAAAGAATACTCACTCACCTCAGTATTCCTACAGAACACTCACGTAGCCAGTGTTCTAACAGAATACTAACTCAGCCTGTGTTCTAACAGAATGTGCATTCAGATCAAATATTACTAACTCAGTCTGTGTTCTAACAGAATGTGGACTCAGATTTTGTTCAAAAATTACTCAGTCTGTGTTCTAACAGAATGTGGATTCAGATCAAAAATTACTAACTCAGTCTGTGTTCTAACAGAATGTGGATTCAGATCAAAAATTACTAACTCAGTCTGTGTTCTAACAGAATATGAACT
Organism: Furipterus horrens; assembly: GCF_987537825.1. Classification (NCBI taxonomy): domain Eukaryota; kingdom Metazoa; phylum Chordata; class Mammalia; order Chiroptera; family Furipteridae; genus Furipterus; species Furipterus horrens. Next base: position 39,357,556 of record NW_028327181.1, on the reverse strand, counting down.
CAGATTTTGTTCAAAAATTACTCAGTCTGTGTTCTAACAGAATATGGACTCAGTCTATATTTAAAGAATACTCACTCACCTCAGTATTCTAACAGAACACTCATGTAGCCAGTGTTCTAACAGAATACTAACTCATCCTGTGTTCTAACAGAATGTGGATTCAGATCAAAAATTACTAACTCAGTCTGTGTTCTAACAGAATGTGGACTCAGATTTTGTTCAAAAATTACTCAGTCTGTTTCTAACAGAATATGGTCTCAGTCTTTGTTTAAAGAATACTCACTCAGCTCAGTGTTCTAACATAACACTCACTTAGCCTGTGTTCTAACAGAATGTGGTTTCAGATCAAAAATTACTAACTCAGTCTGTGTTCTAACAGAATATGAACTCAGATTTTGTTCAAAAATTACTCAGTCTGTGTTCTAACAGAATATGGACTCAGTCTATGTTTAAAGAATACTCACTCAGCCAGTGTTCTACCAGAATATGGATTCAGACTATTTTCAAGAATACTCACTCAGCCTGTGTTCTAGCAGAACGCTCACTTAGCCTGTGTTCTAACAGAATGTGTACTCAGATATTGTTCAAAAATTACTAACTCAGTCTGTGTTCTAACAGAATTTGGACGCAGTCTCTGTTTAAAAAATACTCACTCACCTCAGTGTTCTAACAGAACACTCACGTAGCCTGTGTTCTAACAGAACACTAACTCAGCCTGTTTTCTAACAAAATGTGGATTCAGATCAAAAATTACTAACGCAGTCTGTGTTCTAACAGAATATGGACTTAGATTTTGTTCAAAAATTACTCAGTCTGTGTTCTAACAGAATATGGACTCAGTCTATGTTTAAAGAATACTCACTCAGCCAATATTTGACCAGAGTATGGACTCAGCCTGTGTTCTAACAGAATACTCACACAGCCTGTGTTCTAACAGAATATGGACTCAGTCTATATTTAAAGAATACTCACTCACCTCAGTATTCCTACAGAACACTCACGTAGCCAGTGTTCTAACAGAATATTAACTCAGCCTGTGTTCTAACAGAATGTGGATTCAGATCAAATATTACTAACTCAGTCTGTGTTCTAACAGAATGTGGACTCAGATTTTGTTCAAAAATTACTCAGTCTGTGTTCTAACAGAATATGGACTAAGTCTATGTTTAAAGAATACTCACTCAGCTCAGTGTTCTAACATAACACTCACTTAGCCTGTGTTCTAACAGAATGTGGTTTCAGATCAAAAATTACTAACTCAGTCTGTGTTCTAAAAGAATGTGGACTCAGATTTTGTTCAAAAATTACTCAGTCTGTGTTCTAACAGAATATGGACTCAGTCTATGTTTAAAGAATACTCACTCAGCCAGTGTTCTACCAGAATATGGATTCAGACTATTTTCAAGAATACTCACTCAGCCTGTGTTCTAGCAGAACGCTCACTTAGCCTGTGTTCTAACAGAATATGGACTTAGATTTTGTTCAAAAATTACTCAGTCTGTGTTCTAACAGAATATGGACTCAGTCTATGTTTAAAGAATACTCACTCAGCCAGTATTTTACCAGAGTATGGACTCAGCCTGTGTTCTAACAGAATACTCACACAGCCTGTGTTCAAACAGAATATGTACTCAGTCTATATTTAAAGAATACTCACTCACCTCAGTATTCTAACAGAACACTCACGTAGCCAGTGTTCTAACAGAATACTAACTCAGCCTGTGTTCTAACAGAATGTGGACTCAGATTTTGTTCAAAAATTACTCAGTCTGTTTCTAACAGAATATGGAGTCAGTCTATATTTAAAGAATACTCACTCAACCAGTATTTTACCAGAGTATGGACTCAGCCTTTGTTCTACCAGAATACTCACACAGCCTGTGTTCTAACAGAATATGGACTCAGTCTATATTTAAAGAATACTCACTCACCTCAGTTTTCTAACACAACACTCACGTACCCTGTGTTCTAACAGAACACTAACTCAGCCTGTTTTCTAACAGAATGTGGATTCAGATCAAAAATTACTAACGCAGTCTGTGTTCTAACAGAATATGGACTTAGATTTTGTTCAAAAATTACTCAGTCTGTGTTCTAACAGAATATGGACTCAGTCTATGTTTAAAGAATACTCACTCAGCCAATATTTTACCAGAGTATGGACTCAGCCTGTGTTCTAACAGAATACTCACACAGCCTGTGTTCTAACAGAATATGTACTCAGTCTATATTTAAAGAATACTCACTCACCACAGTATTCCAACAGAACACTCACGTAGCCAGTGTTCTAACAGAATACTAACTCAGCCTGTGTTCTAACAGAATGTGGATTCAGATCAAATATTACTAACTCAGTCTGTGTTCTAACAGAATGTGGACGCAGATTTTGTTCAAAAATTATTCAGCCTGTGTTCTAACAGAATGTGGATTCAGATCAAAAATTACTAACTCAGTCTGTGTTCTAACAGAATGTGGACTCAGATTTTGTTCAAAAATTACTCAGTCTGTTTCTAACAGAATATGGTCTCAATCTATGTTTAAAGAATACTCACTCAGCCAGTATTTCACCAGAGTATGGACTCAGCCTGTGTTCTAACAGAATACTCACACAGCCTGTGTTCTAACAGAATATGGACTCAGTCTATATTTAAAGAATACTCACTCACCTCAGTATTCTAACAGAACACTCACGTAGCCAGTGTTCTAACAGAATACTAACTCAGCCTGTGTTCTAACAGAATGTGGATTCAGATCAAATATTACTAACTCAGTCTGTGTTCTAACAGAATGTGGACGCAGATTTTGTTCAAAAATTATTCAGCCTGTGTTCTAACAGAATGTGGATTCAGATCAAAAATTACTAACTCAGTCTGTGTTCTAACAGAATGTGGACTCAGATTTTGTTCAAAAATTACTCAGTCTGTTTCTAACAGAATATGGTCTCAATCTATGTTTAAAGAATACTCACTCAGCCAGTATTTTACCAGAGTATGGACTCAGCATGTGTTCTAACAGAATACTCACACAGCCTGTGTTCTAACAGAATATGGACTCAGTCTATATTTAAAGAATACTCACTCACCTCAGTATTCTAACAGAACACTCACGTAGCCTGTGTTCTAACAGAACACTAACTCAGCCTGCTTTCTAACAGAATGTCGATTCAGATCAAAAATTACTAACGCAGTCTGTGTTCTAACAGAATATGGACTTAGATTTTGTTCAAAAATTACTCAGTCTGTGTTCTAACAGAATATGGACTCAGTCTATGTTTAAAGAATACTCACTCAGCCAGTATTTTACCAGAGTATGGACTCAGCCTGTGTTCTAACAGAATACTCACACAGCCTGTGTTCTAACAGAGTATGTACTCAGTCTATATTTAAAGAATACTCACTCACCTCAGTATTCTAACAGAACACTCACGTAGCCAGTGTTCTAACAGAATACTAACTCAGCCTGTGTTCTAACAGAATGTGGACTCAGATTTTGTTCAAAAATTACTCAGTCTGTTTCGAACAGAATATGGACTCAGTCTATGTTTAAAGAATACTCACTCAACCAGTATGTTACCAGAGTATGGACTCAGCCTGTGTTCTACCAGAATACTCACACAGCCTGTGTTCTAACAGAATATGGACTCAGTCTATATTTAAAGAATACTCACTGACCTCAGTATTCTAACAGAACACTCACGTACCCTGTGTTCTAACAGAACACTAACTCAGCCTGTTTTCTAACAGAATGTGGATTCAGATCAAAAATTACTAACGCAGTCTGTGTTCTAACAGAATATGGACTTAGATTTTGTTCAAAAATTACTCAGTCTGTGTTCTAACAGAATATGGACTCAGTCTATGTTTAAAGAATACTCACTCTGCCAGTATTTTACCAGAGTATGGACTCAGCCTGTGTTCTAACAGAATACTCACACAGCCTGTGTTCTAACAGAATATGGACTCAGTCTATATTTAAAGAATACTCACTCACCTCAGTATTCCTACAGAACACTCACGTAGCCAGTGTTCTAACAGAATACTAACTCAGCCTGTGTTCTAACAGAATGTGCATTCAGATCAAATATTACTAACTCAGTCTGTGTTCTAACAGAATGTGGACTCAGATTTTGTTCAAAAATTACTCAGTCTGTGTTCTAACAGAATGTGGATTCAGATCAAAAATTACTAACTCAGTCTGTGTTCTAACAGAATGTGGATTCAGATCAAAAATTACTAACTCAGTCTGTGTTCTAACAGAATATGAACTCAGATTTTGTTCAAAAATTACTCAGTCTGTGTTCTAACAGAATATGGACTCAGTCTATATTTAAAGAATACTCACTCACCTCAGTATTCTAACAGAACACTCATGTAGCCAGTGTTCTAACAGAATACTAACTCATCCTGTGTTCTAACAGAATGTGGATTCAGATCAAAAATTACTAACTCAGTCTGTGTTCTAACAGAATTTGGACGCAGTCTCTGTTTAAAAAATACTCACTCACCTCAGTGTTCTAACAGAACACTCACGTAGCCTGTGTTCTAACAGAACACTAACTCAGCCTGTTTTCTAACAAAATGTGGATTCAGATCAAAAATTACTAACGCAGTCTGTGTTCTAACAGAATATGGACTTAGATTTTGTTCAAAAATTACTCAGTCTGTGTTCTAACAGAATATGGACTCAGTCTATGTTTAAAGAATACTCACTCAGCCAATATTTGACCAGAGTATGGACTCAGCCTGTGTTCTAACAGAATACTCACACAGCCTGTGTTCTAACAGAATATGGACTCAGTCTATATTTAAAGAATACTCACTCACCTCAGTATTCCTACAGAACACTCACGTAGCCAGTGTTCTAACAGAATATTAACTCAGCCTGTGTTCTAACAGAATGTGGATTCAGATCAAATATTACTAACTCAGTCTGTGTTCTAACAGAATGTGGACTCAGATTTTGTTCAAAAATTACTCAGTCTGTGTTCTAACAGAATATGGACTAAGTCTATGTTTAAAGAATACTCACTCAGCTCAGTGTTCTAACATAACACTCACTTAGCCTGTGTTCTAACAGAATGTGGTTTCAGATCAAAAATTACTAACTCAGTCTGTGTTCTAAAAGAATGTGGACTCAGATTTTGTTCAAAAATTACTCAGTCTGTGTTCTAACAGAATATGGACTCAGTCTATGTTTAAAGAATACTCACTCAGCCAGTGTTCTACCAGAATATGGATTCAGACTATTTTCAAGAATACTCACTCAGCCTGTGTTCTAGCAGAACGCTCACTTAGCCTGTGTTCTAACAGAATATGGACTTAGATTTTGTTCAAAAATTACTCAGTCTGTGTTCTAACAGAATATGGACTCAGTCTATGTTTAAAGAATACTCACTCAGCCAGTATTTTACCAGAGTATGGACTCAGCCTGTGTTCTAACAGAATACTCACACAGCCTGTGTTCAAACAGAATATGTACTCAGTCTATATTTAAAGAATACTCACTCACCTCAGTATTCTAACAGAACACTCACGTAGCCAGTGTTCTAACAGAATACTAACTCAGCCTGTGTTCTAACAGAATGTGGACTCAGATTTTGTTCAAAAATTACTCAGTCTGTTTCTAACAGAATATGGAGTCAGTCTATATTTAAAGAATACTCACTCAACCAGTATTTTACCAGAGTATGGACTCAGCCTTTGTTCTACCAGAATACTCACACAGCCTGTGTTCTAACAGAATATGGACTCAGTCTATATTTAAAGAATACTCACTCACCTCAGTTTTCTAACACAACACTCACGTACCCTGTGTTCTAACAGAACACTAACTCAGCCTGTTTTCTAACAGAATGTGGATTCAGATCAAAAATTACTAACGCAGTCTGTGTTCTAACAGAATATGGACTTAGATTTTGTTCAAAAATTACTCAGTCTGTGTTCTAACAGAATATGGACTCAGTCTATGTTTAAAGAATACTCACTCAGCCAATATTTTACCAGAGTATGGACTCAGCCTGTGTTCTAACAGAATACTCACACAGCCTGTGTTCTAACAGAATATGTACTCAGTCTATATTTAAAGAATACTCACTCACCACAGTATTCCAACAGAACACTCACGTAGCCAGTGTTCTAACAGAATACTAACTCAGCCTGTGTTCTAACAGAATGTGGATTCAGATCAAATATTACTAACTCAGTCTGTGTTCTAACAGAATGTGGACGCAGATTTTGTTCAAAAATTATTCAGCCTGTGTTCTAACAGAATGTGGATTCAGATCAAAAATTACTAACTCAGTCTGTGTTCTAACAGAATGTGGACTCAGATTTTGTTCAAAAATTACTCAGTCTGTTTCTAACAGAATATGGTCTCAATCTATGTTTAAAGAATACTCACTCAGCCAGTATTTTACCAGAGTATGGACTCAGCCTGTGTTCTAACAGAATACTCACACAGCCTGTGTTCTAACAGAATATGGACTCAGTCTATATTTAAAGAATACTCACTCACCTCAGTATTCTAACAGAACACTCACGTAGCCAGTGTTCTAACAGAATACTAACTCAGCCTGTGTTCTAACAGAATGTCGATTCAGATCAAATATTACTAACTCAGTCTGTGTTCTAACAGAATGTGGACGCAGATTTTGTTCAAAAATTATTCAGCCTGTGTTCTAACAGAATGTGGATTCAGATCAAAAATTACTAACTCAGTCTGTGTTCTAACAGAATGTGGACTCAGATTTTGTTCAAAAATTACTCAGTCTGTTTCTAACAGAATATGGTCTCAATCTATGTTTAAAGAATACTCACTCAGCCAGTATTTTACCAGAGTATGGACTCAGCATGTGTTCTAACAGAATACTCACACAGCCTGTGTTCTAACAGAATATGGACTCAGTCTATATTTAAAGAATACTCACTCACCTCAGTATTCTAACAGAACACTCACGTAGCCTGTGTTCTAACAGAACACTAACTCAGCCTGCTTTCTAACAGAATGTCGATTCAGATCAAAAATTACTAACGCAGTCTGTGTTCTAACAGAATATGGACTTAGATTTTGTTCAAAAATTACTCAGTCTGTGTTCTAACAGAATATGGACTCAGTCTATGTTTAAAGAATACTCACTCAGCCAGTATTTTACCAGAGTATGGACTCAGCCTGTGTTCTAACAGAATACTCACACAGCCTGTGTTCTAACAGAGTATGTACTCAGTCTATATTTAAAGAATACTCACTCACCTCAGTATTCTAACAGAACACTCACGTAGCCAGTGTTCTAACAGAATACTAACTCAGCCTGTGTTCTAACAGAATGTGGACTCAGATTTTGTTCAAAAATTACTCAGTCTGTTTCGAACAGAATATGGACTCAGTCTATGTTTAAAGAATACTCACTCAACCAGTATGTTACCAGAGTATGGACTCAGCCTGTGTTCTACCAGAATACTCACACAGCCTGTGTTCTAACAGAATATGGACTCAGTCTATATTTAAAGAATACTCACTGACCTCAGTATTCTAACAGAACACTCACGTACCCTGTGTTCTAACAGAACACTAACTCAGCCTGTTTTCTAACAGAATGTGGATTCAGATCAAAAATTACTAACGCAGTCTGTGTTCTAACAGAATATGGACTTAGATTTTGTTCAAAAATTACTCAGTCTGTGTTCTAACAGAATATGGACTCAGTCTATGTTTAAAGAATACTCACTCTGCCAGTATTTTACCAGAGTATGGACTCAGCCTGTGTTCTAACAGAATACTCACACAGCCTGTGTTCTAACAGAATATGGACTCAGTCTATATTTAAAGAATACTCACTCACCTCAGTATTCCTACAGAACACTCACGTAGCCAGTGTTCTAACAGAATACTAACTCAGCCTGTGTTCTAACAGAATGTGCATTCAGATCAAATATTACTAACTCAGTCTGTGTTCTAACAGAATGTGGACTCAGATTTTGTTCAAAAATTACTCAGTCTGTGTTCTAACAGAATGTGGATTCAGATCAAAAATTACTAACTCAGTCTGTGTTCTAACAGAATGTGGATTCAGATCAAAAATTACTAACTCAGTCTGTGTTCTAACAGAATATGAACTCAGATTTTGTTCAAAAATTACTCAGTCTGTGTTCTAACAGAATATGGACTCAGTCTATATTTAAAGAATACTCACTCACCTCAGTATTCTAACAGAACACTCATGTAGCCAGTGTTCTAACAGAATACTAACTCATCCTGTGTTCTAACAGAATGTGGATTCAGATCAAAAATTACTAACTCAGTCTGTGTTCTAACAGAATGTGGACTCAGATTTTGTTCAAAAATTACTCAGTCTGTTTCTAACAGAATATGGTCTCAGTCTTTGTTTAAAGAATACTCACTCAGCTCAGTGTTCTAACATAACACTCACTTAGCCTGTGTTCTAACAGAATGTGGTTTCAGATCAAAAATTACTAACTCAGTCTGTGTTCTAACAGAATATGAACTCAGATTTTGTTCAAAAATTACTCAGTCTGTGTTCTAACAGAATATGGACTCAGTCTATGTTTAAAGAATACTCACTCAGCCAGTGTTCTACCAGAATATGGATTCAGACTATTTTCAAGAATACTCACTCAGCCTGTGTTCTAGCAGAACGCTCACTTAGCCTGTGTTCTAACAGAATGTGTACTCAGATATTGTTCAAAAATTACTAACTCAGTCTGTGTTCTAACAGAATTTGGACGCAGTCTCTGTTTAAAAAATACTCACTCACCTCAGTGTTCTAACAGAACACTCACGTAGCCTGTGTTCTAACAGAACACTAACTCAGCCTGTTTTCTAACAAAATGTGGATTCAGATCAAAAATTACTAACGCAGTCTGTGTTCTAACAGAATATGGACTTAGATTTTGTTCAAAAATTACTCAGTCTGTGTTCTAACAGAATATGGACTCAGTCTATGTTTAAAGAATACTCACTCAGCCAATATTTGACCAGAGTATGGACTCAGCCTGTGTTCTAACAGAATACTCACACAGCCTGTGTTCTAACAGAATATGGACTCAGTCTATATTTAAAGAATACTCACTCACCTCAGTATTCCTACAGAACACTCACGTAGCCAGTGTTCTAACAGAATATTAACTCAGCCTGTGTTCTAACAGAATGTGGATTCAGATCAAATATTACTAACTCAGTCTGTGTTCTAACAGAATGTGGACTCAGATTTTGTTCAAAAATTACTCAGTCTGTGTTCTAACAGAATATGGACTAAGTCTATGTTTAAAGAATACTCACTCAGCTCAGTGTTCTAACATAACACTCACTTAGCCTGTGTTCTAACAGAATGTGGTTTCAGATCAAAAATTACTAACTCAGTCTGTGTTCTAAAAGAATGTGGACTCAGATTTTGTTCAAAAATTACTCAGTCTGTGTTCTAACAGAATATGGACTCAGTCTATGTTTAAAGAATACTCACTCAGCCAGTGTTCTACCAGAATATGGATTCAGACTATTTTCAAGAATACTCACTCAGCCTGTGTTCTAGCAGAACGCTCACTTAGCCTGTGTTCTAACAGAATATGGACTTAGATTTTGTTCAAAAATTACTCAGTCTGTGTTCTAACAGAATATGGACTCAGTCTATGTTTAAAGAATACTCACTCAGCCAGTATTTTACCAGAGTATGGACTCAGCCTGTGTTCTAACAGAATACTCACACAGCCTGTGTTCAAACAGAATATGTACTCAGTCTATATTTAAAGAATACTCACTCACCTCAGTATTCTAACAGAACACTCACGTAGCCAGTGTTCTAACAGAATACTAACTCAGCCTGTGTTCTAACAGAATGTGGACTCAGATTTTGTTCAAAAATTACTCAGTCTGTTTCTAACAGAATATGGAGTCAGTCTATATTTAAAGAATACTCACTCAACCAGTATTTTACCAGAGTATGGACTCAGCCTTTGTTCTACCAGAATACTCACACAGCCTGTGTTCTAACAGAATATGGACTCAGTCTATATTTAAAGAATACTCACTCACCTCAGTTTTCTAACACAACACTCACGTACCCTGTGTTCTAACAGAACACTAACTCAGCCTGTTTTCTAACAGAATGTGGATTCAGATCAAAAATTACTAACGCAGTCTGTGTTCTAACAGAATATGGACTTAGATTTTGTTCAAAAATTACTCAGTCTGTGTTCTAACAGAATATGGACTCAGTCTATGTTTAAAGAATACTCACTCAGCCAATATTTTACCAGAGTATGGACTCAGCCTGTGTTCTAACAGAATACTCACACAGCCTGTGTTCTAACAGAATATGTACTCAGTCTATATTTAAAGAATACTCACTCACCACAGTATTCCAACAGAACACTCACGTAGCCAGTGTTCTAACAGAATACTAACTCAGCCTGTGTTCTAACAGAATGTGGATTCAGATCAAATATTACTAACTCAGTCTGTGTTCTAACAGAATGTGGACGCAGATTTTGTTCAAAAATTATTCAGCCTGTGTTCTAACAGAATGTGGATTCAGATCAAAAATTACTAACTCAGTCTGTGTTCTAACAGAATGTGGACTCAGATTTTGTTCAAAAATTACTCAGTCTGTTTCTAACAGAATATGGTCTCAATCTATGTTTAAAGAATACTCACTCAGCCAGTATTTTACCAGAGTATGGACTCAGCCTGTGTTCTAACAGAATACTCACACAGCCTGTGTTCTAACAGAATATGGACTCAGTCTATATTTAAAGAATACTCACTCACCTCAGTATTCTAACAGAACACTCACGTAGCCTGTGTTCTAACAGAACACTAACTCAGCCTGCTTTCTAACAGAATGTCGATTCAGATCAAAAATTACTAACGCAGTCTGTGTTCTAACAGAATATGGACTTAGATTTTGTTCAAAAATTACTCAGTCTGTGTTCTAACAGAATATGGACTCAGTCTATGTTTAAAGAATACTCACTCAGCCAGTATTTTACCAGAGTATGGACTCAGCCTGTGTTCTAACAGAATACTCACACAGCCTGTGTTCTAACAGAATATGGACTCAGTCTATATTTAAAGAATACTCACTCACCTCAGTATTCCTACAGAACACTCACGTAGCCAGTGTTCTAACAGAATACTAACTCAGCCTGTGTTCTAACAGAATGTGCATTCAGATCAAATATTACTAACTCAGTCTGTGTTCTAACAGAATGTGGACTCAGATTTTGTTCAAAAATTACTCAGTCTGTGTTCTAACAGAATGTGGATTCAGATCAAAAATTACTAACTCAGTCTGTGTTCTAACAGAATGTGGATTCAGATCAAAAATTACTAACTCAGTCTGTGTTCTAACAGAATATGAACTCAGATTTTGTTCAAAAATTACTCAGTCTGTGTTCTAACAGAATATGGACTCAGTCTATATTTAAAGAATACTCACTCACCTCAGTATTCTAACAGAACACTCACGTAGCCAGTGTTCTAACAGAATACTAACTCATCCTGTGTTCTAACAGAATGTGGATTCAGATCAAAAATTACTAACTCAGTCTGTGTTCTAACAGAATGTGGACTCAGATTTTGTTCAAAAATTACTCAGTCTGTTTCTAACAGAATATGGTCTCAGTCTTTGTTTAAAGAATACTCACTCAGCTCAGTGTTCTAACATAACACTCACTTAGCCTGTGTTCTAACAGAATGTGGTTTCAGATCAAAAATTACTAACTCAGTCTGTGTTCTAACAGAATATGAACTCAGATTTTGTTCAAAAATTACTCAGTCTGTGTTCTAACAGAATATGGACTCAGTCTATGTTTAAAGAATACTCACTCAGCCAGTGTTCTACCAGAATATGGATTCAGACTATTTTCAAGAATACTCACTCAGCCTGTGTTCTAGCAGAACGCTCACTTAGCCTGTGTTCTAACAGAATGTGTACTCAGATATTGTTCAAAAATTACTAACTCTGTGTTCTAACAGAATTTGGACGCAGTCTCTGTTTAAAAAATACTCACTCACCTCAGTGTTCTAACAGAACACTCACGTAGCCTGTGTTCTAACAGAACACTAACTCAGCCTGTTTTCTAACAAAATGTGGATTCAGATCAAAAATTACTAACGCAGTCTGTGTTCTAACAGAATATGGACTTAGATTTTGTTCAAAAATTACTCAGTCTGTGTTCTAACAGAATATGGACTCAGTCTATGTTTAAAGAATACTCACTCAGCCAATATTTGACCAGAGTATGGACTCAGCCTGTGTTCTAACAGAATACTCACACAGCCTGTGTTCTAACAGAATATGGACTCAGTCTATATTTAAAGAATACTCACTCACCTCAGTATTCCTACAGAACACTCACGTAGCCAGTGTTCTAACAGAATATTAACTCAGCCTGTGTTCTAACAGAATGTGGATTCAGATCAAATATTACTAACTCAGTCTGTGTTCTAACAGAATGTGGACTCAGATTTTGTTCAAAAATTACCCAGTCTGTGTTCTAACAGAATATGGACTAAGTCTATGTTTAAAGAATACTCACTCAGCTCAGTGTTCTAACATAACACTCACTTAGCCTGTGTTCTAACAGAATGTGGTTTCAGATCAAAAATTACTAACTCAGTCTGTGTTCTAAAAGAATGTGGACTCAGATTTTGTTCAAAAATTACTCAGTCTGTGTTCTAACAGAATATGGACTCAGTCTATGTTTAAAGAATACTCACTCAGCCAGTGTTCTACCAGAATATGGATTCAGACTATTTTCAAGAATACTCACTCAGCCTGTGTTCTAGCAGAACGCTCACTTAGCCTGTGTTCTAACAGAATATGGACTTAGATTTTGTTCAAAAATTACTCAGTCTGTGTTCTAACAGAATATGGACTCAGTCTATGTTTAAAGAATACTCACTCAGCCAGTATTTTACCAGAGTATGGACTCAGCCTGTGTTCTAACAGAATACTCACACAGCCTGTGTTCTAACAGAATATGTACTCAGTCTATATTTAAAGAATACTCACTCACCTCAGTATTCTAACAGAACACTCACGTAGCCAGTGTTCTAACAGAATACTAACTCAGCCTGTGTTCTAACAGAATGTGGACTCAGATTTTGTTCAAAAATTACTCAGTCTGTTTCTAACAGAATATGGAGTCAGTCTATGTTTAAAGAATACTCACTCAACCAGTATTTTACCAGAGTATGGACTCAGCCTTTGTTCTACCAGAATACTCACACAGCCTGTGTTCTAACAGAATATGGACTCAGTCTATATTTAAAGAATACTCACTCACCTCAGTTTTCTAACACAACACTCACGTACCCTGTGTTCTAACAGAACACTAACTCAGCCTGTTTTCTAACAGAATGTGGATTCAGATCAAAAATTACTAACGCAGTCTGTGTTCTAACAGAATATGGACTTAGATTTTGTTCAAAAATTACTCAGTCTGTGTTCTAACAGAATATGGACTCAGTCTATGTTTAAAGAATACTCACTCAGCCAATATTTGACCAGAGTATGGACTCAGCCTGTGTTCTAACAGAATACTCACACAGCCTGTGTTCTAACAGAATATGTACTCAGTCTATATTTAAAGAATACTCACTCACCACAGTATTCCAACAGAACACTCACGTAGCCAGTGTTCTAACAGAATACTAACTCAGCCTGTGTTCTAACAGAATGTGGATTCAGATCAAATATTACTAACTCAGTCTGTGTTCTAACAGAATGTGGACGCAGATTTTGTTCAAAAATTATTCAGCCTGTGTTCTAACAGAATGTGGATTCAGATCAAAAATTACTAACTCAGTCTGTGTTCTAACAGAATGTGGACTCAGATTTTGTTCAAAAATTACTCAGTCTGTTTCTAACAGAATATGGTCTCAATCTATGTTTAAAGAATACTCACTCAGCCAGTATTTTACCAGAGTATGGACTCAGCATGTGTTCTAACAGAATACTCACACAGCCTGTGTTCTAACAGAATATGGACTCAGTCTATATTTAAAGAATACTCACTCACCTCAGTATTCTAACAGAACACTCACGTAGCCTGTGTTCTAACAGAACACTAACTCAGCCTGCTTTCTAACAGAATGTCGATTCAGATCAAAAATTACTAACGCAGTCTGTGTTCTAACAGAATATGGACTTAGATTTTGTTCAAAAATTACTCAGTCTGTGTTCTAACAGAATATGGACTCAGTCTATGTTTAAAGAATACTCACTCACCTCAGTATTCTAACAGAACACTCACGTAGCCAGTGTTCTAACAGAATACTAACTCAGCCTGTGTTCTAACAGAATGTGGACTCAGATTTTGTTCAAAAATTACTCAGTCTGTTTCGAACAGAATATGGACTCAGTCTATGTTTAAAGAATACTCACTCAACCAGTATTTTACCAGAGTATGGACTCAGCCTGTGTTCTACCAGAATACTCACACAGCCTGTGTTCTAACAGAATATGGACTCAGTCTATATTTAAAGAATACTCACTAACCTCAGTATTCTAACAGAACACTCACGTACCCTGTGTTCTAACAGAACACTAACTCAGCCTGTTTTCTAACAGAATGTGGATTCAGATCAAAAATTACTAACGCAGTCTGTGTTCTAACAGAATATGGACTTAGATTTTGTTCAAAAATTACTCAGTCTGTGTTCTAACAGAATATGGACTCAGTCTATGTTTAAAGAATACTCACTCAGCCAGTATTTTACCAGAGTATGGACTCAGCCTGTGTTCTAACAGAATACTCACACAGCCTGTGTTCTAACAGAATATGGACTCAGTCTATATTTAAAGAATACTCACTCACCTCAGTATTCCTACAGAACACTCACGTAGCCAGTGTTCTAACAGAATACTAACTCAGCCTGTGTTCTAACAGAATGTGCATTCAGATCAAATATTACTAACTCAGTCTGTGTTCTAACAGAATGTGGACTCAGATTTTGTTCAAAAATTACTCAGTCTGTGTTCTAACAGAATGTGGATTCAGATCAAAAATTACTAACTCAGTCTGTGTTCTAACAGAATGTGGATTCAGATCAAAAATTACTAACTCAGTCTGTGTTCTAACAGAATATGAACTCAGATTTTGTTCAAAAATTACTCAGTCTGTGTTCTAACAGAATATGGACTCAGTCTATATTTAAAGAATACTCACTCACCTCAGTATTCTAACAGAACACTCACGTAGCCAGTGTTCTAACAGAATACTAACTCATCCTGTGTTCTAACAGAATGTGGATTCAGATCAAAAATTACTAACTCAGTCTGTGTTCTAACAGAATGTGGACTCAGATTTTGTTCAAAAATTACTCAGTCTGTTTCTAACAGAATATGGTCTCAGTCTTTGTTTAAAGAATACTCACTCAGCTCAGTGTTCTAACATAACACTCACTTAGCCTGTGTTCTAACAGAATGTGGTTTCAGATCAAAAATTACTAACTCAGTCTGTGTTCTAACAGAATATGAACTCAGATTTTGTTCAAAAATTACTCAGTCTGTGTTCTAACAGAATATGGACTCAGTCTATGTTTAAAGAATACTCACTCAGCCAGTGTTCTACCAGAATATGGATTCAGACTATTTTCAAGAATACTCACTCAGCCTGTGTTCTAGCAGAACGCTCACTTAGCCTGTGTTCTAACAGAATGTGTACTCAGATATTGTTCAAAAATTACTAACTCAGTCTGTGTTCTAACAGAATTTGGACGCAGTCTCTGTTTAAAAAATACTCACTCACCTCAGTGTTCTAACAGAACACTCACGTAGCCTGTGTTCTAACAGAACACTAACTCAGCCTATTTTCTAACAAAATGTGGATTCAGATCAAAAATTACTAACGCAGTCTGTGTTCTAACAGAATATGGACTTAGATTTTGTTCAAAAATTACTCAGTCTGTGTTCTAACAGAATATGGACTCAGTCTATGTTTAAAGAATACTCACTCAGCCAATATTTGACCAGAGTATGGACTCAGCCTGTGTTCTAACAGAATACTCACACAGCCTGTGTTCTAACAGAATATGGACTCAGTCTATATTTAAAGAATACTCACTCACCTCAGTATTCCTACAGAACACTCACGTAGCCAGTGTTCTAACAGAATATTAACTCAGCCTGTGTTCTAACAGAATGTGGATTCAGATCAAATATTACTAACTCAGTCTGTGTTCTAACAGAATGTGGACTCAGATTTTGTTCAAAAATTACTCAGTCTGTGTTCTAACAGAATATGGACTAAGTCTATGTTTAAAGAATACTCACTCAGCTCAGTGTTCTAACATAACACTCACTTAGCCTGTGTTCTAACAGAATGTGGTTTCAGATCAAAAATTACTAACTCAGTCTGTGTTCTAAAAGAATGTGGACTCAGATTTTGTTCAAAAATTACTCAGTCTGTGTTCTAACAGAATATGGACTCAGTCTATGTTTAAAGAATACTCACTCAGCCAGTGTTCTACCAGAATATGGATTCAGACTATTTTCAAGAATACTCACTCAGCCTGTGTTCTAGCAGAACGCTCACTTAGCCTGTGTTCTAACAGAATATGGACTTAGATTTTGTTCAAAAATTACTCAGTCTGTGTTCTAACAGAATATGGACTCAGTCTATGTTTAAAGAATACTCACTCAGCCAGTATTTTACCAGAGTATGGACTCAGCCTGTGTTCTAACAGAATACTCACACAGCCTGTGTTCTAACAGAATATGTACTCAGTCTATATTTAAAGAATACTCACTCACCTCAGTATTCTAACAGAACACTCACGTAGCCAGTGTTCTAACAGAATACTAACTCAGCCTGTGTTCTAACAGAATGTGGACTCAGATTTTGTTCAAAAATTACTCAGTCTGTTTCTAACAGAATATGGAGTCAGTCTATATTTAAAGAATACTCACTCAACCAGTATTTTACCAGAGTATGGACTCAGCCTTTGTTCTACCAGAATACTCACACAGCCTGTGTTCTAACAGAATATGGACTCAGTCTATATTTAAAGAATACTCACTCACCTCAGTTTTCTAACACAACACTCACGTACCCTGTGTTCTAACAGAACACTAACTCAGCCTGTTTTCTAACAGAATGTGGATTCAGATCAAAAATTACTAACGCAGTCTGTGTTCTAACAGAATATGGACTTAGATTTTGTTCAAAAATTACTCAGTCTGTGTTCTAACAGAATATGGACTCAGTCTATGTTTAAAGAATACTCACTCAGCCAATATTTTACCAGAGTATGGACTCAGCCTGTGTTCTAACAGAATACTCACACAGCCTGTGTTCTAACAGAATATGTACTCAGTCTATATTTAAAGAATACTCACTCACCACAGTATTCCAACAGAACACTCACGTAGCCAGTGTTCTAACAGAATACTAACTCAGCCTGTGTTCTAACAGAATGTGGATTCAGATCAAATATTACTAACTCAGTCTGTGTTCTAACAGAATGTGGACGCAGATTTTGTTCAAAAATTATTCAGCCTGTGTTCTAACAGAATGTGGATTCAGATCAAAAATTACTAACTCAGTCTGTGTTCTAACAGAATGTGGACTCAGATTTTGTTCAAAAATTACTCAGTCTGTTTCTAACAGAATATGGTCTCAATCTATGTTTAAAGAATACTCACTCAGCCAGTATTTTACCAGAGTATGGACTCAGCCTGTGTTCTAACAGAATACTCACACAGCCTGTGTTCTAACAGAATATGGACTCAGTCTATATTTAAAGAATACTCACTCACCTCAGTATTCTAACAGAACACTCACGTAGCCTGTGTTCTAACAGAACACTAACTCAGCCTGCTTTCTAACAGAATGTCGATTCAGATCAAAAATTACTAACGCAGTCTGTGTTCTAACAGAATATGGACTTAGATTTTGTTCAAAAATTACTCAGTCTGTGTTCTAACAGAATATGGACTCAGTCTATGTTTAAAGAATACTCACTCAGCCAGTATTTTACCAGAGTATGGACTCAGCCTGTGTTCTAACAGAATACTCACACAGCCTGTGTTCTAACAGAATATGGACTCAGTCTATATTTAAAGAATACTCACTCACCTCAGTATTCCTACAGAACACTCACGTAGCCAGTGTTCTAACAGAATACTAACTCAGCCTGTGTTCTAACAGAATGTGCATTCAGATCAAATATTACTAACTCAGTCTGTGTTCTAACAGAATGTGGACTCAGATTTTGTTCAAAAATTACTCAGTCTGTGTTCTAACAGAATGTGGATTCAGATCAAAAATTACTAACTCAGTCTGTGTTCTAACAGAATGTGGATTCAGATCAAAAATTACTAACTCAGTCTGTGTTCTAACAGAATATGAACTCAGATTTTGTTCAAAAATTACTCAGTCTGTGTTCTAACAGAATATGGACTCAGTCTATATTTAAAGAATACTCACTCACCTCAGTATTCTAACAGAACACTCACGTAGCCAGTGTTCTAACAGAATACTAACTCATCCTGTGTTCTAACAGAATGTGGATTCAGATCAAAAATTACTAACTCAGTCTGTGTTCTAACAGAATGTGGACTCAGATTTTGTTCAAAAATTACTCAGTCTGTTTCTAACAGAATATGGTCTCAGTCTTTGTTTAAAGAATACTCACTCAGCCAATATTTGACCAGAGTATGGACTCAGCCTGTGTTCTAACAGAATACTCACACAGCCTGTGTTCTAACAGAATATGGACTCAGTCTATATTTAAAGAATACTCACTCACCTCAGTATTCCTACAGAACACTCACGTAGCCAGTGTTCTAACAGAATATTAACTCAGCCTGTGTTCTAACAGAATGTGGATTCAGATCAAATATTACTAACTCAGTCTGTGTTCTAACAGAATGTGGACTCAGATTTTGTTCAAAAATTACTCAGTCTGTGTTCTAACAGAATATGGACTAAGTCTATGTTTAAAGAATACTCACTCAGCTCAGTGTTCTAACATAACACTCACTTAGCCTGTGTTCTAACAGAATGTGGTTTCAGATCAAAAATTACTAACTCAGTCTGTGTTCTAAAAGAATGTGGACTCAGATTTTGTTCAAAAATTACTCAGTCTGTGTTCTAACAGAATATGGACTCAGTCTATGTTTAAAGAATACTCACTCAGCCAGTGTTCTACCAGAATATGGATTCAGACTATTTTCAAGAATACTCACTCAGCCTGTGTTCTAGCAGAACGCTCACTTAGCCTGTGTTCTAACAGAATATGGACTTAGATTTTGTTCAAAAATTACTCAGTCTGTGTTCTAACAGAATATGGACTCAGTCTATGTTTAAAGAATACTCACTCAGCCAGTATTTTACCAGAGTATGGACTCAGCCTGTGTTCTAACAGAATACTCACACAGCCTGTGTTCTAACAGAATATGTACTCAGTCTATATTTAAAGAATACTCACTCACCTCAGTATTCTAACAGAACACTCACGTAGCCAGTGTTCTAACAGAATACTAACTCAGCCTGTGTTCTAACAGAATGTGGACTCAGATTTTGTTCAAAAATTACTCAGTCTGTTTCTAACAGAATATGGAGTCAGTCTATATTTAAAGAATACTCACTCAACCAGTATTTTACCAGAGTATGGACTCAGCCTTTGTTCTACCAGAATACTCACACAGCCTGTGTTCTAACAGAATATGGACTCAGTCTATATTTAAAGAATACTCACTCACCTCAGTTTTCTAACACAACACTCACGTACCCTGTGTTCTAACAGAACACTAACTCAGCCTGTTTTCTAACAGAATGTGGATTCAGATCAAAAATTACTAACGCAGTCTGTGTTCTAACAGAATATGGACTTAGATTTTGTTCAAAAATTACTCAGTCTGTGTTCTAACAGAATATGGACTCAGTCTATGTTTAAAGAATACTCACTCAGCCAATATTTTACCAGAGTATGGACTCAGCCTGTGTTCTAACAGAATACTCACACAGCCTGTGTTCTAACAGAATATGTACTCAGTCTATATTTAAAGAATACTCACTCACCACAGTATTCCAACAGAACACTCACGTAGCCAGTGTTCTAACAGAATACTAACTCAGCCTGTGTTCTAACAGAATGTGGATTCAGATCAAATATTACTAACTCAGTCTGTGTTCTAACAGAATGTGGACGCAGATTTTGTTCAAAAATTATTCAGCCTGTGTTCTAACAGAATGTGGATTCAGATCAAAAATTACTAACTCAGTCTGTGTTCTAACAGAATGTGGACTCAGATTTTGTTCAAAAATTACTCAGTCTGTTTCTAACAGAATATGGTCTCAATCTATGTTTAAAGAATACTCACTCAGCCAGTATTTTACCAGAGTATGGACTCAGCCTGTGTTCTAACAGAATACTCACACAGCCTGTGTTCTAACAGAATATGGACTCAGTCTATATTTAAAGAATACTCACTCACCTCAGTATTCTAACAGAACACTCACGTAGCCTGTGTTCTAACAGAACACTAACTCAGCCTGCTTTCTAACAGAATGTCGATTCAGATCAAAAATTACTAACGCAGTCTGTGTTCTAACAGAATATGGACTTAGATTTTGTTCAAAAATTACTCAGTCTGTGTTCTAACAGAATATGGACTCAGTCTATGTTTAAAGAATACTCACTCAGCCAGTATTTTACCAGAGTATGGACTCAGCCTGTGTTCTAACAGAATACTCACACAGCCTGTGTTCTAACAGAATATGGACTCAGTCTATATTTAAAGAATACTCACTCACCTCAGTATTCCTACAGAACACTCACGTAGCCAGTGTTCTAACAGAATACTAACTCAGCCTGTGTTCTAACAGAATGTGCATTCAGATCAAATATTACTAACTCAGTCTGTGTTCTAACAGAATGTGGACTCAGATTTTGTTCAAAAATTACTCAGTCTGTGTTCTAACAGAATGTGGATTCAGATCAAAAATTACTAACTCAGTCTGTGTTCTAACAGAATGTGGATTCAGATCAAAAATTACTAACTCAGTCTGTGTTCTAACAGAATATGAACTCAGATTTTGTTCAAAAATTACTCAGTCTGTGTTCTAACAGAATATGGACTCAGTCTATATTTAAAGAATACTCACTCACCTCAGTATTCTAACAGAACACTCACGTAGCCAGTGTTCTAACAGAATACTAACTCATCCTGTGTTCTAACAGAATGTGGATTCAGATCAAAAATTACTAACTCAGTCTGTGTTCTAACAGAATGTGGACTCAGATTTTGTTCAAAAATTACTCAGTCTGTTTCTAACAGAATATGGTCTCAGTCTTTGTTTAAAGAATACTCACTCAGCTCAGTGTTCTAACATAACACTCACTTAGCCTGTGTTATAACACAATGTGGTTTCAGATCAAAAATTACTAACTCAGTCTGTGTTCTAACAGAATGTGGACTCAGATTTTGTTCAGAAATTACTCAGTCTGTGTTCTAACAGAATATGGACTCAGTCTATGTTTAAAGAATACTCAATCAGCCAGTGTTCTACCAGAATATGGATTCAGACTATTTTCAAGAATACTCACTCAGCCTGTGTTCTAGCAGAACGCTCACTTAGCCTGTGTTCTAACAGAATGTGTACTCAGATATTGTTCAAAAATTACTAACTCAGTCTGTGTTCTAACAGAATTTGGACGCAGTCTCTGTTTAAAAAATACTCACTCACCTCAGTGTTCTAACAGAACACTCACGTAGCCTGTGTTCTAACAGAACACTAACTCAGCCTGCTTTCTAACAGAATGTCGATTCAGATCAAAAATTACTAACGCAGTCTGTGTTCTAACAGAATATGGACTTAGATTTTGTTCAAAAATTACTCAGTCTGTGTTCTAACAGAATATGGACTCAGTCTATGTTTAAAGAATACTCACTCAGCCAATATTTGACCAGAGTATGGACTCAGCCTGTGTTCTAACAGAATACTCACACAGCCTGTGTTCTAACAGAATATGGACTCAGTCTATATTTAAAGAATACTCACTCACCTCAGTATTCCTACAGAACACTCACGTAGCCAGTGTTCTAACAGAATATTAACTCAGCCTGTGTTCTAACAGAATGTGGATTCAGATCAAATATTACTAACTCAGTCTGTGTTCTAACAGAATGTGGACTCAGATTTTGTTCAAAAATTACCCAGTCTGTGTTCTAACAGAATATGGACTAAGTCTATGTTTAAAGAATACTCACTCAGCTCAGTGTTCTAACATAACACTCACTTAGCCTGTGTTCTAACAGAATGTGGTTTCAGATAAAAAATTACTAACTCAGTCTGTGTTCTAAAAGAATGTGGACTCAGATTTTGTTCAAAAATTACTCAGTCTGTGTTCTAACAGAATATGGACTCAGTCTATGTTTAAAGAATACTCACTCAGCCAGTGTTCTACCAGAATATGGATTCAGACTATTTTCAAGAATACTCACTCAGCCTGTGTTCTAGGAGAACGCTCACTTAGCCTGTGTTCTAACAGAATATGGACTTAGATTTTGTTCAAAAATTACTCAGTCTGTGTTCTAACAGAATATGGACTCAGTCTATGTTTAAAGAATACTCACTCAGCCAGTATTTTACAAGAGTATGGACTCAGCCTGTGTTCTAACAGAATACTCACACAGCCTGTGTTCTAACAGAATATGTACTCAGTCTATATTTAAAGAATACTCACTCACCTCAGTATTCTAACAGAACACTCACGTAGCCAGTGTTCTAACAGAATACTAACTCAGCCTGTGTTCTAACAGAATGTGGACTCAGATTTTGTTCAAAAATTACTCAGTCTGTTTCTAACAGAATATGGAGTCAGTCTATGTTTAAAGAATACTCACTCAACCAGTATTTTACCAGAGTATGGACTCAGCCTTTGTTCTACCAGAATACTCACACAGCCTGTGTTCTAACAGAATATGGACTCAGTCTATATTTAAAGAATACTCACTCACATCAGTTTTCTAACACAACACTCACGTACCCTGTGTTCTAACAGAACACTAACTCAGCCTGTTTTCTAACAGAATGTGGATTCAGATCAAAAATTACTAACGCAGTCTGTGTTCTAACAGAATATGGACTTAGATTTTGTTCAAAAATTACTCAGTCTGTGTTCTAACAGAATATGGACTCAGTCTATGTTTAAAGAATACTCACTCAGCCAATATTTTACCAGAGTATGGACTCAGCCTGTGTTCTAACAGAATACTCACACAGCCTGTGTTCTAACAGAATATGTACTCAGTCTATATTTAAAGAATACTCACTCACCACAGTATTCCAACAGAACACCCTCGTAGCCAGTGTTCTAACAGAATACTAACTCAGCCTGTGTTCTAACAGAATGTGGATTCAGATCAAATATTACTAACTCAGTCTGTGTTCTAACAGAATGTGGACGCAGATTTTGTTCAAAAATTATTCAGCCTGTGTTCTAACAGAATGTGGATTCAGATCAAAAATTACTAACTCAGTCTGTGTTCTAACAGAATGTGGACTCAGATTTTGTTCAAAAATTACTCAGTCTGTTTCTAACAGAATATGGTCTCAATCTATGTTTAAAGAATACTCACTCAGCCAGTATTTTACCAGAGTATGGACTCAGCCTGTGTTCTAACAGAATACTCACACAGCCTGTGTTCTAACAGAATATGGACTCAGTCTATATTTAAAGAATACTCACTCACCTCAGTATTCTAACAGAACACTCACGTAGCCTGTGTTCTAACAGAACACTAACTCAGCCTGCTTTCTAACAGAATGTCGATTCAGATCAAAAATTACTAACGCAGTCTGTGTTCTAACAGAATATGGACTTAGATTTTGTTCAAAAATTACTCAGTCTGTGTTCTAACAGAATATGGACTCAGTCTATGTTTAAAGAATACTCACTCAGCCAGTGTTCTACCAGAATATGGATTCAGACTATTTTCAAGAATACTCACTCAGCCTGTGTTCTAGCAGAACGCTCACTTAGCCTGAGTTCTAGCAGAATGTGTACTCAGATATTGTTCAAAAATTACTTACTCAGTCTGTGTTCTAACAGAATTTGGACGCAGTCTCTGTTTAAAAAATACTCACTCACCTCAGTATTCTAACAGAACACTCACGTAGCCTGTGTTCTAACAGAACACTAACTCAGCCTGTTTTCTAACAAAATGTGGATTCAGATCAAAAATTACTAACGCAGTCTGTGTTCTAACAGAATATGGACTTAGATTTTGTTCAAAAATTACTCAGTCTGTGTTCTAACAGAATATGGACTCAGTCTATGTTTAAAGAATACTCACTCAGCCAGTATTTTACCAGAGTATGGACTCAGCCTGTGTTCTAACAGAATACTCACACAGCCTGTGTTCTAACAGAATATGTACTCAGTCTATATTTAAAGAATACTCACTCACCTCAGTATTCTAACAGAACACTCACGTAGCCAGTGTTCTAACAGAATACTAACTCAGCCTGTGTTCTAACAGAATGTGGACTCAGATTTTGTTCAAAAATTACTCAGTCTGTTTCTAACAGAATATTGTCTCAGTCTATGTTTAAAGAATACTCACTCAGCCAGTATTTTACCAGAGTATGGACTCAGCCTGTGTTCTAACAGAATACTCACACAGCCTGTGTTCTAACAGAATATGGACTCAGTCTATATTTAAAGAATACTCACTCACCTCAGTATTCTAACAGAACACTCACGTAGCCTGTGTTCTAACAGTACACTAACTCAGCCTGCTTTCTAACAGAATGTGGATTCAGATCAAATATTACTAACGCAGTCTGTGTTCTAACAGAATATGGACTTAGATTTTGTTCAAAAATTACTCAGTCTGTGTTCTAACAGAATATGGACTCAGTCTATATTTAAAGAATACTGACTCACCTCAGTATTCCAACAGAACACTCACGTAGCCAGTGTTGTAACAGAATACTAACTCAGCCTGTGTTCTAACAGAATGTGGATTCAGATCAAATATTACTAACTCAGTCTGTGTTCTAACAGAATGTGGACTCAGATTTTGTTCAAAATTACTCAGTCTCTGTTCTAACAGAATATGGACTAAGTTTTTGTTTAAAGAATACTCACTCAGCTCAGTGTTCTAACATAACACTCACTTAGCCTGTGTTCTAACAGAATGTGGGTTCAGATCAAATATTACTAACTCAGTCTGTGTTCTAACAGAATGTGGACTCAGATTTTGTTCAAAAATTACTCAGTCTGTTTCTAACAGAATATTGGCTCAGTCTATGTTTAAAGAATACTCACTCAGCCAGTATTTTACCAGAGTATGGACTCAGCCTGTGTTCTACCAGAATACTCACACAGCCTGTGTTCTAACAGAATATGGACTCAGTCTATATTTAAAGAATACTCACTCACCTCAGTTTTCTAACACAACACTCACGTACCCTGTGTTCTAACAGAACACTAACTCAGCCTGTTTTCTAACAGAATGTGGATTCAGATCAAAAATTACTAACGCAGTCTGTGTTCTAACAGAATATGGACTTAGATTTTGTTCAAAAATTACTCAGTCTGTGTTCTAACAGAATATGGACTCAGTCTATGTTTAAAGAATACTCACTCAGCCAATATTTTACCAGAGTATGGACTCAGCCTGTGTTCTAACAGAATACTCACACAGCCTGTGTTCTAACAGAATATGTACTCAGTCTATATTTAAAGAGTACTCACTCAACACAGTATTCCAACAGAACACTCACGTAGCCAGTGTTCTAACAGAATACTAACTCAGCCTGTGTTCTAACAGAATGTGGATTCAGATCAAATATTACTAACTCAGTCTGTGTTCTAACAGAATGTGGACGCAGATTTTGTTCAAAAATTATTCAGCCTGTGTTCTAACAGAATGTGGATTCAGATCAAAAATTACTAACTCAGTCTGTGTTCTAACAGAATGTGGACTCAGATTTTGTTCAAAAATTACTCAGTCTGTGTTCTAACAGAATATGGACTCAGTCTATGTTTAAAGAATACTCACTCAGCCAGTGTTCTACCAGAATATGGATTCAGACTATTTTCAAGAATACTCACTCAGCCTGTGTTCTAGCAGAACGCTCACTTAGCCTGTGTTCTAACAGAATATGGACTTAGATTTTGTTCAAAAATTACTCAGTCTGTGTTCTAACAGAATATGGACTCAGTCTATGTTTAAAGAATACTCACTCAGCCAGTATTTTACCAGAGTATGGACTCAGCCTGTGTTCTAACAGAATACTCACACAGCCTGTGTTCTAACAGAATATGTACTCAGTCTATATTTAAAGAATACTCACTCACCTCAGTATTCTAACAGAACACTCACGTAGCCAGTGTTCTAACAGAATACTAACTCAGCCTGTGTTCTAACAGAATGTGGACTCAGATTTTGTTCAAAAATTACTCAGTCTGTTTCTAACAGAATATGGAGTCAGTCTATGTTTAAAGAATACTCACTCAACCAGTATTTTACCAGAGTATGGACTCAGCCTTTGTTCTAACAGAATACTCACACAGCCTGTGTTCTAACAGAATATGGACTCAGTCTATATTTAAAGAATACTCACTCACCTCAGTTTTCTAACACAACACTCACGTACCCTGTGTTCTAACAGAACACTAACTCAGCCTGTTTTCTAACAGAATGTGGATTCAGATCAAAAATTACTAACGCAGTCTGTGTTCTAACAGAATATGGACTTAGATTTTGTTCAAAAATTACTCAGTCTGTGTTCTAACAGAATATGGACTCAGTCTATGTTTAAAGAATACTCACTCAGCCAATATTTTACCAGAGTATGGACTCAGCCTGTGTTCTAACAGAATACTCACACAGCCTGTGTTCTAACAGAATATGTACTCAGTCTATATTTAAAGAATACTCACTCACCACAGTATTCCAACAGAACACTCACGTAGCCAGTGTTCTAACAGAATACTAACTCAGCCTGTGTTCTAACAGAATGTGGATTCAGATCAAATATTACTAACTCAGTCTGTGTTCTAACAGAATGTGGACGCAGATTTTGTTCAAAAATTATTCAGCCTGTGTTCTAACAGAATGTGGATTCAGATCAAAAATTACTAACTCAGTCTGTGTTCTAACAGAATGTGGACTCAGATTTTGTTCAAAAATTACTCAGTCTGTTTCTAACAGAATATGGTCTCAATCTATGTTTAAAGAATACTCACTCAGCCAGTATTTTACCAGAGTATGGACTCAGCCTGTGTTCTAACAGAATACTCACACAGCCTGTGTTCTAACAGAATATGGACTCAGTCTATATTTAAAGAATACTCACTCACCTCAGTATTCTAACAGAACACTCACGTAGCCTGTGTTCTAACAGAACACTAACTCAGCCTGCTTTCTAACAGAATGTCGATTCAGATCAAAAATTACTAACGCAGTCTGTGTTCTAACAGAATATGGACTTAGATTTTGTTCAAAAATTACTCAGTCTGTGTTCTAACAGAATATGGACTCAGTCTATGTTTAAAGAATACTCACTCAGCCAGTGTTCTACCAGAATATGGATTCAGACTATTTTCAAGAATACTCACTCAGCCTGTGTTCTAGCAGAACGCTCACTTAGCCTGAGTTCTAGCAGAATGTGTACTCAGATATTGTTCAAAAATTACTTACTCAGTCTGTGTTCTAACAGAATTTGGACGCAGTCTCTGTTTAAAAAATACTCACTCACCTCAGTATTCTAACAGAACACTCACGTAGCCTGTGTTCTAACAGAACACTAACTCAGCCTGTTTTCTAACAAAATGTGGATTCAGATCAAAAATTACTAATGCAGTCTGTGTTCTAACAGAATATGGACTTAGATTTTGTTCAAAAATTACTCAGTCTGTGTTCTAACAGAATATGGACTCAGTCTATGTTTAAAGAATACTCACTCAGCCAGTATTTTACCAGAGTATGGACTCAGCCTGTGTTCTAACAGAATACTCACACAGCCTGTGTTCTAACAGAATATGTACTCAGTCTATATTTAAAGAATACTCACTCACCTCAGTATTCTAACAGAACACTCACGTAGCCAGTGTTCTAACAGAATACTAACTCAGCCTGTGTTCTAACAGAATGTGGACTCAGATTTTGTTCAAAAATTACTCAGTCTGTTTCTAACAGAATATTGTCTCAGTCTATGTTTAAAGAATACTCACTCAGCCAGTATTTTACCAGAGTATGGACTCAGCCTGTGTTCTAACAGAATACTCACACAGCCTGTGTTCTAACAGAATATGGACTCAGTCTATATTTAAAGAATACTCACTCACCTCAGTATTCTAACAGAACACTCACGTAGCCTGTGTTCTAACAGTACACTAACTCAGCCTGCTTTCTAACAGAATGTGGATTCAGATCAAATATTACTAACGCAGTCTGTGTTCTAACAGAATATGGACTTAGATTTTGTTCAAAAATTACTCAGTCTGTGTTCTAACAGAATATGGACTCAGTCTATATTTAAAGAATACTGACTCACCTCAGTATTCCAACAGAACACTCACGTAGCCAGTGTTGTAACAGAATACTAACTCAGCCTGTGTTCTAACAGAATGTGGATTCAGATCAAATATTACTAACTCAGTCTGTGTTCTAACAGAATGTGGACTCAGATTTTGTTCAAAATTACTCAGTCTCTGTTCTAACAGAATATGGACTAAGTCTATGTTTAAAGAATACTCACTCAGCTCAGTGTTCTAACATAACACTCACTTAGCCTGTGTTCTAACAGAATGTGGGTTCAGATCAAATATTACTAACTCAGTCTGTGTTCTAACAGAATGTGGACTCAGATTTTGTTCAAAAATTACTCAGTCTGTTTCTAACAGAATATTGGCTCAGTCTATGTTTAAAGAATACTCACTCAGCCAGTATTTTACCAGAGTATGGACTCAGCCTGTGTTCTACCAGAATACTCACACAGCCTGTGTTCTAACAGAATATGGACTCAGTCTATATTTAAAGAATACTCACTCACCTCAGTTTTCTAACACAACACTCACGTACCCTGTGTTCTAACAGAACACTAACTCAGCCTGTTTTCTAACAGAATGTGGATTCAGATCAAAAATTACTAACGCAGTCTGTGTTCTAACAGAATATGGACTTAGATTTTGTTCAAAAATTACTCAGTCTGTGTTCTAACAGAATATGGACTCAGTCTATGTTTAAAGAATACTCACTCAGCCAATATTTTACCAGAGTATGGACTCAGCCTGTGTTCTAACAGAATACTCACACAGCCTGTGTTCTAACAGAATATGTACTCAGTCTATATTTAAAGAGTACTCACTCAACACAGTATTCCAACAGAACACTCACGTAGCCAGTGTTCTAACAGAATACTAACTCAGCCTGTGTTCTAACAGAATGTGGATTCAGATCAAATATTGCTAACTCAGTCTGTGTTCTAACAGAATGTGGACGCAGATTTTGTTCAAAAATTATTCAGCCTGTGTTCTAACAGAATGTGGATTCAGATCAAAAATTACTAACTCAGTCTGTGTTCTAACAGAATGTGGACTCATATTTTGTTCAAAAATTACTCAGTCTGTTTCTAACAGAATATGGTCTCAATCTATGTTTAAAGAATACTCACTCAGCCAGTATTTTACCAGAGTATGGACTCAGCATGTGTTCTAACAGAATACTCACACAGCCTGTGTTCTAACAGAATATGGACTCAGTCTATATTTAAAGAATACTCACTCACCTCAGTATTCTAACAGAACACTCACGTAGCCTGTGTTCTAACAGAACACTAACTCAGCCTGCTTTCTAACAGAATGTCGATTCAGATCAAAAATTACTAACGCAGTCTCTGTTCTAACAGAATATGGACTTAGATTTTGTTCAAAAATTACTCAGTCTGTGTTCTAACAGAATATGGACTCAGTCTATGTTTAAAGAATACTCACTCAGCCAATATTTGACCAGAGTATGGACTCAGCCTGTGTTCTAACAGAATACTCACACAGCCTGTGTTCTACCAGGTTATGGACTCAGTCTATATTTAAAGAATACTCACTCACCTCGTATTCCTACAGAACACTCACGTAGCCAGTGTTCTAACAGAATACTAACTCAGCCTGTGTTCTAACAGAATGTGGATTCAGATCAAATATTACTAACGCAGTCTGTGTTCTAACAGAATATGGACTTAGATTTTGTTCAAAAATTACTCAGTCTGTGTTCTAACAGAATATGGACTCAGTCTATGTTTAAAGAATACTCACTCAGCCAATATTTTACCAGAGTATGGACTCAGCCTGTGTTCTAACAGAATACTCACACAGCCTGTGTTCTAACAGAATATGTACACAGTCTATATTTAAAGAATACTCACTCACCTCAGTATTCCAACAGAACACTCACGTAGCCAGTGTTCTAACAGAATACTAACTCAGCCTGTGTTCTAACAGAATGTGGATTCAGATCAAATATTACTAACTCAGTCTGTGTTCTAACAGAATGTGGACGCAGATTTTGTTCAAAAATTATTCAGCCTGTGTTCTAACAGAATGTGGATTCAGATCAAAAATTACTAACTCAGTCTGTGTTCTAACAGAATGTGGACTCAGATTTTGTTCAAAAATTACTCAGTCTGTTTCTAACAGAATATGATTTCAATCTATGTTTAAAGAATACTCACTCAACCAGTATTTTACCAGAGTATGGACTCAGCCTGTGTTCTAACAGAATACTCACACAGCCTGTGTTCTAACAGAATATGGACTCAGTCTATATTTAAAGAATACTCACTCACCTCAGTATTCTAACAGAACACTCACGTAGCCTGTGTTCTAACAGAACACTAACTCAGCCTGCTTTCTAACAGAATGTCGATTCAGATCAAAAATTACTAACGCAGTCTGTGTTCTAACAGAATATGGACTTAGATGTTGTTCAAAAATTACTCAGTCTGTGTTCTAACAGAATATGGACTCAGTCTATGTTTAAAGAATACTCACTCAGCCAATATTTGACCAGAGTATGGACTCAGCCTGTGTTCTAACAGAATACTCACACAGCCTGTGTTCTAACAGAATATGGACTCAGTCTATATTTAAAGAATACTCACTCACCTCAGTATTCCTACAGAACACTCACGTAGCCAGTGTTCTAACAGAATACTAACTCAGCCTGTGTTCTAACAGAATGTGGATTCAGATCAAATATTACTAACGCAGTCTGTGTTCTAACAGAATATGGACTTAGATTTTGTTCAAAAATTACTCAGTCTGTGTTCTAACAGAATATGGACTCAGTCTATGTTTAAAGAATACTCACTCAGCCAATATTTTACCAGAGTATGGACTCAGCCTGTGTTCTAACAGAATACTCACACAGCCTGTGTTCTAACAGAATATGGACTCAGTCTATATTTAAAGAATACTCACTCACCTCAGTATTCTAACAGAACACTCACGTAGCCTGTGTTCTAACAGAACACTAACTCAGCCTGCTTTCTAACAGAATGTCGATTCAGATCAAAAATTACTAACGCAGTCTGTGTTCTAACAGAATATGGACTTAGATTTTGTTCAAAAATTACTCAGTCTGTGTTCTAACAGAATATGGACTCAGTCTATGTTTAAAGAATACTCACTCAGCCAGTGTTCTACCAGAATATGGATTCAGACTATTTTCAAGAATACTCACTCAGCCTGTGTTCTAGCAGAACGCTCACTTAGCCTGAGTTCTAGCAGAATGTGTACTCAGATATTGTTCAAAACTTACTTACTCAGTCTGTGTTCTAACAGAATTTGGACGCAGTCTCTGTTTAAAAAATACTCACTCACCTCAGTATTCTAACAGAACACTCACGTAGCCTGTGTTCTAACAGAACACTAACTCAGCCTGTTTTCTAACAAAATGTGGATTCAGATCAAAAATTACTAACGCAGTCTGTGTTCTAACAGAATATGGACTTAGATTTTGTTCAAAAATTACTCAGTCTGTGTTCTAACAGAATATGGACTCAGTCTATGTTTAAAGAATACTCACTCAGCCAGTATTTTACCAGAGTATGGACTCAGCCTGTGTTCTAACAGAATACTCACACAGCCTGTGTTCTAACAGAATATGTACTCAGTCTATATTTAAAGAATACTCACTCACCTCAGTATTCTAACAGAACACTCACGTAGCCAGTGTTCTAACAGAATACTAACTCAGCCTGTGTTCTAACAGAATGTGGACTCAGATTTTGTTCAAAAATTACTCAGTCTGTTTCTAACAGAATATTGTCTCAGTCTATGTTTAAAGAATACTCACTCAGCCAGTATTTTACCAGAGTATGGACTCAGCCTGTGTTCTAACAGAATACTCACACAGCCTGTGTTCTAACAGAATATGGACTCAGTCTATATTTAAAGAATACTCACTCACCTCAGTATTCTAACAGAACACTCACGTAGCCTGTGTTCTAACAGTACACTAACTCAGCCTGCTTTCTAACAGAATGTGGATTCAGATCAAATATTACTAACGCAGTCTGTGTTCTAACAGAATATGGACTTAGATTTTGTTCAAAAATTACTCAGTCTGTGTTCTAACAGAATATGGACTCAGTCTATATTTAAAGAATACTGACTCACCTCAGTATTCCAACAGAACACTCACGTAGCCAGTGTTGTAACAGAATACTAACTCAGCCTGTGTTCTAACAGAATGTGGATTCAGATCAAATATTACTAACTCAGTCTGTGTTCTAACAGAATGTGGACTCAGATTTTGTTCAAAATTACTCAGTCTCTGTTCTAACAGAATATGGACTAAGTTTTTGTTTAAAGAATACTCACTCAGCTCAGTGTTCTAACATAACACTCACTTAGCCTGTGTTCTAACAGAATGTGGGTTCAGATCAAATATTACTAACTCAGTCTGTGTTCTAACAGAATGTGGACTCAGATTTTGTTCAAAAATTACTCAGTCTGTTTCTAACAGAATATTGGCTCAGTCTATGTTTAAAGAATACTCACTCAGCCAGTATTTTACCAGAGTATGGACTCAGCCTGTGTTCTACCAGAATACTCACACAGCCTGTGTTCTAACAGAATATGGACTCAGTCTATATTTAAAGAATACTCACTCACCTCAGTTTTCTAACACAACACTCACGTACCCTGTGTTCTAACAGAACACTAACTCAGCCTGTTTTCTAACAGAATGTGGATTCAGATCAAAAATTACTAACGCAGTCTGTGTTCTAACAGAATATGGACTTAGATTTTGTTCAAAAATTACTCAGTCTGTGTTCTAACAGAATATGGACTCAGTCTATGTTTAAAGAATACTCACTCAGCCAATATTTTACCAGAGTATGGACTCAGCCTGTGTTCTAACAGAATACTCACACAGCCTGTGTTCTAACAGAATATGTACTCAGTCTATATTTAAAGAGTACTCACTCAACACAGTATTCCAACAGAACACTCACGTAGCCAGTGTTCTAACAGAATACTAACTCAGCCTGTGTTCTAACAGAATGTGGATTCAGATCAAATATTACTAACTCAGTCTGTGTTCTAACAGAATGTGGACGCAGATTTTGTTCAAAAATTATTCAGCCTGTGTTCTAACAGAATGTGGATTCAGATCAAAAATTACTAACTCAGTCTGTGTTCTAACAGAATGTGGACTCAGATTTTGTTCAAAAATTACTCAGTCTGTGTTCTAACAGAATATGGACTCAGTCTATGTTTAAAGAATACTCACTCAGCCAGTGTTCTACCAGAATATGGATTCAGACTATTTTCAAGAATACTCACTCAGCCTGTGTTCTAGCAGAACGCTCACTTAGCCTGTGTTCTAACAGAATATGGACTTAGATTTTGTTCAAAAATTACTCAGTCTGTGTTCTAACAGAATATGGACTCAGTCTATGTTTAAAGAATACTCACTCAGCCAGTATTTTACCAGAGTATGGACTCAGCCTGTGTTCTAACAGAATACTCACACAGCCTGTGTTCTAACAGAATATGTACTCAGTCTATATTTAAAGAATACTCACTCACCTCAGTATTCTAACAGAACACTCACGTAGCCAGTGTTCTAACAGAATACTAACTCAGCCTGTGTTCTAACAGAATGTGGACTCAGATTTTGTTCAAAAATTACTCAGTCTGTTTCTAACAGAATATGGAGTCAGTCTATGTTTAAAGAATACTCACTCAACCAGTATTTTACCAGAGTATGGACTCAGCCTTTGTTCTACCAGAATACTCACACAGCCTGTGTTCTAACAGAATATGGACTCAGTCTATATTTAAAGAATACTCACTCACCTCAGTTTTCTAACACAACACTCACGTACCCTGTGTTCTAACAGAACACTAACTCAGCCTGTTTTCTAACAGAATGTGGATTCAGATCAAAAATTACTAACGCAGTCTGTGTTCTAACAGAATATGGACTTAGATTTTGTTCAAAAATTACTCAGTCTGTGTTCTAACAGAATATGGACTCAGTCTATGTTTAAAGAATACTCACTCAGCCAATATTTTACCAGAGTATGGACTCAGCCTGTGTTCTAACAGAATACTCACACAGCCTGTGTTCTAACAGAATATGTACTCAGTCTATATTTAAAGAATACTCACTCACCACAGTATTCCAACAGAACACTCACGTAGCCAGTGTTCTAACAGAATACTAACTCAGCCTGTGTTCTAACAGAATGTGGATTCAGATCAAATATTACTAACTCAGTCTGTGTTCTAACAGAATGTGGACGCAGATTTTGTTCAAAAATTATTCAGCCTGTGTTCTAACAGAATGTGGATTCAGATCAAAAATTACTAACTCAGTCTGTGTTCTAACAGAATGTGGACTCAGATTTTGTTCAAAAATTACTCAGTCTGTTTCTAACAGAATATGGTCTCAATCTATGTTTAAAGAATACTCACTCAGCCAGTATTTTACCAGAGTATGGACTCAGCCTGTGTTCTAACAGAATACTCACACAGCCTGTGTTCTAACAGAATATGGACTCAGTCTATATTTAAAGAATACTCACTCACCTCAGTATTCTAACAGAACACTCACGTAGCCTGTGTTCTAACAGAACACTAACTCAGCCTGCTTTCTAACAGAATGTCGATTCAGATCAAAAATTACTAACGCAGTCTGTGTTCTAACAGAATATGGACTTAGATTTTGTTCAAAAATTACTCAGTCTGTGTTCTAACAGAATATGGACTCAGTCTATGTTTAAAGAATACTCACTCAGCCAGTGTTCTACCAGAATATGGATTCAGACTATTTTCAAGAATACTCACTCAGCCTGTGTTCTAGCAGAACGCTCACTTAGCCTGAGTTCTAGCAGAATGTGTACTCAGATATTGTTCAAAAATTACTTACTCAGTCTGTGTTCTAACAGAATTTGGACGCAGTCTCTGTTTAAAAAATACTCACTCACCTCAGTATTCTAACAGAACACTCACGTAGCATGTGTTCTAACAGAACACTAACTCAGCCTGTTTTCTAACAAAATGTGGATTCAGATCAAAAATTACTAATGCAGTCTGTGTTCTAACAGAATATGGACTTAGATTTTGTTCAAAAATTACTCAGTCTGTGTTCTAACAGAATATGGACTCAGTCTATGTTTAAAGAATACTCACTCAGCCAGTATTTTACCAGAGTATGGACTCAGCCTGTGTTCTAACAGAATACTCACACAGCCTGTGTTCTAACAGAATATGTACTCAGTCTATATTTAAAGAATACTCACTCACCTCAGTATTCTAACAGAACACTCACGTAGCCAGTGTTCTAACAGAATACTAACTCAGCCTGTGTTCTAACAGAATGTGGACTCAGATTTTGTTCAAAAATTACTCAGTCTGTTTCTAACAGAATATTGTCTCAGTCTATGTTTAAAGAATACTCACTCAGCCAGTATTTTACCAGAGTATGGACTCAGCCTGTGTTCTAACAGAATACTCACACAGCCTGTGTTCTAACAGAATATGGACTCAGTCTATATTTAAAGAATACTCACTCACCTCAGTATTCTAACAGAACACTCACGTAGCCTGTGTTCTAACAGTACACTAACTCAGCCTGCTTTCTAACAGAATGTGGATTCAGATCAAATATTACTAACGCAGTCTGTGTTCTAACAGAATATGGACTTAGATTTTGTTCAAAAATTACTCAGTCTGTGTTCTAACAGAATATGGACTCAGTCTATATTTAAAGAATACTGACTCACCTCAGTATTCCAACAGAACACTCACGTAGCCAGTGTTGTAACAGAATACTAACTCAGCCTGTGTTCTAACAGAATGTGGATTCAGATCAAATATTACTAACTCAGTCTGTGTTCTAACAGAATGTGGACTCAGATTTTGTTCAAAATTACTCAGTCTCTGTTCTAACAGAATATGGACTAAGTCTATGTTTAAAGAATACTCACTCAGCTCAGTGTTCTAACATAACACTCACTTAGCCTGTGTTCTAACAGAATGTGGGTTCAGATCAAATATTACTAACTCAGTCTGTGTTCTAACAGAATGTGGACTCAGATTTTGTTCAAAAATTACTCAGTCTGTTTCTAACAGAATATTGGCTCAGTCTATGTTTAAAGAATACTCACTCAGCCAGTATTTTACCAGAGTATGGACTCAGCCTGTGTTCTACCAGAATACTCACACAGCCTGTGTTCTAACAGAATATGGACTCAGTCTATATTTAAAGAATACTCACTCACCTCAGTTTTCTAACACAACACTCACGTACCCTGTGTTCTAACAGAACACTAACTCAGCCTGTTTTCTAACAGAATGTGGATTCAGATCAAAAATTACTAACGCAGTCTGTGTTCTAACAGAATATGGACTTAGATTTTGTTCAAAAATTACTCAGTCTGTGTTCTAACAGAATATGGACTCAGTCTATGTTTAAAGAATACTCACTCAGCCAATATTTTACCAGAGTATGGACTCAGCCTGTGTTCTAACAGAATACTCACACAGCCTGTGTTCTAACAGAATATGTACTCAGTCTATATTTAAAGAGTACTCACTCAACACAGTATTCCAACAGAACACTCACGTAGCCAGTGTTCTAACAGAATACTAACTCAGCCTGTGTTCTAACAGAATGTGGATTCAGATCAAATATTGCTAACTCAGTCTGTGTTCTAACAGAATGTGGACGCAGATTTTGTTCAAAAATTATTCAGCCTGTGTTCTAACAGAATGTGGATTCAGATCAAAAATTACTAACTCAGTCTGTGTTCTAACAGAATGTGGACTCATATTTTGTTCAAAAATTACTCAGTCTGTTTCTAACAGAATATGGTCTCAATCTATGTTTAAAGAATACTCACTCAGCCAGTATTTTACCAGAGTATGGACTCAGCATGTGTTCTAACAGAATACTCACACAGCCTGTGTTCTAACAGAATATGGACTCAGTCTATATTTAAAGAATACTCACTCACCTCAGTATTCTAACAGAACACTCACGTAGCCTGTGTTCTAACAGAACACTAACTCAGCCTGCTTTCTAACAGAATGTCGATTCAGATCAAAAATTACTAACGCAGTCTCTGTTCTAACAGAATATGGACTTAGATTTTGTTCAAAAATTACTCAGTCTGTGTTCTAACAGAATATGGACTCAGTCTATGTTTAAAGAATACTCACTCAGCCAATATTTGACCAGAGTATGGACTCAGCCTGTGTTCTAACAGAATACTCACACAGCCTGTGTTCTACCAGATTATGGACTCAGTCTATATTTAAAGAATACTCACTCACCTCGTATTCCTACAGAACACTCACGTAGCCAGTGTTCTAACAGAATACTAACTCAGCCTGTGTTCTAACAGAATGTGGATTCAGATCAAATATTACTAACGCAGTCTGTGTTCTAACAGAATATGGACTTAGATTTTGTTCAAAAATTACTCAGTCTGTGTTCTAACAGAATATGGACTCAGTCTATGTTTAAAGAATACTCACTCAGCCAATATTTTACCAGAGTATGGACTCAGCCTGTGTTCTAACAGAATACTCACACAGCCTGTGTTCTAACAGAATATGTACACAGTCTATATTTAAAGAATACTCACTCACCTCAGTATTCCAACAGAACACTCACGTAGCCAGTGTTCTAACAGAATACTAACTCAGCCTGTGTTCTAACAGAATGTGGATTCAGATCAAATATTACTAACTCAGTCTGTGTTCTAACAGAATGTGGACGCAGATTTTGTTCAAAAATTATTCAGCCTGTGTTCTAACAGAATGTGGATTCAGATCAAAAATTACTAACTCAGTCTGTGTTCTAACAGAATGTGGACTCAGATTTTGTTCAAAAATTACTCAGTCTGTTTCTAACAGAATATGATTTCAATCTATGTTTAAAGAATACTCACTCAACCAGTATTTTACCAGAGTATGGACTCAGCCTGTGTTCTAACAGAATACTCACACAGCCTGTGTTCTAACAGAATATGGACTCAGTCTATATTTAAAGAATACTCACTCACCTCAGTATTCTAACAGAACACTCACGTAGCCTGTGTTCTAACAGAACACTAACTCAGCCTGCTTTCTAACAGAATGTCGATTCAGATCAAAAATTACTAACGCAGTCTGTGTTCTAACAGAATATGGACTTAGATGTTGTTCAAAAATTACTCAGTCTGTGTTCTAACAGAATATGGACTCAGTCTATGTTTAAAGAATACTCACTCAGCCAATATTTGACCAGAGTATGGACTCAGCCTGTGTTCTAACAGAATACTCACACAGCCTGTGTTCTAACAGAATATGGACTCAGTCTATATTTAAAGAATACTCACTCACCTCAGTATTCCTACAGAACACTCACGTAGCCAGTGTTCTAACAGAATACTAACTCAGCCTGTGTTCTAACAGAATGTGGATTCAGATCAAATATTACTAACGCAGTCTGTGTTCTAACAGAATATGGACTTAGATTTTGTTCAAAAATTACTCAGTCTGTGTTCTAACAGAATATGGACTCAGTCTATGTTTAAAGAATACTCACTCAGCCAATATTTTACCAGAGTATGGACTCAGCCTGTGTTCTAACAGAATACTCACACAGCCTGTGTTCTAACAGAATATGGACTCAGTCTATATTTAAAGAATACTCACTCACCTCAGTATTCTAACAGAACACTCACGTAGCCTGTGTTCTAACAGAACACTAACTCAGCCTGCTTTCTAACAGAATGTCGATTCAGATCAAAAATTACTAACGCAGTCTGTGTTCTAACAGAATATGGACTTAGATTTTGTTCAAAAATTACTCAGTCTGTGTTCTAACAGAATATGGACTCAGTCTATGTTTAAAGAATACTCACTCAGCCAGTGTTCTACCAGAATATGGATTCAGACTATTTTCAAGAATACTCACTCAGCCTGTGTTCTAGCAGAACGCTCACTTAGCCTGAGTTCTAGCAGAATGTGTACTCAGATATTGTTCAAAACTTACTTACTCAGTCTGTGTTCTAACAGAATTTGGACGCAGTCTCTGTTTAAAAAATACTCACTCACCTCAGTATTCTAACAGAACACTCACGTAGCCTGTGTTCTAACAGAACACTAACTCAGCCTGTTTTCTAACAAAATGTGGATTCAGATCAAAAATTACTAACGCAGTCTGTGTTCTAACAGAATATGGACTTAGATTTTGTTCAAAAATTACTCAGTCTGTGTTCTAACAGAATATGGACTCAGTCTATGTTTAAAGAATACTCACTCAGCCAGTATTTTACCAGAGTATGGACTCAGCCTGTGTTCTAACAGAATACTCACACAGCCTGTGTTCTAACAGAATATGTACTCAGTCTATATTTAAAGAATACTCACTCACCTCAGTATTCTAACAGAACACTCACGTAGCCAGTGTTCTAACAGAATACTAACTCAGCCTGTGTTCTAACAGAATGTGGACTCAGATTTTGTTCAAAAATTACTCAGTCTGTTTCTAACAGAATATTGTCTCAGTCTATGTTTAAAGAATACTCACTCAGCCAGTATTTTACCAGAGTATGGACTCAGCCTGTGTTCTAACAGAATACTCACACAGCCTGTGTTCTAACAGAATATGGACTCAGTCTATATTTAAAGAATACTCACTCACCTCAGTATTCTAACAGAACACTCACGTAGCCTGTGTTCTAACAGTACACTAACTCAGCCTGCTTTCTAACAGAATGTGGATTCAGATCAAATATTACTAACGCAGTCTGTGTTCTAACAGAATATGGACTTAGATTTTGTTCAAAAATTACTCAGTCTGTGTTCTAACAGAATATGGACTCAGTCTATATTTAAAGAATACTGACTCACCTCAGTATTCCAACAGAACACTCACGTAGCCAGTGTTGTAACAGAATACTAACTCAGCCTGTGTTCTAACAGAATGTGGATTCAGATCAAATATTACTAACTCAGTCTGTGTTCTAACAGAATGTGGACTCAGATTTTGTTCAAAATTACTCAGTCTCTGTTCTAACAGAATATGGACTAAGTCTATGTTTAAAGAATACTCACTCAGCTCAGTGTTCTAACATAACACTCACTTAGCCTGTGTTCTAACAGAATGTGGGTTCAGATCAAATATTACTAACTCAGTCTGTGTTCTAACAGAATGTGGACTCAGATTTTGTTCAAAAATTACTCAGTCTGTTTCTAACAGAATATTGGCTCAGTCTATGTTTAAAGAATACTCACTCAGCCAGTATTTTACCAGAGTATGGACTCAGCCTGTGTTCTACCAGAATACTCACACAGCCTGTGTTCTAACAGAATATGGACTCAGTCTATATTTAAAGAATACTCACTCACCTCAGTTTTCTAACACAACACTCACGTACCCTGTGTTCTAACAGAACACTAACTCAGCCTGTTTTCTAACAGAATGTGGATTCAGATCAAAAATTACTAACGCAGTCTGTGTTCTAACAGAATATGGACTTAGATTTTGTTCAAAAATTACTCAGTCTGTGTTCTAACAGAATATGGACTCAGTCTATGTTTAAAGAATACTCACTCAGCCAATATTTTACCAGAGTATGGACTCAGCCTGT
The DNA here is from genome assembly GCF_987537825.1 of Furipterus horrens. Classification (NCBI taxonomy): domain Eukaryota; kingdom Metazoa; phylum Chordata; class Mammalia; order Chiroptera; family Furipteridae; genus Furipterus; species Furipterus horrens. Next base: position 39,316,421 of record NW_028327181.1, on the reverse strand, counting down.
GTTCTAACAGAATACTCACACAGCCTGTGTTCTAACAGAATATGTACTCAGTCTATATTTAAAGAGTACTCACTCAACACAGTATTCCAACAGAACACTCACGTAGCCAGTGTTCTAACAGAATACTAACTCAGCCTGTGTTCTAACAGAATGTGGATTCAGATCAAATATTACTAACTCAGTCTGTGTTCTAACAGAATGTGGACGCAGATTTTGTTCAAAAATTATTCAGCCTGTGTTCTAACAGAATGTGGATTCAGATCAAAAATTACTAACTCAGTCTGTGTTCTAACAGAATGTGGACTCAGATTTTGTTCAAAAATTACTCAGTCTGTGTTCTAACAGAATATGGACTCAGTCTATGTTTAAAGAATACTCACTCAGCCAGTGTTCTACCAGAATATGGATTCAGACTATTTTCAAGAATACTCACTCAGCCTGTGTTCTAGCAGAACGCTCACTTAGCCTGTGTTCTAACAGAATATGGACTTAGATTTTGTTCAAAAATTACTCAGTCTGTGTTCTAACAGAATATGGACTCAGTCTATGTTTAAAGAATACTCACTCAGCCAGTATTTTACCAGAGTATGGACTCAGCCTGTGTTCTAACAGAATACTCACACAGCCTGTGTTCTAACAGAATATGTACTCAGTCTATATTTAAAGAATACTCACTCACCTCAGTATTCTAACAGAACACTCACGTAGCCAGTGTTCTAACAGAATACTAACTCAGCCTGTGTTCTAACAGAATGTGGACTCAGATTTTGTTCAAAAATTACTCAGTCTGTTTCTAACAGAATATGGAGTCAGTCTATGTTTAAAGAATACTCACTCAACCAGTATTTTACCAGAGTATGGACTCAGCCTTTGTTCTAACAGAATACTCACACAGCCTGTGTTCTAACAGAATATGGACTCAGTCTATATTTAAAGAATACTCACTCACCTCAGTTTTCTAACACAACACTCACGTACCCTGTGTTCTAACAGAACACTAACTCAGCCTGTTTTCTAACAGAATGTGGATTCAGATCAAAAATTACTAACGCAGTCTGTGTTCTAACAGAATATGGACTTAGATTTTGTTCAAAAATTACTCAGTCTGTGTTCTAACAGAATATGGACTCAGTCTATGTTTAAAGAATACTCACTCAGCCAATATTTTACCAGAGTATGGACTCAGCCTGTGTTCTAACAGAATACTCACACAGCCTGTGTTCTAACAGAATATGTACTCAGTCTATATTTAAAGAATACTCACTCACCACAGTATTCCAACAGAACACTCACGTAGCCAGTGTTCTAACAGAATACTAACTCAGCCTGTGTTCTAACAGAATGTGGATTCAGATCAAATATTACTAACTCAGTCTGTGTTCTAACAGAATGTGGACGCAGATTTTGTTCAAAAATTATTCAGCCTGTGTTCTAACAGAATGTGGATTCAGATCAAAAATTACTAACTCAGTCTGTGTTCTAACAGAATGTGGACTCAGATTTTGTTCAAAAATTACTCAGTCTGTTTCTAACAGAATATGGTCTCAATCTATGTTTAAAGAATACTCACTCAGCCAGTATTTTACCAGAGTATGGACTCAGCCTGTGTTCTAACAGAATACTCACACAGCCTGTGTTCTAACAGAATATGGACTCAGTCTATATTTAAAGAATACTCACTCACCTCAGTATTCTAACAGAACACTCACGTAGCCTGTGTTCTAACAGAACACTAACTCAGCCTGCTTTCTAACAGAATGTCGATTCAGATCAAAAATTACTAACGCAGTCTGTGTTCTAACAGAATATGGACTTAGATTTTGTTCAAAAATTACTCAGTCTGTGTTCTAACAGAATATGGACTCAGTCTATGTTTAAAGAATACTCACTCAGCCAGTGTTCTACCAGAATATGGATTCAGACTATTTTCAAGAATACTCACTCAGCCTGTGTTCTAGCAGAACGCTCACTTAGCCTGAGTTCTAGCAGAATGTGTACTCAGATATTGTTCAAAAATTACTTACTCAGTCTGTGTTCTAACAGAATTTGGACGCAGTCTCTGTTTAAAAAATACTCACTCACCTCAGTATTCTAACAGAACACTCACGTAGCCTGTGTTCTAACAGAACACTAACTCAGCCTGTTTTCTAACAAAATGTGGATTCAGATCAAAAATTACTAATGCAGTCTGTGTTCTAACAGAATATGGACTTAGATTTTGTTCAAAAATTACTCAGTCTGTGTTCTAACAGAATATGGACTCAGTCTATGTTTAAAGAATACTCACTCAGCCAGTATTTTACCAGAGTATGGACTCAGCCTGTGTTCTAACAGAATACTCACACAGCCTGTGTTCTAACAGAATATGTACTCAGTCTATATTTAAAGAATACTCACTCACCTCAGTATTCTAACAGAACACTCACGTAGCCAGTGTTCTAACAGAATACTAACTCAGCCTGTGTTCTAACAGAATGTGGACTCAGATTTTGTTCAAAAATTACTCAGTCTGTTTCTAACAGAATATTGTCTCAGTCTATGTTTAAAGAATACTCACTCAGCCAGTATTTTACCAGAGTATGGACTCAGCCTGTGTTCTAACAGAATACTCACACAGCCTGTGTTCTAACAGAATATGGACTCAGTCTATATTTAAAGAATACTCACTCACCTCAGTATTCTAACAGAACACTCACGTAGCCTGTGTTCTAACAGTACACTAACTCAGCCTGCTTTCTAACAGAATGTGGATTCAGATCAAATATTACTAACGCAGTCTGTGTTCTAACAGAATATGGACTTAGATTTTGTTCAAAAATTACTCAGTCTGTGTTCTAACAGAATATGGACTCAGTCTATATTTAAAGAATACTGACTCACCTCAGTATTCCAACAGAACACTCACGTAGCCAGTGTTGTAACAGAATACTAACTCAGCCTGTGTTCTAACAGAATGTGGATTCAGATCAAATATTACTAACTCAGTCTGTGTTCTAACAGAATGTGGACTCAGATTTTGTTCAAAATTACTCAGTCTCTGTTCTAACAGAATATGGACTAAGTCTATGTTTAAAGAATACTCACTCAGCTCAGTGTTCTAACATAACACTCACTTAGCCTGTGTTCTAACAGAATGTGGGTTCAGATCAAATATTACTAACTCAGTCTGTGTTCTAACAGAATGTGGACTCAGATTTTGTTCAAAAATTACTCAGTCTGTTTCTAACAGAATATTGGCTCAGTCTATGTTTAAAGAATACTCACTCAGCCAGTATTTTACCAGAGTATGGACTCAGCCTGTGTTCTACCAGAATACTCACACAGCCTGTGTTCTAACAGAATATGGACTCAGTCTATATTTAAAGAATACTCACTCACCTCAGTTTTCTAACACAACACTCACGTACCCTGTGTTCTAACAGAACACTAACTCAGCCTGTTTTCTAACAGAATGTGGATTCAGATCAAAAATTACTAACGCAGTCTGTGTTCTAACAGAATATGGACTTAGATTTTGTTCAAAAATTACTCAGTCTGTGTTCTAACAGAATATGGACTCAGTCTATGTTTAAAGAATACTCACTCAGCCAATATTTTACCAGAGTATGGACTCAGCCTGTGTTCTAACAGAATACTCACACAGCCTGTGTTCTAACAGAATATGTACTCAGTCTATATTTAAAGAGTACTCACTCAACACAGTATTCCAACAGAACACTCACGTAGCCAGTGTTCTAACAGAATACTAACTCAGCCTGTGTTCTAACAGAATGTGGATTCAGATCAAATATTACTAACTCAGTCTGTGTTCTAACAGAATGTGGACGCAGATTTTGTTCAAAAATTATTCAGCCTGTGTTCTAACAGAATGTGGATTCAGATCAAAAATTACTAACTCAGTCTGTGTTCTAACAGAATGTGGACTCATATTTTGTTCAAAAATTACTCAGTCTGTTTCTAACAGAATATGGTCTCAATCTATGTTTAAAGAATACTCACTCAGCCAGTATTTTACCAGAGTATGGACTCAGCATGTGTTCTAACAGAATACTCACACAGCCTGTGTTCTAACAGAATATGGACTCAGTCTATATTTAAAGAATACTCACTCACCTCAGTATTCTAACAGAACACTCACGTAGCCTGTGTTCTAACAGAACACTAACTCAGCCTGCTTTCTAACAGAATGTCGATTCAGATCAAAAATTACTAACGCAGTCTCTGTTCTAACAGAATATGGACTTAGATTTTGTTCAAAAATTACTCAGTCTGTGTTCTAACAGAATATGGACTCAGTCTATGTTTAAAGAATACTCACTCAGCCAATATTTGACCAGAGTATGGACTCAGCCTGTGTTCTAACAGAATACTCACACAGCCTGTGTTCTACCAGATTATGGACTCAGTCTATATTTAAAGAATACTCACTCACCTCGTATTCCTACAGAACACTCACGTAGCCAGTGTTCTAACAGAATACTAACTCAGCCTGTGTTCTAACAGAATGTGGATTCAGATCAAATATTACTAACGCAGTCTGTGTTCTAACAGAATATGGACTTAGATTTTGTTCAAAAATTACTCAGTCTGTGTTCTAACAGAATATGGACTCAGTCTATGTTTAAAGAATACTCACTCAGCCAATATTTTACCAGAGTATGGACTCAGCCTGTGTTCTAACAGAATACTCACACAGCCTGTGTTCTAACAGAATATGTACACAGTCTATATTTAAAGAATACTCACTCACCTCAGTATTCCAACAGAACACTCACGTAGCCAGTGTTCTAACAGAATACTAACTCAGCCTGTGTTCTAACAGAATGTGGATTCAGATCAAATATTACTAACTCAGTCTGTGTTCTAACAGAATGTGGACGCAGATTTTGTTCAAAAATTATTCAGCCTGTGTTCTAACAGAATGTGGATTCAGATCAAAAATTACTAACTCAGTCTGTGTTCTAACAGAATGTGGACTCAGATTTTGTTCAAAAATTACTCAGTCTGTTTCTAACAGAATATGATTTCAATCTATGTTTAAAGAATACTCACTCAACCAGTATTTTACCAGAGTATGGACTCAGCCTGTGTTCTAACAGAATACTCACACAGCCTGTGTTCTAACAGAATATGGACTCAGTCTATATTTAAAGAATACTCACTCACCTCAGTATTCTAACAGAACACTCACGTAGCCTGTGTTCTAACAGAACACTAACTCAGCCTGCTTTCTAACAGAATGTCGATTCAGATCAAAAATTACTAACGCAGTCTGTGTTCTAACAGAATATGGACTTAGATGTTGTTCAAAAATTACTCAGTCTGTGTTCTAACAGAATATGGACTCAGTCTATGTTTAAAGAATACTCACTCAGCCAATATTTGACCAGAGTATGGACTCAGCCTGTGTTCTAACAGAATACTCACACAGCCTGTGTTCTAACAGAATATGGACTCAGTCTATATTTAAAGAATACTCACTCACCTCAGTATTCCTACAGAACACTCACGTAGCCAGTGTTCTAACAGAATACTAACTCAGCCTGTGTTCTAACAGAATGTGGATTCAGATCAAATATTACTAACGCAGTCTGTGTTCTAACAGAATATGGACTTAGATTTTGTTCAAAAATTACTCAGTCTGTGTTCTAACAGAATATGGACTCAGTCTATGTTTAAAGAATACTCACTCAGCCAATATTTTACCAGAGTATGGACTCAGCCTGTGTTCTAACAGAATACTCACACAGCCTGTGTTCTAACAGAATATGTACACAGTCTATATTTAAAGAATACTCACTCACCTCAGCATTCCAACAGAACACTCACGTAGCCAGTGTTCTAACAGAATACTAACTCAGCCTGTGTTCTAACAGAATGTGGATTCAGATCAAATATTACTAACTCAGTCTGTGTTCTAACAGAATGTGGACGCAGATTTTGTTCAAAAATTATTCAGCCTGTGTTCTAACAGAATGTGGATTCAGATCAAAAATTACTAACTCAGTCTGTGTTCTAACAGAATGTGGACTCAGATTTTGTTCAAAAATTACTCAGTCTGTTTCTAACAGAATATGATCTCAATCTATGTTTAAAGAATACTCACTCAGCCAGTATTTTACCAGAGTATGGACTCAGCCTGTGTTCTAACAGAATACTCACACAGCCTGTGTTCTAACAGAATATGGACTCAGTCTATATTTAAAGAATACTCACTCACCTCAGTATTCTAACAGAACACTCACGTAGCCTGTGTTCTAACAGAACACTAACTCAGCCTGCTTTCTAACAGAATGTCGATTCAGATCAAAAATTACTAACGCAGTCTGTGTTCTAACAGAATATGGACTTAGATTTTGTTCAAAAATTACTCAGTCTGTGTTCTAACAGAATATGGACTCAGTCTATGTTTAAAGAATACTCACTCAGCCAATATTTGACCAGAGTATGGACTCAGCCTGTGTTCTAACAGAATACTCACACAGCCTGTGTTCTAACAGAATATGGACTCAGTCTATATTTAAAGAATACTCACTCACCTCAGTATTCCTACAGAACACTCACGTATCCAGTGTTCTAACAGAATACTAACTCAGCCTGTGTTCTAACAGAATGTGGATTCAGATCAAATATTACTAACGCAGTCTGTGTTCTAACAGAATATGGACTTAGATTTTGTTCAAAAATTACTCAGTCTGTGTTCTAACAGAATATGGACTCAGTCTATGTTTAAAGAATACTCACTCAGCCAATATTTTACCAGAGTATGGACTCGGCCTGTGTTCTAACAGAATACTCACACAGCCTGTGTTCTAACAGAATATGGACTCAGTCTATATTCAAAGAATACTCACTCACCTCAGTATTCTTACAGAACACTCAGGTAGCCAGTGTTCTAACAGAATACTAACTCAGCATGTGTTCTAACAGAATGTGGATTCAGATCAAAAATTACTAACTCAGTCTGTGTTCTAACAGAATGTGGACTCAGATTTTGTTCAAAAATTACTCAGTCTGTTTCTAAGAGAATATGGTCTCAGTCTATGTTTAAAGAATACTCACTCAGCCAGTATCTTACCAGAGTATGGACTCAGCCTGTGTTCTAATAGAATACTCACACAGCCTGTGTTCTAACAGAATATGGACTCAGTCTATATTTAAAGAATACTCACTCACCTCAGTATTCTAACAGAACACTCACGTAGCCTGTGTTCTAACAGAACACTAACTCAGCCTGTTTTCTAACAGAATGTGGATTCAGATCAAAAATTACAAACGCAGTCTGTGTTCTAACAGAATATGGACTTAGATTTTGTTCAAAAATTACTCAGTCTGTGTTCTAACAGAATATGGACTCAGTCTATGTTTAAAGAATACTCACTCAGCCAATATTTTACCAGAGTATGGACTCGGCCTGTGTTCTAACAGAATACTCACACAGCCTGTGTTCTAACAGAATATGGACTCAGTCTATATTTAAAGAATACTCACTCACCTCAGTATTCCTACAGAACACTCACGTAGCCAGTGTTCTAACAGAATACTAACTCAGCCTGTGTTCTAACAGAATGTGGATTCAGATCAAATATTACTAACTCAGTCAGTGTTCTAACAGAATGTGGACTCAGATTTTGTTCAAAAATTACTCAGTCTGTGTTCTAACAGAATATGGACTAAGTCTATGTTTAAAGAATACTCACTCAGCTCAGTGTTCTAACATAACACTCACTTAGCCTGTGTTCTAACAGAATGTGGTTTCAGATCAAAAATTACTAACTCAGTCTGTGTTCTAACAGAATGTGGACTCAGATTTTGTTCAAAAATTACTCAGTCTGTGTTCTAACAGAATATGGACTCAGTCTATGTTTAAAGAATACTCACTCAGCCAGTGTTCTACCAGAATATGGATTCAGACTATTTTCAAGAATACTCACTCAGCCTGTGTTCTAGCAGAACGCTCACTTAGCCTGTGTTCTAACAGAATGTGGACTCAGATATTGTTCAAAAATTACTAACTCAGTCTGTGTTCTAACAGAATTTGGACGCAGTCTCTGTTTAAAAAATACTCACTCACCTCAGTGTTCTAACAGAACACTCACGTAGCCTGTGTTCTAACAGAACACTAACTCAGCCTGTTTTCTAACAAAATGTGGATTCAGATCAAAAATTACTAACGCAGTCTGTGTTCTAACAGAATATGGACTTAGATTTTGTTCAAAAATTACTCAGTCTGTGTTCTAACAGAATATGGACTCAGTCTATGTTTAAAGAATACTCACTCAGCCAGTATTTTACCAGAGTATGGACTCAGCCTGTGTTCTAACAGAATACTCACACAGCCTGTGTTCTAACAGAATATGTACTCAGTCTATATTTAAAGAATACTCACTCACCTCAGTATTCTAACAGAACACTCACGTAGCCAGTGTTCTAACAGAATACTAACTCAGCCTGTGTTCTAACAGAATGTGGACTCAGATTTTGTTCAAAAATTACTCAGTCTGTTTCTAACAGAATATGGAGTCAGTCTATGTTTAAAGAATACTCACTCAACCAGTATTTTACCAGAGTATGGACTCAGCCTGTGTTCTAACAGAATACTCACACAGCCTGTGTTCTAACAGAATATGGACTCAGTCTATATTTAAAGAATACTCACTCACCTCAGTTTTCTAACAGAACACTCACGTACCCTGTGTTCTAACAGAACACTAACTCAGCCTGTTTTCTAACAGAATGTGGATTCAGATCAAAAATTACTAACGCAGTCTGTGTTCTGACAGAATATGGACTTAGATTTTGTTCAAAAATTACTCAGCCTGTGTTCTAACAGAATGTGGATTCAGATCAAATATTACTAACTCAGTCAGTGTTCTAACAGAATGTGGACTCAGATTTTGTTCAAAAATTACTCAGTCTGTGTTCTAACAGAATATGGACTAAGTCTATGTTTAAAGAATACTCACTCAGCTCAGTGTTCTAACATAACACTCACTTAGCCTGTGTTCTAACAGAATGTGGTTTCAGATCAAAAATTACTAACTCAGTCCGTGTTCTAACAGAATGTGGACTCAGATTTTGTTCAAAAATTACTCAGTCTGTGTTCTAACAGAATATGGACTCAGTCTAAGTTTAAAGAATACTCACTCAGCCAGTGTTCTACCAGAATATGGATTCAGACTATTTTCAAAAATACTCACTCAGCCTGTGTTCTAGCAGAACGCTCACTTAGCCTGTGTTCTAACAGAATGTGGACTCAGATATTGTTCAAAAATTACTAACTCAGTCTGTGTTCTAACAGAATTTGGACGCAGTCTCTGTTTAAAAAATACTCACTCACCTCAGTGTTCTAACAGAACACTCACGTAGCCTGTGTTCTAACAGAACACTAACTCAGCCTGTTTTCTAACAAAATGTGGATTCAGATCAAAAATTACTAACGCAGTCTGTGTTCTAACAGAATATGGACTTAGATTTTGTTCAAAAATTACTCAGTCTGTGTTCTAACAGAATATGGACTCAGTCTGTGTTTAAAGAATACTCACTCAGCCAATATATTACCAGAGTATGGACTCGGCCTGTGTTCTAACAGAATACTCACACAGCCTGTGTTCTAACAGAATATGGACTCAGTCTATATTTAAAGAATACTCACTCACCTCAGTATTCCTACAGAACACTCACGTAGCCAGTGTTCTAACAGAATACTAACTCAGCCTGTGTTCTAACAGAATGTGGATTCAGATCAAATATTACTAACTCAGTCAGTGTTCTAACAGAATGTGGACTCAGATTTTGTTCAAAAATTACTCAGTCTGTGTTCTAACAGAATATGGACTAAGTCTATGTTTAAAGAATACTCACTCAGCTCAGTGTTCTAACATAACACTCACTTAGCCTGTGTTCTAACAGAATGTGGTTTCAGATCAAAAATTACTAACTCAGTCCGTGTTCTAACAGAATGTGGACTCAGATTTTGTTCAAAAATTACTCAGTCTGTGTTCTAACAGAATATGGACTCAGTCTATGTTTAAAGAATACTCACTCAGCCAGTGTTCTACCAGAATATGGATTCAGACTATTTTCAAGAATACTCACTCAGCCTGTGTTCTAGCAGAACGCTCACTTAGCCTGTGTTCTAACAGAATGTGGACTCAGATATTGTTCAAAAATTACTAACTCAGTCTGTGTTCTAACAGAATTTGGACGCAGTCTCTGTTTAAAAAATACTCACTCACCTCAGTGTTCTAACAGAACACTCACGTAGCCTGTGTTCTAACAGAACACTAACTCAGCCTGTTTTCTAACAAAATGTGGATTCAGATCAAAAATTACTAACGCAGTCTGTGTTCTAACAGAATATGGACTTAGATTTTGTTCAAAAATTACTCAGTCTGTGTTCTAACAGAATATGGACTCAGTCTATGTTTAAAGAATACTCACTCAGCCAGTATTTTACCAGAGTATGGACTCAGCCTGTGTTCTAACAGAATACTCACACAGCCTGTGTTCTAACAGAATATGTACTCAGTCTATATTTAAAGAATACTCACTCACCTCAGTATTCTAACAGAACACTCACGTAGCCAGTGTTCTAACAGAATACTAACTCAGCCTGTGTTCTAACAGAATGTGGACTCAGATTTTGTTCAAAAATTACTCAGTCTGTTTCTAACAGAATATGGAGTCAGTCTATGTTTAAAGAATACTCACTCAACCAGTATTTTACCAGAGTATGGACTCAGCCTGTGTTCTAACAGAATAATCACACAGCCTGTGTTCTAACAGAATATGGACTCAGTCTATATTTAAAGAATACTCACTCACCTCAGTTTTCTAACAGAGCACTCACGTACCCTGTGTTCTAACAGAACACTAACTCAGCCTGTTTTCTAACAGAATGTGGATTCAGATCAAAAATTACTAACGCAGTCTGTGTTCTAACAGAATATGGACTTAGATTTTGTTCAAAAATTACTCAGTCTGTGTTCTAACAGAATATGGACTCAGTCTATGTTTAAAGAATACTCACTCAGCCAATATTTTACCAGAGTATGGACTCAGCCTGTGTTCTAACAGAATACTCACACAGCCTGTGTTCTAACAGAATATGTACTCAGTCTATATTTAAAGAATACTCACTCACCTCAGTATTCCAACAGAACACTCACGTAGCCAGTGTTCTAACAGAATACTAACTCAGCCTGTGTTCTAACAGAATGTGGATTCAGATCAAATATTACTAACTCAGTCTGTGTTCTAACAGAATGTGGACGCAGATTTTGCTCAAAAATTATTCAGCCTGTGTTCTAACAGAATGTGGATTCAGATCAAAAATTACTAACTCAGTCTGTGTTCTAACAGAATGTGGACTCAGATTTTGTTCAAAAATTACTCAGTCTGTTTCTAACAGAATATGGTCTCAATCTATGTTTAAAGAATACTCACTCAGCCAGTATTTTACCAGAGTATGGACTCAGCCTGTGTTCTAACAGAATACTCACACAGCCTGTGTTCTAACAGAATATGGACTCAGTCTATATTTAAAGAATACTCACTCACCTCAGTATTCTAACAGAACACTCACGTAGCCAGTGTTCTAACAGAATACTAACTCAGCCTGTGTTCTAACAGAATGTGGATTCAGATCAAAAATTACAAACGCAGTCTGTGTTCTAACAGCATATGGACTTAGATTTTGTTCAAAAATTACTCAGTCTGTGTTCTAACAGAATATGGACTCAGTCTGTGTTTAAAGAATACTCACTCAGCCAATATTTTACCAGAGTATGGACTCGGCCTGTGTTCTAACAGAATACTCACACAGCCTGTGTTCTAACAGAATATGGACTCAGTCTATATTTAAAGAATACTCACTCACCTCAGTATTCCTACAGAACACTCACTTAGCCAGTGTTCTAACAGAATACTAACTCAGCCTGTGTTCTAACAGAATGTGGATTCAGTTCAAAAATTACTAACTCAGTCTGTGTTCTAACAGAATGTGGACTCAGATTTTGTTCAAAAATTACTCAGTCTGTTTCTAACAGAATATGGTCTCAATCTATGTTTAAAGAATACTCACTCAGCCAGTATTTTACCAGAGTATGGACTCAGCCTGTGTTCTAACAGAATACTCACACAGCCTGTGTTCTAACAGAATATGGACTCAGTCTATATTTAAAGAATACTCACTCACCTCAGTATTCTAACAGAACACTCACGTAGCCTGTGTTCTAACAGAACACTAACTCAGCCTGCTTTCTAACAGAATGTGGATTCAGATCAAATATTACTAACGCAGTCTGTGTTCTAACAGAATGTGGACTCAGATATTGTTCAAAAATTACTCAGTCTGTGTTCTAACAGAATATGGACTCAGTCTATGTTTAAAGAATACTCACTCAGCCAATATTTTACCAGAGTGTGGACTCGGCCTGTGTTCTAACAGAATACTCACACAGCCTGTGTTCTAACAGAATATGGACTCAGTCTATATTTAAAGAATACTCACTCACATCAGTATTCCTACAGAACACTCACGTAGCCAGTGTTCTAACAGAATACTAACTCAGCCTGTGTTCTAACAGAATGTGGATTCAGATCAAATATTACTAACTCAGTCAGTGTTCTAACAGAATGTGGACTCAGATTTTGTTCAAAAATTACTCAGTCTGTGTTCTAACAGAATATGGACTAAGTCTATGTTTAAAGAATACTCACTCAGCTCAGTGTTCTAACATAACACTCACTTAGCCTGTGTTCTAACAGAATGTGGTTTCAGATCAAAAATTACTAACTCAGTCTGTGTTCTAACAGAATGTGGACTCAGATTTTGTTCAAAAATTACTCAGTCTGTGTTCTAACAGAATATGGACTCAGTCTATGTTTAAAGAATACTCACTCAGCCAGTGTTCTACCAGAATATGGATTCAGACTATTTTTAAGAATACTCACTCAGCCTGTGTTCTAGCAGAACGCTCACTTAGCCTGTGTTCTAACAGAATGTGGACTCAGATATTGTTCAAAAATTACTAACTTAGTCTGTGTTCTAACAGAATTTGGACGCAGTCTCTGTTTAAAAAATACTCACTCACCTCAGTGTTCTAACAGAACACTCACGTAGCCTGTGTTCTAACAGAACACTAACTCAGCCTGTTTTCTAACAAAATGTGGATTGAGATCAAAAATTACTAACGCAGTCTGTGTTCTAACAGAATATGGACTTAGATTTTGTTCAAAAATTACTCAGTCTGTGTTCTAACAGAATATGGACTCAGTGTATGTTTAAAGAATACTCACTCAGCCAGTATTTTACCAGAGTATGGACTCAGCCTGTGTTCTAACAGAATACTCACACAGCCTGTGTTCTAACAGAATATGTACTCAGTCTATATTTAAAGAATACTCACTCACCTCAGTATTCTAACAGAACACTCACGTAGCCAGTGTTCTAACAGAATACTAACTCAGCCTGTGTTCTAACAGAATGTGGTCTCAGATTTTGTTCAAAAATTACTCAGTCTGTTTCTAACAGAATATGGAGTCAGTCTATGTTTAAAGAATACTCACTCAACCAGTATTTTACCAGAGTATGGACTCAGCCTGTGTTCTAACAGAATACTCACACAGCCTGTGTTCTAACAGAATATGGACTCAGTCTATATTTAAAGAATACTCACTCACCTCAGTATTCTAACAGAACACTCACGTAGCCAGTGTTCTAACAGAATACTAACTCAGCCTGTGTTCTAACAGAATGTGGATTCAGATCAAAAATTACAAACGCAGTCTGTGTTCTAACAGCATATGGACTTAGATTTTGTTCAAAAATTACTCAGTCTGTGTTCTAACAGAATATGGACTCAGTCTATGTTTAAAGAATACTCACTCAGCCAATATTTTACCAGAGTATGGACTCGGCCTGTGTTCTAACAGAATACTCACACAGCCTGTGTTCTAACAGAATATGGACTCAGTCTATATTTAAAGAATACTCACTCACCTCAGTATTCCTACAGAACACTCACTTAGCCAGTGTTCTAACAGAATACTAACTCAGCCTGTGTTCTAACAGAATGTGGATTCAGTTCAAAAATTACTAACTCAGTCTGTGTTCTAACAGAATGTGGACTCAGATTTTGTTCAAAAATTACTCAGTCTGTTTCTAACAGAATATGGTCTCAATCTATGTTTAAAGAATACTCACTCAGCCAGTATTTTACCAGAGTATGGACTCAGCCTGTGTTCTAACAGAATACTCACACAGCCTGTGTTCTAACAGAATATGGACTCAGTCTATATTTAAAGAATACTCACTCACCTCAGTATTCTAACATAACACTCACGTAGCCTGTGTTCTAACAGAACACTAACTCAGCCTGCTTTCTAACAGAATGTGGATTCAGATCAAATATTACTAACGCAGTCTGTGTTCTAACAGAATGTGGACTCAGATATTGTTCAAAATTTACTCAGTCTGTGTTCTAACAGAATATGGACTCAGTCTATGTTTAAAGAATACTCACTCAGCCAATATTTTACCAGAGTATGGACTCGGCCTGTGTTCTAACAGAATACTCACACAGCCTGTGTTCTAACAGAATATGGACTCAGTTTATATTTAAAGAATACTCACTCACTTCAGTATTCCTACAGAACACTCACGTAGCCAGTGTTCTAACAGAATACTAACTCAGCCTGTGTTCTAACAGAATGTGGATTCAGATCAAATATTACTAACTCAGTCAGTGTTCTAACAGAATGTGGACTCAGATTTTGTTCAAAAATTACTCAGTCTGTGTTCTAACAGAATATGGACTAAGTCTATGTTTAAAGAATACTCACTCAGCTCAGTGTTCTAACATAACACTCACTTAGCCTGTGTTCTAACAGAATGTGGTTTCAGATCAAAAATTACTAACTCAGTCTGTGTTCTAACAGAATGTGGACTCAGATTTTGTTCAAAAATTACTCAGTCTGTGTTCTAACAGAATATGGACTCAGTCTATGTTTAAAGAATACTCACTCAGCCAGTGTTCTACCAGAATATGGATTCAGACTATTTTCAAGAATACTCACTCAGCCTGTGTTCTAGCAGAACGCTCACTTAGCCTGTGTTCTAACAGAATGTGGACTCAGATATTGTTCAAAAATTACTAACTCAGTCTGTGTTCTAACAGAATTTGGAGGCAGTCTCGTTTTAAAAAAATACTCACTCACCTCAGTGTTCTAACAGAACACTCACGTAGCCTGTGTTCTAACAGAACACTAACTCAGCCTGTTTTCTAACAAAATGTGGATTCAGATCAAAAATTACTAACGCAGTCTGTGTTCTAACAGAATATGGACTTAGATTTTGTTCAAAAATTACTCAGTCTGTGTTCTAACAGAATATGGACTCAGTCTATGTTTAAAGAATACTCACTCAGCCAGTATTTTACCAGAGTATGGACTCAGCCTGTGTTCTAACAGAATACTCACACAGCCTGTGTTCTAACAGAATATGTACTCAGTCTATATTTAAAGAATACTCACTCACCTCAGTATTCTAACAGAACACTCACGTAGCCAGTGTTCTAACAGAATACTAACTCAGCCTGTGTTCTAACAGAATGTGGACTCAGATTTTGTTCAAAAATTACTCAGTCCGTTTCTAACAGAATATGGAGTCAGTCTATGTTTAAAGAATACTCACTCAACCAGTATTTTACTAGAGTATGGACTCAGCCTGTGTTCTAACAGAATACTCACACAGCCTGTGTTCTAACAGAATATGGACTCAGTCTATATTTAAAGAATACTCACTCACCTCAGTTTTCTAACAGAACACTCACGTACCCTGTGTTCTAACAGAACACTAACTCAGCCTGTTTTCTAACAGAATGTGGATTCAGATCAAAAATTACTAACGCAGTCTGTGTTCTAACAGAATATGGACTTAGATTTTGTTCAAAAATTACTCAGTCTGTGTTCTAACAGAATATGGACTCAGTCTATGTTTAAAGAATACTCACTCAGCCAATATTTTACCAGAGTATGGACTCAGCCTGTGTTCTAACAGAATAATCACACAGCCTGTGTTCTAACAGAATATGTACTCAGTCTATATTTAAAGAATACTCACTCACCTCAGTATTCCAACAGAACACTCACGTAGCCAGTGTTCTAACAGAATACTAACTCAGCCTGTGTTCTAACAGAATGTGGACTCAGATTTTGTTCAAAAATTACTCAGTCTGTTTCTAACAGAATATGGAGTCAGTCTATGTTTAAAGAATACTCACTCAACCAGTATTTTACCAGAGTATGGACTCAGCCTGTGTTCTAACAGAATACTCACACAGCCTGTGTTCTAACAGAATATGGACTCAGTCTATATTTAAAGAATACTCACTCACCTCAGTTTTCTAACAGAACACTCATGTACCCTGTGTTCTAACAGAACACTAACTCAGCCTGTTTTCTAACAGAATGTGGATTCAGATCAAAAATTACTAACGCAGTCTGTGTTCTAACAGAATATGGACTTAGATTTTGTTCAAAAATTACTCAGTCTGTGTTCTAACAGAATATGGAATCAGTCTATGTTTAAAATATACTCACTCAGCCAATATTTTACCAGAGTATGGACTCAGCCTGTGTTCTAACAGAATACTCACACAGCCTGTGTTCTAACAGAATATGGACTCAGTCTATATTTAAAGAATACTCACTCACCTCAGTATTCCAACAGAACACTCACGTAGCCAGTGTTCTAACAGAATACCAACTCAGCCTGTGTTCTAACAGAATGTGGATTCAGATCAAATATTACTAACTCAGTCTGTGTTCTAACAGAATGTGGACTCAGAATTTGTTCAAAAATTATTCAGCCTGTGTTCTAACAGAATGTGGATTCAGATCAAAAATTACTAACTCAGTCTGTGTTCTAACAGAATGTGGGTTCAGATCAAAAATTACTAACTCAGTCTGTGTTTTGAAGAATATGAACTCAGATTTTGTTCAAAAATTACTCAGTCTGTGTTCTAACAGAATATGGACTCAGTCTATATTTAAAGAATACTCACTCACCTCAGTATTCTAACAGAACACTCACGTAGCCAGTGTTCTAACAGAATACTAACTCAGCCTGTGTTCTAACAGAATGTGGATTCAGATCAAAAATTACAAACGCAGTCTGTGTTCTAACAGCATATGGACTTAGATTTTGTTCAAAAATTACTCAGTCTGTGTTCTAACAGAATATGGACTCAGTCTATGTTTAAAGAATACTCACTCAGCCAATATTTTACCAGAGTATGGACTCGGCCTGTGTTCTAACAGAATACTCACACAGCCTGTGTTCTAACAGAATATGGACTCAGTCTATATTTAAAGAATACTCACTCACCTCAGTATTCCTACAGAACACTCACTTAGCCAGTGTTCTAACAGAATACTAACTCAGCCTGTGTTCTAACAGAATGTGGATTCAGTTCAAAAATTACTAACTCAGTCTGTGTTCTAACAGAATGTGGACTCAGATTTTGTTCAAAAATTACTCAGTCTGTGTTCTAACAGAATATGGAATCAGTCTATGTTTAAAATATACTCACTCAGCCAATATTTTACCAGAGTATGGACTCAGCCTGTGTTCTAACAGAATACTCACACAGCCTGTGTTCTAACAGAATATGGACTCAGTCTATATTTAAAGAATACTCACTCACCTCAGTATTCCAACAGAACACTCACGTAGCCAGTGTTCTAACAGAATACCAACTCAGCCTGTGTTCTAACAGAATGTGGATTCAGATCAAATATTACTAACTCAGTCTGTGTTCTAACAGAATGTGGACTCAGAATTTGTTCAAAAATTATTCAGCCTGTGTTCTAACAGAATGTGGATTCAGATCAAAAATTACTAACTCAGTCTGTGTTCTAACAGAATGTGGGTTCAGATCAAAAATTACTAACTCAGTCTGTGTTTTGAAGAATATGAACTCAGATTTTGTTCAAAAATTACTCAGTCTGTGTTCTAACAGAATATGGACTCAGTCTATATTTAAAGAATACTCACTCACCTCAGTATTCTAACAGAACACTCACGTAGCCAGTGTTCTAACAGAATACTAACTCAGCCTGTGTTCTAACAGAATGTGGATTCAGATCAAAAATTACAAACGCAGTCTGTGTTCTAACAGCATATGGACTTAGATTTTGTTCAAAAATTACTCAGTCTGTGTTCTAACAGAATATGGACTCAGTCTATGTTTAAAGAATACTCACTCAGCCAATATTTTACCAGAGTATGGACTCGGCCTGTGTTCTAACAGAATACTCACACAGCCTGTGTTCTAACAGAATATGGACTCAGTCTATATTTAAAGAATACTCACTCACCTCAGTATTCCTACAGAACACTCACTTAGCCAGTGTTCTAACAGAATACTAACTCAGCCTGTGTTCTAACAGAATGTGGATTCAGTTCAAAAATTACTAACTCAGTCTGTCTTCTAAAAGAATGTGGACTCAGATTTTGTTCAAAAATTACTCAGTCTGTTTCTAACAGAATATGGTCTCAATCTATGTTTAAAGAATACTCACTCAGCCAGTATTTTACCAGAGTATGGACTCAGCCTGTGTTCTAACAGAATACTCACACAGCCTGTGTTCTAACAGAATATGGACTCAGTCTATATTTAAAGAATACTCACTCACCTCAGTATTCTAACATAACACTCACGTAGCCTGTGTTCTAACAGAACACTAACTCAGCCTGCTTTCTAACAGAATGTGGATTCAGATCAAATATTACTAACGCAGTCTGTGTTCTAACAGAATGTGGACTCAGATATTGTTCAAAATTTACTCAGTCTGTGTTCTAACAGAATATGGACTCAGTCTATGTTTAAAGAATACTCACTCAGCCAATATTTTACCAGAGTATGGACTCGGCCTGTGTTCTAACAGAATACTCACACAGCCTGTGTTCTAACAGAATATGGACTCAGTCTATATTTAAAGAATACTCACTCACCTCAGTATTCCTACAGAACACTCACGTAGCCAGTGTTCTAACAGAATACTAACTCAGCCTGTGTTCTAACAGAATGTGGATTCAGATCAAATATTACTAACTCAGTCAGTGTTCTAACAGAATGTGGACTCAGATTTTGTTCAAAAATTACTCAGTCTGTGTTCTAACAGAATATGGACTAAGTCTATGTTTAAAGAATACTCACTCAGCTCAGTGTTCTAACATAACACTCACTTAGCCTGTGTTCTAACAGAATGTGGTTTCAGATCAAAAATTACTAACTCAGTCTGTGTTCTAACAGAATGTGGACTCAGATTTTGTTCAAAAATTACTCAGTCTGTGTTCTAACAGAATATGGACTCAGTCTATGTTTAAAGAATACTCACTCAGCCAGTGTTCTACCAGAATATGGATTCAGACTATTTTCAAGAATACTCACTCAGCCTGTGTTCTAGCAGAACGCTCACTTAGCCTGTGTTCTAACAGAATGTGGACTCAGATATTGTTCAAAAATTACTAACTCAGTCTGTGTTCTAACAGAATTTGGAGGCAGTCTCGTTTTAAAAAATACTCACTCACCTCAGTGTTCTAACAGAACACTCACGTAGCCTGTGTTCTAACAGAACACTAACTCAGCCTGTTTTCTAACAAAATGTGGATTCAGATCAAAAATTACTAACGCAGTCTGTGTTCTAACAGAATATGGACTTAGATTTTGTTCAAAAATTACTCAGTCTGTGTTCTAACAGAATATGGACTCAGTCTATGTTTAAAGAATACTCACTCAGCCAGTATTTTACCAGAGTATGGACTCAGCCTGTGTTCTAACAGAATACTCACACAGCCTGTGTTCTAACAGAATATGGACTCAGTCTATATTTAAAGAATACTCACTCACCTCAGTATTCCAACAGAACACTCACGTAGCCAGTGTTCTAACAGAATACTAACTCAGCCTGTGTTCTAACAGAATGTGGATTCAGATCAAATATTACTAACTCAGTCTGTGTTCTAACAGAATGTGGACTCAGAATTTGTTCAAAAATTATTCAGCCTGTGTTCTAACAGAATGTGGATTCAGATCAAAAATTACTAACTCAATCTGTGTTCTAACAGAATGTGGGTTCAGATCAAAAATTACTAACTCAGTCTGTGTTTTGAAGAATATGAACTCAGATTTTGTTCAAAAATTACTCAGTCTGTGTTCTAACAGAATATGGACTCAGTCTATATTTAAAGAATACTCACTCACCTCAGTATTCTAACAGAACACTCACGTAGCCAGTGTTCTAACAGAATACTAACTCAGCCTGTGTTCTAACAGAATGTGGATTCAGATCAAAAATTACAAACGCAGTCTGTGTTCTAACAGCATATGGACTTAGACTTTGTTCAAAAATTACTCAGTCTGTGTTCTAACAGAATATGGACTCAGTCTATGTTTAAAGAATACTCACTCAGCCAATATTTTACCAGAGTATGGACTCGGCCTGTGTTCTAACAGAATACTCACACAGCCTGTGTTCTAACAGAATATGGACTCAGTCTATATTTAAAGAATACACACTCACCTCAGTATTCCTACAGAACACTGACTTAGCCAGTGTTCTAACAGAATACTAACTCAGCCTGTGTTCTAACAGAATGTGGATTCAGTTCAAAAATTACTAACTCAGTCTGTGTTCTAACAGAATGTGGACTCAGATTTTGTTCAAAAATTACTCAGTCTGTTTCTAACAGAATATGGTCTCAATCTATGTTTAAAGAATACTCACTCAGCCAGTATTTTACCAGAGTATGGACTCAGCCTGTGTTCTAACAGAATACTAACTCAGCCTGCTTTCTAACAGAATGTGGATTCAGATCAAATATTACTAACGCAGTCTGTGTTCTAACAGAATGTGGACTCAGAAATTGTTCAAAATTTACTCAGTCTGTGTTCTAACAGAATATGGACTCAGTCTATGTTTAAAGAATACTCACTCAGCCAATATTTTACCAGAGTATGGACTCGGCCTGTGTTCTAACAGAATACTCACACAGCCTGTGTTCTAACAGAATATGGACTCAGTCTATATTTAAAGAATACTCACTCACTTCAGTATTCCTACAGAACACTCACGTAGCCAGTGTTCTAACAGAATACTAACTCAGCCTGTGTTCTAACAGAATGTGGATTCAGATCAAATATTACTAACTCAGTCAGTGTTCTAACAGAATGTGGACTCAGATTTTGTTCAAAAATTACTCAGTCTGTGTTCTAACAGAATATGGACTAAGTCTATGTTTAAAGAATACTCACTCAGCTCAGTGTTCTAACATAACACTCACTTAGCCTGTGTTCTAACAGAATGTGGTTTCAGATCAAAAATTACTAACTCAGTCTGTGTTCTAACAGAATGTGGACTCAGATTTTGTTCAAAAATTACTCAGTCTGTGTTCTAACAGAATATGGACTCAGTCTATGTTTAAAGAATACTCACTCAGCCAGTGTTCTACCAGAATATGGATTCAGACTATTTTCAAGAATACTCACTCAGCCTGTGTTCTAGCAGAACGCTCACTTAGCCTGTGTTCTAACAGAATGTGGACTCAGATATTGTTCAAAAATTACTAACTCAGTCTGTGTTCTAACAGAATTTGGAGGCAGTCTCGTTTTAAAAAATACTCACTCACCTCAGTGTTCTAACAGAACACTCACGTAGCCTGTGTTCTAACAGAACACTAACTCAGCCTGTTTTCTAACAAAATGTGGATTCAGATCAAATATTACTAACTCAGTCTGTGTTCTAACAGAATGTGGACGCAGATTTTGCTCAAAAATTATTCAGCCTGTGTTCTAACAGAATGTGGATTCAGATCAAAAATTACTAACTCAGTCTGTGTTCTAACAGAATGTGGACTCAGATTTTGTTCAAAAATTACTCAGTCTGTTTCTAACAGAATATGGTCTCAATCTATGTTTAAAGAATACTCACTCAGCCAGTATTTTACCAGAGTATGGACTCAGCCTGTGTTCTAACAGAACACTCACGTAGCCTGTGTTCTAACAGAACACTAACTCAGCCTTCTTTCTAACAGAATGTGGATTCAGATCAAATATTACTAACGCAGTCTGTGTTCTAACAGAATGTGGACTCAGTCTATGTTTAAAGAATACTCACTCAGCCAGTGTTCTACCAGAATATGGATTCAGACTATTTTCAAGAATACTCACTCAGCCTGTGTTCTAGCAGAACGCTCACTTAACCTGTGTTCTAACAGAATGTGGACTCAGATATTGTTCAAAAATTACTAACTCAGTCTGTGTTCTAACAGAATTTGGACGCAGTCTCTGTTTAAAAAATACTCACTCACCTCAGTGTTCTAACAGAACACTCACGTAGCCTGTGTTCTAACAGAACACTAACTCAGCCTGTTTTCTAACAAAATGTGGATTCAGATCAAAAATTACTAACGCAGTCTGTGTTCTAACAGAATATGGACTTAGATTTTGTTCAAAAATTACTCAGTCTGTGTTCTAACAGAATATGAACTCAGTCTATGTTTAAAGAATACTCACTCAGCCAGTATTTTACCAGAGTATGGACTCAGCCTGTGTTCTAACAGAATACTCACACAGCCTGTGTTCTAACAGAATATGGACTCAGTCTATATTTAAAGAATACTCACTCACCTCAGTATTCCTACAGAACACTCACTTAGCCAGTGTTCTAACAGAATACTAACTCAGCCTGTGTTCTAACAGAATGTGGATTCAGTTCAAAAATTACTAACTCAGTCTGTGTTCTAACAGAATGTGGACTCAGATTTTGTTCAAAAATTACTCAGTCTGTTTCTAACAGAATATGGTCTCAATCTATGTTTAAAGAATACTCACTCAGCCAGTATTTTACCAGAGTATGGACTCAGCCTGTGTTCTAACAGAATACTCACACAGCCTGTGTTCTAACAGAATATGGACTCAGTCTATATTTAAAGAATACTCACTCACCTCAGTATTCTAACATAACACTCACGTAGCCTGTGTTCTAACAGAACACTAACTCAGCCTGCTTTCTAACAGAATGTGGATTCAGATCAAATATTACTAACGCAGTCTGTGTTCTAACAGAATGTGGACTCAGATATTGTTCAAAATTTACTCAGTCTGTGTTCTAACAGAATATGGACTCAGTCTATGTTTAAAGAATACTCACTCAGCCAATATTTTACCAGAGTATGGACTCGGCCTGTGTTCTAACAGAATACTCACACAGCCTGTGTTCTAACAGAATATGGACTCAGTCTATATTTAAAGAATACTCACTCACTTCAGTATTCCTACAGAACACTCACGTAGCCAGTGTTCTAACAGAATACTAACTCAGCCTGTGTTCTAACAGAATGTGGATTCAGATCAAATATTACTAACTCAGTCAGTGTTCTAACAGAATGTGGACTCAGATTTTGTTCAAAAATTACTCAGTCTGTGTTCTAACAGAATATGGACTAAGTCTATGTTTAAAGAATACTCACTCAGCTCAGTGTTCTAACATAACACTCACTTAGCCTGTGTTCTAACAGAATGTGGTTTCAGATCAAAAATTACTAACTCAGTCTGTGTTCTAACAGAATGTGGACTCAGATTTTGTTCAAAAATTACTCAGTCTGTGTTCTAACAGAATATGGACTCAGTCTATGTTTAAAGAATACTCACTCAGCCAGTGTTCTACCAGAATATGGATTCAGACTATTTTCAAGAATACTCACTCAGCCTGTGTTCTAGCAGAACGCTCACTTAGCCTGTGTTCTAACAGAATGTGGACTCAGATATTGTTCAAAAATTACTAACTCAGTCTGTGTTCTAACAGAATTTGGAGGCAGTCTCGTTTTAAAAAATACTCACTCACCTCAGTGTTCTAACAGAACACTCACGTAGCCTGTGTTCTAACAGAACACTAACTCAGCCTGTTTTCTAACAAAATGTGGATTCAGATCAAATATTACTAACTCAGTCTGTGTTCTAACAGAATGTGGACGCAGATTTTGCTCAAAAATTATTCAGCCTGTGTTCTAACAGAATGTGGATTCAGATCAAAAATTACTAACTCAGTCTGTGTTCTAACAGAATGTGGACTCAGATTTTGTTCAAAAATTACTCAGTCTGTTTCTAACAGAATATGGTCTCAATCTATGTTTAAAGAATACTCACTCAGCCAGTATTTTACCAGAGTATGGACTCAGCCTGTGTTCTAACAGAACACTCACGTAGCCTGTGTTCTAACAGAACACTAACTCAGCCTTCTTTCTAACAGAATGTGGATTCAGATCAAATATTACTAACGCAGTCTGTGTTCTAACAGAATGTGGACTCAGTCTATGTTTAAAGAATACTCACTCAGCCAGTGTTCTACCAGAATATGGATTCAGACTATTTTCAAGAATACTCACTCAGCCTGTGTTCTAGCAGAACGCTCACTTAACCTGTGTTCTAACAGAATGTGGACTCAGATATTGTTCAAAAATTACTAACTCAGTCTGTGTTCTAACAGAATTTGGACGCAGTCTCTGTTTAAAAAATACTCACTCACCTCAGTGTTCTAACAGAACACTCACGTAGCCTGTGTTCTAACAGAACACTAACTCAGCCTGTTTTCTAACAAAATGTGGATTCAGATCAAAAATTACTAACGCAGTCTGTGTTCTAACAGAATATGGACTTAGATTTTGTTCAAAAATTACTCAGTCTGTGTTCTAACAGAATATGGACTCAGTCTATGTTTAAAGAATACTCACTCAGCCAGTATTTTACCAGAGTATGGACTCAGCCTGTGTTTTAACAGAATACTCACACAGCCTGTGTTCTAACAGAATATGTACTCAGTCTATATTTAAAGAATACTCACTCACCTCAGTATTCTAACAGAACACTCACGTAGCCAGTGTTCTAACAGAATACTAACTCAGCCTGTGTTCTAACAGAATGTGGACTCAGATTTTGTTCAAAAATTACTCAGTCTGTTTCTAACAGAATATGGAGTCAGTCTATGTTTAAAGAATACTCACTCAACCAGTATTTTACCAGAGTATGGACTCAGCCTGTGTTCTAACAGAATACTCACACAGCCTGTGTTCTAACAGAATATGGACTCAGTCTATATTTAAAGAATACTCACTCACCTCAGTTTTCTAACAGAACACTCACGTACCCTGTGTTCTAACAGAACACTAACTCAGCCTGTTTTCTAACAGAATGTGGATTCAGATCAAAAATTACTAACGCAGTCTGTGTTCTAACAGAATATGGACTTAGATTTTGTTCAAAAATTACTCAGTCTGTGTTCTAACAGAATATGGACTCAGTCTATGTTTAAAGAATACTCACTCAGCCAATATTTTACCAGAGTATGGACTCAGCCTGTGTTCTAACAGAATACTCACACAGCCTGTGTTCTAACAGAATATGTACTCAGTCTATATTTAAAGAATACTCACTCACCTCAGTATTCCAACAGAACACTCACGTAGCCAGTGTTCTAACAGAATAATAACTCAGCCTGTGTTCTAACAGAATGTGGATTCAGATCAAATATTACTAACTCAGTCTGTGTTCTAACAGAATGTGGACGCAGATTTTGCTCAAAATTTATTCAGCCTGTGTTCTAACAGAATGTGGATTCAGATCAAAAATTACTAACTCAGTCTGTGTTCTAACAGAATGTGGACTCAGAATTTGTTCAAAAATTATTCAGCCTGTGTTCTAACAGAATGTGGATTCAGATCAAAAATTACTAACTCAGTCTGTGTTCTAACAGAATGTGGGTTCAGATCAAAAATTACTAACTCTGTCTGTGTTCTGAAGAATATGAACTCAGATTTTGTTCAAAAATTACTCAGTCTGTGTTCTAACAGAATATGGACTCAGTCTATATTTAAAGAATACTCACTCACCTCAGTATTCTAACAGAACACTCACGTAGCCAGTGTTCTAACAGAATATTAACTCAGCCTGTGTTCTAACAGAATGTGGATTCAGATCAAAAATTACAAACGCAGTCTGTGTTCTAACAGCATATGGACTTAGATTTTGTTCAAAAATTACTCAGTCTGTGTTCTAACAGAATATGGACTCAGTCTATGTTTAAAGAATACTCACTCAGCCAATATTTTACCAGAGTATGGACTCGGCCTGTGTTCTAACAGAATACTCACACAGCCTGTGTTCTAACAGAATATGGACTCAGTCTATATTTAAAGAATACTCACTCACCTCAGTATTCCTACAGAACACTCACTTAGCCAGTGTTCTAACAGAATACTAACTCAGCCTGTGTTCTAACAGAATGTGGATTCAGTTCAAAAATTACTAACTCAGTCTGTGTTCTAACAGAATGTGGACTCAGATTTTGTTCAAAAATTACTCAGTCTGTTTCTAACAGAATATGGTCTCAATCTATGTTTAAAGAATACTCAATCAGCCAGTATTTTACCAGAGTATGGACTCAGCCTGTGTTCTAACAGAATACTCACACAGCCTGTGTTCTAACAGAATATGGACTCAGTCTATATTTAAAGAATACTCACTCACCTCAGTATTCTAACAGAACACTCACGTAGCCTGTGTTCTAACAGAACACTAACTCAGCCTGCTTTCTAACAGAATGTGGATTCAGATCAAATATTACTAACGCAGTCTGTGTTCTAACAGAATGTGGACTCAGATATTGTTCAAAATTTACTCAGTCTGTGTTCTAACAGAATATGGACTAAGTCTATGTTTAAAGAATACTCACTCAGCTCAGTGTTCTAACATAACACTCACTTAGCCTGTGTTCTAACAGAATGTGGTTTCAGATCAAAAATTACTAACTCAGTCTGTGTTCTAACAGAATGTGGACTCAGATTTTGTTCAAAAATTACTCAGTCTGTGTTCTAACAGAATATGGACTCAGTCTATGTTTAAAGAATACTCACTCAGCCAGTGTTCTACCAGAATATGGATTCAGACTATTTTCAAGAATACTCACTCAGCCTGTGTTCTAGCAGAACGCTCACTTAGCCTGTGTTCTAACAGAATGTGGACTCAGATATTGTTCAAAAATTACTAACTTAGTCTGTGTTCTAACAGAATTTGGACGCAGTCTCTGTTTAAAAAATACTCACTCACCTCAGTGTTCTAACAGAACACTCACGTAGCCTGTGTTCTAACAGAACACTAACTCAGCCTGTTTTCTAACAAAATGTGGATTGAGATCAAAAATTACTAACGCAGTCTGTGTTCTAACAGAATATGGACTTAGATTTTGTTCAAAAATTACTCAGTCTGTGTTCTAACAGAATATGGACTCAGTCTATGTTTAAAGAATACTCACTCAGCCAGTATTTTACCAGAGTATGGACTCAGCCTGTGTTCTAACAGAATACTCACACAGCCTGTGTTCTAACAGAATATGTACTCAGTCTATATTTAAAGAATACTCACTCACCTCAGTATTCTAACAGAACACTCACGTAGCCAGTGTTCTAACAGAATACTAACTCAGCCTGTGTTCTAACAGAATGTGGACTCAGATTTTGTTCACAAATTACTCAGTCTGTTTCTAACAGAATATGGAGTCAGTCTATGTTTAAAGAATACTCACTCAACCAGTATTTTACCAGAGTATGGACTCAGCCTGTGTTCTAACAGAATACTCACACAGCCTGTGTTCTAACAGAATATGGACTCAGTCTATATTTAAAGAATACTCACTCACCTCAGTATTCCAACAGAACACTCACGTAGCCAGTGTTCTAACAGAATACTAACTCAGCCTGTGTTCTAACAGAATGTGGATTCAGATCAAATATTACTAACTCAGTCAGTGTTCTAACAGAATGTGGACTCAGAATTTGTTCAAAAATTATTCAGCCTGTGTTCTAACAGAATGTGGATTCAGATCAAAAATTACTAACTCAGTCTGTGTTCTAACAGAATGTGGGTTCAGATCAAAAATTACTAACTCAGTCTGTGTTTTGAAGAATATGAACTCAGATTTTGTTCAAAAATTACTCAGTCTGTGTTCTAACAGAATATGGACTCAGTCTATATTTAAAGAATACTCACTCACCTCAGTATTCTAACAGAACACTCACGTAGCCAGTGTTCTAACAGAATACTAACTCAGCCTGTGTTCTAACAGAATGTGGATTCAGATCAAAAATTACAAACGCAGTCTGTGTTCTAACAGCATATGGACTTAGATTTTGTTCAAAAATTACTCAGTCTGTGTTCTAACAGAATATGGACTCAGTCTATGTTTAAAGAATACTCACTCAGCCAATATTTTACCAGAGTATGGACTCGGCCTGTGTTCTAACAGAATACTCACACAGCCTGTGTTCTAACAGAATATGGACTCAGTCTATATTTAAAGAATACTCACTCACCTCAGTATTCCTACAGAACACTCACTTAGCCAGTGTTCTAACAGAATACTAACTCAGCCTGTGTTCTAACAGAATGTGGATTCAGTTCAAAAATTACTAACTCAGTCTGTGTTCTAACAGAATGTGGACTCAGATTTTGTTCAAAAATTACTCAGTCTGTTTCTAACAGAATATGGTCTCAATCTATGTTTAAAGAATACTCACTCAGCCAGTATTTTACCAGAGTATGGACTCAGCCTGTGTTCTAACAGAATACTCACACAGCCTGTGTTCTAACAGAATATGGACTCAGTCTATATTTAAAGAATACTCACTCACCTCAGTATTCTAACATAACACTCACGTAGCCTGTGTTCTAACAGAACACTAACTCAGCCTGCTTTCTAACAGAATGTGGATTCAGATCAAATATTACTAACGCAGTCTGTGTTCTAACAGAATGTGGACTCAGATATTGTTCAAAATTTACTCAGTCTGTGTTCTAACAGAATATGGACTCAGTCTATGTTTAAAGAATACTCACTCAGCCAATATTTTACCAGAGTATGGACTCGGCCTGTGTTCTAACAGAATACTCACACAGCCTGTGTTCTAACAGAATATGGACTCAGTCTATATTTAAAGAATACTCACTCACTTCAGTATTCCTACAGAACACTCACGTAGCCAGTGTTCTAACAGAATATTAACTCAGCCTATGTTCTAACAGAATGTGGATTCAGATCAAATATTACTAACTCAGTCAGTGTTCTAACAGAATGTGGACTCAGATTTTGTTCAAAAATTACTCAGTCTGTGTTCTAACAGAATATGGACTAAGTCTATGTTTAAAGAATACTCACTCAGCTCAGTGTTCTAACATAACACTCACTTAGCCTGTGTTCTAACAGAATGTGGTTTCAGATCAAAAATTACTAACTCAGTCTGTGTTCTAACAGAATGTGGACTCAGATTTTGTTCAAAAATTACTCAGTCTGTGTTCTAACAGAATATGGACTCAGTCTATGTTTAAAGAATACTCACTCAGCCAGTGTTCTACCAGAATATGGATTCAGACTATTTTCAAGAATACTCACTCAGCCTGTGTTCTAGCAGAACGCTCACTTAGCCTGTGTTCTAACAGAATGTGGACTCAGATATTGTTCAAAAATTACTAACTCAGTCTGTGTTCTAACAGAATTTGGAGGCAGTCTCGTTTTAAAAAATACTCACTCACCTCAGTGTTCTAACAGAACACTCACGTAGCCTGTGTTCTAACAGAACACTAACTCAGCCTGTTTTCTAACAAAATGTGGATTCAGATCAAAAATTACTAACACAGTCTGTGTTCTAACAGAATATGGACTTAGATTTTGTTCAAAAATTACTCAGTCTGTGTTCTAACAGAATATGGACTCAGTCTATGTTTAAAGAATACTCACTCAGCCAGTATTTTACCAGAGTATGGACTCAGCCTGTGTTCTAACAGAATACTCACACAGCCTGTGTTCTAACAGAATATGGACTCAGTCTATATTTAAAGAATACTCACTCACCTCAGTATTCCAACAGAACACTCACGTAGCCAGTGTTCTAACAGAATACTAACTCAGCCTGTGTTCTAACAGAATGTGGATTCAGATCAAATATTACTAACTCAGTCTGTGTTCTAACAGAATGTGGACTCAGAATTTGTTCAAAAATTATTCAGCCTGTGTTCTAACAGAATGTGGATTCAGATCAAAAATTACTAACTCAATCTGTGTTCTAACAGAATGTGGGTTCAGATCAAAAATTACTAACTCAGTCTGTGTTTTGAAGAATATGAACTAAGATTTTGTTCCAAAATTACTCAGTCTGTGTTCTAACAGAATACTCACACAGCCTGTGTTCTAACAGAATATGGACTCAGTCTATATTTAAAGAATACTCACTCACTTCAGTATTCCTACAGAACACTCACGTAGCCAGTGTTCTAACAGAATACTAACTCAGCCTGTGTTCTAACAGAATGTGGATTCAGATCAAATATTACTAACTTAGTCAGTGTTCTAACAGAATGTGGACTCAGATTTTGTTCAAAAATTACTCAGTCTGTGTTCTAACAGATTATGGACTCAGTCTATGTTTAAAGAATACTCACTCAGCCAGTGTTCTACCAGAATATGGATTCAGACTATTTTCAAGAATACTCACTCAGCCTGTGTTCTAGCAGAACGCTCACTTAGCCTGTGTTCTAACAGAATGTGGACTCAGATATTGTTCAAAAATTACTAACTCAGTCTGTGTTCTAACAGAATTTGGAGGCAGTCTCGTTTTAAAAAATACTCACTCACCTCAGTGTTCTAACAGAACACTCACGTAGCCTGTGTTCTAACAGAACACTAACTCAGCCTGTTTTCTAACAAAATGTGGATTCAGATCAAAAATTACTAACGCAGTCTGTGTTCTAACAGAATATGGACTTAGATTTTGTTCAAAAATTACTCAGTCTGTGTTCTAACAGAATATGGACTCAGTCTATGTTTAAAGAATACTCACTCAGCCAGTATTTTACCAGAGTATGGACTCAGCCTGTGTTCTAACAGAATACTCACACAGCCTGTGTTCTAACAGAATATGTACTCAGTCTATATTTAAAGAATACTCACTCACCTCAGTATTCTAACAGAACACTCACGTAGCCAGTGTTCTAACAGAATACTAACTCAGCCTGTGTTCTAACAGAATGTGGACTCAGATTTTGTTCAAAAATTACTCAGTCTGTTTCTAACAGAATATGGAGTCAGTCTATGTTTAAAGAATACTCACTCAACCAGTATTTTACCAGAGTATGGACTCAGACTGTGTTCTAACAGAATACTCACACAGCCTGTGTTCTAACAGAATATGGACTCAGTCTATATTTAAAGAATACTCACTCACCTCAGTTTTCTAACAGAACACTCACGTACCCTGTGTTCTAACAGAACACTAACTCAGCCTGTTTTCTAACAGAATGTGGATTCAGATCAAAAATTACTAACGCAGTCTGTGTTCTAACAGAATATGGACTTAGATTTTGTTCAAAAATTACTCAGTCTGTGTTCTAACAGAATATGGACTCAGTCTATGTTTAAAGAATACTCACTCAGCCAATATTTTACCAGAGTATGGACTCAGCCTGTGTTCTAACAGAATACTCACACAGCCTGTGTTCTAACAGAATATGTACTCAGTCTATATTTAAAGAATACTCACTCACCTCAGTATTCCAACAGAACACTCACGTAGCCAGTGTTCTAACAGAATACTAACTCAGCCTGTGTTCTAACAGAATGTGGATTCAGATCAAATATTACTAACTCAGTCTGTGTTCTAACAGAATGTGGACTCAGAATTTGTTCAAAAATTATTCAGCCTGTGTTCTAACAGAATGTGGATTCAGATCAAAAATTACTAACTCAATCTGTGTTCTAACAGAATGTGGGTTCAGATCAAAAATTACTAACTCAGTCTGTGTTTTGAAGAATATGAACTAAGATTTTGTTCAAAAATTACTCAGTCTGTGTTCTAACAGAATATGGACTCAGTCTATATTTAAAGAATACTCACTCACCTCAGTATTCTAACAGAACACTCACGTAGCCAGTGTTCTAACAGAATACTAACTCAGCCTGTGTTCTAACAGAATGTGGATTCAGATCAAAAATTACAAACGCAGTCTGTGTTCTAACAGCATATGGACTTAGATTTTGTTCAAAAATTACTCAGTCTGTGTTCTAACAGAATATGGACTCAGTCTATGTTTAAAGAATACTCACTCAGCCAATATTTTACCAGAGTATGGACTCGGCCTGTGTTCTAACAGAATACTCACACAGCCTGTGTTCTAACAGAATATGGACTCAGTCTATATTTAAAGAATACTCACTCACCTCAGTATTCCTACAGAACACTCACTTAGCCAGTGTTCTAACAGAATACTAACTCAGCCTGTGTTCTAACAGAATGTGGATTCAGTTCAAAAATTACTAACTCAGTCTGTGTTCTAACAGAATGTGGACTCAGATTTTGTTCAAAAATTACTCAGTCTGTTTCTAACAGAATATGGTCTCAATCTATGTTTAAAGAATACTCACTCAGCCAATATTTTACCAGAGTATGGACTCGGCCTGTGTTCTAACAGAATACTCACACAGCCTGTGTTCTAACAGAATATGGACTCAGTCTATATTTAAAGAATACTCACTCACTTCAGTATTCCTACAGAACACTCACGTAGCCAGTGTTCTAACAGAATACTAACTCAGCCTGTGTTCTAACAGAATGTGGATTCAGATCAAATATTACTAACTCAGTCAGTGTTCTAACAGAATGTGGACTCAGATTTTGTTCAAAAATTACTCAGTCTGTGTTCTAACAGATTATGGACTCAGTCTATGTTTAAAGAATACTCACTCAGCCAGTGTTCTACCAGAATATGGATTCAGACTATTTTCAAGAATACTCACTCAGCCTGTGTTCTAGCAGAACGCTCACTTAGCCTGTGTTCTAACAGAATGTGGACTCAGATATTGTTCAAAAATTACTAACTCAGTCTGTGTTCTAACAGAATTTGGAGGCAGTCTCGTTTTAAAAAATACTCACTCACCTCAGTGTTCTAACAGAACACTCACGTAGCCTGTGTTCTAACAGAACACTAACTCAGCCTGTTTTCTAACAAAATGTGGATTCAGATCAAAAATTACTAACGCAGTCTGTGTTCTAACAGAATATGGACTTAGATTTTGTTCAAAAATTACTCAGTCTGTGTTCTAACAGAATATGGACTCAGTCTATGTTTAAAGAATACTCACTCAGCCAGTATTTTACCAGAGTATGGACTCAGCCTGTGTTCTAACAGAATACTCACACAGCCTGTGTTCTAACAGAATATGTACTCAGTCTATATTTAAAGAATACTCACTCACCTCAGTATTCTAACAGAACACTCACGTAGCCAGTGTTCTAACAGAATACTAACTCAGCCTGTGTTCTAACAGAATGTGGACTCAGATTTTGTTCAAAAATTACTCAGTCTGTTTCTAACAGAATATGGAGTCAGTCTATGTTTAAAGAATACTCACTCAACCAGTATTTTACCAGAGTATGGACTCAGCCTGTGTTCTAACAGAATACTCACACAGCCTGTGTTCTAACAGAATATGGACTCAGTCTATATTTAAAGAATACTCACTCACCTCAGTTTTCTAACAGAACACTCACGTACCCTGTGTTCTAACAGAACACTAACTCAGCCTGTTTTCTAACAGAATGTGGATTCAGATCAAAAATTACTAACGCAGTCTGTGTTCTAACAGAATATGGACTTAGATTTTGTTCAAAAATTACTCAGTCTGTGTTCTAACAGAATATGGACTCAGTCTATGTTTAAAGAATACTCACTCAGCCAATATTTTACCAGAGTATGGACTCAGCCTGTGTTCTAACAGAATACTCACACAGCCTGTGTTCTAACAGAATATGTACTCAGTCTATATTTAAAGAATACTCACTCACCTCAGTATTCCAACAGAACACTCACGTAGCCAGTGTTCTAACAGAATACTAACTCAGCCTGTGTTCTAACAGAATGTGGATTCAGATCAAATATTACTAACTCAGTCTGTGTTCTAACAGAATGTGGACGCAGATTTTGCTCAAAAATTATTCAGCCTGTGTTCTAACAGAATGTGGATTCAGATCAAAAATTACTAACTCAGTCTGTGTTCTAACAGAATGTGGACTCAGATTTTGTTCAAAAATTACTCAGTCTGTTTCTAACAGAATATGGTCTCAATCTATGTTTAAAGAATACTCACTCAGCCAGTATTTTACCAGAGTATGGACTCAGCCTGTGTTCTAACAGAATACTCACACAGCCTGTGTTCTAACAGAATATGGACTCAGTCTATATTTAAAGAATACTCACTCACCTCAGTATTCTAACAGAACACTCACGTAGCCTGTGTTCTAACAGAACACTAACTCAGCCTTCTTTCTAACAGAATGTGGATTCAGATCAAATATTACTAACGCAGTCTGTGCTCTAACAGAATGTGGACTCAGTCTATGTTTAAAGAATACTCACTCAGCCAGTGTTCTACCAGAATATGGATTCAGACTATTTTCAAGAATACTCACTCAGCCTGTGTTCTAGCAGAACGCTCACTTAGCCTGTGTTCTAACAGAATGTGGACTCAGATATTGTTCAAAAATTACTAACTCAGTCTGTGTTCTAACAGAATTTGGACGCAGTCTCTGTTTAAAAAATACTCACTCACCTCAGTGTTCTAACAGAACACTCACGTAGCCTGTGTTCTAACAGAACACTAACTCAGCCTGTTTTCTAACAAAATGTGGATTCAGATCAAAAATTACTAACGCAGTCTGTGTTCTAACAGAATATGGACTTAGATTTTGTTCAAAAATTACTCAGTCTGTGTTCTAACAGAATATGGACTCAGTCTATGTTTAAAGAATACTCACTCAGCCAGTATTTTACCAGAGTATGGACTCAGCCTGTGTTCTAACAGAATACTCACACAGCCTGTGTTCTAACAGAATATGTACTCAGTCTATATTTAAAGAATACTCACTCACCTCAGTATTCTAACAGAACACTCACGTAGCCAGTGTTCTAACAGAATACTAACTCAGCCTGTGTTCTAACAGAATGTGGACTCAGATTTTGTTCAAAAATTACTCAGTCTGTTTCTAACAGAATATGGAGTCAGTCTATGTTTAAAGAATACTCACTCAACCAGTATTTTACCAGAGTATGGACTCAGACTGTGTTCTAACAGAATACTCACACAGCCTGTGTTCTAACAGAATATGGACTCAGTCTATATTTAAAGAATACTCACTCACCTCAGTTTTCTAACAGAACACTCACGTACCCTGTGTTCTAACAGAACACTAACTCAGCCTGTTTTCTAACAGAATGTGGATTCAGATCAAAAATTACTAACGCAGTCTGTGTTCTAACAGAATATGGACTTAGATTTTGTTCAAAAATTACTCAGTCTGTGTTCTAACAGAATATGGACTCAGTCTATGTTTAAAGAATACTCACTCAGCCAATATTTTACCAGAGTATGGACTCAGCCTGTGTTCTAACAGAATACTCACACAGCCTGTGTTCTAACAGAATATGTACTCAGTCTATATTTAAAGAATACTCACTCACCTCAGTATTCCAACAGAACACTCACGTAGCCAGTGTTCTAACAGAATACTAACTCAGCCTGTGTTCTAACAGAATGTGGATTCAGATCAAATATTACTAACTCAGTCTGTGTTCTAACAGAATGTGGACGCAGATTTTGCTCAAAAATTATTCAGCCTGTGTTCTAACAGAATGTGGATTCAGATCAAAAATTACTAACTCAGTCTGTGTTCTAACAGAATGTGTACTCAGATTTTGTTCAAAAATTACTCAGTCTGTTTCTAACAGAATATGGTCTCAATCTATGTTTAAAGAATACTCACTCAGCCAGTATTTTACCAGAGTATGGACTCAGCCTGTGTTCTAACAGAATACTCACACAGCCTGTGTTCTAACAGAATATGGACTCAGTCTATATTTAAAGAATACTCACTCACCTCAGTATTCTAACAGAACACTCACGTAGCCTGTGTTCTAACAGAACACTAACTCAGCCTGTTTTCTAACAGAATGTGGATTCAGATCAAAAATTACTAACGCAGTCTGTGTTCTAACAGAATATGGACTTAGATTTTGTTCAAAAATTACTCAGTCTGTGTTCTAACAGAATATGGAATCAGTCTATGTTTAAAATATACTCACTCAGCCAATATTTTACCAGAGTATGGACTCAGCCTGTGTTCTAACAGAATACTCACACAGCCTGTGTTCTAACAGAATATGGACTCAGTCTATATTTAAAGAATACTCACTCACCTCAGTATTCCAACAGAACACTCACGTAGCCAGTGTTCTAACAGAATACTAACTCAGCCTGTGTTCTAACAGAATGTGGATTCAGATCAAATATTACTAACTCAGTCTGTGTTCTAACAGAATGTGGACTCAGAATTTGTTCAAAAATTATTCAGCCTGTGTTCTAACAGAATGTGGATTCAGATCAAAAATTACTAACTCAGTCTGTGTTCTAACAGAATGTGGGTTCAGATCAAAAATTACTAACTCTGTCTGTGTTCTGAAGAATATGAACTCAGATTTTGTTCAAAAATTACTCAGTCTGTGTTCTAACAGAATATGGACTCAGTCTATATTTAAAGAATACTCACTCACCTCAGTATTCTAACAGAACACTCACGTAGCCAGTGTTCTAACAGAATACTAACTCAGCCTGTGTTCTAACAGAATGTGGATTCAGATCAAAAATTACAAACGCAGTCTGTGTTCTAACAGCATATGGACTTAGATTTTGTTCAAAAATTACTCAGTCTGTGTTCTAACAAAATATGGACTCAGTCTATGTTTAAAGAATACTCACTCAGCCAATATTTTACCAGAGTATGGACTCGGCCTGTGTTCTAACAGAATACTCACACAGCCTGTGTTCTAACAGAATATGGACTCAGTCTATATTTAAAGAATACTCACTCACCTCAGTATTCCTACAGAACACTCACTTAGCCAGTGTTCTAACAGAATACTAACTCAGCCTGTGTTCTAACAGAATGTGGATTCAGTTCAAAAATTACTAACTCAGTCTGTGTTCTAACAGAATGTGGACTCAGATTTTGTTCAAAAATTACTCAGTCTGTTTCTAACAGAATATGGTCTCAATCTATGTTTAAAGAATACTCACTCAACCAGTATTTTACCAGAGTATGGACTCAGCCTGTGTTCTAACAGAATACTCACACAGCCTGTGTTCTAACAGAATATGGACTCAGTCTATATTTAAAGAATACTCACTCACCTCAGTATTCTAACAGAACACTCACGTAGCCTGTGTTCTAACAGAACACTAACTCAGCCTGCTTTCTAACAGAATGTGGATTCAGATCAAATATTACTAACGCAGTCTGTGTTCTAACAGAATGTGGACTCAGATATTGTTCAAAATTTACTCAGTCTGTGTTCTAACAGAATATGGACTCAGTCTATGTTTAAAGAATACTCACTCAGCCAATATTTTACCAGAGTGTTGACTCGGCCTGTGTTCTAACAGAATACTCACACAGCCTGTGTTCTAACAGAATATGGACTCAGTCTATATTTAAAGAATACTCACTCACCTCAGTATTCCTACAGAACACTCACGTAGCCAGTGTTCTAACAGAATACTAACTCAGCCTGTGTTCTAACAGAATGTGGATTCAGATCAAAAATTACTAACTCAGTCTGTGTTCTAACAGAATGTGGACTCAGATTTTGTTCAAAAATTACTCAGTCTTTGTTCTAACAGAATATGGACTCAGTCTATGTTTAAAGAATACTCACTCAGCCAGTGTTCTACCAGAATATGGATTCAGACTATTTTCAAGAATACTCACTCAGCCTGTGTTCTAGCAGAACGCTCACTTAGCCTGTGTTCTAACAGAATGTGGACTCAGATATTGTTCAAAAATTACTAACTTAGTCTGTGTTCTAACAGAATTTGGACGCAGTCTCTGTTTAAAAAATACTCACTCACCTCAGTGTTCTAACAGAACACTCACGTAGCCTGTGTTCTAACAGAACACTAACTCAGCCTGTTTTCTAAAAAATGTGGATTGAGATCAAAAATTACTAACGCAGTCTGTGTTCTAACAGAATATGGACTTAGATTTTGTTCAAAAATTACTCAGTCTGTGTTCTAACAGAATATGGACTCAGTCTATGTTTAAAGAATACTCACTCAGCCAGTATTTTACCAGAGTATGGACTCAGCCTGTGTTCTAACAGAATACTCACACAGCCTGTGTTCTAACAGAATATGTACTCAGTCTATATTTAAAGAATACTCACTCACCTCAGTATTCTAACAGAACACTCACGTAGCCAGTGTTCTAACAGAATACTAACTCAGCCTGTGTTCTAACAGAATGTGGACTCAGATTTTGTTCAAAAATTACTCAGTCTGTTTCTAACAGAATATGGAGTCAGTCTATGTTTAAAGAATACTCACTCAACCAGTATTTTACCAGAGTATGGACTCAGCCTGTGTTCTAACAGAATACTCACACAGCCTGTGTTCTAACAGAATATGGACTCAGTCTATATTTAAAGAATACTCACTCACCTCAGTTTTCTAACAGAACACTCACGTACCCTGTGTTCTAACAGAACACTAACTCAGCCTGTTTTCTAACAGAATGTGGATTCAGATCAAAAATTACTAACGCAGTCTGTGTTCTAACAGAATATGGACTTAGATTTTGTTCAAAAATTACTCAGTCTGTGTTCTAACAGAATATGGAATCAGTCTATGTTTAAAATATACTCACTCAGCCAATATTTTACCAGAGTATGGACTCAGCCTGTGTTCTAACAGAATACTCACACAGCCTGTGTTCTAACAGAATATGGACTCAGTCTATATTTAAAGAATACTCACTCACCTCAGTATTCCAACAGAACACTCACGTAGCCAGTGTTCTAACAGAATACCAACTCAGCCTGTGTTCTAACAGAATGTGGATTCAGATCAAATATTACTAACTCAGTCTGTGTTCTAACAGAATGTGGACTCAGAATTTGTTCAAAAATTATTCAGCCTGTGTTCTAACAGAATGTGGATTCAGATCAAAAATTACTAACTCAGTCTGTGTTCTAACAGAATGTGGGTTCAGATCAAAAATTACTAACTCAGTCTGTGTTTTGAAGAATATGAACTCAGATTTTGTTCAAAAATTACTCAGTCTGTGTTCTAACAGAATATGGACTCAGTCTATATTTAAAGAATACTCACTCACCTCAGTATTCTAACAGAACACTCACGTAGCCAGTGTTCTAACAGAATACTAACTCAGCCTGTGTTCTAACAGAATGTGGATTCAGATCAAAAATTACAAACGCAGTCTGTGTTCTAACAGCATATGGACTTAGATTTTGTTCAAAAATTACTTAGTCTGTGTTCTAACAGAATATGGACTCAGTCTATGTTTAAAGAATACTCACTCAGCCAATATTTTACCAGAGTATGGACTCGGCCTGTGTTCTAACAGAATACTCACACAGCCTGTGTTCTAACAGAATATGGACTCAGTCTATATTTAAAGAATACTCACTCACCTCAGTATTCCTACAGAACACTCACTTAGCCAGTGTTCTAACAGAATACTAACTCAGCCTGTGTTCTAACAGAATGTGGATTCAGTTCAAAAATTACTAACTCAGTCTGTGTTCTAACAGAATGTGGACTCAGATTTTGTTCAAAAATTACTCAGTCTGTTTCTAACAGAATATGGTCTCAATCTATGTTTAAAGAATACTCACTCAGCCAGTATTTTACCAGAGTATGGACTCAGCCTGTGTTCTAACAGAATACTCACACAGCCTGTGTTCTAACAGAATATGGACTCAGTCTATATTTAAAGAATACTCACTCACCTCAGTATTCTAACAGAACACTCACGTAGCCTGTGTTCTAACAGAACACTAACTCAGCCTGCTTTCTAACAGAATGTGGATTCAGATCAAATATTACTAACGCAGTCTGTG
Source organism: Furipterus horrens (assembly GCF_987537825.1). NCBI lineage: Eukaryota > Metazoa > Chordata > Mammalia > Chiroptera > Furipteridae > Furipterus > Furipterus horrens. The sequence goes on along the minus strand of NW_028327181.1, from coordinate 39,276,345 downwards.
TTCTAACAGAATGTGGACTCAGATATTGTTCAAAATTTACTCAGTCTGTGTTCTAACAGAATATGGACTCAGTCTATGTTTAAAGAATACTCACTCAGCCAATATTTTACCAGAGTATGGACTCGGCCTGTGTTCTAACAGAATACTCACACAGCCTGTGTTCTAACAGAATATGGACTCAGTCTATATTTAAAGAATACTCACTCACTTCAGTATTCCTACAGAACACTCACGTAGCCAGTGTTCTAACAGAATACTAACTCAGCCTGTGTTCTAACAGAATGTGGATTCAGATCAAATATTACTAACTCAGTCAGTGTTCTAACAGAATGTGGACTCAGATTTTGTTCAAAAATTACTCAGTCTGTGTTCTAACAGAATATGGACTAAGTCTATGTTTAAAGAATACTCACTCAGCTCAGTGTTCTAACATAACACTCACTTAGCCTGTGTTCTAACAGAATGTGGTTTCAGATCAAAAATTACTAACTCAGTCTGTGTTCTAACAGAATGTGGACTCAGATTTTGTTCAAAAATTACTCAGTCTGTGTTCTAACAGAATATGGACTCAGTCTATGTTTAAAGAATACTCACTCAGCCAGTGTTCTACCAGAATATGGATTCAGACTATTTTCAAGAATACTCACTCAGCCTGTGTTCTAGCAGAACGCTCACTTAGCCTGTGTTCTAACAGAATGTGGACTCAGATATTTTTCAAAAATTACTAACTCAGTCTGTGTTCTAACAGAATTTGGAGGCAGTCTCGTTTTAAAAAATACTCACTCACCTCAGTGTTCTAACAGAACACTCACGTAGCCTGTGTTCTAACAGAACATTAACTCAGCCTGTTTTCTAACAAAATGTGGATTGAGATCAAAAATTACTAACGCAGTCTGTGTTCTAACAGAATATGGACTTAGATTTTGTTCAAAAATTACTCAGTCTGTGTTCTAACAGAATATGGACTCAGTCTATGTTTAAAGAATACTCACTCAGCCAGTATTTTACCAGAGTATGGACTCAGCCTGTGTTCTAACAGAATACTCACACAGCCTGTGTTCTAACAGAATATGTACTCAGTCTATATTTAAAGAATACTCACTCACCTCAGTATTCTAACAGAACACTCACGTAGCCAGTGTTCTAACAGAATACTAACTCAGCCTGTGTTCTAACAGAATGTGGACTCAGATTTTGTTCAAAAATTACTCAGTCTGTTTCTAACAGAATATGGAGTCAGTCTATGTTTAAAGAATACTCACTCAACCAGTATTTTACCAGAGTATGGACTCAGCCTGTGTTCTAACAGAATACTCACACAGCCTGTGTTCTAACAGAATATGGACTCAGTCTATATTTAAAGAATACTCACTCACCTCAGTTTTCTAACAGAACACTCACGTACCCTGTGTTCTAACAGAACACTAACTCAGCCTGTTTTCTAACAGAATGTGGATTCAGATCAAAAATTACTAACGCAGTCTGTGTTCTAACAGAATATGGACTTAGATTTTGTTCAAAAATTACTCAGTCTGTGTTCTAACAGAATATGGACTCAGTCTATGTTTAAAGAATACTCACTCAGCCAATATTTTACCAGAGTATGGACTCAGCCTGTGTTCTAACAGAATACTCACACAGCCTGTGTTCTAACAGAATATGTACTCAGTCTATATTTAAAGAATACTCACTCACCTCAGTATTCCAACAGAACACTCACGTAGCCAGTGTTCTAACAGAATACTAACTCAGCCTGTGTTCTAACAGAATGTGGATTCAGATCAAATATTACTAACTCAGTCTGTGTTCTAACAGAATGTGGACGCAGATTTTGCTCAAAAATTATTCAGCCTGTGTTCTAACAGAATGTGGATTCAGATCAAAAATTACTAACTCAGTCTGTGTTCTAACAGAATGTGGACTCAGATTTTGTTCAAAAATTACTCAGTCTGTTTCTAACAGAATATGGTCTCAATCTATGTTTAAAGAATACTCACTCAGCCAGTATTTTACCAGAGTATGGACTCAGCCTGTGTTCTAACAGAATACTCACACAGCCTGTGTTCTAACAGAATATGGACTCAGTCTATATTTAAAGAATACTCACTCACCTCAGTATTCTAACAGAACACTCACGTAGCCTGTGTTCTAACAGAACACTAACTCAGCCTTCTTTCTAACAGAATGTGGATTCAGATCAAATATTACTAACGCAGTCTGTGTTCTAACAGAATGTGGACTCAGTCTATGTTTAAAGAATACTCACTCAGCCAGTGTTCTACCAGAATATGGATTCAGACTATTTTCAAGAATACTCACTCAGCCTGTGTTCTAGCAGAACGCTCACTTAGCCTGTGTTCTAACAGAATGTGGACTCAGATATTGTTCAAAAATTACTAACTCAGTCTGTGTTCTAACAGAATTTGGACGCAGTCTCTGTTTAAAAAATACTCACTCACCTCAGTGTTCTAACAGAACACTCACGTAGCCTGTGTTCTAACAGAACACTAACTCAGCCTGTTTTCTAACAAAATGTGGATTCAGATCAAAAATTACTAACGCAGTCTGTGTTCTAACAGAATATGGACTTAGATTTTGTTCAAAAATTACTCAGTCTGTGTTCTAACAGAATATGGACTCAGTCTATGTTTAAAGAATACTCACTCAACCAGTATTTTACCAGAGTATGGACTCAGCCTGTGTTCTAACAGAATACTCACACAGCCTGTGTTCTAACAGAATATGGACTCAGTCTATATTTAAAGAATACTCACTCACCTCAGTTTTCTAACAGAACACTCACGTACCCTGTGTTCTAACAGAACACTAACTCAGCCTGTTTTCTAACAGAATGTGGATTCAGATCAAAAATTACTAACGCAGTCTGTGTTCTAACAGAATATGGACTTAGATTTTGTTCAAAAATTACTCAGTCTGTGTTCTAACAGAATATGGACTCAGTCTATGTTTAAAGAATACTCACTCAGCCAATATTTTACCAGAGTATGGACTCAGCCTGTGTTCTAACAGAATACTCACACAGCCTGTGTTCTAACAGAATATGTACTCAGTCTATATTTAAAGAATACTCACTCACCTCAGTATTCCAACAGAACACTCACGTAGCCAGTGTTCTAACAGAATACTAACTCAGCCTGTGTTCTAACAGAATGTGGATTCAGATCAAATATTACTAACTCAGTCTGTGTTCTAACAGAATGTGGACGCAGATTTTGCTCAAAAATTATTCAGCCTGTGTTCTAACAGAATGTGGATTCAGATCAAAAATTACTAACTCAGTCTGTGTTCTAACAGAATGTGGACTCAGATTTTGTTCAAAAATTACTCAGTCTGTTTCTAACAGAATATGGTCTCAATCTATGTTTAAAGAATACTCACTCAGCCAGTATTTTACCAGAGTATGGACTCAGCCTGTGTTCTAACAGAATACTCACACAGCCTGTGTTCTAACAGAATATGGACTCAGTCTATATTTAAAGAATACTCACTCACCTCAGTATTCTAACAGAACACTCACGTAGCCTGTGTTCTAACAGAACACTAACTCAGCCTTCTTTCTAACAGAATGTGGATTCAGATCAAATATTACTAACGCAGTCTGTGTTCTAACAGAATGTGGACTCAGTCTATGTTTAAAGAATACTCACTCAGCCAGTGTTCTACCAGAATATGGATTCAGACTATTTTCAAGAATACTCACTCAGCCTGTGTTCTAGCAGAACGCTCACTTAGCCTGTGTTCTAACAGAATGTGGACTCAGATATTGTTCAAAAATTACTAACTCAGTCTGTGTTCTAACAGAATTTGGACGCAGTCTCTGTTTAAAAAATACTCACTCACCTCAGTGTTCTAACAGAACACTCACGTAGCCTGTGTTCTAACAGAACACTAACTCAGCCTGTTTTCTAACAAAATGTGGATTCAGATCAAAAATTACTAACGCAGTCTGTGTTCTAACAGAATATGGACTTAGATTTTGTTCAAAAATTACTCAGTCTGTGTTCTAACAGAATATGGACTCAGTCTATGTTTAAAGAATACTCACTCAGCCAGTATTTTACCAGAGTATGGACTCAGCCTGTGTTCTAACAGAATACTCACACAGCCTGTGTTCTAACAGAATATGTACTCAGTCTATATTTAAAGAATACTCACTCACCTCAGTATTCTAACAGAACACTCACGTAGCCAGTGTTCTAACAGAATACTAACTCAGCCTGTGTTCTAACAGAATGTGGACTCAGATTTTGTTCAAAAATTACTCAGTCTGTTTCTAACAGAATATGGAGTCAGTCTATGTTTAAAGAATACTCACTCAACCAGTATTTTACCAGAGTATGGACTCAGCCTGTGTTCTAACAGAATACTCACACAGCCTGTGTTCTAACAGAATATGGACTCAGTCTATATTTAAAGAATACTCACTCACCTCAGTTTTCTAACAGAACACTCACGTACCCTGTGTTCTAACAGAACACTAACTCAGCCTGTTTTCTAACAGAATGTGGATTCAGATCAAAAATTACTAACGCAGTCTGTGTTCTAACAGAATATGGACTTAGATTTTGTTCAAAAATTACTCAGTCGGTGTTCTAACAGAATATGGACTCAGTCTATGTTTAAAGAATACTCACTCAGCCAATATTTTACCAGAGTATGGACTCAGCCTGTGTTCTAACAGAATACTCACACAGCCTGTGTTCTAACAGAATATGTACTCAGTCTATATTTAAAGAATACTCACTCACCTCAGTATTCCAACAGAACACTCACGTAGCCAGTGTTCTAACAGAATACTAACTCAGCCTGTGTTCTAACAGAATGTGGATTCAGATCAAATATTACTAACTCAGTCTGTGTTCTAACAGAATGTGGACGCAGATTTTGCTCAAAATTTATTCAGCCTGTGTTCTAACAGAATGTGGATTCAGATCAAAAATTACTAACTCAGTCTGTGTTCTAACAGAATGTGGACTCAGATTTTGTTCAAAAATTACTCAGTCTGTTTCTAACAGAATATGGTCTCAATCTATGTTTAAAGAATACTCACTCAGCCAGTATTTTACCAGAGTATGGACTCAGCCTGTGTTCTAACAGAATACTCACACAGCCTGTGTTCTAACAGAATATGGACTCAGTCTATATTTAAAGAATACTCACTCACCTCAGTATTCTAACAGAACACTCACGTAGCCTGTGTTCTAACAGAACACTAACTCAGCCTGTTTTCTAACAGAATGTGGATTCAGATCAAAAATTACTAACGCAGTCTGTGTTCTAACAGAATATGGACTTAGATTTTGTTCAAAAATTACTCAGTCTGTGTTCTAACAGAATATGGAATCAGTCTATGTTTAAAATATACTCACTCAGCCAATATTTTACCAGAGTATGGACTCAGCCTGTGTTCTAACAGAATACTCACACAGCCTGTGTTCTAACAGAATATGGACTCAGTCTATATTTAAAGAATACTCACTCACCTCAGTATTCCAACAGAACACTCACGTAGCCAGTGTTCTAACAGAATACTAACTCAGCCTGTGTTCTAACAGAATGTGGATTCAGATCAAATATTACTAACTCAGTCTGTGTTCTAACAGAATGTGGACTCAGAATTTGTTCAAAAATTATTCAGCCTTTGTTCTAACAGAATGTGGATTCAGATCAAAAATTACTAACTCAGTCTGTGTTCTAACAGAATGTGGGTTCAGATCAAAAATTACTAACTCTGTCTGTGTTCTGAAGAATATGAACTCAGATTTTGTTCAAAAATTACTCAGTCTGTGTTCTAACAGAATATGGACTCAGTCTATATTTAAAGAATACTCACTCACCTCAGTATTCTAACAGAACACTCACGTAGCCAGTGTTCTAACAGAATACTAACTCAGCCTGTGTTCTAACAGAATGTGGATTCAAATCAAAAATTACAAACGCAGTCTGTGTTCTAACAGCATATGGACTTAGATTTTGTTCAAAAATTACTCAGTCTGTGTTCTAACAGAATATGGACTCAGTCTATGTTTAAAGAATACTCACTCAGCCAATATTTTACCAGAGTATGGACTCGGCCTGTGTTCTAACAGAATACTCACACAGCCTGTGTTCTAACAGAATATGGACTCAGTCTATATTTAAAGAATACTCACTCACCTCAGTATTCCTACAGAACACTCACTTAGCCAGTGTTCTAACAGAATACTAACTCAGCCTGTGTTCTAACAGAATGTGGATTCAGTTCAAAAATTACTAACTCAGTCTGTGTTCTAACAGAATGTGGACTCAGATTTTGTTCAAAAATTACTCAGTCTGTTTCTAACAGAATATGGTCTCAATCTATGTTTAAAGAATACTCACTCAGCCAGTATTTTACCAGAGTATGGACTCAGCCTGTGTTCTAACAGAATACTCACACAGCCTGTGTTCTAACAGAATATGGACTCAGTCTATATTTAAAGAATACTCACTCACCTCAGTATTCTAACAGAACACTCACGTAGCCTGTGTTCTAACAGAACACTAACTCAGCCTGCTTTCTAACAGAATGTGCATTCAGATCAAATATTACTAACGCAGTCTGTGTTCTAACAGAATGTGGACTCAGATATTGTTCAAAATTTACTCAGTCTGTGTTCTAACAGAATATGGACTCAGTCTATGTTTAAAGAATACTCACTCAGCCAATATTTTACCAGAGTGTTGACTCGGCCTGTGTTCTAACAGAATACTCACACAGCCTGTGTTCTAACAGAATATGGACTCAGTCTATATTTAAAGAATACTCACTCACCTCAGTATTCTAACAGAACACTCACGTAGCCAGTGTTCTAACAGAATACTAACTCAGCCTGTGTTCTAACAGAATGTGGACTCAGATTTTGTTCAAAAATTACTCAGTCTGTTTCTAACAGAATATGGAGTCAGTCTATGTTTAAAGAATACTCACTCAACCAGTATTTTACCAGAGTATGGACTCAGCCTGTGTTCTAACAGAATACTCACACAGCCTGTGTTCTAACACAATATGGACTCAGTCTATATTTAAAGAATACTCACTCACCTCAGTTTTCTAACAGAACACTCACGTACCCTGTGTTCTAACAGAACACTAACTCAGCCTGTTTTCTAACAGAATGTGGATTCAGATCAAAAATTACTAACGCAGTCTGTGTTCTAACAGAATATGGACTTAGATTTTGTTCAAAAATTACTCAGTCTGTGTTCTAACAGAATATGGACTCAGTCTATGTTTAAAGAATACTCACTCAGCCAATATTTTACCAGAGTATGGACTCAGCCTGTGTTCTAACAGAATACTCACACAGCCTGTGTTCTAACAGAATATGTACTCAGTCTATATTTAAAGAATACTCACTCACCTCAGTATTCCAACAGAACACTCACGTAGCCAGTGTTCTAACAGAATACTAACTCAGCCTGTGTTCTAACAGAATGTGGATTCAGATCAAATATTACTAACTCAGTCTGTGTTCTAACAGAATGTGGACGCAGATTTTGCTCAAAAATTATTCAGCCTGTGTTCTAACAGAATGTGGATTCAGATCAAAAATTACTAACTCAGTCTGTGTTCTAACAGAATGTGGACTCAGATTTTGTTCAAAAATTACTCAGTCTGTTTCTAACAGAATATGGTCTCAATCTATGTTTAAAGAATACTCACTCAGCCAGTATTTTACCAGAGTATGGACTCAGCCTGTGTTCTAACAGAATACTCACACAGCCTGTGTTCTAACAGAATATGGACTCAGTCTATATTTAAAGAATACTCACTCACCTCAGTATTCTAACAGAACACTCACGTAGCCTGTGTTCTAACAGAACACTAACTCAGCCTTCTTTCTAACAGAATGTGGATTCAGATCAAATATTACTAACGCAGTCTGTGTTCTAACAGAATGTGGACTCAGTCTATGTTTAAAGAATACTCACTCAGCCAGTGTTCTACCAGAATATGGATTCAGACTATTTTCAAGAATACTCACTCAGCCTGTGTTCTAGCAGAACGCTCACTTAGCCTGTGTTCTAACAGAATGTGGACTCAGATATTGTTCAAAAATTACTAACTCAGTCTGTGTTCTAACAGAATTTGGACGCAGTCTCTGTTTAAAAAATACTCACTCACCTCAGTGTTCTAACAGAACACTCACGTAGCCTGTGTTCTAACAGAACACTAACTCAGCCTGTTTTCTAACAAAATGTGGATTCAGATCAAAAATTACTAACGCAGTCTGTGTTCTAACAGAATATGGACTTAGATTTTGTTCAAAAATTACTCAGTCTGTGTTCTAACAGAATATGGACTCAGTCTATGTTTAAAGAATACTCACTCAGCCAGTATTTTACCAGAGTATGGACTCAGCCTGTGTTCTAACAGAATACTCACAGAGCCTGTGTTCTAACAGAATATGTACTCAGTCTATATTTAAAGAATACTCACTCACCTCAGTATTCTAACAGAACACTCACGTAGCCAGTGTTCTAACAGAATACTAACTCAGCCTGTGTTCTAACAGAATGTGGACTCAGATTTTGTTCAAAAATTACTCAGTCTGTTTCGAACAGAATATGGAGTCAGTCTATGTTTAAAGAATACTCACTCAACCAGTATTTTACCAGAGTATGGACTCAGCCTGTGTTCTAACAGAATACTCACACAGCCTGTGTTCTAACAGAATATGGACTCAGTCTATATTTAAAGAATACTCACTCACCTCAGTTTTCTAACAGAACACTCACGTACCCTGTGTTCTAACAGAACACTAACTCAGCCTGTTTTCTAACAGAATGTGGATGCAGATCAAAAATTACTAACGCAGTCTGTGTTCTAACAGAATATGGACTTAGATTTTGTTCAAAAATTACTCAGTCGGTGTTCTAACAGAATATGGACTCAGTCTATGTTTAAAGAATACTCACTCAGCCAATATTTTACCAGAGTATGGACTCAGCCTGTGTTCTAACAGAATACTCACACAGCCTGTGTTCTAACAGAATATGTACTCAGTCTATATTTAAAGAATACTCACTCACCTCAGTATTCCAACAGAACACTCACGTAGCCAGTGTTCTAACAGAATACTAACTCAGCCTGTGTTCTAACAGAATGTGGATTCAGATCAAATATTACTAACTCAGTCTGTGTTCTAACAGAATGTGGACGCAGATTTTGCTCAAAATTTATTCAGCCTGTGTTCTAACAGAATGTGGATTCAGATCAAAAATTACTAACTCAGTCTGTGTTCTAACAGAATGTGGACTCAGATTTTGTTCAAAAATTACTCAGTCTGTTTCTAACAGAATATGGTCTCAATCTATGTTTAAAGAATACTCACTCAGCCAGTATTTTACCAGAGTATGGACTCAGCCTGTGTTCTAACAGAATACTCACACAGCCTGTGTTCTAACAGAATATGGACTCAGTCTATATTTAAAGAATACTCACTCACCTCAGTATTCTAACAGAACACTCACGTAGCCTGTGTTCTAACAGAACACTAACTCAGCCTGTTTTCTAACAGAATGTGGATTCAGATCAAAAATTACTAACGCAGTCTGTGTTCTAACAGAATATGGACTTAGATTTTGTTCAAAAATTACTCAGTCTGTGTTCTAACAGAATATGGAATCAGTCTATGTTTAAAATATACTCACTCAGCCAATATTTTACCAGAGTATGGACTCAGCCTGTGTTCTAACAGAATACTCACACAGCCTGTGTTCTAACAGAATATGGACTCAGTCTATATTTAAAGAATACTCACTCACCTCAGTATTCCAACAGAACACTCACGTAGCCAGTGTTCTAACAGAATACTAACTCAGCCTGTGTTCTAACAGAATGTGGATTCAGATCAAATATTACTAACTCAGTCTGTGTTCTAACAGAATGTGGACTCAGAATTTGTTCAAAAATTATTCAGCCTTTGTTCTAACAGAATGTGGATTCAGATCAAAAATTACTAACTCAGTCTGTGTTCTAACAGAATGTGGGTTCAGATCAAAAATTACTAACTCTGTCTGTGTTCTGAAGAATATGAACTCAGATTTTGTTCAAAAATTACTCAGTCTGTGTTCTAACAGAATATGGACTCAGTCTATATTTAAAGAATACTCACTCACCTCAGTATTCTAACAGAACACTCACGTAGCCAGTGTTCTAACAGAATACTAACTCAGCCTGTGTTCTAACAGAATGTGGATTCAGATCAAAAATTACAAACGCAGTCTGTGTTCTAACAGCATATGGACTTAGATTTTGTTCAAAAATTACTCAGTCTGTGTTCTAACAGAATATGGACTCAGTCTATGTTTAAAGAATACTCACTCAGCCAATATTTTACCAGAGTATGGACTCGGCCTGTGTTCTAACAGAATACTCACACAGCCTGTGTTCTAACAGAATATGGACTCAGTCTATATTTAAAGAATACTCACTCACCTCAGTATTCCTACAGAACACTCACTTAGCCAGTGTTCTAACAGAATACTAACTCAGCCTGTGTTCTAACAGAATGTGGATTCAGTTCAAAAATTACTAACTCAGTCTGTGTTCTAACAGAATGTGGACTCAGATTTTGTTCAAAAATTACTCAGTCTGTTTCTAACAGAATATGGTCTCAATCTATGTTTAAAGAATACTCACTCAGCCAGTATTTTACCAGAGTATGGACTCAGCCTGTGTTCTAACAGAATACTCACACAGCCTGTGTTCTAACAGAATATGGACTCAGTCTATATTTAAAGAATACTCACTCACCTCAGTATTCTAACAGAACACTCACGTAGCCTGTGTTCTAACAGAACACTAACTGAGCCTGCTTTCTAACAGAATGTGCATTCAGATCAAATATTACTAACGCAGTCTGTGTTCTAACAGAATGTGGACTCAGATATTGTTCAAAATTTACTCAGTCTGTGTTCTAACAGAATATGGACTCAGTCTATGTTTAAAGAATACTCACTCAGCCAATATTTTACCAGAGTGTTGACTCGGCCTGTGTTCTAACAGAATACTCACACAGCCTGTGTTCTAACAGAATATGGACTCAGTCTATATTTAAAGAATACTCACTCACCTCAGTATTCCTACAGAACACTCACGTAGCCAGTGTTCTAACAGAATACTAACTCAGCCTGTGTTCTCACAGAATGTGGATTCAGATCAAATATTACTAACTCAGTCAGTGTTCTAACAGAATGTGGACTCAGATTTTGTTCAAAAATTACTCAGTCTGTGTTCTAACAGAATATGGACTAAGTCTATGTTTAAAGAATACTCACTCAGCTCAGTGTTCTAACATAACACTCACTTAGCCTGTGTTCTAACAGAATGTGGTTTCAGATCAAAAATTACTAACTCAGTCTCTGTTCTAACAGAATGTGGACTCAGATTTTGTTCAAAAATTACTCAGTCTGTGTTCTAACAGAATATGGACTCAGTCTATGTTTAAAGAATACTCACTCAGCCAGTGTTCTACCAGAATATGGATTCAGACTATTTTCAAGAATACTCACTCAGCCTGTGTTCTAGCAGAACGCTCACTTAGCCTGTGTTCTAACAGAATGTGGACTCAGATATTGTTCAAAAATTACTAACTTAGTCTGTGTTCTAACAGAATTTGGACGCAGTCTCTGTTTAAAAAATACTCACTCACCTCAGTGTTCTAACAGAACACTCACGTAGCCTGTGTTCTAACAGAACACTAACTCAGCCTGTTTTCTAACAAAATGTGGATTGAGATCAAAAATTACTAACGCAGTCTGTGTTCTAACAGAATATGGACTTAGATTTTGTTCAAAAATTACTCAGTCTGTGTTCTAACAGAATATGGACTCAGTCTATGTTTAAAGAATACTCACTCAGCCAGTATTTTACCAGAGTATGGACTCAGCCTGTGTTCTAACAGAATACTCACACAGCCTGTGTTCTAACGGAATATGTACTCAGTCTATATTTAAAGAATACTCACTCACCTCAGTATTCTAACAGAACACTCACATAGCCAGTGTTCTAACAGAATACTAACTCAGCCTGTGTTCTAACAGAATGTGGACTCAGATTTTGTTCAAAAATTACTCAGTCTGTTTCTAACAGAATATGGAGTCAGTCTATGTTTAAAGAATACTCACTCAACCAGTATTTTACCAGAGTATGGACTCAGCCTGTGTTCTAACAGAATACTCACACAGCCTGTGTTCTAACAGAATATGGACTCAGTCTATATTTAAAGAATACTCACTCACCTCAGTTTTCTAACAGAACACTCACGTACCCTGTGTTCTAACAGAACACTAACTCAGCCTGTTTTCTAACAGAATGTGGATTCAGATCAAAAATTACTAACGCAGTCTGTGTTCTAACAGAATATGGACTTAGATTTTGTTCAAAAATTACTCAGTCTGTGTTCTAACAGAATATGGAATCAGTCTATGTTTAAAATATACTCACTCAGCCAATATTTTACCAGAGTATGGACTCAGCCTGTGTTCTAACAGAATACTCACACAGCCTGTGTTCTAACAGAATATGGACTCAGTCTATATTTAAAGAATACTCACTCACCTCAGTATTCCAACAGAACACTCACGTAGCCAGTGTTCTAACAGAATACTAACTCAGCCTGTGTTCTAACAGAATGTGGATTCAGATCAAATATTACTAACTCAGTCTGTGTTCTAACAGAATGTGGACTCAGAATTTGTTCAAAAATTATTCAGCCTGTGTTCTAACAGAATGTGGATTCAGATCAAAAATTACTAACTCAGTCTGTGTTCTAACAGAATGTGGGTTCAGATCAAAAATTACTAACTCAGTCTGTGTTTTGAAGAATATGAACTCAGATTTTGTTCAAAAATTACTCAGTCTGTGTTCTAACAGAATATGGACTCAGTCTATATTTAAAGAATACTCACTCACCTCAGTATTCTAACAGAACACTCACGTAGCCAGTGTTCTAACAGAATACTAACTCAGCCTGTGTTCTAACAGAATGTGGATTCAGATCAAAAATTACAAACGCAGTCTGTGTTCTAACAGCATATGGACTTAGATTTTGTTCAAAAATTACTCAGTCTGTGTTCTAACAGAATATGGACTCAGTCTATGTTTAAAGAATACTCACTCAGCCAATATTTTACCAGAGTATGGACTCAGCCTGTGTTCTAACAGAATACTCACACAGCCTGTGTTCTAACAGAATATGTACTCAGTCTATATTTAAAGAATACTCACTCACCTCAGTATTCCAACAGAACACTCACGTAGCCAGTGTTCTAACAGAATACTAACTCAGCCTGTGTTCTAACAGAATGTGGATTCAGATCAAATATTACTAACTCAGTCTGTGTTCTAACAGAATGTGGACGCAGATTTTGCTCAAAAATTATTCAGCCTGTGTTCTAACAGAATGTGGATTCAGATCAAAAATTACTAACTCAGTCTGTGTTCTAACAGAATGTGGACTCAGATTTTGTTCAAAAATTACTCAGTCTGTTTCTAACAGAATATGGTCTCAATCTATGTTTAAAGAATACTCACTCAGCCAGTATTTTACCAGAGTATGGACTCAGCCTGTGTTCTAACAGAATACTCACACAGCCTGTGTTCTAACAGAATATGGACTCAGTCTATATTTAAAGAATACTAACTCACCTCAGTATTCTAACAGAACACTCACGTAGCCTGTGTTCTAACAGAACACTAACTCAGCCTTCTTTCTAACAGAATGTGGATTCAGATCAAATATTACTAACGCAGTCTGTGTTCTAACAGAATGTGGACTCAGTCTATGTTTAAAGAATACTCACTCAGCCAGTGTTCTACCAGAATATGGATTCAGACTATTTTCAAGAATACTCACTCAGCCTGTGTTCTAGCAGAACGCTCACTTAGCCTGTGTTCTAACAGAATGTGGACTCAGATATTGTTCAAAAATTACTAACTCAGTCTGTGTTCTAACAGAATTTGGACGCAATCTCTGTTTAAAAAATACTCACTCACCTCAGTGTTCTAACAGAACACTCACGTAGCCTGTGTTCTAACAGAACACTAACTCAGCCTGTTTTCTAACAAAATGTGGATTCAGATCAAAAATTACTAACGCAGTCTGTGTTCTAACAGAATATGGACTTAGATTTTGTTCAAAAATTACTCAGTCTGTGTTCTAACAGAATATGGACTCAGTCTATGTTTAAAGAATACTCACTCAGCCAGTATTTTACCAGAGTATGGACTCAGCCTGTGTTCTAACAGAATACTCACACAGCCTGTGTTCTAACAGAATATGTACTCAGTCTATATTTAAAGAATACTCACTCACCTCAGTATACTAACAGAACACTCACGTAGCCAGTGTTCTAACAGAATACTAACTCAGCCTGTGTTCTAACAGAATGTGGACTCAGATTTTGTTCAAAAATTACTCAGTCTGTTTCTAACAGAATATGGAGTCAGTCTATGTTTAAAGAATACTCACTCAACCAGTATTTTACCAGAGTATGGACTCAGCCTGTGTTCTAACAGAATACTCACACAGCCTGTGTTCTAACAGAATATGGACTCAGTCTATATTTAAAGAATACTCACTCACCTCAGTTTTCTAACAGAACACTCACGTACCCTGTGTTCTAACAGAACACTAACTCAGCCTGTTTTCTAACAGAATGTGGATTCAGATCAAAAATTACTAACGCAGTCTGTGTTCTAACAGAATATGGACTTAGATTTTGTTCAAAAATTACTCAGTCTGTGTTCTAACAGAATATGGACTCAGTCTATGTTTAAAGAATACTCACTCAGCCAATATTTTACCAGAGTATGGACTCAGCCTGTGTTCTAACAGAATACTCACACAGCCTGTGTTCTAACAGAATATGTACTCAGTCTATATTTAAAGAATACTCACTCACCTCAGTATTCCAACAGAACACTCACGTAGCCAGTGTTCTAACAGAATACTAACTCAGCCTGTGTTCTAACAGAATGTGGATTCAGATCAAATATTACTAACTCAGTCTGTGTTCTAACAGAATGTGGACGCAGATTTTGCTCAAAATTTATTCAGCCTGTGTTCTAACAGAATGTGGACTCAGATTTTGTTCAAAAATTTCTCAGTCTGTTTCTAACAGAATATGGTCTCAATCTATGTTTAAAGAATACTCACTCAGCCAGTATTTTACCAGAGTATGGACTCAGCCTGTGTTCTAACAGAATACTCACACAGCCTGTGTTCTAACAGAATATGGACTCAGTCTATATTTAAAGAATACTCACTCACCTCAGTATTCCAACAGAACACTCACGTAGCCAGTGTTCTAACAGAATACTAACTCAGCCTGTGTTCTAACAGAATGTGGATTCAGATCAAATATTACTAACTCAGTCTGTGTTCTAACAGAATGTGGACTCAGAATTTGTTCAAAAATTATTCAGCCTGTGTTCTAACAGAATGTGGATTCAGATCAAAAATTACTAACTCAGTCTGTGTTCTAACAGAATGTGGGTTCAGATCAAAAATTACTAACTCTGTCTGTGTTCTGAAGAATATGAACTCAGATTTTGTTCAAAAATTACTCAGTCTGTGTTCTAACAGAATATGGACTCAGTCTATATTTAAAGAATACTCACTCACCTCAGTATTCTAACAGAACACTCACGTAGCCAGTGTTCTAACAGAATACTAACTCAGCCTGTGTTCTAACAGAATGTGGATTCAGATCAAAAATTACAAACGCAGTCTGTGTTCTAACAGCATATGGACTTAGATTTTGTTCAAAAATTACTCAGTCTGTGTTCTAACAGAATATGGACTCAGTCTATGTTTAAAGAATACTCACTCAGCCAATATTTTACCAGAGTATGGACTCGGCCTGTGTACTAACAGAATACTCACACAGCCTGTGTTCTAACAGAATATGGACTCAGTCTATATTTAAAGAATACTCACTCACCTCAGTATTCCTACAGAACACTCACTTAGCCAGTGTTCTAACAGAATACTAACTCAGCCTGTGTTCTAACAGAATGTGGATTCAGTTCAAAAATTACTAACTCAGTCTGTGTTCTAACAGAATGTGGACTCAGATTTTGTTCAAAAATTACTCAGTCTGTTTCTAACAGAATATGGTCTCAATCTATGTTTAAAGAATACTCACTCAGCCAGTATTTTACCAGAGTATGGACTCAGCCTGTGTTCTAACAGAATACTCACACAGCCTGTGTTCTAACAGAATATGGACTCAGTCTATATTTAAAGAATACTCACTCACCTCAGTATTCTAACAGAACACTCACGTAGCCTGTGTTCTAACAGAACACTAACTCAGCCTGCTTTCTAACAGAATGTGGATTCAGATCAAATATTACTAACGCAGTCTGTGTTCTAACAGAATGTGGACTCAGATATTGTTCAAAATTTACTCAGTCTGTGTTCTAACAGAATATGGACTCAGTCTATGTTTAAAGAATACTCACTCAGCCAATATTTTACCAGAGTGTGGACTCGGCCTGTGTTCTAACAGAATACTCACACAGCCTGTGTTCTAACAGAATATGGACTCAGTCTATATTTAAAGAATACTCACTCACCTCAGTATTCCTACAGAACACTCACGTAGCCAGTGTTCTAACAGAATACTAACTCAGCCTGTGTTCTAACAGAATGTGGATTCAGATCAAATATTACTAACTCAGTCAGTGTTCTAACAGAATGTGGACTCAGATTTTGTTCAAAAATTACTCAGTCTGTGTTCTAACAAAATATGGACTAAGTCTATGTTTAAAGAATACTCACTCAGCTCAGTGTTCTAACATAACACTCACTTAGCCTGTGTTCTAACAGAATGTGGGTTCAGATCAAAAATTACTAACTCAGTCTCTGTTCTAACAGAATGTGGACTCAGATTTTGTTCAAAAATTACTCAGTCTGTGTTCTAACAGAATATGGACTCAGTCTATGTTTAAAGAATACTCACTCAGCCAGTGTTCTACCAGAATATGGATTCAGACTATTTTCAAGAATACTCACTCAGCCTGTGTTCTAGCAGAACGCTCACTTAGCCTGTGTTCTAACAGAATGTGGACTCAGATATTGTTCAAAAATTACTAACTTAGTCTGTGTTCTAACAGAATTTGGACGCAGTCTCTGTTTAAAAAATACTCACTCACCTCAGTGTTCTAACAGAACACTCACGTAGCCTGTGTTCTAACAGAACACTAACTCAGCCTGTTTTCTAACAAAATGTGGATTGAGATCAAAAATTACTAACGCAGTCTGTGTTCTAACAGAATATGGACTTAGATTTTGTTCAAAAATTACTCAGTCTGTGTTCTAACAGAATATGGACTCAGTCTATGTTTAAAGAATACTCACTCAGCCAGTATTTTACCAGAGTATGGACTCAGCCTGTGTTCTAACAGAATACTCACACAGCCTGTGTTCTAACAGAATATGTACTCAGTCTATATTTAAAGAATACTCACTCACCTCAGTATTCTAACAGAACACTCACGTAGCCAGTGTTCTAACAGAATACTAACTCAGCCTGTGTTCTAACAGAATGTGGACTCAGATTTTGTTCAAAAATTACTCAGTCTGTTTCTAACAGAATATGGTCTCAATCTATGTTTAAAGAATACTCACTCAGCCAGTATTTTACCAGAGTATGGACTCAGCCTGTGTTCTAACAGAATACTCACACAGCCTGTGTTCTAACAGAATATGGACTCAGTCTATATTTAAAGAATACTCACTCACCTCAGTATTCTAACAGAACACTCACGTAGCCTGTGTTCTAACAGAACACTAACTCAGCCTTCTTTCTAACAGAATGTGGATTCAGATCAAATATTACTAACGCAGTCTGTGTTCTAACAGAATGTGGACTCAGTTTATGTTTAAAGAATACTCACTCAGCCAGTGTTCTACCAGAATATGGATTCAGACTATTTTCAAGAATACTCACTCAGCCTGTGTTCTAGCAGAACGCTCACTTAGCCTGTGTTCTAACAGAATGTGGACTCAGATATTGTTCAAAAATTACTAACTCAGTCTGTGTTCTAACAGAATTTGGACGCAGTCTCTGTTTAAAAAATACTCACTCACCTCAGTGTTCTAACAGAACACTCACGTAGCCTGTGTTCTAACAGAACACTAACTCAGCCTGTTTTCTAACAAAATGTGGATTCAGATCAAAAATTACTAACGCAGTCTGTGTTCTAACAGAATATGGACTTAGATTTTGTTCAAAAATTACTCAGTCTGTGTTCTAACAGAATATGGACTCAGTCTATGTTTAAAGAATACTCACTCAGCCAGTATTTTACCAGAGTATGGACTCAGCCTGTGTTCTAACAGAATACTCACACAGCCTGTGTTCTAACAGAATATGGACTCAGTCTATATTTAAAGAATACTCACTCACCTCAGTATTCCTACAGAACACTCACGTAGCCAGTGTTCTAACAGAATACTAACTCAGCCTGTGTTCTAACAGAATGTGGATTCAGATCAAATATTACTAACTCAGTCTGTGTTCTAACAGAATGTGGACTCAGAATTTGTTCAAAAATTATTCAGCCTTTGTTCTAACAGAATGTGGATTCAGATCAAAAATTACTAACTCAGTCTGTGTTCTAACAGAATGTGGGTTCAGATCAAAAATTACTAACTCTGTCTGTGTTCTGAAGAATATGAACTCAGATTTTGTTCAAAAATTACTCAGTCTGTGTTCTAACAGAATATGGACTCAGTCTATATTTAAAGAATACTCACTCACCTCAGTATTCTAACAGAACACTCACGTAGCCAGTGTTCTAACAGAATACTAACTCAGCCTGTGTTCTAACAGAATGTGGATTCAGATCAAAAATTACAAACGCAGTCTGTGTTCTAACAGCATATGGACTTAGATTTTGTTCAAAAATTACTCAGTCTGTGTTCTAACAGAATATGGACTCAGTCTATGTTTAAAGAATACTCACTCAGCCAATATTTTACCAGAGTATGGACCCGGCCTGTGTTCTAACAGAATACTCACACAGCCTGTGTTCTAACAGAATATGGACTCAGTCTATATTTAAAGAATACTCACTCACCTCAGTATTCCTACAGAACATTCACTTAGCCAGTGTTCTAACAGAATACTAACTCAGCCTGTGTTCTAACAGAATGTGGATTCAGTTCAAAAATTACTAACTCAGTCTGTGTTCTAACAGAATGTGGACTCAGATTTTGTTCAAAAATTACTCAGTCTGTTTCTAACAGAATATGGTCTCAATCTATGTTTAAAAAATACTCACTCAGCCAGTATTTTACCAGAGTATGGACTCAGCCTGTGTTCTAACAGAATACTCACACAACCTGTGTTCTAACAGAATATGGACTCAGTCTATATTTAAAGAATACTCACTCACCTCAGTATTCTAACAGAACACTCACGTAGCCTGTGTTCTAACAGAACACTAACTCAGCCTGCTTTCTAACAGAATGTGCATTCAGATCAAATATTACTAACGCAGTCTGTGTTCTAACAGAATGTGGACTCAGATATTGTTCAAAATTTACTCAGTTTGTGTTCTAACAGAATATGGACTCAGTCTATGTTTAAAGAATACTCACTCAGCCAATATTTTACCAGAGTGTGGACTCGGCCTGTGTTCTAACAGAATACTCACACAGCCTGTGTTCTAACAGAATATGGACTCAGTCTATATTTAAAGAATACTCACTCACCTCAGTATTCCTACAGAACACTCACGTAGCCAGTGTTCTAACAGAATACTAACTCAGCCTGTGTTCTCACAGAATGTGGATTCAGATCAAATATTACTAACTCAGTCAGTGTTCTAACAGAATGTGGACTCAGATTTTGTTCAAAAATTACTCAGTCTGTGTTCTAACAGAATATGGACTAAGTCTATGTTTAAAGAATACTCACTCAGCTCAGTGTTCTAACATAACACTCACTTAGCCTGTGTTCTAACAGAATGTGGTTTCAGATCAAAAATTACTAACTCAGTCTCTGTTCTAACAGAATGTGGACTCAGATTTTGTTCAAAAATTACTCAGTCTGTGTTCTAACAGAATATGGACTCAGTCTATGTTTAAAGAATACTCACTCAGCCAGTGTTCTACCAGAATATGGATTCAGACTATTTTCAAGAATACTCACTCAGCCTGTGTTCTAGCAGAACGCTCACTTAGCCTGTGTTCTAACAGAATGTGGACTCAGATATTGTTCAAAAATTACTAACTTAGTCTGTGTTCTAACAGAATTTGGACGCAGTCTCTGTTTAAAAAATACTCACTCACCTCAGTGTTCTAACAGAACACTCACGTAGCCTGTGTTCTAACAGAACACTAACTCAGCCTGTTTTCTAACAAAATGTGGATTGAGATCAAAAATTACTAACGCAGTCTGTGTTCTAACAGAATATGGACTTAGATTTTGTTCAAAAATTACTCAGTCTGTGTTCTAACAGAATATGGACTCAGTCTATGTTTAAAGAATACTCACTCAGCCAGTATTTTACCAGAGTATGGACTCAGCCTGTGTTCTAACAGAATACTCACACAGCCTGTGTTCTAACGGAATATGTACTCAGTCTATATTTAAAGAATACTCACTCACCTCAGTATTCTAACAGAACACTCACGTAGCCAGTGTTCTAACAGAATACTAACTCAGCCTGTGTTCTAACAGAATGTGGACTCAGATTTTGTTCAAAAATTACTCAGTCTGTTTCTAACAGAATATGGAGTCAGTCTATGTTTAAAGAATACTCACTCAACCAGTATTTTACCAGAGTATGGACTCAGCCTGTGTTCTAACAGAATACTCACACAGCCTGTGTTCTAACAGAATATGGACTCAGTCTATATTTAAAGAATACTCACTCACCTCAGTTTTCTAACAGAACACTCACGTACCCTGTGTTCTAACAGAACACTAACTCAGCCTGTTTTCTAACAGAATGTGGATTCAGATCAAAAATTACTAACGCAGTCTGTGTTCTAACAGAATATGGACTTAGATTTTGTTCAAAAATTACTCAGTCTGTGTTCTAACAGAATATGGAATCAGTCTATGTTTAAAATATACTCACTCAGCCAATATTTTACCAGAGTATGGACTCAGCCTGTGTTCTAACAGAATACTCACACAGCCTGTGTTCTAACAGAATATGGACTCAGTCTATATTTAAAGAATACTCACTCACCTCAGTATTCCAACAGAACACTCACGTAGCCAGTGTTCTAACAGAATACTAACTCAGCCTGTGTTCTAACAGAATGTGGATTCAGATCAAATATTACTAACTCAGTCTGTGTTCTAACAGAATGTGGACTCAGAATTTGTTCAAAAATTATTCAGCCTGTGTTCTAACAGAATGTGGATTCAGATCAAAAATTACTAACTCAGTCTGTGTTCTAACAGAATGTGGGTTCAGATCAAAAATTACTAACTCAGTCTGTGTTTTGAAGAATATGAACTCAGATTTTGTTCAAAAATTACTCAGTCTGTGTTCTAACAGAATATGGACTCAGTCTATATTTAAAGAATACTCACTCACCTCAGTATTCTAACAGAACACTCACGTAGCCAGTGTTCTAACAGAATACTAACTCAGCCTGTGTTCTAACAGAATGTGGATTCAGATCAAAAATTACAAACGCAGTCTGTGTTCTAACAGCATATGGACTTAGATTTTGTTCAAAAATTACTCAGTCTGTGTTCTAACAGAATATGGACTCAGTCTATGTTTAAAGAATACTCACTCAGCCAATATTTTACCAGAGTATGGACTCAGCCTGTGTTCTAACAGAATACTCACACAGCCTGTGTTCTAACAGAATATGTACTCAGTCTATATTTAAAGAATACTCACTCACCTCAGTATTCCAACAGAACACTCACGTAGCCAGTGTTCTAACAGAATACTAACTCAGCCTGTGTTCTAACAGAATGTGGATTCAGATCAAATATTACTAACTCAGTCTGTGTTCTAACAGAATGTGGACGCAGATTTTGCTCAAAAATTATTCAGCCTGTGTTCTAACAGAATGTGGATTCAGATCAAAAATTACTAACTCAGTCTGTGTTCTAACAGAATGTGGACTCAGATTTTGTTCAAAAATTACTCAGTCTGTTTCTAACAGAATATGGTCTCAATCTATGTTTAAAGAATACTCACTCAGCCAGTATTTTACCAGAGTATGGACTCAGCCTGTGTTCTAACAGAATACTCACACAGCCTGTGTTCTAACAGAATATGGACTCAGTCTATATTTAAAGAATACTAACTCACCTCAGTATTCTAACAGAACACTCACGTAGCCTGTGTTCTAACAGAACACTAACTCAGCCTTCTTTCTAACAGAATGTGGATTCAGATCAAATATTACTAACGCAGTCTGTGTTCTAACAGAATGTGGACTCAGTCTATGTTTAAAGAATACTCACTCAGCCAGTGTTCTACCAGAATATGGATTCAGACTATTTTCAAGAATACTCACTCAGCCTGTGTTCTAGCAGAACGCTCACTTAGCCTGTGTTCTAACAGAATGTGGACTCAGATATTGTTCAAAAATTACTAAATCAGTCTGTGTTCTAACAGAATATGGACTCAGTCTATATTTAAAGAATACTCACTCACCTCAGTATTCTAACAGAACACTCACGTAGCCTGTGTTCTAACAGAACAGTAACTCAGCCTTTTTTCTAACAGAATGTGGATTCAGATCAAAAATTATTAACGCAGTCTGTGTTCTAACAGAATATGGACTTAAATTTTGTTCAAAAATTACTCAGTCTGTGTTCTAACAGAATATGGACTCAGTCTATGTTTAAAGAATACTCACTCAGCCAATATTTTACCAGAGTATGGACTCAGCCTGTGTTCTAACAGAATACTCACACAGCCTGTGTTCTAACAGAATATGGACTCAGTCTATATTTAAAGAATACTCACTCACCTCAGTATTCCAACAGAACACTCATGTAGCCAGTGTTCTAACAGAATACTAACTCAGCCTGTGTTCTAACGGAATGTGGATTCAGATCAAATATTACTAACTCAGTCTGTGTTCTAACAGAATGTGGACTCAGATTTTGTTCAAAAATTACTCAGTCTGTGTTCTAACAGAATATGGACTAAGTCTATGTTTAAAGAATACTCACTCAGCTCAGTGTTCTAACATAAGACTCACTTAGCCTGTGTTCTAACAGAATGTGGTTTCAGATCAAAAATTACTAACTCAGTCTGTGTTCTAACAGAATGTGGACTCAGATTTTGTTCAAAAATTACTCAGTCTGTGTTCTAACAGAATATGGACTCAGTCTATGTTTAAAGAATACTCACTCAGCCTGTGTTTTAGCAGAACGCTCACTTAGCCTGTGGTCTAACAGAATGTGGACTCAGATATTGTTCAAAAATTACTAACTCAGTCTGTGTTCTAACAGAATATGGACTTAGATTTTGTTCAAAAATTACTCAGTCTGTGTTCTAACAGAATATGGACTCAGTCTATGTTTAAAGAATACTCACTCAGCCAGTATTTTACCAGAGTATGGACTCAGCCTGTGTTCTAACAGAATACTCACACAGCCTGTGTTCTAACAGAATATGTACTCAGTCTATATTTAAAGAATACTCACTCACCTCAGTATTCTAACAGAACACTCACGTAGCCAGTGTTCTAACAGAATACTAACTCAGCCTGTGTTCTAACAGAATGTGGATTCAGATTTTGTTAAAAAATTACTCAGTCTGTTTCTAACAGAATATGGAGTCAGTCTATGTTTAAAGAATACTCACTCAACCAGTATTTTACCAGAGTATGGACTCAGCCTGTGTTCTAACAGAATACTCACACAGCCTGTGTTCTAACAGAATATGGACTCAGTCTATATTTAAAGAATACTCACTCACCTCAGTATTCTAACAGAACACTCACGTAGCCAGTGTTCTAACAGAATACTAATACAGCCTGTGTTCTAACAGAATGTGGATTCAGATCAAAAATTACTAAGTCTGTGTTCTAACAGAATGTGGACTCAGATTTTGTTCAAAAATTACTCAGTCTGTTTCTAACAGAATATGGTCTCAGTCTATGTTTTAAGATTACTCACTCAGCCAGTATTTTACCAGAGTATGGACTCAGCCTGTGTTCTAACAGAATACTCACACAGCCTGTGTTCTAACAGAATATGGACTCAGTCTATATTTAAAGAATACTCACTAACCTCAGTATTCCAACAGAACACTCATGTAGCCAGTGTTCTAACAGAATACTAACTCAGCCTGTGTTCTAACGGAATGTGGATTCAGATCAAAAATTACTAACTCAGTCTGTGTTCTAACAGAATGTGGGTTCAGATCAAAAATTACTAACTCAGTCTGTGTTCTAACAGAATATGAACTCAGATTTTGTTCAAAAATTACTCAGTCTGTGTTCTAACAGAATATGGACTCAGTCTATATTTAAAGAATACTCACTCACCTCAGTATTCTAACAGAACACTCACGTAGCCAGTGTTCTAACAGAATACTAACTCATCCTGTGTTCTAACAGAATGTGGATTCAGATCAAAAATTACTAACTCAGTCTGTGTTCTAACAGAATGTGGACTCAGATTTTGTTCAAAAATTACTCAGTCTGTTTCTAACAAAATATGGTCTCAGTCTTTGTTTAAAGAATACTCACTCAGCTCAGTGTTCTAACATAACACTCACTTAGCCTGTGTTCTAACAGAATGTGGTTTCAGATCAAAAATTACTAACTCAGTCTGTGTTCTAACAGAATATGAACTCAGATTTTGTTCAAAAATTACTCAGTCTGTGTTCTAACAGAATATGGACTCAGTCTATGTTTAAAGAATACTCACTCAGCCAGTGTTCTACCAGAATATGGATTCAGACTATTTTCAAGAATACTCACTCAGCCTGTGTTCTAGCAGAACGCTCACTTATCCTGTGTTCTAACAGAATGTGTACTCAGATATTGTTCAAAAATTACTTACTCAGTCTGTGTTATAACAGAATTTGGACGCAGTCTCTGTTTAAAAAATACTCACTCACCTCAGTATTCTAACAGAACACTCACGTAGCCTGTGTTCTAACAGAACACTAACTCAGCCTGTTTTCTAACAAAATGTGGATTCAGATCAAAAATTACTAACGCAGTCTGTGTTCTAACAGAATATGGACTTAGATTTTGTTCAAAAATTACTCAGTCTGTGTTCTAACAGAATATGGACTCAGTCTATGTTTAAAGAATACTCACTCAGCCAGTATTTTACCAGAGTATGGACTCAGCCTGTGTTCTAACAGAATACTCACACAGCCTGTGTTCTAACAGAATATGGACTCAGTCTATATTTAAAGAATACTCACTCTCCTCAGTATTCTAACAGAACACTCACGTAGCCAGTGTTCTAACAGAATACTAACTCAGCCTGTGTTCTAACAGAATGTGGATTCAGATCAAAAATTACTAACTCAGTCTGTGTTCTAACAGAATGTGGACTCAGATTTTGTTCAAAAATTACTCATTCTGTTTCTAACAGAATATGGTCTCAGTCTATGTTTAAAGATTACTCACTCAGCCAGTATTTTACCAGAGTATGGACTCAGCCTGTGTTCTAACAGAATACTCACACAGCCTGTGTTCTAACAGAATATGGACTCAGTCTATATTTAAAGAATACTCACTCACCTCAGTATTCTAACAGAACACTCACGTAGCCTGTGTTCTAACAGAACACTAACTCAGCCTGCTTTCTAACAGAATGTGGATTCAGATCAAATATTACTAACGCAGTCTGTGTTCTAACAGAATATGGACTTAGATTTTGTTCAAAAATTACTCAGTCTGTGTTCTAACAGAATATGGACTCAGTCTATGTTTAAAGAATACTCACTCAGCCAGTATTTTACCAGAGTATGGACTCAGCCTGTGTTCTAACAGAATACTCACACAGCCTGTGTTCTAACAGAATATGTACTCAGTCTATATTTAAAGAATACTCACTCACCTCAGTATTCTAACAGAACACTCACGTAGCCAGTGTTCTAACAGAATACTAACTCAGCCTGTGTTCTAACAGAATGTGGACTCAGATTTTGTTCAAAAATTACTCAGTCTGTTTCTAACAGAATATGGAGTCAGTCTATGTTTAAAGAATACTCACTCAACCAGTATTTTACCAGAGTATGGACTCAGCCTGTGTTCTAACAGAATACTCACACAGCCTGTGTTCTAACAGAATATGGACTCAGTCTATATTTAAAGAATACTCACTCACCTCAGTATTCTAACAGAACACTCACGTAGCCAGTGTTCTAACAGAATACTAACTCAGCCTGTGTTCTAACAGAATGTGGATTCAGATCAAAAATTACTAACTCAGCCTGTGTTCTAACAGAATGTGGACTCAGATTTTGTTCAAAAATTACTCAGTCTGTTTCTAACAGAATATGGAGTCAGTCTATGTTTAAAGAATACTCACTCAACCAGTATTTTACCAGAGTATGGACTCAGCCTGTGTTCTAACAGAATACTCACACAGCCTGTGTTCTAACAGAATATGGACTCAGTCTATATTTAAAGAATACTCACTCACCTCAGTATTCTAACAGAACACTCACGTAGCCAGTGTTCTAACAGAATACTAACTCAGCCTGTGTTCTAACAGAATGTGGATTCAGATCAAAAATTACTAAGTCTGTGTTCTAACAGAATGTGGACTCAGATTTTGTTCAAAAATTACTCAGTCTGTTTCTAACAGAATATGGTCTCAGTCTATGTTTTAAGATTACTCACTCAGCCAGTATTTTACCAGAGTATGGACTCAGCCTGTGTTCTAACAGAATACTCACACAGCCTGTGTTCTAACAGAATATGGACTCAGTCTATATTTAAAGAATACTGAATCACCTCAGTATTCCAACAGAACACTCACGTAGCCAGTGTTGTAACAGAATACTAACTCAGCCTGTGTTCTAACAGAATGTGGATTCAGATCAAATATTACTAACTCAGTCTGTGTTCTAACAGAATGTGGACTCAGATTTTGTTCAAAATTACTCAGTCTGTGTTCTAACAGAATATGGACTAAGTCTATGTTTAAAGAATACTCACTCAGCTCAGTGTTCTAACATAACACTCACTTAGCCTGTGTTCTAACAGAATGTGGGTTCAGATCAAATATTACTAACTCAGTCTGTGTTCTAACAGAATGTGGACTCAGATTTTGTTCAAAAATTACTCAGTCTGTTTATAACAGAATATGGACTCAGTCTATGTTTAAAGAATACTCACTCAGCCAGTATTTTACCAGAGTATGGACTCAGCCTGTGTTCTAACAGAATACTCACACAGCCTGTGTTCTAACAGAATATGGACTCAGTCTATATTTAAGGAATACTCACTCACCTCAGTATTCTAACAGAACACTCACGTAGCCTGTGTTCTAACAGAACAGTAACTCAGCCTTTTTTCTAACAGAATGTGGATTCAGATCAAAAATTATTAACGCAGTCTGTGTTCTAACAGAATATGGACTAAGATTTTGTTCAAAAATTACTCAGTCTATGTTCTAACAGAATATGGACTCAGTCTATGTTTAAAGAATACTCACTCAGCCAATATTTTACCAGAGTATGGACTCAGCCTGTGTTCTAACAGAATACTCACACAGCCTGTGTTCTAACAGAATATGGACTCAGTCTATATTTAAAGAATACTCACTCACCTCAGTATTCCAACAGAACACTCATGTAGCCAGTGTTCTAACAGAATACTAACTCAGCCTGTGTTCTAACGGAATGTGGATTCAGATCAAATATTACTAACTCAGTCTGTGTTCTAACAGAATGTGGACTCAGATTTTGTTCAAAAATTACTCAGTCTGTGTTCTAACAGAATATGGACTAAGTCTATGTTTAAAGAATACTCACTCAGCTCAGTGTTCTAACATAAGACTCACTTAGCCTGTGTTCTAACAGAATGTGGTTTCAGATCAAAAATTACTAACTCAGTCTGTGTTCTAACAGAATGTGGACTCAGATTTTGTTCAAAAATTACTCAGTCTGTGTTCTAACAGAATATGGACTCAGTCTATGTTTAAAGAATACTCACTCAGCCTGTGTTTTAGCAGAACGCTCACTTAGCCTGTGTTCTAACAGAATGTGGACTCAGATACTGTTCAAAAATTACTAACTCAGTCTGTGTTCTAACAGAATTTGGACGCAGTCTCTGTTTAAAAAATACTCACTCACCTCAGTGTTCTAACAGAACACTCACGTAGCCTGTGTTCTAACAGAACACTAACTCAGCCTGTGTTCTAACAAAATGTGGATTCAGATCAAAAATTACTAACGCAGTCTGTGTTCTAACAGAATATGGACTTAGATTTTGTTCAAAAATTACTCAGTCTGTGTTCTAACAGAATATGGACTCAGTCTATGTTTAAAGAATACTCACTCAGCCAGTATTTTACCAGAGTATGGACTCAGCCTGTGTTCTAACAGAATACTCACACAGCCTGTGTTCTAACAGAATATGTACTCAGTCTATATTTAAAGAATACTCACTCACCTCAGTATTCTAACAGAACACTCACGTAGCCAGTGTTCTAACAGAATACTAACTCAGCCTGTGTTCTAAAAGAATGTGGACTCAGATTTTGTTCAAAAATTACTCAGTCTGTTTCTAACAGAATATGGAGTCAGTCTATGTTTAAAGAATACTCACTCAACCAGTATTTTACCAGAGTATGGACTCAGCCTGTGTTCTACCAGAATACTCACACAGCCTGTGTTCTAACAGAATATGGACTCAGTCTATATTTAAAGAATACTCACTGACCTCAGTATTCTAACAGAACACTCACGTACCCTGTGTTCTAACAGAACACTAACTCAGCCTGTTTTCTAACAGAATGTCGATTCAGATCAAAAATTACTAACGCAGTCTGTGTTCTAACAGAATATGGACTTAGATGTTGTTCAAAAATTACTCAGTCTGTGTTCTAACAGAATATGGACTCAGTCTATGTTTAAAGAATACTCACTCAGCCAATATTTGACCAGAGTATGGACTCAGCCTGTGTTCTAACAGAATACTCACACAGCCTGTGTTCTAACAGAATATGGACTCAGTCTATATTTAAAGAATACTCACTCACCTCAGTATTCCTACAGAACACTCACGTAGCCAGTGTTCTAACAGAATAACAACTCAGCCTGGGTTCTAACAGAATGTGCATTCAGATCAAATATTACTAACTCAGTCTGTGTTCTAACAGAATGTGGACTCAGATTTTGTTCAAAAATTACTCAGTCTGTGTTCTAACAGAATATGGACTAAGTCTATGTTTAAAGAATACTCACTCAGCTCAGTGTTCTAACATAACACTCACTTAGCCTGTGTTCTAAGAGAATGTGGTTTCAGATCAAAAATTACTAACTCAGTCTGTGTTCTAACAGAATGTGGACTCAGATTTTGTTCAAAAATTACTCAGTCTGTGTTCTAACAGAATATGGACTCAGTCTATGTTTAAAGAATACTCACTCAGCCAGTGTTCTACCAGAATATGGATTCAGACTATTTTCAAAAATACTCACTCAGCCTGTGTTCTAGCAGAACGCTCACTTAGCCTGTGTTCTAACAGAATGTGGACTCAGATATTGTACAAAAATTACTAACTCAGTCTGTGTTCTAACAGAATTTGGACGCAGTCTCTGTTTAAAAAATACTCACTCACCTCAGTGTTCTAACAGAACACTCACGTAGCCTGTGTTCTAACAGAACACTAACTCAGCCTGTTTTCCAGCAGAATGTGGATTCAGATCAAAAATTACTAACGCAGTCTGTGTTCTAACAGAATATGGACTTAGATTTTGTTCAAAAATTACTCAGTCTGTGTTCTAACAGAATATGGACTCAGTCTATGTTTAAAGAATACTCACTCAGCCAGTATTTTACCAGAGTATGGACTCAGCCTGTGTTCTAACAGAATACTCACACAGCCTGTGTTCTAACAGAATATGTACTCAGTCTATATTTAAAGAATACTCACTCACCTCAGTATTCTAACAGAACACTCACGTAGCCAGTGTTCTAACAGAATACTAACTCAGCCTGTGTTCTAACAGAATGTGGATTCAGATCAAAAATTACTAACTCAGTCTGTGTTCTAACAGAATGTGGACTCAGATTTTGTTCAAAAATTACTCAGTCTGTTTCTAACAGAATATGGTCTCAGTCTATGTTTAAAGAATACTCACTCAGCCAGTATTTTAACAGAGTATGGACTCAGCCTGTGTTCTAACAGAATACTCACACAGCCTGTGTTCTAACAGAATATGGACTCAGTCTATATTTAAAGAATACTCACTCACCTCAGTATTCTAACAGAACACTCACGTAGCCTGTGTTCTAACAGAACACTAACTCAGCCTGCTTTCTAACAGAATGTGGATTCAGATCAAATATTACTAACGAAGTCTGTGTTCTAACAGAATGTGGACTCAGATTTTGTTCAAAAATTACTCAGTCTGTTTCTAACAGAATATGGTCTCAGTCTATGTTTAAAGAATACTCACTCAGCCAGTATTTTACCAGAGTATGGACTCAGCCTGTGTTCTAACAGAATACTCACACAGCCTGTGTTCTAACAGAATATGGACTCAGTCTATATTTAAAGAATACTCACTCACCTCAGTATTCTAACAGAACACTCACGTAGCCTGTGTTCTAACAGAACACTAACTCAGCCTGCTTTCTAACAGAATGTGGATTCAGATCAAATATTACTAACGAAGTCTGTGTTCTAACAGAATATGGACTTAGATTTTGTTCAAAAATTACTCAGTCTGTGTTCTAACAGAATATGGACTCAGTCTATGTTTAAAGAATACTCACTCAGCTAATATTTTACCAGAGTATGTACTCGGCCTGTGTTCTAACAGAATACTCACACAGCCTGTGTTCTAACAGAATATGGACTCAGTCTATACTTAAAGAATACTGACTCACCTCAGTATTCCAACAGAACACTCACGTAGCCAGTGTTGTAACAGAATACTAACTCAGCCTGTGTTCTAACAGAATGTGGATTCAGATCAAATATTACTAACTCAGTCTGTGTTCTAACAGAATGTGGACTCAGATTTTGTTCAAAATTACTCAGTCTGTGTTCTAACAGAATATGGGTTCAGATCAAAAATTACTAACTCAGTCTGTGTTCTAACAGAATGTGGGTTCAGATCAAAAATTACTAACTCAGTCTGTGTTCTAACAGAATGTGGGTTCAGATCAAAAATTACTAACTCAGTCTGTGTTCTAACAGAATATGAACTCAGATTTTGTTCAAAAATTACTCAGTCTGTGTTCTAACAGAATATGGACTCAGTCTATATTTAAAGAATACTCACTCACCTCAGTATTCTAACAGAACACTCACGTAGCCAGTGTTCTAACAGAATACTAACTCATCCTGTGTTCTAACAGAATGTGGATTCAGATCAAAAATTACTAACTCAATCTGTGTTCTAACAGAATGTGGACTCAGATTTTGTTCAAAAATTACTCAGTCTGTTTCTAACAAAATATGGTCTCAGTCTTTGTTTAAAGAATACTCACTCAGCTCAGTGTTCTAACATAACACTCACTTAGCCTGTGTTCTAACAGAATGTGGTTTCAGATCAAAAATTACTAACTCAGTCTGTGTTCTAACAGAATATGAACTCAGATTTTGTTCAAAAATTACTCAGTCTGTGTTCTAACAGAATATGGACTCAGTCTATGTTTAAAGAATACTCACTCAGCCAGTGTTCTACCAGAATATGGATTCAGACTATTTTCAAGAATACTCACTCAGCCTGTGTTCTAGCAGAACGCTCACTTAGCCTGTATTCTAACAGAATGTGTACTCAGATATTGTTCAAAAATTACTTACTCAGTCTGTGTTCTAACAGAATTTGGACGCAGTCTCTGTTTAAAAAATACTCACTCACCTCAGTATTCTAACAGAACACTCACGTAGCCTGTGTTCTAACAGAACACTAACTCAGCCTGTTTTCTAACAAAATGTGGATTCAGATCAAAAATTACTAACGCAGTCTGTGTTCTAACAGAATATGGACTTAGATTTTGTTCAAAAATTACTCAGTCTGTGTTCTAACAGAATATGGACTCAGTCTATGTTTAAAGAATACTCACTCAGCCAGTATTTTACCAGAGTATGGACTCAGCCTGTGTTCTAACAGAATACTCACACAGCCTGTGTTCTAACAGAATATGTACTCAGTCTATATTTAAAGAATACTCACTCACCTCAGTATTCTAACAGAACACTCATGTAGCCAGTGTTCTAACAGAATACTAACTCAGCCTGTGTTCTAACAGAATGTGGACTCAGATTTTGTTCAAAAATTACTCAGTCTGTTTCTAACAGAATATGGAGTCAGTCTATGTTTAAAGAATACTCACTCAACCAGTATTTTACCAGAGTATGGACTCAGCCTGTGTTCTAACAGAATACTCACACAGCCTGTGTTCTAACAGAATATGGACTCAGTCTATATTTAAAGAATACTCACTCACCTCAGTATTCTAACAGAACACTCACGTAGCCAGTGTTCTAACAGAATACTAACTCAGCCTGTGTTCTAACAGAATGTGGATTCAGATCAAAAATTACTAAGTCTGTGTTCTAACAGAATGTGGACTCAGATTTTGTTCAAAAATTACTCAGTCTGTTTCTAACAGAATATGGTCTCAGTCTATGTTTTAAGATTACTCACTCAGCCAGTATTTTACCAGAGTATGGACTCAGCCTGTGTTCTAACAGAATACTCACACAGCCTGTGTTCTAACAGAATATGTACTCAGTCTATATTTAAAGAATACTCACTCACCTCAGTATTCTAACAGAACACTCATGTAGCCAGTGTTCTAACAGAATACTAACTCAGCCTGTGTTCTAACAGAATGTGGACTCAGATTTTGTTCAAAAATTACTCAGTCTGTTTCTAACAGAATATGGAGTCAGTCTATGTTTAAAGAATACTCACTCAACCAGTATTTTACCAGAGTATGGACTCAGCCTGTGTTCTAACAGAATACTCACACAGCCTGTGTTCTAACAGAATATGGACTCAGTCTATATTTAAAGAATACTCACTAACCTCAGTATTCCAACAGAACACTCATGTAGCCAGTGTTCTAACAGAATACTAACTCAGCCTGTGTTCTAACGGAATGTGGATTCAGATCAAATATTACTAACTCAGTCTGTGTTCTAACAGAATGTGGACTCAGATTTTGTTCAAAAATTATTCAGCCTGTGTTCTAACAGAATGTGGATTCAGATCAAAAATTACTAACTCAGTCTGTGTTCTAACAGAATGTGGGTTCAGATCAAAAATTACTAACTCAGTCTGTGTTCTAACAGAATATGAACTCAGATTTTGTTCAAAAATTACTCAGTCTGTGTTCTAACAGAATATGGACTCAGTCTATGTTTAAAGAATACTCACTCAGCCAGTGTTCTACCAGAATATGGATTCAGACTATTTTCAAGAATACTCACTCAGCCTGTGTTCTAGCAGAACGCTCACTTAGCCTGTATTCTAACAGAATGTGTACTCAGATATTGTTCAAAAATTACTTACTCAGTCTGTGTTCTAACAGAATTTGGACGCAGTCTCTGTTTAAAAAATACTCACTCACCTCAGTATTCTAACAGAACACTCACGTAGCCTGTGTTCTAACAGAACACTAACTCAGCCTGTTTTCTAACAAAATGTGGATTCAGATCAAAAATTACTAACGCAGTCTGTGTTCTAACAGAATATGGACTTAGATTTTGTTCAAAAATTACTCAGTCTGTGTTCTAACAGAATATGGACTCAGTCTATGTTTAAAGAATACTCACTCAGCCAGTATTTTACCAGAGTATGGACTCAGCCTGTGTTCTAACAGAATACTCACACAGCCTGTGTTCTAACAGAATATGTACTCAGTCTATATTTAAAGAATACTCACTCACCTCAGTATTCTAACAGAACACTCATGTAGCCAGTGTTCTAACAGAATACTAACTCAGCCTGTGTTCTAACAGAATGTGGACTCAGATTTTGTTCAAAATTACTCAGTCTGTTTCTAACAGAATATGGAGTCAGTCTATGTTTAAAGAATACTCACTCAACCAGTATTTTACCAGAGTATGGACTCAGCCTGTGTTCTAACAGAATACTCACACAGCCTGTGTTCTAACAGAATATGGACTCAGTCTATATTTAAAGAATACTCACTCACCTCAGTATTCTAACAGAACACTCACGTAGCCAGTGTTCTAACAGAATACTAACTCAGCCTGTGTTCTAACAGAATGTGGATTCAGATCAAAAATTACTAAGTCTGTGTTCTAACAGAATGTGGACTCAGATTTTGTTCAAAAATTACTCAGTCTGTTTCTAACAGAATATGGTCTCAGTCTATGTTTTAAGATTACTCACTCAGCCAGTATTTTACCAGAGTATGGACTCAGCCTGTGTTCTAACAGAATACTCACACAGCCTGTGTTCTAACAGAATATGTACTCAGTCTATATTTAAAGAATACTCACTCACCTCAGTATTCTAACAGAACACTCATGTAGCCAGTGTTCTAACAGAATACTAACTCAGCCTGTGTTCTAACAGAATGTGGACTCAGATTTTGTTCAAAAATTACTCAGTCTGTTTCTAACAGAATATGGAGTCAGTCTATGTTTAAAGAATACTCACTCAACCAGTATTTTACCAGAGTATGGACTCAGCCTGTGTTCTAACAGAATAC